>NC_091700.1:50122500-50747500 GCF_041296265.1 Equus caballus
AATCAGGAGTCTGATGATTAAATGTGGAGAGCTGTCATCTCGGCATTATATTAAAATAACTCGCCTCAAGCAAGTGCACAGTATTTCTTCCTTTAAATCTGTCATTTCTCGGGAGGCCATTGCTCCGGTTGGCTGCACCGGTGGCTTTGTAGCCATGGCAGTTTAACAGCAACTGGGACACTCAGAGGCTTTCTGGGGGCACGGTGGAGGGTGATGTGCGGGGCGGGGGCTCATTAACGACTGTGTGGCTGCTGCAAGCCATTCGCAGATCTCATTCTTTGTGACTTAGTGGGGCTCTGCAGCATCTGAAACTTGAAGCAGAACCCTGGCAGATAACGTTATTTTCAGCGGTGCTCCTCCGACAGCAATGGCAGGCTGCAGGCAGAATGAATTGCATTTGTTTATGAAATCTGTTGCTTAATAGGATGATCAGCGTCTCATTTCAGCCTCTAGTCACTATACTTTTAATGATGTCCACACTACGCCACTTTTACATGCAAACCGTGTGGGGGCAGAACAATGGAAAAAAGCTTAAATCAGTGGAAGAGAGAAGGGCAATGCTGGGTTAGGGACAATGTCCGTCTCCTGCTCTGTCGAATGGAGCAGACGTATCTCCGCGTGTGTCTCTCTCCTCTTGCTTTTGCTAAGAGGCCATTTAACCCTCTTACCTAGTCAATGTTTCCTCTGGGTCCCAGGGTAGCCCTCCTGGTTCTCTACTTCTCTGACTCCTGCGTATAATGTAACAATGAACTCACTGACGCTTGGAAACGTTCTTGATGGTAACACTTCAGTCGGTACCTCATTTTTGGCTTTTGAAAACACATTCACATCTAAATCTTATGTGTCTCTAAAAAAGAGAGGCAAAGTGGACTCGATGGCAGTGGTGTTTTATATTGCCCGCCCTCCATGGTTTACAAGGCCTGTCTGCATATATATTGCTCATGTTGGTTTTGATTTTTAAGATAGTTATCCCATAACACAGGTGAGAAGAGTAAGGTAGAGGAGACAGTCTGGCCATACTGAGAGCGTGGGATTGGGGTTCAAGTCTGCTCTCTTGCTCGTTTCTATGTGACCTTGGGCCAGCTACCTAACCTGTCAGAGCCTGGATTTTTTTCTGTAAGATTAGGACAGTGATCACTTCCTTAGAGGTTATTGCGAGGATGAAATGCAATCATATATAAGTAGAGCATTTCATACAGAGGGTGTTTAGCAATTGGCACCTAGGTGGCATTACAGAAATGAAGATTATGAGGCTTGACTGAAGGCCCCACGGTTAGAGCTGGAATAGCACATACCTGGTTCCTGGAGAGCTGGGTCTCCTGAGCTCTCCCACTGCCTTCCCTGCCCTTGCTATCTTTCCAAACGCCTAAGGAGCGCACAGATTTTCCACCTTTCAGCAATTCCAGAGACAGCCTGCAAGGATATAAAAAGCAAGTGAAGAGCCTGCAGAAACGCAGGTGCAGTTTGGGGTCCCTTTGCCAAAAGAGCAGCATTTCTTCAAAGCCCTTAGATGTCACCTCTTCTTGCTTGGCCTGGCTGGAAACGCCCCCACTATTGCCTTTTCAGCCCAGGGGGGACGTTGCCTGAGCCGTCGGAATCTGAAAGAGGGATTCACCTTGACCTCCCTCTCTCCTAGAAGAAGACACAACACAAATGAGGCCGTCGAAAGCATGGCAGTTCCTCCCCCTCAGCATGTCTCAAAGCCCTCGCTCTGACCCACATCGATCAGCCATAAAACATAAAATCAACAGAGTTCTGCTTTTCTATTTCATGCAGAAAAATCAACATTGACTGGCAACATCAGCCAAGTTCACGGAAATATACAGTAAAAATGGGAGCGCCTACAGACTCCTCTCTCAGATCCTCTTAAGCCTTTTCTTTGTCCTGGCCCCGGATGACAGCTGTGGGGCAGGGCAAAATCCTGCTGCTAAGTACTAAGGAGGAGAAGTGTTCATCGTCCCCGCACAGAGGGTGCTCTGAGCGACTTGGTGACTGACAGCCTGAATAAGCAGTTATTCCTCCAGGCTCAGGTGCAAGAGGCACGTGCAACCCGCTGCCTGACCTTATGCAGCTGAGCTTGGCATTCTGGGGCCAGCTTGCTGCCACCATTACCTGTTGAGGTTAAAATATTGTTGAGTTGATTGATGATGAAGCTCTGATCATGTTACTCTCCTGCTGAAATAATTTTTGACTGTGCTCTAAGTGCTACAGAACCAGGTCTAAATGCCTTACTCTGACATTCATGGCTTGTCATGATCTGACCCCAATCTACCTTCTCAGTTGTGTCTCTTATTACCAGGCTTCATGAATCCTGTGATGCAGGCAAGCTGAACAGCTCCCTGAATGTGCTCCATGCTTCCCCATCTCTGTGTAGGCACTCGTGTTCCTTCCTCTGGGATGCTCATTCTGCTGACTGTCCATGTCTGTTATAGTCAGCTCGGGCTCCTATAATAAAATGCCGTAGACTGGGTGGCTTAAACAACAGGCGTTTATTTCTTGCAGTTCCAGAGGCCGAGAAGTTCAAGAACAAGATGCCAGCAGATACAGTTCCCTGGGGAGGGCCCTCTTCCTGCCTTGCAGATGATTGCCTTCCTGCTGTGTCCTCCCATGGTGGAAAGAGGGAGCTCTGGTCTCTTCCTTTTCTTGTAAGAGCACTAATCTCATCATGGCAGCCCCACCCTCATGACGTCATCAAACCTTAGTTTCCTCCCAAAGGCCCCATCTCCGAATACTATCACAATGGGGGTTAGAGCTTCAACATATGAATTTGGGGGGGGACACAAACATTCAGTCCATAACGATGTGTAAATCCCCCTACTCTTCAAGCCTCATTTAAAATACAACCTCTTCTGTGAAGCATTCCCTGTTTCCTCCAGCTGTTTCCTCTCAACTCCTGCAACTCTTTGTGCATACCCCTCTTAGAGCATTTATGCTTTCTGTTATGGTTTTGTGTGTTCCCTGAGCCCCTTGAGGGCAGGGGCCACATCTTTTTATTCTATGAATCATTAATATTTAACCCAGGCTCCCTGACATCCGTAGAATGCACTTAGTATAGAGCTTGTTATTAAATAAATAGATGCTCCCATCTGTGGGAGAGCTTTGAGGCGGCTGGCGCAGGACCTACGTTCATGACAAATGCATTGATAAAGCCAGGCCCGTTCTGATTGCCTCATGCTTGTCTGGCTGTTAAATATTTTACCTATAACCCCTGAGTTGAGGGATTCACTCAGGATGGTTTTCCAGACTGTTCTTTAAGGGGATGATTTATATGTCACTCTCCCATATCAGTGAGGAATCTTGTGGTTTACATACATATATACATACACCCCCTCTACCCCACATTTATATGGAAATGATTTGGCCAAACGCTCTTTAAAAGAATCTGCTCTTATCTCCTTCGTGCAACTTTTGTTGTTACTATAAAAAGAATCCATAAACAGTGTTGGGAAGATATTAATAATTCTAACTCTTTATATTGACTCTGGAACATACGTTGTGACCTAAGATTGGACCATGGGCCCAAAAGATCCTAAAAAGCCATCGTTCTTACATGAGAACCTGATTATTATAGACAGTTTTCCCAGGAACTGAGCTTTCAGAGCACGTGAAGGATGGCTAATGCTTGTCACCTCCTCCACCATCACCACCACCGAGAGTAAATGTGTCTATCCATCTTTTCCTCAAGTGGACTTAATTATTTTATTTACAGCATCCATTATATATTCTCCTGGGCATACATGAGGCCCAGAAAGCTGAGGTGCCTTGGATATTTTCTATTTTTTACTGCCAATAAAGTGTTACCTGTGTGTTGTTATTTCTAGACTGAAATAATTAATTAAAATACAAATTCTTGTAGCAACCCATAAATGTAACTTTCTTTAAGGAATACAAATTCAGTATTCTCTAGGAAGCTGTTATCTGTGCCACGCCAGGGCTGCTCTCCATTTGCATAATTGCAGGTGGAGGGAGATGTTCACTTGCATATTTAAATGATATATATTTCCATTTCCTTGATGAAATATCACCAAAGTTCGGGAGTGAAGCTGTAGGTTATCCTGACCATGGATTCCCTTGCACCGAAAAGCTACTTGAACATAAGAGCACCAGAGATGACCTTTAGCTGCAAGGTTGCAAGTTATGTTACTAGTCATCACTGCTTGAACACCAAGTGCCAGGCACCAGGCAGAATACAGAAAAAAATCCTCCCCATCAAGCCACTACCACCTGAAGCATGAAGGAGAGAACAAGGAGACATCGCCTCCTCAGCATTGGTATTAGAACACCCGTCCTCCTTGCCCCAGAGCAGCACTGCTTTTTATTTTCATTTCCATGCTAACAAGGTAGACCCGTCCTAGCATGTGTTCTGAAGAGGTTCTTTCATGCTTAGGGCCTGGGGAGCTGTAACATAGTTAGATGTACTCTAACAGCAGGTTGCCATCAAAAAATTCTATAACAGGATTAAAATAAAAGAGAAATGCACTTGCAGTGGAATGGCAATGATTGTTGAACACGTTTCAAGTGCTTGGTGGGAAGGTGCAGCACAAACACGGCAGACGGGCCTGCTGTGTGGGTGTGTCGCCTTCTTAACAATCAGGGTTTTGTGCTGTGATCACGGATTTTTGGAGCTCAGCATTGGAGGGCGTCCAGAAGCTGTGCAGCAAGGCTCTGGGCAAAGAGCTTTATGAGGACTGGGAATGATTGTATTGATTTGTGCCTGCTTATGTGCTTGCTGTCTGTCCATCCCACCTGGAATGTGAGCTGTAGGAGGGAGGGGACTCTGTCTGCCTTGTTCGCTTCTCAATTCCCAGCATGCAGAGCAATACCTGGCATGTAACAGATGCTCAGTGAAGATGAGTTACATGAAAGAGGGTTCCAAGCATGGCTTCTGCAGTCAAATTGTTCAAGTGTGACCTTAATAATACTAAGCATCAGTTCTCTCATCCCTAAAATAGGGGTGATAGTACAATGATTTTCTAGCAATCTTGTCAAGACATCTCAAGCCACTAAAGTGTGGCCCCTGTTTCTGTATCTGGCATACTGGGCTCCAGAGACAGCTATTTGGAGTGGACATGCTGATAGAACCTCAGTTTCGAGATCTGCCCTAGCAGAAATGCTTTTGGAGGTCCCTGCCTCTTCCCATCTCACTCTCAGTGTTCAGCATGTGTGACCTCCAGAGAGAGAGCAGGTGGTGGTGGTATCAGAGGGAAGGACACTTTTGGAATCTGAGGGGGCCCTGGAATGAGCCAGTGAAATCAAATGCCTGAAACTTGTAGCATCAGTGTCATCTTAGGAGAGAAAGAGGGAGCTCTCAATGGAACAATTACTTCTGGAGTCTGGAGAAGGGGCATTCAGAGTGGTCACGTGCTTGATATCATTGAAATCTACCATATTTTGAAGTTCTTGTCTTTCTGAGCCTTAGTCTGCCTCCTCATAGTTAGGTCCCCTACCTTGGCAATTATCTCTACTTATTCTTGCACCTGCAAGCTTTCCTCTTTCCTAGCTACTTTTCTTCCATCTACATGTTGGTAATTCTCCATTTGCCCCATTCCACCAGATCCCATTTCCTCCCTTCTCCATCCTGTTCTGCATCCCAGAAGGCTGGCCCCTACACACTGTGTCCTCCGCCCCCTTGCCCTTTGGTTTACAGTTGGGTTCTGCCAATGGGAGCCATTGGCAGGAGATCAGAAGGTGAGAGAAAAGGTAGATCAGGACTTTTCTTCCTCACTGATTTCTCACTCTGGCTCCATGGTCTGGTGATGGCTTTATCCCTCCACCACCACAGCTCCTGCCTGAAAGCCCCTGCTTCAAAGCTCCAGCTCCGGTAACACTATTTCCTCCCATTGCCCCTTCAGACCTTGAGATGGATATGGCTTCCTGCATTGTCAGTCTCTTGGTGCCGTGCCACTCTTTGTGGCTCTCTTAACTGTGCCTGGACCTCTACAAACAGTCCCTTTGTTCAGTCTCTTCGTTTGGACTATCTGAATGGAATTCTGTTGCCTGCTAGGACATTGATTAATGAACCTTACAATGGTGCCTGTCATAAAGAAGCCTCAAGGTACAGTCCTTTCTCCTTTTCTTCACAGCAAACTTCCTGAAGGTGTCCTCTGCATTCTTAGGGTGTCCATCTTGATTCCACCATCTCCTTGCTCTCCACTCTGAGAAATCTCATGCACCTCCAGTGCACTCATCTCTCCCCCATAGAATGACGGTCATCAAATGCATTCATTTGTTCACATGTATTTACTGAGCACCGATATGTGCCAAGCTCTGTTCTAGGCATGCGATGTCCTAGTGAACAAACACTTAGAGATTCACGCCCTCATCTAGATATGTTTTTCTTGGATGAAATCTGTGCTAGTAGCCCCTTCACTGACCTCCAGAGTTGTAATTTTAGTTTTCCACTGGATGTCCCGCAAGTCCCACAGACTCAACACATCTGAACCCAAATTCATTATGACCCAAACCCAGAACTCTTCTCTCTCCCTCTTCAGGTATGGCATCATTACCCCTAGTTTTATGCATTAGTCATCTTGTCCTTCCCTTTCATCTCCAATCAGATTTTCAGTTCTGCTTCACATTTCTTTCCCAAATCTCTCTCTTATCCTCCATTTCTAATACTCTGTCCACAGTTAAGGATCTCACCATGTCTCACCTGGACCATTGCAATAGCCTCTTACCTGGCCTGCCTTTCTTTAGCTTCTTTCCTCTTCACGCTGATTCTTTCTCATCACTATTGTTAATCTCTAAAATAATTCCTTGCTTGAAGAATTCTGCCAGCTCCCCTTTGGCGTATTTCTTGGCAAGACAATTTCCAACCAATATGGACCACGTGACTCCTGCAGCCTAACACCCACCACATGGGCTCGGGCACCCTTCTGCTCAGTTCCCTGGACCTGCATGCCCGCCCTGGCTTCTTCACCTTTGCTCAGCTCCTTTTCCTTGATTACCATCATCTCTCTTCCCTCTTTTTGCTATTCAAGGCCCTCCTGATGTTATTTTCTCTGTGATGTTTTCCCTGACCCTTTCCAGAAAAATTAATGACTCCATCCTTTTTACTCCCAAAGTCTTTGTTCTTTCCACTTACCACGTTGTTCCACAGCTAGTTATATAAGTGCTGTGTCTCCTACTAGATTGAGAGCCCTTTGAACCCAGGACATCTTTTGGACCTTTGGTGTTTAGCACAGAGTGGCTAGAAGTAGAAGAGTTATCAGGGCATATTTATGGCATATGTTAGAAATAGATAACGCTCACCATCGTGCTGCTTTCCAGCAAAAGCATTTTCTAAGCCCCTAACTCCTCTTCTTGTCACCAGCCTAGCCCCCTAGCCCTCTGTGGGTAGCCACTATTGCTGTACCTTGTCCACAGAACATAGTTGTGCCTCCAGCTTGTGTCCCTAATATCTGTTACAGCAGAATAATTTATCTGATAGCCAATATCTAGAGTATCATCCATGATTTAGCAAACAGAAATAACCTTCTGACCTCTGTTTTATTTATTTATCTAATTTGTTATTATGTGCAGATTTGTGAGGTTACCATTTATGGCCCCAGAGATCGGAAAACTGGAGCCGTCTCAGGGAAGACACCGGCAGGTAGAAGTTAAAAACCTAAACCTCAGCTATGTGCCATCAAAATGTCACCAAAGCCTTAGGGCTGCTTGTCTGGCCACAGTGCCCCCTTCCTCATCCTCCCACCCCAGTCTGCTGGCACTTTCGTAGCCCTTCAAATCTGACCTGGGATGGCTATGGGGCAGGTCATCTGCCATGGGGAGAAAGGAGAGAGAGGCATTAACAGCTGGGAGCTGTTCCTCTGTGATCAATATCTGGCTGGAGATGGCCTTGCTAATAATACCCCGGCCAGAAGCATTACCGAAATCCTTTGCACTGGTTCCCAAACAGCTTGGGAGTTGGGCCAGGCCAGGCCTCTCCTGCTTGTATTGCCAAATGATAAAGTGCTGTGAAGTTGGAGGCTGGCTTCAGATGGAGCATATTTTCATCTGGGATGATTAGGTCAACTTATTGTCTAGGTTCAACTCCAATCCTTTTCTACCCCTCTCACAAAATAAACAACAAATAAACAAAACACAAGGATTGATGAGATCCTTGGCACCCAGGGAAAGCCTTCTCTGGGGCTGCCTTACGGGGTTGACCAATGACCTGAGGCTATCTGTACATCCCCACAGGGCGAGCCAGTCAGTACTCCCATCAGCATCAAATGATCACTGTGAAGAACTAAGTCTCCACATCCGCGTTTAGGGCTGGAGCCCATGGGAAGTGGAGGCAAGGTGATGCCTTGAATGGATGAGAAAGAAGAAATGAAGGAGGATGGGGATGGTGCGGCTCCCATTCTCCTCAGTCAGTAAAAACTTTAAACTGATTTTGATTTTCTGAAACTAAATTTGGTACCACATTGCCAATCTACAGCATACACTTCACTGTGTTTCGGCACAAAGTAGATTTACAGCAGCCGAGATAGTTTGTCAAATTCTTGACAACCTCCCAAATAGAGCCCATGGCTTTAGTGACTGTTTCTGACATCGGGGGGAAAAAATGCCCCCAAACCCCTTCATCTTACCAAAGGAGGACTCTGGGGAGATTTCAAAACATATGAGAGGGGAGAGCAATGAAATTACATCCTTGAAACATCACAAGCAGGGGCCCATGTGATCCTGCATTCTGCTCTCACGCGGCTGGGTTCCCAGGGTTGAGACTGGGTAATGAATACACTGTCAGTCGCTGTCTCGGATGCTCTTCAAAATGGATTCTCCTCCGGCACGGAAGAAATTCCAGGAAGAGTTTAAAGTGCAGAGCCTCGAAATTGATAAAAATGCACAAGCATTGATCTTATTTTTGTTGCAATAATGGGGCTCAGTATTAAATAACCAATAGGTTTTAGTCTATTCCTCACACAAAGGAGATAAAAAGACTGAGAGAGAACTCAATGTCTCCATCTTCTTCCAGGCTCCTGTGGAGGGTGAATGATGTTGCTGTGGTTCTAATGTGGGTATTGTTCAATTTGCATTGGTAAAAAATGCACTTTTCATTTGAGGCTGTAATAATTTGAGCATACACATCCTTTTATTTTCATTTTGCAAATTTATTTCATAAATGCTGACTTTTAGATTCAAATATCCACACTTTATAGAAGGTTCATTTTCTTTAGTAATTGTAATTTGAGTAAATTGCTCTAAATGAATATTTGCTTCCCCCTAAAAAAACAGTGTTCTTTTATACATTTCTGCTGAACGAATAGTCTAGGAAATACCCACTAGATGGCAGTGTCACTGCACAGCTGAAGAATATCTGAGCAGGTGCTAAAGAAAAGAAGAGTAGTCTATGTTGTACCCGTCCTGGAAATTCCAGAAGGTGGCAGGTTTTAGCTATTTATGAAAAGACAAGTACAGAAAACAGTGTTGCCTTTTAGAAAAATTATTTTTATTTATCTTTCCAGAAGGAGATTATGAGTTGAATAAAATTATCCGTGATATTTAAAATATTTGAAAATGTTTCACATTTTTAGAGTATGTAATACAAGCTGAAGGGCTAGCAAAGCTAACCGTGACACAAAATCAAGGTGAAATTGACCAATAAATTGAGAACTCCATTACAGGAACAATTTCCCCGAGTTTGAGTCGTAGCGCTTGAGTGATAACCTAAACCTGTCTAAACTTTGTGAAACATTCAAGGCGAAGATAGAAGGAGATAGTGTGGGGCACTGGAGGAGGCGGATGAGTGCAGCGTGGGCACCGGTGTTTATATTTTTCACCAACTTTTCCAGGCTCCCGGAGGACTCTGAGCAGACCTGTGCTTTAGAGTTCACTTCTTTTCAAGGTTACTGATTACCTGAAGGGATCCTGGTTTTAACAGTGAAAAATGGCAGCTTGAATACAATAGTGCAATTTAGAGGGATCATGCACCATAGGCAGGCGTGCTGCTATTGGGGGCATTTGCAGGGAATACAAAACCACCTCCATTTTGTGGAAGACGCTGCCACGGTTTCGATTCATCACCTGAAACCTTGGGTTCGTGTGTGCTAGCTTATTCTAAGGGAATACCTGTTTCTTAGTTGATTTTGGCCCCAAGCAGTTTGGATGGGCTTGTTTTCCCACCTCCTGCGGGAAATACACATTCATGAGAAGGTGCTAGTGGGGGTAGTAGGATGGCAGGACAGCAGGATGGCGGCTGGGAAGTCATTCTTCTGAGTGACAGCTCTACATGGCTCTTGGCACTCCAATATGTCAGGGAACTGGTGTTCCGAGCGGCATCATTTATCTCATTTAAATATTCCAGAGAGAGTAGCCTCTGTACTCAAGTTAGATTCATTTTCATCTTCGTGCTCTAAAAGGGCCTGGCAGCCTCTCTCAGATGGAGGGGAAAAAAAAAAGAGGGGAAGAGAGAAAGAAAAAAATAGTGAGGAAATGCAGCAAGTGAGTGATATATAACGTGAACACAGAATTCAATATCCAGGACGAGGACACATATGTCTTGGACCCCAGATATATAGCTCAGAACTGATGGAGAAATGGGCAGGAAGAGAGATAATCTTTATCTCTGTTCCCAAGCCTTTAGAAATACCTAAAGCTAAATCAACCTGAGCAGAAAGCAGGAAATGAAGACTGCTCCAGCCACCCATGAGATTTCAGAGTGCAGGCCACTGTCTGGGGACATTTTTTCTTTCTTTTTTTTCTAAGTCCTGCCCTGAGTTTAGGGCCAGCTGCTATATGGAAACCTTAATAAAGTGTTTGGGTCTGGGCTAAGATTCTGGATTTCAGTTTTATTCAGGAAGAATTGCTGGACTTTTGTTTGGATTTACCATCAGAAATCTTTGCAAGAGGCAAAGTGGAGGGAGAATTTGGCATTTGTCACAGCCTAATTTGTTCCTGGGAAAACCGTGTCAGAACATTCATTTCTTTTTCTAACATTTCAAATGCGCACTCCTATACGTGTGAGTTTATGTACCTACCAATCACACAGTTTTGGGGTTACTCATTTCTTTTTTTAAGTTATTCATCACTGCAGGAGGCCTTTAATAGTTTGGAGTAATAATTGTTAGAATGAGGAGAATGAACTTTGATGCTCGAAAGAAAGTGGTCCGTTCTACAGTATATGGTATGCTGTGCCCAGTTATTGAATATTCCTCCTTTACAGAGTTTGGACCTGCTTCTGCATTAAGAGGCTCTATGACTGAAGAAGTAAAAAAGGACTCAGGAAGTGCTTTGGTGAAGCATGAAGTCCATTATCTGCATTGGTCCTAATAATCCTATAATCCCCATTATAGCCAAACCAATCCATTGCAATTGATGTTCTGTGAGTTTCCTTGAATTGTCTGGAAAATATTTCAATCCTCCAATCGGCTGGCTTACTTAGCTTATCGCATTCACTACTGAACTGCTGCTCCAGGGAATTATTGGTGTGGTTCAAGTAAGTTAGTGAGAGCATTTTGACGAGAACTACTTGCTATATCCAGTGGAAGGAATTATTAGTTCTAATTAACCACGAGGAAGGAGGAAGGGCCATAGATGTCACTAGTGAAGTTCACCATATATTTCTGGTTCTTTTCCCTTTCAGCCCATGGTAGGGTGCCCTTTCTTGCCCTCTTGATGTTAGATCTGGCCATATGATTTGCTTTGGCCAAAGAAATGTGAGTGTCACTTTTAGGCTGAAGCTTTAAGAACCTGGTCTGAATGGCTGTATTCTATTCTCTTTACCTGAGTCACTTTGAAGAATTTTTGGAGATGGAACTTTCCTCAGCCTGAGCCCCTGAAGTGATCATGATGAGAAAGCCTCCTCCCCAACTCACATTGTACATGGAACTCCAAGTTGGGCATTTAGTAGAAGTAAGAAGTAAACTTTTGTGTACCAAGCTACTCATATTTTGGGATTATTTGTTACCACTGTAAAACCTAGACTCTTCTGACTGTTGCTTGGGAATTGCATTCTGATTTGTTTTCTGTAGGCTCAGAAGGCAGTGATATGCTTCTGCTTTACAAGGTTCTACATCATGTGGTCGTCATTATTTCTTTAGACTTATTTCTCTGCCTTTGAATAATGCAGTTCTCTTAGTTCTGACAAGGGGAACTTTATTGGTCCTAATCTTCCAGCTTCTCCTGCCATCTCCTACCTATCATTTAGGTGCTGGCTGAGACATCACTTTTAGAGGGACATCCTCTTGACTTTTTGGCTGACCCCTCTCTATGCCCCCATGCACCTTGTGACATATTTATCAGAGTGTTTAAGCATTGTGTTGTAATTGCCTTTTCTGGTGTGCCTATATGACATTTTCTTGTACCTTTACCATTTCATTCCAGTGCACAACTAATAAAAAATGCCAAGTGGTAAAAAATAACATGAGTGATAGAACGGAGTACTTAATGAATATAGAATCTGGATTTTTTTCACCACTGTTCTCCCTATTTTTTCTCTGTGTTTATTTTCTTTAAATTGACCAAAATGAGGGGCTGACCCCGTGGAGTAGTGGTTGAGTTCTGTGTGCTCCACTTCTGCGGCCTGGGTTTGTCGGTTCAGATCCCAGGCATGGACCTACATGACTCATCAGCCATGTTGTGGTGGCATCTCACATATAAAGTGGAGGAAGATTGGCGTAGATGTTAGCCCAGGGCTAATCTTCCTCAAGAAAGAAAGAGGAAAATTGTCAACAGATATTAGCTCAGGGCTAATCTTTCTCAGAAAAATAGCCAGACTGCGGACAGGTCACACCTTCAACTTTCCACCTGCAGTCCTCTACCAGGAGTAGCTCCAGCTGGAGTGCTTCCCACTGCTGTGTCAGGTCCGCCACCCCTCTGGGTTACTGCTTCCCCTACAGCCCCCTGGTCTCTGATCCTCCATCTACCACGGCCTCCCCTCTGTTGATTGTGTTGTTATTATTGTCGCTGTTTTAGAGTAGGCCACAGGAAATGAGTGGACAGTCAAAGTGACCTGGGGTAGAAATAGCTCATCTCTGTCCCTGAAATGGCACTGAAAGTTTAGGACTTAGGCCAAACCTTTGAGATGCGAGATACTTGGAGATGGCACTCTTCCTTCTCCGGACTTGATCCCTCTGCCTACAGGCAGCTGCCCAGAGTACTAGGCTGTAAGAGCTCATGTGTCTTGTTCCTTATTCTTAATCTCCTCACCTATGAGTCTGCAGTCAAGATTAACTGCTTACCTGGTTTTGACTAAATTGTAGTAATAATATTGATATCGTCACCATCAAAAATCCAAAGAGTTCACATTGATGGGTTGCTTCTGATGTTCCGTGAACTTAGCTAAGGACTTTATAAGTGCAATTTCATTTAATGTTTGCAACAGTGTTAACACAGATTTGGTAGTACTGTTATTTACGTATGAGAAATTAAGACTGAGCATGGTGAAGCAACTTGCCAATGTCACACAGATAATAAGAGACAGAGATGGGACTTGAACCAAGGTCTTTTAATTCCTCACCCCAGGCTTTTCTCCCTTATGTTCTTTGTCCTGGAGACTAAAGCACTTTATATAATTTCAGCTTCAAATTAAATTAAGGAAGCAATATTTTGGTTCGGGGCTCTTTTTTGGCCTCCTTCACATCACACTGAACGAGGGGTCGCCAGTTTGGCCTATTCTTAAATCCAGTCTCAGACATTGCCTCAATCTGGAAGACTATTCCTGACTTCAGACCCTTCCTTTTGGCACCCCTTCCGGAGAAGAACTTTTCCTGGAGATATGATTTTGGCTGGCACAGAGGCAGCCAAGGGACTTTTAAAAAGAAGCATTATGGTTCTTTGGCATTATCATTCTGGGGTGCTGAGATATAATGAAACAATGAAAACATTGAGAGCCAAGGTCATTATGAATATAATTCGGATTTTAAATTGCTATTTGTGGAAAAATATTCCTTTGGCCTGGTTGAGCCAGGTTAAATCTCTATAGCAATTATATTTACAGGCAATGGCTTGGCCCTGTATTTCCCTTTGCCGGTGCGGACACAGTAAGCTTTTGAGTTAGTAGTCAGTAGAGCAGTAGATAAAAACGGAATATTGTTATTGCCTCATTAAGAGAGACCTTGATTCTTTTAAGTCTGCTCTAACAAGAGCCTTTGCAAAAACAAGAGAAATTTCCGAATATCTGATTAATTTAGATTGAACAATTAACGAAGTGATATAGTTAACAGTACTCTTAGTATCACTCATTAGGTTGGCTGCGTGGGAGGCAGCCTTCGACTTGGAAAGGAGGCTATTAGAATCAAGTGCCGCCACATATCTGCGAGTCAGCCCGAGTGAGTCTTGTAAGCAATCAGGTTCCTGTCTTTGAGGCTTACAGAGGTTGAAAAATCTACTTTTGGTGGGGTGTAGTGTTGTGCTGGTTTTATTCTAGCAAATAATGAAATTGCTAGAGGAATAATGTCATTTCCACAGTTCATGTTTTCTTTAGAGTTGAAAGCTGTGCTGCTGATGGTGCTGCTCCTCTCTCTGCATCCTGGTAGAGGCAGGGTGGATGCCCTCCAGTTCCTTCTATGTTGACCCTGAGTACAGGGTCCTGTGGCTTGGGGAGACCATTGCTGGACCTCCGCATCTCAATGCTCTTGGCTGGGCCTCTCGCTGGGTTTACTTGGAGGCGGTCACTGAAATTAAACTATTAAGAAATTAGCCGTTTCTTCAGTATTTCCAAATATGTCCCCAAATACCTGGATTAGAGCTTCATCCAATGTTTAATTAGAGTGACCAGGTGAAACTGACCTGGTAACTATATGGTCACTTTGAACGGCTCTAATTAATAATGGGCTATTTGACACACTACAGGCTGCCTGAAGAAAGGGGGAAACAATCATTTCCCGTTACTGTCACAGGGGCAGTGAGGGAAAAGGGAAAAGGCAGCTCAGTGAGGGGAGGTGCACCAAAGCACATCCAGGTGGAAACTGTCGTCAATTGGGGAAGCTCTGAAGCCAAGTGTTTGGGAAAATTTGGGCAGCAACTCAGGGCCTGAGGGGTGGGAGTGAGTTGGCCCTGGGAGAGAACACTTCATTAGGTCTGAGAATGAGAGATCAGCCAGGAGCTATCTAATGAGAACTGCTGGATTATCCAAAGACAGTGTCTGATGCCATACAACAATCGGTGGGTCTGGGTTGGTCCATCCATGGAGACAGGGCCCTGAAGGCAGCTATGAGACATGTATGAGCCAAATGGGAGGCAGCAGGGCACAGAAGGTCTGTTCACACATGGCAAGGCTCCAGCTCCCCTGAGTACAAGAAAAGGCTCCAGGCTTCTGAGGAAGAGGGCTGGTGGAGCAAGGGAGGCCACTGGGGCCTCTGTCATGCCAGGGTTCAGAGCAAGTCATCAGACCTAGGTTAGGAAGTTGATATGAACTATACTTGACAGAGCAAATTAAGAGGAAGGTCTGTGTTATGCATGGGACCACCATGGGAAGGGCTTATCGAACTATAAAATGGAGTTACCTGAACCCTGAGAGTTCACATGAGCACTCTACATCCCGAGACTGCTGGACTGGAAAGAAATTTGTTGGGAGAGCAATTGGGAACCCAACAATTGTGAAGGATCCTCAGATCTCAGGTCTGGAACTCATGCTTTGATTTGAAGAGCGGCTTCAAGTTTGCTTCCCTCTGGCTAATAAAGGTCTAGCAGCAGGGAGATCTGGGCTAAGAGGTGAGGCTTTCCAGAAACTCAAGCTGCTATGAGTTGGGGAAGACAAAGATGGGCATAGAGAAGACTGCTCCCCAGTTACTAGGAACAGTCCTTCCATGTCCCATAAAGCCTGCCCCCTCTACTGGCCGGGGCCTTGACATCCATTGAGGTATCCAGCAAACAGCTGCTGAATGAAGATGCCAAAAGCAACATTCGAATCTGAATCTCTGATGTCTTTAGATAATGTGCCACAGCCTAGGCATCCCGATTTTCTAAATGTACAACATTCATGTGGAAGTTACTGGCCATATTCAATTCCAGAGGTAAACTTGGTAACAGAATAAATACTATTTTCAGGTCTCTATCCAGAGTAGTGTCTGGAGCTTGACAGAAGTGGTTTGAATATTAGGTTTGCCACTCACTAGCTAAATAACATCGGGCAAATGATTTCTTTGAGAAATCTCAGATTCCTCATCAATAAAATGGGAATAACGAGATTGTCCTTGTGGACTGTTGGAGACAATGTATGCAAAATGCCTGGCACAGAGTCGCTGCTTAATAGCTAGAAGTGGCATATCCATGCAGCCATGCATACCTCAGAAAGCCAGGTCATGGAGCATTGGACTAAAGTGAATTGAGGATGTCAGAAACAATGAGCAAATGATTTTATGCGTTTTGGCCTTTTTGCTGTTAATCAAAAACCACATGGAAACTCTCATTGGTGTTTATTTTTTAATATATTATAGACTGTATTCTCTAGTGATTCCTTCCCCTCATCCTGTGTCCTCACTTCCAGTTGGGATCATGGGTGTTAGGAGACCTGTAAGTGGTAGCAGAGTGTTTACATCTGAATGGCACAGGGATAGAACGAAAGGTTGAGAATCACTGGAATGCATTGCACATGCTGGAAACACCCAGAGATACTATATTCCCATTTATTTTCTTTTTATGGGAAAAATTTCGTAAATTGCATTTTGCTTGAATTTATGCCAACACAAAAGCCAGGAGTCGGTTCAAAAGAGAAGACGGAACTTCTCCTTGGTCGAATAGTAAAAAAGCCTGTCAAATATCCTCTTTTATCTAGCTCAGAAAACCTTGCCGGGGTTAATTATCTAACAATTGTGGTCCTTCTAACAGCAGAATGATTGTTGCAAGGTAGGCCACTGCTCCCTGGTTAGCAGCTGCTTCTGGTCACCACACCCTCCTACTCCAAAGAAGGGCTCTTGTTTTGGGAGATGAGACAGGAAATGAAGAGGAGACCGGTAAAATCACACTAGGGAGATGAATATGTGTATGAGGTCTCAGGAAACATGGGAGGGGAGAAAGGAGATGGGAGGAGATTCAGCTCACAGTAGAGATGAGCAACTCTACCCAAATCATTGTCTTGGTTCCCGGGCAGCAGAACTGGTCTGTGCTTGAGAAGCACTCAGCTAGAACAGGAAGGACTGGAACTTGACGGTAACTGTCAGTCAAAGGCTCTCTTAGGAGTAACAACACACATAGGGGTGAAGAGTGAAGGACGCAAAGTTAAGTGGAAAAGTGGGAAGGGGTCTTATGTCAGCTTACCTGGAGACAGACACGGGGTGAATTTTGTCCAGTAGAGCACCAAAGAAGCACTTCTTACTGACGATCAATTCTTTCTATCCTTAAAAAGGGCTTGAGGTTCAATTTAATTCTGTAGAAAACTCAGGATTTCTTCAATGAATTGGCATTAATTACTTTTTAAATGTAAATTTTCAGCTGCAAGCCTTTTTTAATATTAAAAAAAAACCAAACCTCCAAATACGTCAGGGTAAATCAAAGACTAATTGGTGACCAAATTATAGGGTTTAAAGCACTTTTTTTTTCTGCCATAAGTGAGTAAAAAATAATTAACAAATGTGAATACATGCTTTTTCTTTCATTAATAATGAATCATATGGTGATAACCCATTTTTAGCAAAATAAAAATTTCAGTTTTGAATTGAGAGCTGCAATTCCATTATGTGGCACTTTATATTTAGCAAGTGCTTGTTGATCTGCTGGTGTCTCCTTGTGCCGAGACCAAGGGTGACGTGACTCTCAGGATGGCTGTCATTACAGGACGTGGTGGGGATGGACAACCTTTTTGCATTCTGTTCATGAGATTAAATAAGGCTATCTACAAATGTGTTATTAGGGCTTCCGTTTTAGAAGTAGGCATGGAGGGTTGCAGAAAGCTACGGCCTTTGGTCAGAGATCCTTACTAGATCCGTGGCAGTGCCTGGTCAGTGAATCCTCTTTTCTCCGCTTGATGACGGTTTCAGCCCACTTCCTATCAGCCATAGCTATTTATACTCAGAGGCACAGATTTCACAGCTGTATAGAGAGTGCCTCTGAGTGCCTCTGAAGTCAGAGTTTCTTCTCCCTTTCTCTTAGGGAAAATTTACAAAGTCCTTGTTGAAGATAATCATGGAGAAAAGGGGGACTCGTCTAGGGGCACAGGAGAGATTCTGTTGTGCTCTTCATAGCTTCCTCTTCTCTCTTTGAGATAATATTACTTCCTCACCTCTCATTCGCAGATCCCACATCCCTTTTATAATGAAACAATGATTTGGTCTTTTTCTTGACCTTGCAGAAAAGGTGTTTTTTTCTTGACTATCACTACACCAACTCTACAGGTCTTCAGGTTAGGGTCGTTCTATAACTCGAGCCACTAACTCCGGCTGGAAGAGAAGAGACCTAGAGGCAAAAACAGAAAGCACTGACCGTTTCGGGGGACAGTGTTAGGAAGGGCATTGAGACACGATGCAAAGTCACTCATCAGTGAAGAGAATTAGAATCTAGGTCAGGCCCTGCCACGGATGCGCTGCAGCACACGGGCAAGTCGCTTCCCCTTTCTGGTCTCAGTCTCCTCATCTGTGAAGACAGGGTGCTGTTCGAGATGACCTCTCAGGTCCCTTTCAGCTATGAAATTCTGTGATTGCTGCAAGGACCATTTTCCCTATTTCTGTCAAACAGTAACAGCTCTGAGGTTGGAAAAATAGCTAACAGCATTGCGACGGGAATGAAAATGTGTCTTTCTAAGAGTTATGCTGAGAACAGCCCAGTTTGCTGCATGGAAAAACAAATCCCACCCCCCCCCCCCAAATGCAAACGGGATGGTGGTGGTAGAAATGAAGAATAATACCACCACTTCGTATTTTTACCTTTCGTGATAAAACAGTAGTTTTAAAAATTGTAAAAAGGTACTAGTTTGACAAATGGCACGTTTAAAACCCGATTTAGCAAAGGGTTTTTACCTTTGTAATTTTAAAACTGTCACTTGAACTAAAAATATAGGCGAGCAAGTTGGCCTTTCATATTTAATGTTTTCCTTTTTCCCTTTTTATTTGCAATTCATTCTGTTCAGCTTTGATTAAAGGAGTAGCAGAGACGGAATGGTGAATGGCCAGTCCGCGGCTAATTCGTAACTGAGAAGCTGGTGCAGAGCACTCTTCCCACTAGTGCAGAGTTGAAACTTCTCAACGCCAGCCCTGGTTGGATTTGGCACATTAGCTGTATCGCTCTTCCTTAAATATTAACACAGAATCACTTAAGAATATTTGACTTAAAGAGGGCAAAGATAACTGGAGGATGGCTCTCTCCCCTGATCGGAATCCCCAGGTTTAGCATATTTGTTAAAATAAGTATGCTATAGCCCCAGAGTAATTGGTAATTATAGCAGGTCAGAAGGAATCTGGAACAAAAATGACAACCCTGTGTATCCCGGAGTGTGGAATATTAAAAGCTGCTACTCAGGATTAATGGAATGTTTACAATGTGCTTTCTATTTTTAGGCAAGAACTAACCAGTGACCTTAGGCAAGTTGCTACATTTCTTTGAACTTTAGTGACCTGACCTATAAAATGAAGGAGTAGGAATGGAAGCAAATGCTTCTGTATGTTCTAAAATCTCTAATTGTGCAGTTTTTTCTTTTGCAGGGCTTTGCTCATGAAGGGCATTTAAATATTTGTCGGAATCAACAGAGTTAATGACTTGTTCAAAGGGGTGGTGGAGCACAGAGGAAAGAACTTGGCACCGGGTTCGAGGGTTGGTCCTGGGCCTCATTGGCTTGGGGACCTCAGGCAAATTACAAAACAGTTTCCCTGTTTGTGAAACAGGGATTATAAACCTCACTCCTACGGTTCTTTTAAGGCTCAAACGAGATAATGGGAGGGAAAGCTGTTAAAAGACTGTTTAAGTGGGCGGTATTAGTATAAAAGGCCCTTTCTAAAGAATATTGATGGAAACATCTTTATGCACACGTGCACTTCTTTATTGAACTGCTTATTCAGTTATTAGCTGTCGTTAGCTTCTGATTCCAGACTGTTGATCTATCATGTGAGCATAATAGATGTGTGCACAACAATAACAGACCTGAATAATACCAATGCACCTGGGGCTTACATCCCGACGTCACTGCCTTCAAGTTCCATTGATCAGTGGCGGGCATTGTAGAATCTTAGAGTCAGTGCCCTCACCCTAAGGTGAGCATGCTCTTTGTAACTTCCTTCACAGGTGTCGATTGAAACTCTGTTTGGATATCTCCAGTGATGAAGAGGGTAATTGAGGTGAGGGGAAAGAGACTTAGAATATTGAACTGTCTGCTTTGTGCAGAGTCTGTGATAGGTGCTTTATGCCCCTTAGCTCGTTTTATTCTTATCACCATCCCTACAGGTTTATTTGTATTATCTCCATTTTAAAGATGAAGGAGGGGGCTGGCCCTGTGGCTGAGTGGCTAAGTTCGCACACTCTGCTTCGGTGGGCTGGGCTTTGCCAGTTCAGATCCTGGGCATGGACCTACACACTGCTCATCAGGCCATGCTCTAGCAGCTTCCCATGTGGAAAAGCTAGAATGACCTGTAAATAGGATACACAACTAAGTACTGGGGGCTTTGAGGAGAAAAATAAAAAAGCAAGATTGGCAGCAGATGTTAGCTCAGGGCCAATCTTCCTCACTAAAAAAACAAGAAAAAAATTAAAAAAAAATAAAGATGAGGGAATTGAATGCCAAGAAGTTAATTAAATGAAGAAACTGAGTCACTAACTGAAACTGAGAAACTTTATCCCCTGCCATATATAACATTTCCTGAGAGACTTATCATCTCTATTGGCAGATGATTTTTTTCCCCATCTTTTGACAGCTCTAACTGTTAAAACAAAACGAAACTATTCCTTATAGCTCGGAGCTGTCTATATAAAGCGTGGTTCATGGACCAGCATCATGGGCCTCTCTAGTAGCTTGTTTGAAATGTAGAAACTTGGCCTGCTCAATCAGAATCTACCTTTTAGCAAGATCCCCAGTGATCTACAGGCACATCAAAGTTTGAAGATGACTACAGCACACAGAGCTGGCCAAGTTCCTCCTTTTCATGATGGCTCCCTAAGCATCTCTCCTGACCGCATCAAAACTTTTGTCCCAAACAGAAACATACACCCAGGACACTTTTCACTCTCCATCTTTCAAACGCTTCTCCAAATCCTGAAAACATCTCTGAAGTTTCCTTGTCTAACTGGAGAGAGGTGATTCCCCCTCCGACCCCCTAATATACGTTTCATAACCTTTCCTGCCCTCTGCACTGTGAAAAATGCCTGGGTATTTGTGATTCTGTGAATTGTAGGTCTTACTCTGCACGATTACCTATCAATCAGTCAATCAAAAGTCAGGTAGAGGAATTTCGGTTTTATGGGCTAGGTTTTCAAGCAGGAGAGTGACATCTAGAAAATGGTGAAATAAGCTGAAATTGGGAGATTTATCTCGTGATGTTCTGCAGTGTGGTTAAAGAGGGTAAGAGAATGAAGGCTCTGAAAGTCATTACAAATTATAGAAACTAGAGCTCTTTGAAGCTTTTATTGGCTGTCATTTGACGCACTGACTCATAGGCTTCTGTGCTGTAAATTTATTCCCTTGATAAATGAACCAAATTTGGTCAAAATTAGTCAACTCATTTGAGATTTATTATGAAATAAACACACAGACATATGCAATTTATAGAACAATTAATTTGAAACATAGTCCTCACTTTATCTAGATCGTTATTACGGTCTCTGCCACATATTTATAACTGAGCATTTGTGCTGTTGTTAATATGCTGATCACCAACACCAATCTTTCCTTATAAGGGCAGAGTCCATGTCTGTTAATTTGCTTTTTTAGATGCAGCTATAATTGATCAAATGAAGCTCTTTCCTCTTTTCTGAATGTTTACTGTGGAATAAAAAACACTCTTTCCCCCAGGGAGTTACCAAGTCCCTTTAAGCAGAGAAGTCCACCCAGCCACTAACACCAAAGACAGAAGACAGTAAGCTATTCTAGCTGAGAAGGGACGGGCCCTCTATCCTGGGACCCACTCTTCTGCTCTCTGACCTGTAATCTTGCTTCTTGTTGATTCCTCCGTCTTTTGCCCACTTGTCTCATCCAATAAGGGATTGCCCTCTAACTCCTCCCTCCACTTCCCTCCTTTAGTATATTTTTCTTCCACTGCTGATAGTGTCCAACAGGGAACTTTAAAACCTTATACCTGCTGGGAACAGTAAAAAAAGAATCATGGAAAGGAATTTCAGAACCACTGGGTTTGGGTTATTGGTTTAAATAATTCCAAATTAATGCAGATCCAACACCTTCTAGCTAGGTTTCCAGAAACAGAAATACTGAAGCCTGGGTGTCAAAAAATATTTTCAACCAAAGTAACATCTGAAGAGAACCATATGACAACCCAAGTCCAGGACTCCTGCAGTAATGTCTGACATGGATACTTCATAGTCCTGAATAACCTGGTTAATTTTTTTTAATAACAATTTTTCTCTCCTAAAAGTGGGTTGGAATTGTGGTTCTCATTTTTTGGCCACTGCAGGGGAGCTCTCTCAGGTAATGCTGGAAGGGAATCTCAACCTGGGATAGGTTAAGAAAGGCTCTTGTTGTTGCTTATCCTATACAGAGAGACCCCTCAACTTTTTACCCAGTAAGGGAGTAGATTACATGGCTAGTAGAGAAAAGAGTCCAAGGATAATACTTGATAATATTATCAATATAGATAATATTCAATGTAGAATTTTTGGTAATAGGACATTTGATTTCAAAAGAAATAAGGAATTTTAATGTCTCGAGGGTCTTTGTATAGCTTGAAAAAAAACTCCAGATCACACTCTCATCAACTAAATGAATTCATGGCTTTGCGGGAGAGTCTTGCTAAAAGAGGGCTTGCTCCTGCCTCTTTGGTATTTCTTATACCATTTCCTATGTCTTTTTTGAGGACAAGGCAACTGGCAAAAATCACTTGCATTTTACGCTTTCTAATGTGGCTGGTAGTCTGTCCATCAATTCCTCAAGCACTACATGGTTAAAGAGGAGGGAGAGCAGCCATCTTAGTTATCATTTGTATACTAATCTGGTAGGGACAGAAAGCTTTGCTGGAGCAGAGGCCATCTTCAGAGTTTCCAGGTCTGAGAGTAGCTCCTGATCAGTAGAATCTTGGCTCCTGATTCACACCAATGGCTGTACCTTGAAGGCCTGAGGTACAACAGGGGTGGGAGAATGTGTGTTTGGGAGGTTCCTTCATATTCACGGCTGGGCAGTATATATGCCAGTCTTGTTGTAAAAATATTACGTATTTTACACATACTGATTCCCTATTGTTTATTTTGAGATTCTAATTTTTACTTTGGAAAACCTAAAAATAGGGGGAAAGACCAAGCTACATGATCCAGAAGTGAGGGAGTTGGTCTGATGCCTTATATCAGAACCAATCACATAGCAGTGAGGAGGGAGTTCAGAGAGGAGGGTTACGCCTTTGTTCAGAGGTCCTTCAAATGACTGTGGATGGAGATAGATAGGATTCTATCAAAGTCTTAATAACTATGGGATTTGGGGCAGGGAGTCTGCAAGCAAGACCCTTAAGCCCCACAAATGGCTAGTGGTGTGGGCCATCAGCACAGAAATAGGTGCAGAAAGGTATTGGATAAAAGCTCTTGTTCGCCTATTCATTGACCACCTTGAGTGTCCATGGTAGGTCAGGCTCTGGGTAAGGTTAGAGAAACCATACTGGGATGTGAAATGAACCATGGGTTCTAACAGTCCTGGAAACCCAGCCCTGCTCTGGCACTTGCTAGCACTGCACCTTGGGTAGGATGTGGTATCTTGTTTAGCATCCATTTTTTTTCACCTATAAAATTAATATCATTTGTTGTTGGAGTATTTAATGAGATTATGTTATTTAGCTTGCCTAGTACATGAAAAGCTTTAATAAACATGAGCTTTTCCCCCTTCCCTTACTTGGGTCTGTGGGGGTTGTTGTGAGAAGTAAGATGTGTCTGTGATCTTAAAGGGTTTAAATTCTAAGGGGGAAGAAAGACATGCACACAACTGACTATCATATGGGGCTAAATGAAAAAAGTGTGTTAATAAGATAGATATGAACGGATATAGGAAATAAAAGCTATGATTAATTCCACTGGGAAGTGGGCTGGGAAGGCTTTTTGGGGTCGGCAACATTAACACTGCTCCTGAAGGATTTGATCCTGCTGATGAGAAATCAGGCATATGCAGTCAGAGCCACCTACTCGAAAAAGACCAGTAGAGTGTGGAGGCACCAAGATTATTAAAAAACAGATGTGTGGAGACTCAGGAAGAAAAGGAAGGAAACTATGTCATGGTAACTCTCAAAGGTAGAGCAAAGTCTAATTACCCAAATTGAAATCTGGCCTTTATAGCAGACCTAAGACTTCTCTTGAACCCGTAAAGACCTTCTGTTGTAGCAGAGGCATGCCTGAAATAATTAGCTTTATATTTCAGCTCTTGTTTGGGAATTCTTGGTTTGTATCAGCCTTTTCCCAGGAAACAGGAGAAATATTTTAAGAGGGGATAGAAAATTGCCTGGACGGTAGCAGGGCAGGAGAATGTAAAATCAATAAATAATAAGGCTGAATTTTAATTGAATATGTTACTAAGGCGATGCTGACATGTAAATTTCAAAATGACTCACTGGAGAAAATCAGTGCTTCCCTCTTGTGGGTCCTTTGGTTTCAGGGGATGGGGCAAAGGCTGGCTTTTGTGTCCTTCCTTAGCAGATCTCACATTCTCTGGTTTCTCACATTTCTCTTGTTGAATAGGAGGCCTGTGTTAAACAAACCACTTTCTTATGTTTCTCTTTTCTGTGTAAGGGAAGAAGTATTTACTTTGAAAAAAGTTGGTTAACGTTAAATTGATGGAAAAACAAAGAACTGAGACGGGGGAGAAGGCTCCTTTGGTGTAATACCAGGCTCTTGGGGTGGACGTGTAGTCACTCTCCAGAAGGAGATTTGAGCTCAGTAAACTCTTCACTGTCACTCTGTTTTGTGAAATCTCAAGACCAATGGGGTCATAACATATGTATCCTAGATGTGAGTCTGTTTTCATTTTATTTGTATTTTCTTTGTACTCCTGTGTAGTATTTGGCCAAGTTATGTCTTGAATTTTGAGCGAGTTTCAGGAGTTTTCCTTTAGCGAGAGCAGCTTTGACCCAAACTGGGGCCCAGGAAGCCCCCCTACCCTGCCCCCCAGGAACCTGCGTGGGAGCAGTGGAAGGAATCAAAGTGAGAAAGCCCTGAGACTTTCCTTGACTATTTTCCTTCCAGGCATCTCGTTTTGTATTTGGTTTTGTAGCACCATGTTTGTGTAACGAAGGCGCTTGTCACCTTAACCTCTACACAGACACTCTTGCTCAGTTGAAGAAAAAGGCTGCGTCTGAACAAATTTGTTGCTACATGGATTTAATTAGGTACCTACCAGGTGCCCAATTCTGTGCTTGATGCTGCCAGGGATATGGAAGATTTATGAGACACAGCCCTTGACTTTAGAGGGTGCCAGCATGCTATAGACTGCTGGTAAATAAATGTTAGTGTGTATGAGTCTCCTGCAGAGATTGTCAAACAGGAACCATGGCTGGAGAGTCTGATTTTACAGGGCTCAGAAGAGCCCTTGAATCTACATTTGAAGAGGTAAACCAGGTCTGATTCAAGAAATCCATGACTTAGGCTTTGAAAGACACTAGTAGAATGGACTTATCTTCATTAGTCAGAAAGACCTGCTATTTAAAGATCCACTCTGCTACTTACTAGCCATGTGACTTAGGGCTAGATATTTGCATTTCTTAACCTTTATTTCCTTATCTATAATTACAATAATGATGCCTATCTCATGGTATTACTATAAGAATTAAATGAGATGAAAATTAGCACAGTTCCTGGCATATTCTAGAAACACAATAAATATGTTTTCTTTCCCTCCCACTCAACAATCTAGTTGGGAAGATAGCACAGACTACATTATCTTTCAAGTTCTTTCTAATCTGCAAAACTATTAATGATACTTGTAATCTATGTCACACATCTGGCTCTTTGTATTGACTAAATTGCATTGTTAGTTTTCTGTCTGTTTGTTTGTGTTTTTAACTGAAGGCTCTGGTGATGTGTAATTGGCTCACCAAGCCTAGGAACTCTGAGATGTCACTTCAAGCCACCCCAAATGATGATTGCATGAGGTCTAAAGACAGGATCTGGAATTTGGGTTGATGAACCTTTCGCCAAAGATGGGAGAGAAAAATCTTCCATCAAATCTCTGGAGAAGGTTCTCTGGAATGGCTGAGAATGAACCCTGGGTGAAAAGGGAATATAGGGGAGAACTAAGGACATAAACTCCACTTCAAAGCCTAGTTAGGGCTAAGGGCCTATCGAAAAAAGGTAGTAACAGCTTAGAGGACTATTTCCTTGGTATATTTCAGGCTAGCTTCTGAGAGCTGGCTCTAGACCCAGATCTAGTCTGTAGCCCTTCTGGCACTAGAGAGAAATCTTTGCTGGCCACCAGAAAGAGCTGTTAATCAGTAGGCTCTGGGTCCTACAAAAAGCTGTCATGCTCCAAGGGAGAGTTTGTAAGTTGGAATCAAAAGAGTTAGGACCACTAGGAGGTGCAAATAGAGCTGACTATGGTGACCAGGTGCTGGTGGAGGGAAGTTGGAGCTTGCAGAACTGTTGAGGATCATGCCAATGACTCTAGAGCACCCTAGGACCAGAAGAAATTCAGGCATAGGTGAAGGGCTGGTAATGCCATCAAATCAGAGATATAGAATGGGGAATCCTGACCCTGAGAAGGATTGAGGGGACTGTGGTAATTCCTTTAGATCCAAAATAGTGCCTGAAGCCAAGAGACACAGCCAAGCCAAACAACTTTTGGATTATCACAGTAGCCCTTGATTTTAACTTCATGCTCTCTCCAACCTCCTTCACAGGGCATCAGGCATGAGGACTCTGTTTATGTGGATGTACTCACTCCATTAGGATGGGGCTCTCAGTTAATCCAGAGCAGCTGCCATTAGAATGCTTCTCCTTACAGCCTGACTCAACAAATATTTCACAAAGTGTCACAGAATGTTAGAAAGGAAAGGGGCCTTAGGAATCAGCTATTCCATCATTCTGTCTCCTTATTTTCCTGATAAGGAAGCAGACTCAGAGAAATTACATGCCCTTCTCAAGGTCACCCAGCTGCTCAGTAACAGAGCTGTGCCTAGAACCTAGGCCTCCCATGCCACTCGTATTGCTAGGTCGTGCTTTCTGGGTGTTGATTTATACTTGCCTGCATTTCCATTTATCTTCCTGGGAGTCTGGATTGATGTGCCTGCTTAGGCTGGGCATACCATTGCACAGCACTTAAAATACAACAGCCTCCTTCTGCTTTTGCTCTTCACATGCTGACCACGAAGCACTAGATGGAGCTGCCACTCACTGCTCACGCCAATGACAATTTCATTAACTCTGTGTTGTTGGGCTCTGGCAATCCACTCATCTCATAACTGTGCTAAGCTCATTCTGGTGAAAAGTGCATGAGGATTTTTGAGCAGCTCATAATGAGGAAATCATTGTTAAAGTTTCAAATAAAATTAGTTTTATGTATTCGTGAATACTTAAAAACACCAGTATCTGCGATGTCGAAGCAGAAACAAATGCGGTGGCCCTGGCCAGTGGCCTCCTGCATTTACACACCTACCTTTCTGGAGGATCCCTTGGGCAGTAGCTTGGTTACAGCAGTCTTTGAAGCTGCCTGGCTCAAAAAGATAAGCATCCCTTCACTCAACAAACTGCTGTAGTGAAATGGGAGATGGAGGCAGTATTTTTGACCACACAGCTATGGGGAAAGTGGCTCTTGTAGCAGACAAAGGCTGAGATTTCTCTTTGGTCTTCTTTGCCCTGTCTTGTCCCACAATTACTGTCTGTGGCTCTACCTTGAGTTTGGGGTATAAAGGGATGTGAAACACCATGAAAATATTTTCATTTTGCTATCAAGTTAGGGGAATGTGTTTTGGTACCATGGCCAGCAGATAAGCGGATAAATTCAAGATTTCTCTGTTTCGATGGAAACCGAGGGCAATGCAAATCTTTGTGCCAACAATTCTGTGTCCTTTGCCACTTAAGCCGTAGCCATTGGAGCAAATAAAGCTATTTTCCTCCTGATTTAGTTTTCTTAGACTCATAGAAAGAGAAAAGTCCAGATAACATCTCATTTAGAATAGATCAAACAGCTCTGATATGTATGGTGCAATTTCATTCTGTCCCTCCACAGTGTCCACCCCCTTGTAGTGTTAATTGATCTGCCAATAGTCAGGTTTCCCACCTGGGGAAATACGCGAAATAAAGACTCTCACTTAAGAGGAAGCCTTTACTTCCTTCTAATTTCCTTTTGGTCTATTTCCTAGCCTTCAATTTTGAGGAAAACAATAATAATACCTTGCAGTGATATGCTTTTTCTAATTTTATTCAAAGTGTGTTTGTACTTGTCAGGATCTAAGTAACCTAAACCAACAAGGTCTATTTCTTGCTGATGCTGCATGTATTGGCTGGGGCACCTGGGCTCTGTCATCCTCACTCTGGGCCAGTCCCTGTGGAAGAGGGAAAGAGGAATAGTGAAATTGTGCCTAGCCCTTAGAGCTTCTACTCTGGAGTTATATACATCCCTTACTCTAACACTTTCTAGCCAAAGAAAGCCACATGGGCACATATAATTTTAAAGGGTAGGAAGATACAATCCTAACACATGCTTAGGAGCAGAATGGGCAATATGTATTGATCAGCAGTAATGACTACCAATGCTTTCTTAAATTATCTAATTTTATTTCTGAATATTTATAGTAGTTCTGTTCAGGGCACAGCCAAAATTTATTCTATGTCCTCCAATACTATAGTTCCCAAAATTTTAGACTTCACAGATGGACAGTTCTTTTAATCGAGAAGGGGTTGCTTTACATAGGGTGGATATCTTTTATTTGTTAATTGTTATTACCATGAGTTTATAAAAGAAATTTAAGGAATTGTAAAATTGTGAGAATTCATAAAATGTAGGGAGTGTATAATCTGTCAAAAGGTTAGTTCTTCAGATATATCTGGCTTTGTGAAAAACTCTCAATATTGCCCTTATTTTTTTCTATGCCTTCCCGATAACTTTTGTGGTCTAGTATTTGCAAACTTCTGCTCTGAGAGACTAAAATGTGAACCACATACATAGGGCATATGCACAAGGAGTTAATCTTAAAGAGCCCAATGAAGTATAAGAGTTGAGGCAAGGTTTTACTGGTTATGCAAGAAGAAGCTAGATTGTCAGGCTGAGGGATAAAAATGAATTACTCTCTCACAATACTGGCTTGTAGAAGGCTTGACTGAACAGGCCAAGCTAGACTCTAAAAGGAAAGGAGGAGTGAGCAGTACCCTAGGCAAAAGGTTTGGAGCTCAGCTTAAGAGGCTCAACCATGGGACTTTTCAAAGCTATGTCTAAAGGTGACGGAAGTTCAAGGGATGCATGGCATATGCTTGGAATTGGAAGTCCTGGGATAACCAGATACTTGGGCAAGTCCCTTAAACTGCAGAGGCCTTTGCCTCTTGGAGCTTCTACATCTGTGTGAGTTGATCTTGGACTCTGGTGTCTGCAAGAGGGAGCAGAGGAGAGGAGATCTTTGGAGTCTTAGTGGCCTTCTTGGATCCTGAATATTCCACATAGAAGATTGTCTATTCTGTTGATCAGTGAAGGAAGCTGTAGAAAGAGCTACATGAGAGGGATGCTTTACTTTAAGCTAAAGCAGAATTTGACTACTAATTCATTGTGAAAGTAAAGGAAAGACAGGAGCTGAAGATTAATCTGTGGTTTCTGTCTTCAAATCAGAGTTGCTGACACTTGCACACACCAGGAACATAATGTTAAGGGTGCCAGGAGAATCTACTTCATCTGGATAGAGGGAAAAGGAATCTACTAGAGTATATAGTATTATCCAATTTTGTAGTCCTCTTCCCTCTCTTAAGAAAAACACCAATCATTAAGGAACTACCATGAGAGCCTCCCCTTGCACTCGAAGACGTCCATGTTTTGCACAGAGCACCAGTGCAATCATTGGAAGTGACAGCTTGGACATTAGATTCTGCTCATCAAAACCCAGCTCAATAGTGGATCAGTAATTCCGGGAAATATGAGTTGAGTTGCGCAAACTATTCTTTTCAGAAAATTACCTAAATCATTCCCAGACATCGTAAGGTTTTATATGAGGGGTTATCATACAGAAATACAAATTTATAGCTACTGAGGTTTATTACAGAAAACGTGGAAAAAACATGTATGAAAACATCTTTACCTTAAGAAATACAACAACAACAACAGTAATTTGTCTTTTTTTTTAAAGATTGGCACCTGAGCTAACAACTGTTACCAATCTTCTTCTTTTTCTCCCCAAATCCCCCCAGTGCATAGTTATATGTTTTAGTTGTGGGTCCCTCTAGTTGTGGCATGTGGGATGCCACCTCAGCATGGCGTGATGAGCGGTGCCATGCCCATGCCCAGGACCCGAACCCACGAAACTCCAGGCCACCAAAGTGGAGCGCGTGAACTTAACCACTCAGCCACAGGCTGGCCCCTGTCTTTTATTTAGTGGGGATTTTATTAGTCTTTCTGTTAAGCTATTAAAGTGGCCTAGAATCTCTGGTGTAAAGGGATTTTGAATTCTTGCTCAAGGAACTTGCACATCCAGGTAAAGTGGAAGTTCACAAATGCTACTAACTGGGTAAGTTGGAGCCTTGGGCGTTGGTCTGGCTGTGTTCACTGTGGGTCTATAGGGCCGTCACATAACTTCTCTAGATCTCCACTTCCTCATGCATAAAATCAGAGGGTTAGATTGGATGACCTCTAAGATCTGTTCTGGTTCTAAGATTTTATTACTTTCTAGTTCTCGAAATGAAAATATAAAATGGCTCCTGGCAAAACTGTATGAATTTCCTGATTGTTCAACTAAACAATGATGGTTGGACTTTGTGCCAATCCAAAACCCTTTCAGAGTGGCCTGTGTTTTTTCTGGCCTTTCTTTTCCATTTGATTACATAGGATTTTTTGGTGAAAATAAAAATTCCTTTTTGAAATTAAGCATTCCTCTACTGTCTGACTCATTCACTTATGTTACAACCCACAGCTTGAGATACAATATTTCCTTTCATTCTGATGAAATTGTGATGTCACAAAATTTGAATTGATGCATCCAACTGAATTAACCAGAAGGATCACAATAATTACAAATGAAATTGCTCTTATCTATACACATATATGTCTAGGTAATCAGCAATGGTGGGAAAGGAAATATAGGCAAGGCCCTTGGTAAGAGTTTGCCAGGCTGTGGCCCTATGCTAGTGCATTTTTAGACTTAACTTCCTCTTTTAGAGATTGTTGCAAATGCTTGAGTATACCCTGGGAATGAAGCAATTCAGCATCACCTGTGCACAGTGGACCACCACCAGCTAAATCATATCACTTGCCCTTTGATCCCAAATTCATTAACCTCAGAGGTGCTAATTGTAGGGCCATAGGACCTTGCTTTCCCAGCACTGGCCTGCGTGCCCTATAAGAACCATGTGTCCTTCAGGCTCCCTTCAAGGCAGAACACTAACCATCTGGCATTGTAACAATCCAGGGCCTGGCCAACCTGGATCTGCTTATCTCAAAGAACATCATGTCTTGAAGAAGACATGTCTTGAAGACATGTCTTGAAGAGCCCTTCCACATGAGCTACTGGTCCTTGGAATGCTGATCATACAAGGACAGTCCTGTTTGGCAAGCATGTAGACTTTGTTTCCCTGACTATTTAAGCAACCCCCTCTCTGTTCGTGGTAGCAGTGTGCAACTCGGTCCAGCCCACTGCTCCTGGACTCCCTGTAAGTAAGTTGCCAATAAACTCTTATGTCTTGTATGCTGTCTCTGGGTCTTTTCTTTGGTCTCTCTGCTGTGTGTACAGAACTGCTCAGCCAATGCATGAAGTCAGACACTAATGTTTCTTAAATACGTAATTTCTTCTAATGTAAACAAAGGTAGTTATCTTTACTTTGCAAATCATAATACTGATAGACAGCTTATCTCCAGAATCTTTGGGATTCTCACCAGAGAATTATATTCTGGTTCATGGACCAGTTCTGGTTCATGGTGGGTCCATGCTTCAAAATTGAGAAATGCACACTATTTTAGCACCAATCCCAAAAATGTCAACAGTATTGCATCTTCAAGTGAAAGAGCCAAAGTGATATATGTGTTTTTTGCTCTTTGTTTTCGATATGAACTCTTGATGACAATGCTGAATATCCAATGTCATTAAAACGAGCAATCTGACATGTTGGTGAAGAGCTCTTCAATTTTCACCATAACAAAGAGGGTTACCCCTTCAGCTGATTGTTTGTTGTGGCAATTTTTAGAGAGTTTTAGAGCAGGACAATCCATCCAAAGTAGGACAGAGAAGTTAAGTTATATAGAATTTTGCTGCTTACACAATGTGTTCATCACCCTGTCACTGGGGACACAGAAGCTTTTATTATTGACGTGCCGAATTAGTCTTACCCACAGATCAAACTTAAGAAAATACACATCTGCTCTTGTTTTCCAGAATTCAGTTATTCCTCTTGACTTCACTATTTCTGAAGCTAGTACAACTTTTCCTCCCACTTTTGAGGCTTGAAACATTGAATTGATATTTAATATCTCCTTTCTTCTTCTTTACTCTTCACCTCTGATCATTTGACAATTCCTAGCAATTTTGCCTTTCAAAATTATGTTTGTATCTGTTCTTTGTATCCCTTTGGCCAGCAGCCAAGATTAGGCCATAATGACTTTATATGCAGACTATGGCCCTGACCCATCCAGTTATCTTCCTGTTTCCAGAATTTTCCTCATCCAATCCATTTTGCACATCATGTTCAGATTAATTTTATTAAAGGGGCACCTTATGTCATTCTTCCACTTAAAAATCTTCAGTGGTTTCCAATTTTCTACAGAATGAAATTTCAGACTGTGGAGACTGGCATTGGAAGATATCTAAAATTTCCATTTCCGCCTTCAATTTCCTAGTATTCACCACCTGAATCCTAGGCTCCAGCCAGTCTAGTAACTGGAAGGTAGTAAAAGTAGAAGTTTACCAAGCATATATTGTTTGTTTCATCCCATGGGCTTTAACTTTTTTTTTTTTTAATTCCTTAGATCTGCAAAACCATAAGGAAAAGAAAATGAGAAATGTTGAAAAAATGTAATGAGGTGACTTGGATAGGATTGTAAAACAGAAAAGGACTTTGGATAACAACTGAAAACTTTGAAATGAGAATAATGTATCAATCTTGGTTCATTAGTTGGAAAAATGTATCGTACTAATGTAAGATGTTAACAGTAGGGGAAACTCTGTGTGGGGAGCGAGGTGTATATGGGAACTCTGTACTATCTTCACAATGCTTCTGTACAACTATTCTAAAATTAAAAGTTTATTAAAAAAATATGAGAGTAGGGTATTTAGGAGAACCAGGATGTGAAAGACAGAGATAGTAAGGTACAATGAGAAGTGAAGTGGTGTGGGCAGAGAGAGAGGGAAGAGAAAGAAATTGATTAGATGTTGCATGTCAGAAAAATAAATATAAGAATTTCTTTAAAGTTCTTTAGCCCAATTATCGATTTGTAATGTGATTATGGACTCCCTTAACTAAAAGAAAAGATTCTGAGTTCAGATCTCTCTCTGAGAGTTGAAAGTAGTCCTGAGATGTGCAGACTTTATCACTTGGAATGGATGTGGCTTTTGTGGAGTAAGGGTGGAGATCAGTCTATGCCACCAAGAGCCCTTGGTGAGCTGGCCACGCCCCCTCAGTGAGGCTCTGGATGGGCTTTTGTGTGGCCATCTGAGGGCATCCTCGTGCCTTAAAAAAAGGACACCTGAGTGTGCGCCTGTTTTGGGGGTAGGAAGCTTACTGGCAGGTTCTGGGGCTTCCTTGCACATTCTCGAGTGTCTGGTGATCAGCTTCACGTTCCCCTCAGCTTGACTAACCTTCAGACAGGTTTCTTCCTTTCTCTAGGTCCCTGACTTCCTTTTTCTTAGAGCATTTACTTTAGAAAAACTACTGTTATATTTTTTTCCCTCTTTGAGATGAAAATCTTCTACAATCCAAGAATGACTTTCTCAAGGACCTGGGAGCCATCCCTTTGAAATATAATAATCAAGAAATATAGGACCCCTATCTCCCAGTCTTTGTGGGAGGACAGGAGCCTAACTTTGGCAAGGGACAGTTAGCAAACACAGATGGCCTAATCACCTTAACCAACCTCCCAACTAATGTCCTCCAGTACTTTTCCACTAGCTCACCCCAGGGTTTAAAGTCCTCCCACCTTTTGTTTCAGCAAAGTTGAGTGCAATTTCTCTCTCCTATTGTAATAGTCTTGAGTAAAGTCTTCCTTGCCCTTTTTATCAAGTATCCAGTGAAGATTCTGAGCAGGTCCTCCTGCCCCAAGAGAAGATCCTGAATGAGGCAAAGAAAACATAGCACAGCCAGGCCGTGCAATGGAATGGTGAGCAGAGTTGAGGTGAGAACTTTAGAGGTTGAGATTACTTTCAGAGGACTGAATGTAAACTTTGGAAAACTCATTTAAGATACTGAGATACTATAGAATTCTCTGTCTTGTTGGGGAATACATAACATTTATTTTTCTAAATCTATTCTCTAACACGTTGGTGATCAGCATGCTTATGCTCTCCTACTGAGCTAGCAGATGAGATTTCTCCAGGATACTGAAGGGAAGTTCAAATGAGAAGATGCAGGACAGTTAGGTGTAGTCTGGAACTTTCAATTCACGGATATCTCTGACACTTCGTTTCTGAACTTTCTCATTTAGGGACAACACATCTGTAACTGTAGTATGGTTGGGAGATGTGGATCTCCCTTTGAAACTGCTAGTGTTAAGGGGTCAGCGAACTAAGACCTGTGGGTCAGATCGGCCCCTGCCTGTTTTATGAATAAAGTTTCATTGGCTGTCAGCCATGCTTGTTCATTTTTGTATTGTCTGTGGCTCTGTTCATGCTACTGTGGCAGAGTTGAGTAGTTGTGGCAGAGACAGTGTGGACCTCAAAGCTTAAAATTTTATTGTATGATCCTTTATAGAGAAAATGTACCAACTCCTGGCTTATATCACTAGTCAAACTGCATTAATACAATGTTTTCTTTCCACGAGAAAAAAAAGGCATATACTTAGTTATCAATCCATACAATTCAAATAAATATACAAGCGGCATGAGATAATTGTTAATAGTATGGGTTATGGTACTCATAACTAGTACTCAAATACATAACAGATACTCAGCCTGGCTTTGAAATGTGTCTTTCCCATTTACTAGCTGGATGACAAGTCAACTTGCTAGTAACCTCTCTATGCCCCAGTTTCCTCACCTGTAAAACAGGTAAATCATTGGGCAACTTAAGGAGATTAAATGAGTTAGTAAATTTAAACACTCAGAACATGGGCACATAGTTAGCTTCATATGTGTATTAGCCATTATTATTATTGATAGCGGTATATCACTACTATAGACAGAATCTCTCTTTTATGAGGAGGCATGAAGAACCAACTTGGTAATTATTGACTAAGCAAGCCTGTGATCTACAATAGTCAATGCTTGGAATATTCTGTAAGGAGATGTTTACCTCTTCTCCATTTTATTTTCAGCACTGTCCTACCCATTCCTGACATTTTACTATTTGGTGTTCCATTTTAGCAGGGACTTTCCTAATTTGTTGATAACCAATATTGGATACCATATTTATGGAAAAACTTGTAACACTCAAAGGAATAAGTTGCAAATGGTGGGATTTCATGTATAATGGTGGCAGTGGGGAAAGTAGCAGCTATCCCATTTTTTTCCCTCCCCAATTACAGTACATTCTGAAATTTTACTTCTCCCTTCAAGTTTGTTTAGTACATTCCCAACCACCACTTCTTCTTTTTGTCCCATCTACTAACTCTCCCAACTTACAGTAAAGGAACTCTGAATTCAGTTGAACTTGTTTCTCAGCTGTATAGCAGGGATAAAGCTGCTCTGCCTATCCTTTGGAGTGTTCTTAACATCAGGTATGACTAAAATCCAAAGTCTTTCCCATGTTTTAAGTCTTTCCAAAATTTACAGGTCCTATGTGACATGCTTTTGGCTACCGCTGATCATGTCTGCCCCGCTCCCTTTTGCTTGATTCTCATTACAATGCCTCCAGGGTGCATTTCCAACATGAAATCGAATTTAAACCTCAAGGTTTTTGCACTTGCCTGGAAAGCACTTCCCCCAAGTGACTTCTTTCAGGTCTCTGGTTAATTGTCATTTCGCCCAAAAGGGCTTCCTTGACCATCTTATTTATATTGTCACCATTTGCCATTTTGTAACCTCTTACCCTGCTTTTTTTTTCATCACTTGTCATTACTTGCTTGTCATTACTGATCTTTTAGTTTATTTATTGTTGTCTGCCACCCCTCTAGAATTTGAGCACCATGAGGATAAGATTTTGTCTATTTTATTCACTGCTGTGTTCCCAGAACTGAGAGCTGTGACTGGCACACAGCAGGTATTCAATACAAATTTGTTGAATAGATGAAAGGACATGAGGGTTTGCATATTAACTTGCTTTGAAAATCACAATGATGGAAGGCAATTTAAGAGAGGAGGCTGAATAACTTTTGCTTTTTATGTTTCTTGCCCATGCCACTGCTAAAGCATACTTTTTTATCTTTCCCGACCAACCTAGTTCTTTGCTGGACTCCCCTCATTGGCCCCTGGATTCCTTTCATCAACTTTCTCTCACTAGCTTTCCATCTAATTTCCAATCTCATCTGAAACCTCATTGTTTCTTGCTTGCTTCTTAATCTCCAATCCCACTTGGTACTCCATAACTCTATCACCGAGAGAACATCAATGCATCAGAGAGCAGAGCTGTTCTGGAGGTGTGAGACAGTGACACAATTAAGTAATGGATAAAAGATTTGAAAAGTCATAGCATCTTGTGAGCTATTATTAATTTAGAAACTATCAAAGAAGCTCAAAGTGCATGAATTCTATAATGGCTTTGGAGAGAGGAATCTTTGGCAAACACTACAAAATACTGTACATGACTTGAAATCGCATACCCCCTTTGGATAATTCTTCCAAATCATTTCTGACAAATATCAGGACAAGGTTGGGAGAGAAAATTTGGTGGGAAGAGATCCACAGCCTCTATTGTTTTGATGTTCCTTGAGTTAGGTTCTCTTTCCCCTCTCTCACCTCTTTTTGGTTGTTGCAGAATTTGGAGCAAGGATAGCTTCCTTCACCCAGACCATGGCCTCAGGGACCACATTGATCCTTTAAATTGAATTCTTTTGTTTTTAAAATAAGACGTCTGAAAGGATCTCTTAATAGGGACTCAGGAAAACAAAGAATCTTGACAACAACAATAAAACAACAAAAGAAACAAATGAATTAAGACAGGTCTAGAGGGTGGGTGGATAGACCAGTTGAGGTCTTTTTTAGGATCTTGTAGGAAGAACATAATAAGGTTAATATATTGCTTCTCAGGACTATGATTTCTAAGCATTTGGGGAACAAGTGTCATTAGCTAATCTTCCAAGCAGAATATCTGAGGAAGAAAGAATTTACATCAAGTGGAGAGAGGATTAGGACCAAAAGATTGGTCTGTGGATGATGAGTGATTGATTTTGAAGCATCCCTCAAATTGTCTCCAATCTTGCCCCTCAGAAATGTATGCTAGGCTCAGAAGAGAGGCAGTAATCAGAAGTGAGTCAGAAGTAGAGGGCCTTGAAGAACTAAGGATTGTTTCCCCCTGCCATAAGGCTTTGTAGTAGAGGATAATGCAGTTCCAGGGCATGGGGTGATAGAATGGGCATTGAGGTGATGAGGTATTACACTTGAATGTGGTGCATGTTGGGAGAGCAGTTGGGACCAGGCCCACACCGGAAACATTGGAAAATGTCCGTGCTGTAACCTAGGAGCCATGTGGTCATGCCAAGAGGGGCTGAGAAAGTCTTCAGAAACTGGCTGAGAAAGATGTATAGGACCTGGATCCTCCTCGCCCCTCACGCCTATCCCCGCACCAGTGCCCCAGTGATAGGAGTAGATTTATCGCTTCACTTTTATTCCTGGGGTTCATTTACATTTCTAGGTTTGTGTTGGGGAAATGAAGATTGGACAAAGAAATGGGTTTACAGTCAAGCTCAGCTTTCTAGGCATGCAGGTCCCATTTCTATACCTTCAGCCTGTCTTGTACTTTGTCCATCTATTCTTTGGCCTCTGACAACGAAGCCATCCCTAACATCCCAGCTATCATTTCGGGACTTGTTACTATGTGTGCTTACATTGTGCTATCTGCTTTCCGAATTTGTGTAATCCTTCCCAAATGCCAGGAACAAGAAATCATTGTGATCCCAATTCTACTTGCTCAAGTTCACATAGATAGTAAGATACAGATGTAGGACGTGAACTTGGTCTGGTCTCTCTGATAACAAAACCCAGGCATTTAACTTCTATCCTATAAAGATCTTTTATGTGGCTATAAATAAAAACACTTAGTATAGGGTTTGTCCCATTGCAGGTACTCAAATATGTTAAGGAGAGTATTTTTTATCATGGAAATAAGGCTGGCCCATACATCTAGAGTCTTAAAAGTGAATTTTCACCACCCTTCCAGAGAACAACCACAAATATGGAAGCTAGGAAAACGTTTTAGGTCAAACAGATATTGGTGTGACCTGAATTCATTTCCTGGAGTTAAAAGAAGATATTATCCTGACAAATAGAAATGGCAAGCAATAGGATATATTAGAATATATGAGGAAGCCATTTGGTGTGAACCTAATTTGGCCTGACTTTGTTTTTCCAAAAGGGCCTGACATGGCCATTGAGCATGCATTGCATATCTGCTTTAAACATTTACTATGGCAAGAACAAATGACCTTAAGATAAAGGTGCAACTTCTTCCCACATTGGCATTTCCTTAAGGATAAGCACCTTTCCTTAGACTAGGAACTGATTGCTGTGCTCGCCTTTGACCACCCAGCTCACGTGTGACCACCCAGCTGGAGACAACAGACCTGCCACCCTGCTGTGTCCACCGGGACAGCAGACCTACCTGCTGTGTCCATCAATCGCTGTGCCGACAGAGCAGTCTCACGACTATTATAAAAGGGACATTTCAATCATATGTGGAACATCCTCTTTGAGGGTATATAACCACTCTGTACACCCCACTTCTTTGGTGCCCTTTCTTCCTTTGGGAAGAAAGGCCCTGGGCCATGGTCTTCACATTTTAGCTCAGAATTAACTCACCCCAAATTTTCATTTATAGATTGGTTACAGATTATTTTTGTCGACAATCCCATGTTAATAAGCCTTGAAACTAGAGATATTGGCAAAGTTGGCAGTGTGGGAAATAGATTTAAATTCAGTCAAGTTAAAAAAAAAAACCTCAGTGTAAGCTAGCCTTGAGCCACCAGGGAGTTCTCCAGGCACCAGCTGTCATATTCCTTCCATGCCCACCTCTCTTTGCTCTCCCACAAGTCCCTCGAAATCCCTGGCTTCTCTCTCCTCCCAGCCTTTGTTCCTGTCAGTCATCTCTTATCCTCTTCCACCACAAGCCTGAGGCCACAAGGAAGGCAAGCATTCTCTCTCCCATTCAAGTCTCTTGGGAAGAAGAGGTTTTGCTATCAGCAGCCTCCTCTTTGAGAAAAAGGTCAAAGTTTATATAAGACTTGCTTGACTTTTAGGATCAGCATCCATTTATCCCTTCTTCCTGAGTGAGATAAATTGTGAAGGGTTGCAAGGAACTTTATTTTACGTCAACCTCTCAGGGCTGCTCAAAAGTCAGTTAGAGCCACCAAAGGCAATTACTTCTTAAACAACACAGTTTTCCTGAGTTCCTCGAGTCTGTTGGGATGGGAAGGGGGAAGGAGAGTGGGCAGTCAGGTAGGACCGGATGCTGTGCCAGCTTCTGTCCTTCTTTAGTCACTTATTCTACCTGGAGGATTGAGTTGAACACGCAAGAAGGGATTATTACATTCTCTCCCCTCAGGCAGGGCTAGTAATTCCTCAGCCCCACCAATTTTTGATTCCCTGGGTGTGCTCAGAGCAATTATAAGTAAAGCAAACACCCAGTGCTCCTGCACTAATAAATTACACAGTCCTCACCTAATTAATAAGGTAACAGTGCCCTGCCGAATTATAATCATAAGGTATCAACCATTTAAAGAATCCATTCTTCAAGAATAGCAAGTGGAACAGAACTCAGTGAGGGCAATAGGGAGGCATATCACATGACCAAAGGCAGGCGTACCGAGTCTCGACAGGGGTGATGGAGTGCATGGGCTAATGTTTCCAGCAGTGGCCTGCAAATTAATGACTCTGAGCCTTTCCAAAGATCACAGCGTTTTGGACAATCTCAGGCAAATCATTTAGGCATGTTAAGTCGGCAAGAATCAATCTCATCATTTCTGAAATAGTCCCAATAAATGCCGATAGTTTTCCTTTCGGTGGTGCTGGGAAAGACTCATGCCATGCCATGATACCTTGAGCAGAACAGTGACCAGTAATTATGGGGAATTGAAGCTATCTCTTTACAATGTTTTCCCTAACAAGCCCAGGTGGTTTGGAAAGGTAGCATAAGGCAACCCTGGACATTTGTTGTTTTGTACAATATTTATTGTTTTGTTGTGAAGCCCTCCCACTGATGCATTGCGAATAATAGCAAGGTTAGAGCTCCCTGTTTCCTTAAAGCATCCAGTGGCTGTCCATCAGTCGAGGAAAAAAGGCTGTGAAAATTGTTGTTTGATTTTAACATTTCTCTGTTGAGGCTCAGTAATGATGTTAATAAACCGCAAAATGTACTCTGGAGGCAGCTTGCCCTGGAGGGCACCTATCCAAACATTCATGTGTTCAAAAGCCTGATTCCATTTGAGATCTCTGCAAATGAAGGAAAAGCGAGGTATCACCATTTGTAAGGAGAATACAGTTGTTAAATGATTACCTTAAGGGGGAGAGGCAATAAATACGTTGTGTTTCTCATTCTTTGTAGGTTATTTCCTTCTCTACGTATTATTTCTCTAACTCCCCCTGCTGACCCACATTTGCTTTCTAATCCCCAGTCTCTTGTCTGTGGTTCCCTTTAAGTGTTACGCTTTGTAGTTTATGTTGGATCTTAAGGAAGTCTTAGGGCATGCTGTCATCACAAAAAACCCTCTAGAACATACTCTATTCATAGCTAGACCTCTCCTGAATGATCTAGAATGCCAGATCATACACAATGCTAGGGATAATACATGACGCAGTTGATATCTGCTGGAACTGAGCTAGGACTCCCACAGTCTTTGGCCAGTTACATACTTCTACCAGAGTTCCACGGGAACAGACAACTTGTGGCTACTTCAAGAAAATCACAGTCTCCTGGTGAGTTAGGGGGGATCATTGAGAGCTATAGAACTCCTTTCGCTTGGCATCAGTAAGTCTAAAGAATAGATAAGAAACAGAGTAAACCTCAAAATATAAGCAAGGGCAAGCCCTCAGGAAAGTATGTTAAAGCAAAGAAGGGGACTGAGAATGGTCGCCCCACTGCCTGGAACAGCGCTCAACTAAGGGTTGAATTGTGCCCCCTATGAATTCAGATGTTGAAGTCCTAATCTCCCGTTCCTGCAAATTTGACCTTGTTTGGAAATAGTTTGACTGTTTGGAAATAATTTCAAATGTAATTCATTAAGATGAGACTATTACAGTAAGCCCTAGTCCAACAGGACCGATATCCTTGCAAAAAGGGGAAATCTGGATACAGACATGCACAGAGGGAGAACACCGTGTGAAGATAAAGGCAGAGATTGAGTGATGCTTTTACAATCCAAGGAACGCCAAGGATTGTCAGCAAATCACCAGAAACTCAGGGAGAAGCATGGAACAGATTCTTCCTCACAGCCCTCAGGAGGAACCAACTGGGCTGACACCTGGATCTCAGACTTCCAGCTTCCAGAACCGTGAGACAATAACTTTCTGCTGTTTAAACCGCCCAACTTGTGGTACTTTGTTATGGCAGCCCTAGTAGACTAATGCAGGTACCCGTGCCAACCCTCTGTAAAACTGGGGCAATAAAGACCCCCTACTCCTGAGTTGTTTTGAGGGATAAAGTCAAATACTTAGTTCATGACACACATTTGAAGCTGAATACATTTTGGCTGTTCTTATTACATAATTATTATACCTCTCACTATATATGTTTGAAGAGCCTTCCTATTCCCCCTTCTGTAATTCTCAACACAGTTACATTATTAAGTTCTGATGTTGATTGAAAGCTAACTCCCTCAACCGCACAGAATGATTCAATGGTTTATAAAACCAGGTTTTAATTTCAGAGCTGAGTTAAGGAGATCCCATCCTGCCATTGTGCTCGCATAGAATGGCAGGGATGTAATGCAATGTAATACACATCCACTGGGAGATGGCATGAGAGTCGCCTCCCATAACTTAATCTTTAAAGCTACTTATGGAAGGCTTTTGTTGAAAGAGACAGGGTTTTCGCAATTAAATTGCCATATATTTAAAAGATTTCATTATGGTGCGATTCTATTATTAAAATAGGCAGCAAATAAGCAGTGTGGGCTGCCTGGCTGCAAGCCCACATTACTGAGACCAGCATTCTTTGTAATAGGTGAAAGAATATTAACCTTCAGATAGCTCTAAAATAACACGTTCTCAAGAATATGCAAATGGTAAGTTGTGCTCCACAACTCGTTAAAAGTGAAAGATAACCACTGAGAAGACTGATCTTGCTAATTTATATGGCAGGCTATTGGCTGCTAGAAACTCCTCTCTTTTGAGGGAGGGAGAGAAGTGGATGCTAGGTAGCTCAAAGCTGTCAGGATTAGCAAGACTTTGATGCTTTCCTAATGCCTGAATGATGGCTGGTCCAGATCTTTCATCTCTATCAGCCTCCATCAGCCAACCTCCCTATCTTAAATAAGGCATTTATCTTTCAAAAGACTACTGGGACTCCAATGAAACTTAGTGGACCCAGACAAATGGAATGCCTTCTCAAGGGCTTGTCATAATTCTCCGTGTGCAACCCTTCTATGGTTGACAGGAGCTGGTTTTGTGGATGTTGGGTTGCCAATTTGAGACGGACTGAGCGTCCAAATTTACAGTATGATTTTCTGAAATCAGCCGCCATGCTTGACCAAATTGATCTTTCTTAACGTGTTTCTATTTTGAGGTTTTGTCTACTACAACCCACTGGAAAAAAAAATCTTCCAAACTTTTCAAATCTGGTTTTATTTTGCACTTGCTATTTGAAAAAGTAGCTGTTGGGAATAATAACTGAAATAAAATTATATCAGACAAATGGTTGTTTCCAACCAATGTGCTGCAGGAAATAATCAATAGCTCCAGTGTGGGAAAATCAAATATGTTGACATTAATATTACTATTGTTTTCCTCTTCCCACTAACATTTTAGATTGTGCCTCTAAAGCATTTATCTTTCAAGGTTAGCAATCTTATTTCAGATGCTTCTTAGTAATTCAGCATTGGTATTTTATAAGCTGCTAATTGTTGTCTCCTGCATATGTTATATAATTTCATTAGTCTGTTTTCATGTTTGCGTATGCATATATTATTTCTTCTCAGTAATAGGAGGTCAGTGTATTTTAATGTATTAATCGGTTTCTGTTTGCATATGTATATTTTTCTCTGCTCACTAATAGGCTGTCACTGTATTTTTACATATTTATATAGTTTATGGTGATGTTTGCTATTAGTTAAAATATACACATTTCATTTTCTAAACATAATTTATTTTTATGCATTTTATATATAAAAAATTACTCATGAAACAAATAACCAAAAAGCACTAGCAAATATCCAACCGAACTGCCCATGATACTTGTTCACAACCAGTGGTGACACTAGTCTCCATTGTGAGAATTCTCACCTATAATGACTTGGTTGTGGTCATTGCTGTCGTGGGCTTAGCATTGTCTCTAATCGTGGTGGTATTCTGCCTATGCTTGGCACAGCCTATATCAATGACATGTTCACATATTTGAAAAAGGTTCATAAGCTCAGATTTTCTTGATTCTGTGGTGAGAGCTTTTCAATTTAAGTGAAACATATGCATTATATTTCAGGTGCATAAAATCTGGTTATAAAATAAAACCTTTTGCTCTCCCACCCCTTCCCAGGCTCCCCATCCCCCAGGTTTATCCCCTAGAGGTAACCACCTCTAGCCACTTCCCCACAACTCCTGGCAAAGCTACCAACCGTCGTTGGTGTTGGGCCCCAGGCGAAAGAGATCATCAGCTTTTTGAAGAAGCTGAACAAGCCACTGGGGACCACTAAGGCTGACATGCCCACTGTTTCTGTTTCTATCGATAATTCTTTGGCTATTTCTAGTTCTTCAGGTGGTTGTCTGTATAACTTTGAACGCTATGTTTTTATACCTCACTTCCTCAATTTACTGATTTCAAACAGTATCTGTTGTCACCCTGTTGTGAAAGATGAGGAATATAGCATACTTACATAAGCCTGTGTCTTTCTCTCCTTTTATACCTATCAGTTTGCTACTTATTGTTTTTAGATCTTCTACTGGCTACCTTTATGATTTCAAGTAATAACTTGAACCTCTGTTTCTTGATATATCAAATGTAAACAATGTCTCTTGACTCCTTATTACATAAGATGAGAATTTTATTCCTTCTCCCAACTCCTATCAGTTGGACCATTATTTTTACACCATAACATCATAACATTTCAACTCTATAAGGCTGTATTTAGGTGCAGATTTTTTTTTTTTTTTTTTGAGTCAGTGGGTTCTCTCAAACTAGGCTCTTTTTTTTTTGACATTGGGGAATTTTGTTTTTATTTTCTGAGAATTATTATCTATCTTCCGTTTTTTCCAGTTTCTCCTTCAGAAACTTTGATTAGATGAATACTGGATATCCCAGAGTGAAGTTTTCATCTTTTTGTAATTTTGCTCCCTGTTTTGGGAGATTGCTTCACCTTTATCTTCCATGTCTTCCACTGAATTTTTCATTGTGATGATGAAAATTTTCATTTCCAGTTCTCTCAGATTTCTATCTGTTCATGGTATCCTCTTCTAATTTATGGCTGAATTATCTTTTTAAATCTGCTTACTAGTTATATTTAAAAAGTTATATTTTATTTCCTAAATCATCTCTGTTTCCTCTGGGCTAATTTTTCCAGTGTGTTTGTCTTTATCTTTTTCTGTGATGTCTGGAGTTCCTTGACTGTTTATACTGATGTCTTCAGTGCTAGGTAGCTGGCAAGGGCTTCCTCTGGCATTGTGTGGGTGTGCTTCCCTAAGAGGGCTGTTCTTACAGAGGAGTAACTGCAAATTCAGTGTCTCCTCCCCACATGGCGTATTCAGGTTCTTCGGAGAGCTGGTCTTCTGCTTCCCTCTGGGGGCCGGCATCACTACTGTTAGCATCTCTGCACTGAGTTATGGGGAGGGAGACAAGTGTGCTGCACCATCCTGAAGTTTTCCTGATTGATGTGCCACTCCTTCTCGTGCTTTCAGAGTCCAGGCCTCTCCAAGCTTCCTTGACAAAGAGTGGGCTCTACTTCCACTGCAGCGCTCTCCAAACCTTCTTCTGCTCATGTTAAACTTCAGTATGATTCTGTTTATGTCTGTCTTTCAGAAATTCAGCAGTGTCCCTTAACTAATGAAGATTGATCTCCAGTTCACAATGTTCTTTTGGATCAATTTCCCTTTTGGACAATGCTCATGCTATTTCATTACTATTCTTTTTGAGAATGTGGGGGTAGATGTGTGGGCAGTCCTGTGAGGTAGATACAATGTATGACCATCTCAGGATGCAGCTGTGGGAATACTGGCTTTTCTAAAGTGTCTTCCTGCTTTTTTCAAAGGGGAGCAGCATCAAAGCCCAGATCTACTTCTAGGAATACATTTAAAATGAGAAATGTACTCTTTTGTTATGGAAAATGTGAACACATGCAAAAGTAGAGAGAATAATAGTACGATGAACTCTCATTTGGTCATGACCCAGCTTCAACAAATATCCCGTAAGACTTGTTTCCTCTTCACCTCTGTCCACTCTGTCCCCACATGGAATGACTTTCAAGCAACTCTTAGACATCACATCAGAATAAAAACTAGCAAAATGGGAATAGATTTTCAAGGCAGACTTCAGAGGCTACTTTTGCCCTTCCTGAGTCCGGTCTACTATTAGGTGAGCGACCTCATGTGTCCACTGATGTCTGGGATTCTCCTCTTCTCCTAGCTAGACACAAGCAATAGCATAGACAGCTGAGAATGGATTTTTTCCCCTCTCCTTTTCTAATTTATTTTTTTTTAATGAAAGTGTAAGTTATGCAGTTAATATTTATAAATACCAAAAGCAGGTAAGTAGAATACAATAGCTTTAAAAGGATATATAAAGCTGCTTCTTATATATTGGCAGTAGGACTGTTATTTTCCTCTGGGCTTCTTGTACTGCATGCAGGAGGAGGGCGTACGGACGTGACAGGAGTATGAAAGTTAGTGCTAGCAGAAGGCTCCTCAGGCAAATGTGGTAGAGATTAACATAAAAAGCCAAGGGTGGCCCTGATAAAAAAAATATTTCTGAAGACAACTAGCATTATGCTTTGTCTCTGGCTAGAAAAATAATTCTATATAAAAATAAAAAGAGATCCCAAGGACTTGTGTAGTGTCACATGTGTTCAGTACTATCAACTTTTCTTAAAGTTTCCACTGTCATGTCTATATGAATAATTCCCATACAGCTCTCTTTTCAGCTCAGATTTATTACTCAAATTTCAGGCTTTTTATCTATGTATGGGAAGTACCTGCAACAGTATCTAGGACAAAATAGGAACTCGGATATTGATCTTGATGGACTATTAGACATTTCAAATGGATGCTATATCAGAATTTTACAGTTGTTTTCATCTCAAAGCCATCTTCTCTGGTTCCACAGGTTGTGAGGGGTACCATTGCCATCCTTGTTTGAGCAGATGCTAACTGTGGTTCCTCCTTGTCCTTCATTGGCTACATTCAATTGTCCACCAAGGCCTGTGTTTACTTCCTTTGCATTCTCTCCCATACACACTTTTGAATTTCCACATTCACTACCTTAATTTATCTCCTCATTAACTACTGCCTGGACTAGAACAGTAACTTCCTGACTAATCCCTTTGCTCCATTCTTTCCTCCTATCTTTTGTCCTGAGATCAAGTGTCTCAAAAATCCACTTTGATTGTCACTTCCCTTCACTTTTCTGACCAGAAACCCTCGGTGAGTCCTCATTGCCTACAGAAGGAAGTGCAAATGCCTTTGTCCTGCATTGCAGGCTCCCTACACTGCAAAACCAATGTACCTTTGCAGTCTTCAGGCCACTTATTTCAACTCAATCACTTTATTTGTTATTCTTCTTTATTGTCTGCTACTCTCACTGGAAATAAGCCCTGTAAGACTTATTTCATCCACTAATGTATCTATCCACAATGCCTAACACAATGCTTGAGATGTAGGAGACATTGGATAAAAATATATTGGATGAGTGAATGAATGAATGTTCTTCACTCCACTCTATAATTCTATACTGAATCAATCTGAATTATTTACTATTTCCTCAGTTACAAAATGGTATTTCCTACTTCCTCACTTTGGCTTCTGCTTTTCTCTCTCTTTGGAAAGTTCCCATTTTTCCCATCTCGACCTTTAAGACCCACCTCAAAATCTATATACTGCATATTGCCTTCCCTCATCTACCCTCTAAGGGTCCCTGGTACTTGATTTGGATGGTCTCAGAGCATTTTTCTCATCCTGTCTTATGTTGTAGTTATTTATGCTATATCTTGGCTTTCTGTTAAAAATTGTAAACTGCTAGAAATTGGGAAGCCTATTTCCCATATTTTGGAAGCATGATTCCTACTTTTTTCTATCTTCCACATTGTGGTACCCGCTAAGGATATTTGAATCACTCACACTTGCGTTCACTGGTAAATGAGGAATTGAGATCTATAAATATTTCACCCTTTTCTTCTCCACTTATTCTCCAAATCCCAAATATGTTCTTTATAGTGTCAATCATTGACTGGCTATTGAGTTTTCTTCTATTTTCTGTACATTATATATTTATTATGTGGTGAAGTTCATCACTGGCATTGGGATTTGCTGACCCAACACAATGTGATTTTAGACTCAAACTCTATAATTGACCCTTGGGTTCCTGTTCACTCATTGTTAATCTGGATAGATACACTGTACTGAAACCTAGCTCCAGCTCTGAGAAAAACACTGTGTAGAACAGCTTCTGAATTTCATGTCCTTAATTTGAAATTGCATTAGTCTTTCTAAGGTTAAACTCTGGGAATTCAGGAGCCAGTTCAGCCATTTGCTAGCACCTTTTTAGTAACTTTGTTAAAATTCTTTCACTTCTTTCTGACTCAGCTTCCTGACCCGTGAAGTGGGGGGAATAACAGGGCCTAAGGCACAGGTCTGTTATAAGGGTTAAATGACCTAATACAAATGCATTAATTATGCCTGGCATGCTGGAAACAAGCAGACAAAAAATATGACACTAAGTTCCGTGATTTTCACGTTCTTCCCCAACTCTTTCTCAGTAGCTTCTCTTCCACAGACTCAAAGATTTAGCAAATAGATACTGAGCATCTAATACATGTGAGATTTTATTGATGATTCCTATGATACAGCAGTGATAAGACCCAATTCTTCCCCTTCAAAGAGCTTCAGAACTGTCAGGTCCTGACCCAGAGCTACATAAATGGCTTCAGATCATTGCACATAATGACTAAGGCTTGAGATTGTGGTTTAATGGAACATTGGATGAGGTGATGGAGACCAGGAGTTCTCAATCTGACTCTGAACCCTGATCTTTCTTACCCATTCTATATATAGGTTTCCTCACATCTCGAGTGGAAATCATGCCACCTATCTTTTCCTAATTTAACACAATGTTGAGAGGACAAAGGGAGGTAATGTCTGTGTAAGTAATGTATTAAGCTCAAAGTAGCACTGTCAGCACACTCTTTTTGAAAATGTGAATAAACAGTTGAAACATATTACAATATACAAGATCTCCCCTTTCTCTCTCCAATTTGGAAACTTTGAGTGTAAAATTTATGAAGTGCCTATTAATCTCAAACCACAAAACAGGGAAGTACAGCTCAGATTTACTGTGATAGAAACCAATCCCCTAGACCAGGGTATCCCTTAGGAGAATAGAAGAGAGAGAGAAGGCAGGTTATTGAACATCTGCTATATCTTAGCACGGGCTGGGCATTTCACATGAGTCATCTCCAGGCAGAGCCGTACGTGGATGCATCCTGTCTTTGATGCATACCTTCCCCTTATGATGCCCTGGGAGCCTGTAGGTGGTTCTTTTCCCTTTGTCCTTTCTTACCACTCAGTGCTCAATGGATGCAAGACTTCTCACCTCCTTCCTTGCCATCCCCCCACCTTCTGCATCCCGTGCCTTTGCACCCTGCTATGAGTCAGGCTCATATATTTCAAAATACCATCACTATTAAGATATTGATGAAGGATACTGGTATTATGAGGGCTTTGTATATTAATTCAAATAGTAGTTTCAAGGCTGAGAATTTCAGGTAATAGCATTTAGCAGGAGATAAATTTGGAGGACAAAGTGGAGATTTTGCTACTTCTCAAGTGACATCACATACAATACCTTTCAACAGGGCTTACCCTGCTTACATCATGGTGTCAAGCAACTTGTGGATAGTTTGACTATGGAGAAGACAAAAATTCCGTCATCATTATCAATTCTCATGTATCTGACTGCAATAAGACAATGACCTTTTCAGGTGTTAAAATGGGACATAGCAAAAGCAAGAAGAGTACAGGAGAAAAAATGTTACCTGAAACCAACAACATTTTACTTATGAGTTCCCTAGGTTTCTGGATAAGTGGAGAGTCTCAATAATAGTATCTTTTTTTGTTTCTCTGACTCTACTGTTGGCTCTGGACTTCCAGCCTACTGAATCAGTCCTTGATAAAAGAATAAGGAATGATAATTCTGATCTCAAACATTGACAGTGCTATCCCTGTCTCAGACTCATTCATTTAGTTCTCAAAAATGTTTTCTCTTTTTAAAAGGATTCTAAAACTGAATATTCTATTTCATTTATTGTGATATACATTTCAGTTGTAATTATCTGCATATGCAAGTGCCTTTTGCATGTATGTATAGTTTCCATGTTTCTACGTTTCTTAAAACCCATTGTGAAGAGTAAGAGATAACCACAAACACTTTTCCTATTTGTTTAAGTTCTGGTTAAAATGGTTTGCTGCAGGAGGTGTTCATTTTTATAACCTGAAACTACATTCAAGTAATTGGGTTTGAGTTTCAACAACAATGTCAAAGTATATCAACAGAATTTATTTGCTTTTGTCTTTTAGGACTCTTCCACAGGGTCAAACTTAGAGTTGCATTTCACAATTAATCTTTTTTCCTGGACAAGGGCACATTTCTTAAAACAGTATTTTATGATTTAGTAATTTAACATTTCTGATGAGGAACAAAACCTTAGGCAAAACACCAACAGCTTTTAAGAAACTTTTTATTTGACTTTTATATTACAAAACAGTCTCAGAATCTGAAAAGAAATAGAATCTGGCACATTGCTAGGTAAACGTTGTCAACTCAGAACGTGACTGATTGATCCAAAGTGCTTAGAGGGGAAACTAGAATCAAGTTAGTTGAAATTCACGTGATTCCTATGGGTTTGTACAGAATGCTATTACCTCTAGAATGGGAGACTCTATCTCCTTATCATGGAAATTTCTTTAAATAGACTAATGCAAGCAGGGGCTGCACAGTTTTCCTCCTCTTCTTCAAAAAAGCTTTTACTTTGGTCGGACTTTGCAGATATCGGTAGAGACCCATGACCAGGCAGCTCTCTTTCCATTCCTTCCTGTCCTGCCCCATCTTCTACACCTTCGCGTGCCAAGCCCAGCCATTAATTTACTTTGACCGTGTTTACCGCTTAATCCTAAAAGAGCAGAATTCAACCTTGCTCTTTGATAATTAATGCAGATGGTTTTCCTCTTATGGCAATTAAACTGTGGTAAGCAATAAAACAAACTTTGAAAATAAAGCAGCATTTTTCAACATATATTTCCTTAAATACCAGAGTCGTTATACTATGTGAAAATCAAAGATTTGTGATCAAATATGCGTGGTACATGCTGTGTCCAGTGCTACTCAAAGTGTGGTCCATGAACTGGTGCCCATCCACAACCTGCGTCCTGTCTATGATGTGATACATACAAAAGCTGAGAATAAACATTTAGAGACTTGAACGGGAATATCAGTGCTGTTCAAAGCGTGGTCTGTGAACTGATGCCAGTCCACAATCTGTTTCCTGTTTGTAATGTGATACATACGATAACCGAGAGTAAATATTTAGAGACTTGAGTAGAAATGTGAACCATAATTTTATGTCTAAGTCAAATAAAAAATTCACTATATTTCATATGATTTTTGTTTTTACTTCTTTTCTAGTAAATCACTTTTATTATATTTTAGTAAAGTTATGCTCTGCTATGAGGTAGGAAAAAAATGCAAAACCAATCCTTCATCATGGACAGTTAGAGAAACACTGATATATATATATATATTATTGTCCTCTGAGAGATTCACAGTATGTAATATGTAATAAATTAAAGGCTCTGAGAAGTCATGCAATAAAGAGACCCCTTTAACTCAGTGTTTCCAATACTAAGAACTTTTTTTTTCTTTTGGGTTACTTCTATTAATATTCTATGTAATTAACATTCTCTAGAACACGTTTTGGAAAATACTGAATTATAATGAGCAATGTTTGTAAAGAACTTAATGGTTTAAAAATCACAGTAGTATCTTATCAAAAGTGTACTAAAAATGGAGTCAGTAGGCAAATATCACACACTAACATGATGCCGTATTACATATCCAGGAATGTATGTTTTAGCATTTTAAAGTAGTATAGTAATCCCTTTATCTGCAGGAGATACATTCTTAGAGCCCCAGCGGATGCCTGAAACGGTGGATGTGTTTTGTTCTATACATACATACATATATACACATACCTATGATAAAGTTTAATTTATAAATTAGAGACAGGAAGAGATTAACAATAACTAATAATAAAGTTGGCTTTGGGGCTATTATTAAGTAAAATAAGGGTTACTTGAACACAAGTACTGTGTTACCGTGACAGTCTATCTGATAACTGAGACGGCTACTAAGTGACTAACAGGCAGGTAGCGTATACAGCACAGACACGCTGGACAAGGGAATGATTCACAACCCAGGTGGGACAGAGTGGGACAGCACGAGGTTTTATCATGCTACTCAAAATGGCGTGCAGTTTAAAACTTATAAATTGTTTATTTCTGGAATTTTCCATTTAATATTTTCTGACTATGGTTGACTATGGATAACTGAAATGGGATAACTACAGATAAGTAGGGACTACTGTACCTACTCATGTACCTTGAAGGTGTTTGAGAGAGTTAATCCATGTTAGGATGAACTACTTTTACTTAAGGAATAAGAAATAAAAATAAAGGCAGAGGAAGATTTTGACTATTTATTTATGTCAAAAATAGAAGGATATTGAACTCAGTTTTCATGCGTGATATGTTGCCACCAGTGATCATGTTGTGAATTGCTATCATGTTCATGCCCTGTCTTTAACTGTCTACAGTTTGGGTGCTATTTGGAAAAACTCAAAGCAGAGTCTGTAGATTTGGTTTACACAAGTAGGAGGCTAGGTCACTGGCTTTCTAAATTAATCCACACAAGAAATCCAACTTCTTGGATTCCCAATGATATAGGAGATCACACTACCTTACTCAAGTGACAGATAATCTGAACACAGTCAAACTGAAACTGCAACAAAGAAAACGAGGACATAGTTAATTTCTTCAAGGGAGGAATTTAAAAGTAAAGGTGCACAGGGACGGCAGTGTGCAAAGATGTTTCCCAGGGACCATGAGGGGCAGCTCATCCAACAATCTGCTGTTTCCTTCAAGAATTCTCTATGGTCCTGGGTTTAGCTGTAGCCCTTCAGCGTTGGAAACATGATTTTATTAGTGCTTCACAAATGACAGGCATTAGAATGCCAATTAGTGATATCAAAGCTCACAACATTGATGATTAAAATCAGATTATTGGGAACACAGTGGTGAAGGGTACACATTCTAGACACCGGTTTCCTAGGTTTAGATCCTGGCTTCTCCACTAACTATCTGTATGACCTTGGATAAGTGACTTAGCTCTCAGTCTTGTTGAGAGGACTGAATGAGATAATAGATGTAAAGTGCTTAGAATGTTGTCTGGCGTGCAATAAACAATGCATGATGGTTAGCTATTATAATTTACGTTGATAAATGCAATGTCAAGTGGACTGTATATTCAAATTGACTTGATTAGCTTATCTCACCTTGTAGGCAAGCTACATAGGAAGCCAAATTATCAGCAGCTGCTTAGTAATCATGGCACTGGAAGGAGTTACTTCTGTCTGCATGCTTTATAGCATTTGGCTATGACCACATGATGCATCCATTTTGATGTCCTTAGAATCAGGAAGGGGAGACAGTCCCTGTCAGGTTCATGGATGCAGCTGACTAACAACTTCCAGCAGACTGTGGGCAAGAGTTCGCTGTGTTAAAAGATATGCTGCCTTTTCTTGGTGACTCTGTATACTTACGTTCTGACCCTGATTTGCTCACTTTAGAGTGCAGCTCTCAGAAGACAACCTTATTTCCCTGCTCACAGAGATCATCTAACTGTTGTCCCACCATATACATACCTCCTATGAGAAATGTATGTATCCAAATTCAAAATATATCTAAGAATTGAACAGTGAAGACTGAGAATTGTATTAGCAAACAAACCATACTTAAAAGAATCATTCAATTTGAAGATTTGCAGAAACAAAGTCACAATTTCAGAAATGATTTATGGATTTTATTGAGTGCAGTTAAGTTTCTGCAGTTGCCTATTGAATTAAAACCTTAGGATTTATCCAAATTGTCAAGTGTTTGCTTTATTGAATTTGGTCAAATTTCTAAAGAAATGGAGTGAGCTTAAAGAAAATCATGCCTACCTAACAAGGAATCAGAGAATAATCCTGAGAAGTTGGACTCCTTTGCCATACTCTGGCCAATGTTTGGGCCCTTCTGGACTTGTGATCATAGACCACCTTGCATGCAGGAGGCCTCATCAGTGACATGAACCTGTGGTGAAATTAGAGTTGTGCGTGACCTTTCTCACTCATGGTTCAGCCTATTAAATACCAATATTTCTATGATCTTGTTAAATAATGTTGAATGGTTACAACTAAGCTTGCTCTTTTTATGAATAAAGTGGATTGAGCTGTTTTTGAACTGCTTTTGTTTTAGTATAAAAGTCAATGTCTGTGATTGGCTGCAATTTAACAGTGAAAAGCAGCAGATTCATTCGTATATGGATCATCGTAGAGCCAAATATTAAGAAGGATGAATATTCCTGTTCTTTATTATCCCCATTTAACATGGCAGATAGATTTTTGTGCATCATTCATTTCCCCTGCATTCTAAGATTAGAGTATATGAAAATAAACTTTTAATTAGCAATCTAGTGAAGAAAATAGACTCCTATTCAGATATTGTATTATGTCTGTTTTCCCCCACTTCTATTGCCTTTTAAAAATAATCTCCATCATTTCTACTTGGCAATGAACCTCTAGTATCACACTCAAAATTAACTTATAATTTTCATTAAGTGTAGTCTAGACTGTCTGTGTCTTTCCCCTAATCCAAACAAACAACTTGATTTGCCACTTATCCAAAACTTCCTCCTAAAGAGAAAAAGTGAAAGTAATGTACAATTGCTTTCAAACCCTAGATGAGGTAAGTACAGTGCTCAATAACTTCATCAAATAAGATCTAAATTTTATGGTGCAAGTGCCAGCCTTCACAGGTCAGCGAGCTTTTTCGAATGGTACACAGGCTGCCTATATCAAATTTGTACAAAAGAATTGATTTTGGTGGTTGGAATAAAGCCATTTTAATCTTGCTGCAAGCTTTCCAGAAATAATAGTGCTAAATTAGAAGATAAATTATAAATAGATTACTGTTTTTAAGTATTATTCAGAATGTTAACAACTAGTATATGGCCTTTCTACTGCAATCCTAAATAGCAAGTGTCAACCCGATTTTTAAAGTTCTCCAGTACCTCTCAGCAGTGAAGTGGATTCCAGGGGAAGCTGTGCGGTCTGGCTGACAGAAACATCATGTTTTATTCTCACCCTTTGTTTTTTTCCTTGTGGGGCTGCTGTGCCTGTGGTTGGCAGGACAGCCAAAGGAGGCAGACAGGACCTTTGATGCCTGGCAAGTTGCACCACTGGGAGGTGAGGAGAAACGTGTCTCCAAAATGGAGGTTCTTGGTGTGTTTTACTTCTGTGTGAGCTATTAATTGGCAGAAAGATTGGTTGGTACGTGTAACGCATCATACCTGGCCTTCTATAATGCATCATTCCCCCTTGTGATCCACCTTTTGCCTGTGGATCATCTCTCAGAATGGGATTTTTTCCTAATTTCTCAACTTACCCATTCTAAGACATCACGAGGGCTTTGTGTAGCACAAATAGGCACCGTGTCTTTTAAGACTGCCTTCCACAGCTGTATGTCTGCAGTGGCTAGGAACTGAATGCATGGAGTGCTCTGTACACATGAAAATCAGAGGTCTGTAGAAAAAGCCTTCAATTCCTTTAAGCAGACTTAGTCATTTCTGTCTCTGTACACCTGCTGCCCTTTCAACATCCCTCTGTTATCTCTTTGCACTTTTGTCTTCTTGACTAGGGTGGGAATTCGTGCCATCTTTGCTTCCCTCTCAGTATCTAGCATAGAGTCTGGCACATAGTTGGTGGTATTGTTTGTTAAATATCACCCACCACCCACGTACACCTTGGGGCTGAGGATTAAAATCTGGCAAAATCAAACAGAAATCTCAAATATAGAATATTTGCAACTGTGAATGCAGGGCTTAGAACTGAGTCCATATGATACTCAGGTGGGAAGGAATTCGGAAATAGTATTTATTTTCTTAAAAAAGTAAAGCAAAACTTTACTTCAAACCTTAATAAGAAAGAGATGCATACTTCCACAGTGTAAACACCTTGCCACTGCTGACTTCCCATCTGTAAATGAGGAAGTTGGATGGATCTCAATGGTCCTTTCAAGCTTAAAACTTTTCAACATCTTTGGCGTAAGGTATCAATTGTTTTATTTTGCTTTATTCCTTATACTTCGAAGATCTGATGTTCTCTTTGCTTTCCAGAATGCTCAAAAATATGGATTCAATCCAGAAAGCCTTTATCAGTCATGAAACTTACAACAGATCTTCACTACAACCAGGACGCTACAAAGAAAACTTCCGAACATCATTTTGGGTTTCTCAATGCCTAAGAGATTAAGATATTTGCAACTAGTATGTCAAATTACATATTTAATGTAAATATTGGTATCTGACAACTGTACTTTGAAATGTCACTGGAGAAGGATAATTAATTTTAACAGAATTATCTCAAATTGCCCTCCCTCCCACTATTAAAATGGCCTGTCTAGGTTTATAGTTGTTTATTTCATTATTAAGTAAAAATCATCTCTTGTTTCTCAGGGCCCATTGTGCCCACTCAGGTGGTTGTTGGACAGCCCGCCATCAAGGACAGCATAACTGGTCCACTTGATTTCAGTTGAACCTCCACTCTAGTCTTGGCAGTTCATTTCATCACTTGGAATAAAAGCAGTTCTCAGATATTTAATGTATTCCTCAGAGCTGAGGTATTTAGGGTTATTCCAGGCAAGGCAGTCCTTTATGAAAAGGGGGGCTCTGACTCTCTCCTTATGCCAGCCACACATCAAAAGACCTCCCTTCTCTTGCTCCATCCCTCATGTTCCGATTCCTGTCCTCACTCCTCCTCCCTGGGGAAGCACGTGTTCCTCTGTCTGTCTTTTATCATAGAAACTTGGACCTGAAAGGGACTTCAAAGATCATTTGTAAGTTTGACAGATGAGGAAGCTGAGGCCTTGAGAGGTCATAGGACCTGCTTGAGGTCACACAGCTAGTTAGAGGAGGGCTAGATCCAAACTCCAGGTCTTGACTTCTACACCAGAGACTTCTCTTCCATCAGACTTGAAAATGGGCCACAGCAGTAGAGGCATCAGAGATCCCATATTGCATTTTACAGTAATAAGACTTTCCTTTAAGTTTTTTCTCTCTTGTTTATTTATTTTTTTAAACTTTCCCAGTTCTCCCATTTTCTTACATGGAATGCTAATTCAACATCTTGTACAGAGAATTGACTATTTCCTACAAAATAAACAGTGGAAAGCAAGTAGCATGAGTAATTAGGGACATTCAAGCGTTCTTAGTGCTCCTAGCTCCTACAGCTCAGTAAACATGCCTGTCCTGATTCTTGGGAAGAGGAAGAGATAGGAAGAAGCTGCTTTCAGAGGATTGGGTACCATAGGAGGAGGAGTGTTTCAGTGAGTGAGCGAGCAGTACACTTGGCATAGCGATAGGTCCATTTTTCCAGAAACTATAAAACATGGAGAATCACCATCCCTAAAGTTCAGAGAGCCTGGCTTCCAACAACACTCATTTCTAAGACTCCAAGTAAAATGTCAACAAGACATTGCACATCACAGCAGAGATCCCAGAAGGCAAACCATGCATCTCTTTATGTTCCACATAGATCCACAGAGACTGTGGTTTCAGTCTCATTTGGGAAATTCTAGCCTTCTGCAGTAACACCAATGAGTATATGCCTGCTTGGAGGAGGCAGACTTTTATAGGATACTGGAGGGATGTCCTCACTTCTAAATGTCTAGATATTGGGGGCCCCTGTGTAGGAAGTTTAAAAAGACTAAACCAGGCATGATAGAGGGGCTGTGGTTTCTCTTGCCTTTGGCCCTTGCCGTCTTTTCTGCTCTCAAATCATAACTAACTTACAAACTACAAGGCTTGCAAAAATGTCTCTTGAGAGCACTGTTCAGACAGTTATTGGGATAGGTTTGCACCAATGATCTTGAGCCATGTTCCAATTGTGAGTTTCAGAGCCATTAAGGATGAAAACTGCTACCTGAGTGAGATCACAGGATACATACCCCTCTCTTCGGCTCATCCTATAAAACTCCAATCCTGCTTCTCTTCCTCTCAGAGATTCCCTAGTCTTCAGATGTGAATGGGATGAATAAAGCCATTAATCTCTATTTGAGTCATTGAAAGAATTTTCTTTTGACAGAAGGAGTGGTGATCTTAAATAAAAGGTTTTTATCTTTGATTTTTAGGGTGATCCCAGGAAAGACACATCTCAGGACACTGAATGGAGTGTTACCATGAGGCTGAATTAGAAAGAAAGGTATGAGGCATGAGTCAGGGCCTATAGAAGAAGCAAGTGGAACCAGATTAACCAACTACTTTCAGAAAGTGGATTTGTACCTAGAATCAGCCAAACTCAAGGTTAGGGGCATAGTTCTTTATACTACCAAGTCTACCCAAGACTTCTGACACCAGTAACAATTTGGGGGATCCCCAGGGCAATGCTTAATTCAAACCAGCTGGCTACAAACTTGGGAGTCCCCACAGAATCCCTCAGGTTTGGTAATTCACTGGGGTAACTCACAGATCTCAGGAAAGTGCTATATTTACAATTACAGTTTTATTATAGCAAAAGGATACAAATCAGAACCAGAAAAAGGAATAGAGGCCTAGGGTGGAATCTGGGACCAAGAAGGTTCCAAACACGAAGCATTTGTGTCCTCAGGGACATAGTGCCTTCCTAGCATCAATATGTGGTAATACACAGGGAATTGTCAACCCAGGCAGCTCACCCTTGCTTCAGTGTCCAGAATTGTTATTGAAGTCCATTGCGTAGACATGATTGATTGAGTCAGCCCACATGGTTCAACTCAGTCTTTGGCCCCACTCTCTTCAGAGATTGGGCTGATTTCATGTGGCCCAAAGCTCCAATTCTCTAATCACGTTTTTGGTCTTTCTAGTATGGCTAGCCCCCACCCTAAGCCTATCTTCATGGATGGCCCCACCAGGCACCATCTCTTTAGCATAAACTAGCTGGTACCCAGCATGAGTCACCTTGTTAGCATACACTATATGTATCATTTGAGGGATCCACCACCAAAAACAAAGACACTCCTGTCACTCAGGAAATTCCAAGGATTTAGAGGTTGCCTCCCAGGAGCTGGGACAAAGGCCAGACCTCTCTTTGGGTAGAGTTAATTCCTCACTGCACAGCTTGGCAATACGGGTTGACCCAAGGCTCATCTATGTGTAAACTTGTTAGGTTGTGAAAGGGTGTGGCACAGAGGGAGGGAATGAGTGGTGTGACCATAGCACTGTCAAGAGAGCCTTGTTCACCTGTCATGGCCCAGAACTGCATGTGCGAAATGGTGCTCACCAAGAGCGTGGGTGGGAGAGGTCAGCTGAGTGGAAATGAAAGCTACTGAGCATATTTGGTCAAAATAGTTTAATTTCTGGACTTGTCCTACTTTCTACATTCAAGTAGGTCACTAATGGCTGTGAAGTTTTCATCCTCACCCAAATGAAAACAGAAATACCTAATGGTGTCAGAATAGCAAACTTTGTTACAATCAACTCTCAAAATTCTCAGTCCTTTACAGTAGGGCCAAGAGAGGATGGGTTTGGAAAAATTGTCAGGTTACCTCCAAATTATTAGCATCTGTGTTTTAATGTGCTCTGAGGTTCGCATTTGCTCACCAAGACACGCTGATTTAGGGAACAGTCAGCAGTCTTGTTCTGTTCTTCCTTTGGAGCTGGAACAGGCAGTTACAAGGTTTGTCTCTGAGGCTAATGCAAAGCAAGAGGCTAAGCTGATTCATGTTTTTTCAGACTCTTCAGGTGGCAGGAACTGGGTGACTTATTGGGCTTCAAAGGGCTTCTCTTCATGAGAAGTAAGTGAAGGGAGTTAAGCAGTACCCAGAATAGCAAAAGACCAAGGGGATGCTTCTCTCAGCTCAGCTGGAGGTAGGGGAGGAAGAAGATGGGAGGCAGAGGATAGTAGGGTAAGGGTAAGGAACAATAAACCCTGGGCATTTAGTATTCCTCTGTTACTTCTCAGGACTTTTAGTCAGAGAGACTGTAATACTAGATCACTAGTCTTCTGTTACAAGGAAACTGCTTTCCACCATCCCCAGCAGGGGTTAGTATAACAAACATTGTGTATGGATTCAGAAGAGCTAGGTTTGAATGAGACTGCCTCACTAGCTGCGTATCCACGGTCAACCCACTAACCTTTCTAGCTGTGTTTTCTTATCTGTACAATGGGAATCAAAATATCTATCTTAATAGGTTATTATCAGAGTTAAATGAACTAATGAGTATGGAAATATCTAGCACGCTGTCTCTGACACAATGGGTGTTCAGCGGCATTTCTTTCCCTTGCTTTCCCTGCTTCCTTCCTCCCCAGCACGTCACATTCTAAGAACTCAAAGGATTTTGAGCAGCCACTTTGACACAGAATTCTGTATTGTCTCTAAAAGTCTCAAGCAGCCTGCAAACCCAACTTCTGCTTAATGGCTTCCTCTTGCCATTTCTCTTGGTAAGCTCTATATAACTCAGTTTGAAATTTAACCCTATTTGCCCCTTGTCAAGGAGACTGTGCTTGGGGGGTAAGCTGTTTCTGAAGAATTGTGCAATTTAGGAAAATTAAGTTTCAAGCCAGCCATGTGGCTCTGACAGCTTATACTGCTCAGTACTTAGCAATAATGGAGAAAATGCCAGTAAAAATGACAAAACGGCAGAGCCCTGACCCACCAGGTAATTGTATATTGAATATGTCTTGGCTCAAACCAGGGACGATTATGCTTAAATGAACTAAGGGCAAAACTGCATGTTGTAAGTCATATAAAACAAGGCCAGTGCCCCGGGTAATTAAAGATGCAAACTAGCAGCACAAGATGTTTGAAAATGGAAAGTGAATATCACCGACTTTAAAGGGGTGAGAACAGGAGGAAGGGCAGACCATTTCTGTTTAACAAATAGATTTCAGGCATGTGTGTGGGCACGCAAAAAGACAGGCAGTCATTCAAACCCAGCGCTATTTTTTTATATTAGGAGAAAAGAGATGAGAGAGACTGGTTGTCCAACTGCTCTTATCATCCTACAGATGCACAGAGAGGGGCAAAGAAGGTAAAGAGTTTGAAGGAGATAAGTGCAAACCCACAGAGTGAATCTGTGCAGGAAGGAGGATTAGAGCTGTTAAGTGCTTTAGTCACTGGGTCCTGCTAATCTTTGTTCTCTAATGTGAAAAATTCATTGGCTTTAGGAATGACTGTAGGTTCTTATATGAAACCAGGACTGACTGTCATTGTGTAATCCCCACCTATTTGCACCCTATCTCTTCAGTAATCAGAAATAGGCAGCTGGAGAAGGCAGGCAGAGAGATTAGCTCTCCATTTCCCAGCACATTGTGTTTTTGTGTTGCAGCATCTTTAATTACCGAAAAGTAATTCACTGAATAGTACCCTAGTGGCTTGAAAGAGTTAATGCAGTTTCCAGAAGTGTCTAACCTACTCCCAGAGAGTAGTTTAAGTAAAGAGAAAATCTGGTTCAATAAATGCTAAACAACAAGAATCAACTGATAAGGGTCAAACTCCACAAAACAAAATTGAATCAACAGCCCATTTAATCCAGTACCTTCTCAATAACTCCCCTTTTACTATAAAGCACTGTTTGACTGGTAATTTCCATGAGTTGATGGCCATTCCTCCTCAATCCTTTGAGGTCAGGTCAATAGCTTTATTCCCTCCACTCATTTCACCCACCATCTATCCAGCCATCCATCTATCCATCCATCTGTCCATCTTATTGATCATTTACTGTGCAAGGTTCTGTGGTGAATAAGACCCAGTCTTTCTCTGCAAAGAACTCGCTAGAAGAGGGAGATGGGATGAACTGGAAATACATAAGCAACTCTAATAATTTCTTCCAGAAGCCCTCATGGACCAACATTTTCCCATAGGCTGAGTAAGCTGCTCTTTTCATGTGCTTTCACATAGCTCTGTTTCCTTATATTCTAGCACTGGCACTGTTTCCTTATATTCTATCACATTGTGATCAGTCTTTTTATTGTCTACCTTTCCCTGTATGCTATGGACTCCTTGAGGGCAGAGACTCTGTTTCATTCATCTTCCCTCCACCCCCCACCCCAGTGTCTACCCCCTGGAACTGAGAAGATCTCAATAAATGTTTGTTGATGGATGAGGATATATTATTCTGGCTGTGAACCTACCTATACCAGGCATGTTTTTGATCTACCCAAATAACCACATATTGCCTAACAATTTTTAAGAGGTAATATCTGGGAATGGCCACAGAAACCCCAGCTGTCCTATTTATGGCTTTAGCAAAGTTGAAAATTTGTGTGTCTGGCACACAACTGCTTTCAGAATGAGAAATGCAGATTCATCATGAAGATAGATAGATAGATAGATATTCGATGTATAGAGTGGCATCCTAGATTGCTTTCTTTACTTTAAAAACTATTTTCAATCAATCTCCACATCCTATTTATTCTACTATCTTCATATCTTTAAAATCTGTCTGCTTTTCTCCATCCTCACTGCCGCTACCTTAGTACAGGCTACCATCGTCCCTCACTCAGTTTTTAGCAACTGTTTCAGTCTTGTTCCTTCTGCTCCCAAATCTATACTCCATATTGAAGCCAGAATGTCTTTCTAAAGTGTATCCAATTATGTCTTTGCCATGCTTAAGACCCTTCAGTGGCTCCCAGCTGCATACAGGATAGTCTTAACTCACTGTCATAGGATGCAAAGTCCCTCATGTTCACCTCTGTAGCATCATCTCCTGATGCTTCTCCATTGATTTTCCTGCCCCATGAATGTGCCAGGCTCTCTCTTGCCTCCTGGCCTCTGTGCTGCTTGTTCTTTGACAGGAGTGTCTTGTTCCAGCCCAGCCAAAGCCCCACTCCTTACCCTCTGTATATTCAACTAAGTTCTGTCAGGGCAAACGTTTCCAATCAAAATTCCTTTCCTGAGTGTCCACTGCCTCCTTCCCCTCCCAAAACACACGTGGGCTACAGATAATTTCTTTGTCTTCCCATGGGGCCCTGTGTCCTTTTCACACTCAAGTATAGAGGCTTCTCTGCTTGTCTATGTATGTCTCTAGTTGTTTGGTGGTGAATACTAAGTCTTGCTTACTTAATATATTCTCTAACACTTAGCTTATTCTCAAGCACAAAACACTTCACAATTAAGAAGTAAATGACTGAGAGTAAGAGAAAGGCTCAATGAAGGGTCAATTCAGTTAATTTTTGCCCAAACTGGATCTTTCTTAATTCGACTCATTTCGTGTGAATCCTTGATAAATTTTTGTTGATGGGAAAATTGGAAATAGAAAGTCAGAACATTCCAAACATCTTTGGTGAGTTAAGTCCTTGTTTCTGATACTTTATAAAAATTTTGAAAACTAGGATGACCAACTGCCCTGGTTTGCCTGGGACTGCCCTGATTTTTGTACTTAAAGTCCCACTTCCTGGGAGAATCTTCATTTCTGGTTTCAGCCCTGAAAGTCTCACATTCTGGGTAATCTGCCTCATTCCCGGGCTAACCAGGCACATGGGGATAGCTGTTTCCTTTAATAGTCTCATGCCTTGGAGGTCGTCTCCCTAGGACTTCTGCCCTACTGAGTTACAGAACCTCCAGCACCTCCAGGGGATGCAACTGATGGGAAACTTACAAAAGCTAAGTATGAGCTGAGGCTCTCTAAGATCACACCAGCTTTCTGTAAGCTGAGGAGGCAGAGGACTTACAATATCCTCTCAGTAGCCCATCTCATGGAGCCGAAATTCAAACCTGAGACCGAGCATCTGCAGAACTCCCTCTCCCAGCAGCCACGAGGAGCCCTGGGGTTCCTGAACTGGGAGTTGGAAGACCTGGAGTGTAGTTGGAGATTCCCCAAAGCTAGTTGACCAAGGACCAGCTGTTTAACCTCTCTGAGCCTCAGTGTCTACACCTGTAAAATGATAATACGTTTTCTGTATGAATCCCACGGTTGTTGGAGATTCAAAAGGATAGTCTATGTGAGAATAATTTGAAAGCCACAGGTACTCTGCAAATGTGAGTGACTACCATCATCCCCTAGCAATGTTATGTGAACACAAGCTGAGTTTTCCCACTAAAAGTTACAGTCAATATGATTCTAGAAGTGTCTGCTCTCAAGCATATAAAAAAGACCTGTGCAGAAACATGAAGCGAATCTGCAAGTGCATGATGTACAGCTGCAAATATTAGAAGCTCTTGGCCGTGATACAAGGCTGGCTGGCCACAAAAAGCAGTGTCTTCCTAAGATGTGGCCTGGGATAATTTCTTTTACAGAACTGAACTATACAAATTTCACAACAGTAATCTGACTACCTGATTATTATTTTGAGTGACATTTGCCCAGGTCGCCCTCAAACCAAACACAGGATGAGCTGAATTTTGAAAGCTGTATTGAAATTTAACATCCATCCCTTTATTACTTTAATGCTGTTATTTTTTGTGTTTTTTCGAGAAGCATGATGTTGCATTTCTATTTTATTCTCTTTCTGCAAAATCACAGGAAAGCTATCAATTCTGATGCTTTTCTCCATTTATAGCAGTTTTGGAATATAAGAATATAAAATATTTTCTAGATAGAATGTAATATACTACCTTTTGCAGAAAATCTATGTCATCCCTCCACACCAGCTCATCCCCCAACACACACTCAGTTACATCGTGATGTGTTTGCACCAAAGAAAATTACTGACCCTATGATCTGAACAACAAAATGTTCTCAAAATATATTGCCTCATCTGTTAGGTTTGATTAAACCATTTATCAGCAAAAAGTAAAAATTGCTTTTCTTTGCTTAGCATGTCTGGAGATTCAGGAGTACTTTGTGGGGCTATTGTTATCTCAGCATTTGTGGTTGAACTGCAAACCATTACCAGTTCATAATAATATGGAGTTGAGCTTAAATTAGGAGGAAAATTGTCTTATTTCTTTTGCTTGCACTGCTTGTCACATCTGGGTTTGACTCTGACTTTATTGTTGGCCAGATTAGACCATCTACAAGCAGTTAGAAATATAGTTTATATATGTATTTGCTTCTATTAACAAAGTCAGATCATCAGTCCTCCATCCATGATATACATGAATTGAATTCTTTTTTCAACTATAGAGATAGAATTATGGTTTATGTTTTCTTACCTTAGTGAAATATCTGACTAAAATTAGGAATGTGGCTAGACATTAAACAGCAGATTTTTAACCTGTATAAAGCTCATTGATCCCGAGTGCTTCTGAATTGCTATCTTCATCTTTTTACCTCTTATCTCTATTTGTGGAGTTTGTTACTCCAGTGAATGTGAATTAGATGGTTGCACGGTTTGATCCTCTACAGCTCTATGAAGGTTATGTGGCCTTCACATACGTGGTCAATCTAGATAAGTTTCTAGATGAAACTACATTTGGTGTAGGATGATTTGAACAAATTGCAACTCAGTCCCCTTTATAGACATACTGCCAGCAGAATGCATAAGACCAATGCTGTATTTATGTAGCCACAAAATTGGACCGTGGTTGATTCTTTTTGAAGGTTTTGGAGAGATTTTGCGGAAGAGATTGGTAACACGCATTTATTCTTCTAATATTTATTGAGCAGCTGCAGTGTGCTGGGTACCACACACATCCTAGAGATGAGATCAGGAGACAGTCCAGTCTGTGAAGGAGTTTAACATCTAAGGGGCTGCCAGACTTGCAAATAAGCACTTACCAGCGACAACTGCTGTAACGGAGGGTTTAAACCGTAAAGAGAGCCTGGGTGTCGGAGAACCTCAGATTTGCCTGGGGCTGTCAGGGAAGTTTGCTCAGTGAGAATAGAGTTTGAGTCGAGGCTTGAAGGACGATTAGAAGTTTAAACAAACAAACAAAGAGCACTGCAGTAGGGGAACGTGGTACCAAGGTCTGCAGCCCAAAGAGAGCACGGTTGCTCAGTGTTGCTAGGGATTACAGTGTGTTTGGGGTGGGAGGGTTGCGCTGGGAGAGGCTGTGGGCTGGGTGGGACACAGGTAGTGAGGGTCAAGCTGATCACAAAGGGCCTTGGTTGCCAAACAAGGAACTTAGCTTTTATACTGTACAGAGCTTTTAAAAAATCCAGGCAGAGGTTGTGACAAATGTCAGGAGGGAGGGTGGCAATTATACATCTCTGACAGTCTAGCTGCCCCCTCCCCTGGAGTGACTGTAAAAGCTAGGGTACCCTTGAGAATATGTCAAATGTGAGTGGCAAAGAGCTAAGGTTCCTGCTTCGGCAGTCGTGAACTATAGAGCATATTTGAGAAGGGGTATATGGCATCATTTTACTAATGAGGGGGTAGGCTCAGATAGGTTAAGGGACTTCTTCCCTGGTTAAAGGTCTAGTGATGTTTGAGGCAGGATTTCATTCAGATTGACTAAACGCACTGGTGCTGTTTTCATCTCACTAAAAGGCTGAAGAGATGATAAAAAGGGACAGGGTAGATAAGGATTTAGGGCGCAGCAGAGTGACAAGCTGAGGGCTGGGTGATGGTGTAGAATGGAAAGAGAATAGCTGGGTAAATTTTAAGGGAAGAGGAAGATGCTCAAAGGATTAGAGAAAATAATAGATGGGCATTTGATAGAAGTTCTTAGATTTCTGGCTAAAGAGCCATTTCCTAAGGGGAAGTTTCTGGAGAGTTATAGCAAAGTTCAGAAGGAAGTCGTGGTAGGATACTAACACCATGCATCAATGACACTAAAAACTAATTTATCCGTAAACTAGCATATTGATATTGAGCTGAATGATAGTTGGGGAATTGGGAGCCCAGACACACTGTAGCAGAATTCAGTATAAGACAATGGCTTGTCCTCCAGACAATGGCATTAGTTATTAGAAACATGAGAATTACCAAGGGCACAGACTCTGGCAATGGTGCTGCTGTGCAATGGTACTGCAACTCAGCTATTTCACTCATTCGAGCACAATCCCTTGTGTCAGGGATAACTCATAAGCAATGCTTGTGATGTTGCTTTGCTATTTTGCAAAATACACAGAGGATATGTGCACAAAAGAGGAAGCATTTCACAGTCAAAACCAACTGGCTGGGGACAGCAACTCATCGCCCCATGGGCTTTCTCTGAGACCTTTCACACTTGGACTCCTTAATTCAGAGCTGGTTCCACCCCAGGTGGTAAGTGATTTGATTACTATGAACATATTCTTCATTGCTTTAACATTTGGCAAAGCTCAGTTCTCACTGTGGCCTTCAGTTTTTTCCTTGCCTAACACATCAACTTGACACATTCTAGAAGCTTCTTTCTCTTCCTCAATACCCTGGAAGCCTCCAGTGAGCAAGAATTGGTGCTTTGGAGATACAACGTATCACTCAATCATATTCAAAGATGTGAAAATTTTTTCTCTCAAAGTTTACTGAGACTGTTTTAGCATTCAGCAAATCAAGGATAAGGGCTCTAAAGTGTGGTCGAGGTCAGACAATGGGTTTCTTTGTTTGGTATTTGTATTGATATTTTCCTTGGACATGTTTCTTCCTCAGACATCATTTGTAAGGACCAAAACCTTTTTTCCTGATTTGTGAGATTATGAGGACATGGCCTAATGCGTGGGTAAACTGCTTTGAGTTCCTTGATACCAGCCTAAGGATAAATGAGACAACTCAACCCTCAGTAGAGGGACCTAAGCTTGCACCTGCCATGTTGTAGTAGCTTATTGGCAGGTTTCTTCATCACAACCAAAAAAAAGCAACATCATTAATGCTGATAACATGTTAGATGAACAGACTAATTAGGATTACCAATATTTTCATTGCATTTTGCCTTTTAAATTTTGAAAGTGGACCAATAATATTCAGTTGCACCTTTCCTTTTTAAAAGAATGCTTCTCTCTCGCTCTCTCTCTCTTTTTTGGGGGGTTTATTTTATGAAAAACAATCTGGCGGTTGAGTTCTGATTAGAGGTGAGGCAGGCTTCAAAATGCAGGGATGAGATATTAGAGCAAAAGATAATGCTTGAAACCACACTTTTAACATTCAATTTCAGTGCTGTCCAGAACAACTATAAAACTGGGGAAAGGTGAGTAATAGATCTGACAGCTGTACTCTAAAATGGACCTTATTAGTGAAATATAAATTATAACCAGGCATTTCCTATCAGCATCCCGTGCAGTTAATGATAAGCAGTCAATGAGATTTATATACCCTTAGCATTTTTATAATGAGTCTGTTGCTTTGATGACAGTTTACTGTCAAACATTATGCTCAGAAATTTACAGCATTTGATTCAAATGAATAGACAGTTTAGTTTCATTGCAATCTGTTCTCATTTTCCCTTTTCATGAGGCTTACACTTTCACTTCTCTCTTTTTCCTTTTTTTTCCCTTCCCTCGACTAAGCTCTTAAACACTACACTGGAAACGAAGTTGTGAAGTGGGTGCGCATTGACCAGCAGAAGGCATGCGTGAACTTGAAGGGAAAAGGTTTACTGAATTCCAAGAACAGATTCAAGGAGCCTAAAGAGAAGGCATGTTACGCTAAAGCGTTAAAAATTTGCAGACGAACCGGGATGGTGGCTGTAGGCAAGTTGTGAAGTGTAATAGAAAGAGATTGGCAGGGAGAAGGGCCTTGAACTCTGCGAGGGGGTGGCCCATACACATTTGTGGAGAGGAGATAACATCTTGCTCCCTCCTAGAAAGACTGCATATCAGTTCCCAGAACTGCCCACAGTGCTGAGGACAAGTGCCCAATAAAGGTTGCTGACAGATGGACTGCAGCTGGAGAGGGCTGCCAAGACGATTCAGAGGGACCCTCTACAGAGCCCCGCTGCCCCCACAGGGTCATTTTGCCACATAGTTCAAGTGGACACAGCTGTTGGATCTGATGGCTGCTTCTACACAGTAGGGAGTGTGACTTGGGGTAGCAGGTGCCTGATTTTCAGGAAATAGAACTGCTTCTCAGAAAATGTGGTCTTTCAGGTACACAGGCTTTGAGCACAGGTGTTTTCCAAAAGTGGTAGAATTAGAATGGTATTTATGCAGCATTTTAAATATAGCTCAAATGGGCTAACAGCATTCTTCTCTCTTCTGTCCTACGCTCTCTATCCTGTTTCACTCTTTACGTCTCCTTCACCTACCCAAGCCCCACACATCCTCTGGGGTGGTGGGAGGGTGAGCTGGAAATACACACCCGTCGTTGAGGTCCAGGATGGCTGCCACCTGCTCCCCTTCTGTTCCTGTTCTGACCCTGTCTCCATCTCAACTCTAAAATCTTGGCTCTAATGTACCTGTGCCTGGCCCTTTGGATTCAGTATTGGATGATCATCTTCTTGGTTTTTGAGTCTTGGCTTTTCTGAAAGAACCCAGAGATGGAGATAAAACATATTACTCTATTTATCATATGCCAAAAATATGAAAAGTTTTTCCCTCAAAGTTTACTGAGACTTTTTTAGTGCTTAATATATCAAGAATATGGGCTCTAAAGTGTGTTAGAGATCAAACAACGCGTTGCTTTGTTTTGGTATTTGTATTAATATTTTCCTTGGACATGTTCCCTGCCTAAGACATCATCTGTAAGGACCAACAACTTTTTTGTTGATTTGTGAGATTATGAGGATGTGGCTCTATTTCTCTGTTTCTCTGGTTCTTTGTAGACAAGGCTGCTTCTGGTCAGAATTACTCTTTAATTTGAGCTCAAACCATGTCAGTGACTATTTCACTGGTAGTTAATCCCAAGGCCCCAGCAAGGACCTGGGCGGACATTCAGACACACATCATTTGAATGATGATTTCAACTATGATACTAGCATCACTATCTGTTTAGGCCCACTACACACCAGGCTCTGTACTAGACATTTTACGTAGTTTACTTTTTAGTGTTTACTACAGCTTTGTGAGAGAGTACTATTATCCACATTTTACAAATAAGGAAACTGAGTCTCTGAGATGTGTCAGAGCACAGATTCAAATCCAAAGCCCAAGATTCTTTCAGCAATTTTAGAACCATAAGTGGGAGGTGATATAATTCAGGAAAATAAGTAACTCTGATTTCTCACCCCACCATCCATCTCACTGTCTTGTTTTGTGGTCTCAGCTGGTAAATTTTTCTCTCTTTTTTTTTTGTGAGGATACTGTTTCATGTGATCATTCTTGCCTCCAAGCTGATTGTTGACAAGTGTTAAATTTAAATAATGCTATGCTTAGGAAAGAAAGGGGGAGAAAGCTTTGGAATTCTCTGAGGCCTGAGTCAGGCGAGACAGCAGACTAGGTACCAGGGCTGAGTTATCCTTGAGGAATCAGTAAGTTGGTGGCTTTGGTGTATTCACAGGAAAAATTCCCATGTTGCTTCTGTTAGGAAAAAGGACACTGATAGTGGCGGTCTCCAGCATACACTTAAATCAGAGCACCATGGTGAGAGCAGGCATCGAGGAGGAGTGGTTGTCAGGGAGAATTATGAAAGCAAGTGAGCACCATGGTGACAACTTCAGAAGACATTAAAGGGTCTGAAAAGGGTCATGGACAGAAGGCAAAGTTTCTCCAGTGTGCCCGGGAGGTCATGTAGCTGAAGGCACACAGCCCTGGTGACTGAGCAGCATACTGAGTAGAGGGCTTGGAGCTAGCAAATAAGAGGCGCATATTCCGCCATCAGGAGCTTAGATGCAGATGCAATGTGTGATCAAGTGGTTTTTGCTCAGACTGGGCGCGAAAATCCTTTCTAGCTAAGAACCAATATTCCTTTAATGTAGCATAGTACGTGCACGGGGCTGTCTGCCGGTTTTTGGGGCCTTTGAAATACAATATTACCAAAGTTGCTGACATTTTATTCATAGAAGATGAAAATAATGCATTGGTTATCAAATGCCTTTTCATAAACATCATGTTCATGCATTTCATATAGCCTTTCTCCAAGATTTAAAAAAAAATAAAGCTTGTCCTTAGAAACTAAGAGAGTGCACGTGGAATGGTTCTAAATGAAGATATTAATATTCACATTAGAGCTAAACCTCGCTAATTTGCACTAATGACTGGGAAACCTATTGCAAATTACCAAATTAGTGAGTAAACCAGCAACCAGGATTCAGAAAACCTAAAGACGCCACCAGGAAATGAACCCTTTTCCATAATTTCATCAATGCAATTGAATTTTAACTACTGAGAGTAATTCACAGTCTATATTTTGCCTATCTTGCAAATCTGTGTGCATTTTAAAGAGCAGTGGTGGGCTATTAAAATAAAATTTGTTTTTTATCCATGGTCATGGTTAAGAAATGTATGTAAAACAAAGCAAAACAAAACCCTTGGAAAAAAAGAAACTGAAGATTTGTCTAAAGGATTTTCATTTTTTAACATATTTTTTAATTGTAATACCAGACATAACTGTTCATTTTCTCTTTTAGTTATCAACCAGAATATGCAAAAACTTAACAAAATATTGCATAGAAGACTCATAACCATCAGTGAAATCTCTCAACTAACCAGGCACTTTATTTGTGAGAGATAATTTTCCAAAGCACAGTTATGTGAAAATGGAAATTGACAAAAGTGGGAGTAAGGGTAGGAGTCGCAGTTTGTCAGCAGTGACAGTAGCAGATCCACATGCTATGACAGTGTGTAGCACCTAGGACCATCTGTGACTTATCCGTTAATATGCTGTGGGGTTTTCTCTTATTCTTAATAAACATTCACTTTCACACCTAATTTTGTGTTCTTTTTCTTAACTGTATAAATTTCTGCTTTCACAAAACTTGAATCCTCCCTGGTCGTTGGAACCAAGGGTGTGGGCTTTTACCGAGGAGAGTTAGCAGAGTAAGAAGAGAATGGGCTGAGGGTAGCATCCAAGAACATGGATATTTGAAGAGGAAGAATACTCTGGAGAAGGAATGAGCTCTGGGCTCAGAGAGCTCCAGAGATATAGAGACCTCACCTCATCCTCCCTTGTCCTCTTCCCTAGGTAGAGTTCTCCTCTATCTTCTGAGAGGCAAGAGGGTCTCTGCCTTCCCTGGCACTCACAGAAGATCAGAGCTTCAGCCTGCCTGGATCAGATGGGGCCTGTGCAGAGAATGGGAGTCTATGTAGCATGTGTCAATTTGTATGGGTTATCTAGTAAATACTCAGAACCACGTGTGACTCGGAGTTTTGAAAACATACCCTCCATCTTGTTTTTCTCCATCGTCCTGTGCCTCTGCTAGTGTTTATTAAGCTTGATTTTCTTACCTCACTTACAAATTCAAGTTACGGAGTACACACCAGGTGCAATTGGTCAACTGTGAATAGATCTGGAATTGCTTAGGCTTGGCCAACTCCATGAAGTCCTGAGGGCAACATAGCAGGTGTTGGGAAAAGCTGAATCTAGGCTCAAGTCTGCTGTACTTCCCCACACATCCTCTGACTTCAGTAGTAGTGATATAAAGAGCTCTCTTTCCTTACGGAACAGGGACCATAAGGCAGGAGATTGACTCTCTCAGATTACGTTAGAATGAGGACTAAGAAGGCAAGAAAAAATAATCTACCAGCTGTAACTATGTTTACCCTTTTGCCCTCAAACTACATATCACATTGCAATGAGAGCCCATGAATTTCAAAGACAGCCTTGGGCAAGAAGGAAAATGTACATCCCAGGTATAGAGATTGGGGATGGGAATTTTGCCATCTTATATAATAGATTTCTGTAAAACATCTTGCCTTTGTCTGATTTAACTACATACCTTTGGAAGCTAAAATAGAACCATGAAAGAAGCATAAATAATTATTGTATTTAAAGAACTTATGATAGAACGAATTATTCGTGTTGATGGCTAATTTTAACTTTACCTACCCCTTAAAATGCACTGTACTTGACAATCTGTTTGAGGCTCTATATTCTTTGAAGAAATAAGGAATATGAATAGTATTTTTCAAGGGAAATGGGTTGTTTTTAAGTGTTAAAATCTTTGAGATAAAAAAGGAAATAAAGCTTTGTTTCCCCTCATGATTATTTAAGCAGAATTGTATGAGTTTGTTATTTATTTATTTTGAAGCTTCAAGAATTTTGGAGTGTTGAGCTTGTTGGCAGTGCCTTGTGCTTTCTCCTCCACTGTAACAGCTTTGATAACTTCCTTGGGCTGTTTCCCCGGAGACCATGATGGTAATGGTCGTAATAGGTACACTTAGTCTCCATCACTCTTATAAGGATGCAGTTGGTGTGAGCGGGTGAAAACTTCTCATAATGAAATCCCATTCCAATTACTATAGTGTAGAACTTAAAGCCTCAGCAGAATACACTGGGAACATTTCAGCATCTTCTTGTTTTTTTTTTTTTAATCCAGCTCGGTTATTATTACTTCTTAAACTTTTGTCTGCAGGAATCCATCAATGTCCTTTTTCAAACTCTCTGAAATGCTCTCCAAAGAGGATTCAGAGATAGGTAATTTTCTCTTATCTGAGTTTTCGTGAAATTTTAGTTCAAGTTTTATTGTATTTTTAAGAGCCCTCGAGATGCCCATAGAGATAGCGGAGAAGAGTTAAAATACACAGGCTACAATGCGTTTATAATCTTAAAATATTCTTTAGGAAAAATAATCAGCGTAATCATTCCTTTGTTCAGTAGAAAGTCTGCCCAAGCTGTTAACATTTCCAAAGGTTTGAAAAACCAACGCCCTTAGCAGGTTATATGGAATTTTCACAAAATGTGTTGAAAGTGTTTATAATACACATTAGCAGACAGACACAGTGAGTACTCTTACAGAGTTGACAAGAGAATGTCAGTTTTTGGAATCTCTCTGGACTATGACAATTTAATCCTGTTAATGCCTTGAATCTGTTAGGATGATGAAAGGAAGATTTTCTTTCTCTTTGTTGACTTAAAATGTCCTTCCATGAAACAACACTCTGGCAGAACAGTCACATATTCAAGACAGAAGAGGCTAATGGATGTTTCTGGAAGTGTTTACTGAGATTTAGCAATTGGAATTAATTGTTTCATTATACTCTATATCCATGTTTGGGAATGTTAGAGTCTGACACCTTCTCCTTCTGTTTCTTCATTTTTTTCTTCCAATTTCCAGATGTGTTTTTAAAAAGAAGGCAAGAGCGGTTTCATTGCAGTTATCTTTTATTGAAAGACTCGTTTATTCAGCTTCTGTCTTCAGCTTCTCTTTTTAACAGCTTTCCTAGAAAGCAATGAATACTATCTTCTTGATCATCAAATTTCCAAACTGAGAATAATTACCCTAATAAGGTAACATTTTAATTAAGATAATGAAAATTGTTTTTCTCATTGTCCACTTAATTAAAATTAATTCTATTATCCACTGACATCATGATGTAGAATTCTGGCATATACATTATGGTTAACAGAAATTTATCGAGTTTGCTTATATGAATGCCATCTGCTTATAGGCTAATTTGTCCAAATAAAACCAGGAGAAATATTTAGGGCCATTTAAACTCAATTCATTCATGACTCAAAATATTGTTTAAGCACCTACTATAAAGAAGATATGATGCTATCATTTTTAAGGACACAAAAATGTGTTATGCACTGGCCTGCTTTCAAGCAGTTTACAACTAACATAATTATTAAAGACAAATAGTCACACGATGTAGTAAGAGAATGTCAAGTCTGACAGTGTGAACTGCCAGAGGATGGTGAGCTCACTGTGGGCTGCTGCGTTCAGAGAAGGCTTCCTGGGTCGCGCTTGATAAATGAGGTGTAAATAAGCTGTGGTATCTATGAGGCAGAGGTATGATTAGGCCTGTAAGAGAAATAGAAAGGGAGAGTCAGAGTACTGCAGGTGGAGGAGTTGGCACAATTAAAAATGCATCGGTAGAAGGTGGCAAAGGATGTTGGGGTTAAGTGGGAAGGGCAGTGGACAGGTCAGTCAACTTGGAGTAGGAGGGAATAACAGAGGAGAGGCAACCAGACAGGAGATGGTACTAGAATGCCTGATAAACTCATTTAAATGTTATTCAAACTGGGATTTTCAGCTATGACTTCAGCAAGTTAAGATAAATAAATTTCTGTCCAAGTGAGAATTAACCTTGTTGTCTCAATAATTGATTCAAATTTCAATATTGAAGACAGGATGACTAGACAGTATGAGCTAATGGTCTTTATTTTGTTCACCACACTTTTGACAGGAGCAAATAAACACATATTTTCTGTTCAAAGTGTGTCTACATATCAGCCAATGTTAATGGTTCTCAGAGGGACCCCTTTGTGTAGGGGGAACACATGGCCTTACATATGAGTCTGTAGATAGACACATGCACATACACAGATCCATCTATATACATATGTGTGTATTTTGGACAGAGAGTTTGTATAGAGGTTGCTGAAAATCCCGGTGTATAGTAAACAGCCCTTGCTTCACTATACCCAGGGGAAGGGTTTTCTTTGATATGTATCTCCTCCTGTTATTTACAGGCACTTCTGATGATGAAAATGAATGGACCAACCATGCCACAGTCTGTTCTTTTCTTACAAATGTGAGTGGTCTTTGATCACAGCTCCAGGCTGTAATCAATAATTAGCCTATATTCAAAGACCTCCTGTGAAAACCACCAAGGTTTTTGTCTTTTCAGGTAAACTCGGCGAGTAAGTGGCACTATATACCATAAACTTTTCGAAGGCCAAGCTCAAGAGCACACATCAAAATAGTGCTACAGTAATTGTTTTAAAAGGATTCTTAATCTATAGGTAGAATAACTACATCTAATCTTGCCTTTCACCATGTACTGCTGAATACAATTATTTAAAGTCGTTTGTCTGGTGAGTTACTGAACATTTCATAACAAATCATCTTTTCTAGGAAATAATTCAGTGTGAGACATATTGATGACAGGTTTAGATTTTAAAAAATGGTAATTTATAGTATCAGCTCAGTTGTCTTGATGACCTTCACTATACTATACCAGTATTTTACTATTCTTCCCTGTTCCTTGCCTTCCAACATACTAGAGAATAATTCATATCCTTGCTAACCTTTGCAAATGATTTCCCCGAAGGTTTTCCTTCATCAATATGGGGGAAAACTAACCCATTGTCATCATCTTTTAAAAAGTAATTAGCCATGAATAATTTTTCCATCCTGACCTCTCTCTAACTGAATTGATTTTCTTTTTCTTTTATTTGAAGGTAGATCTATTAATTGTGGCCATGTTAGAATGCTATCGCCCTTTCATTTTCTCATTTCTTACTCTCTGCTTTTCTGTGAATGCTGTGAGTTGCAATGGGCTTGTAGAGTTTAATGCCATGCAAACACCTCCTTGTTTTATTATATATTCTATTGCAAAGCAGAAGAATGGATTTGTCTATCCAGCTTTATTAGGTTCGATTTTGGAATATTTTACTTAATGGGTTATTTTCATGGCAGTCCCCATGCAACATTTATATGGGAAATGTTGTGCTTCTTGATTAAAAATATTCCCATGGGAATTTTTTCCCCAGGATTTTTCTTAAAATTACCTTTTTACTGGGCAGGAGTTGGTCACCCTATAACAAACTTGAGACACTGAAATACAATAATTGGAGGAGGGCCATGACAAAGGATAAAGGAAAAGCAAGCAGGCCATGCCTACATAGTTCCTGCTTATAACGCTTAGATGGGATTTAGTCTGTGTGCTCTACTAAGGAGCTACCCTGGAAAATTATTCAAAAGCTTTGGCTGCTACAGGCGCCAAGAGGTTAGTTATGCCTTTGCTTGCTAGTCTCCATTAGTCACTGATTTGCTTCTGGGCACAATTCGAGGGATTAATTTTTATCTACAAATCCCTGTGAGGTTGGGTCCTAGTTATCTTGGCAATAGCATTTCTACTCACTCTAAAGGCAACTAAGATTCACAAGGGAGACTCCTTGATAGAATGATATACGATGAGAAGCCAGGGCTCCACACTTAAATAGGTCACCTTAACGTGCTGTGACTAGAATTTGGCAGTAAACAGGTATTTTATGTTCTGCCAAGATTTTACTACCAGATACACTCTCCTCTTAGCTATTTAATGAGACAAGTTCTTTCCCCCCTTTTCCTGTATTGGAGCATTGCTTAGATTTACATCTGATTCAAAAGCAGCTGTTCCCAGTTGCTTCCTGGTACTTAAGGTCTGAACTGTGTCTAGTGTTAGCAATTTGAACAGCCTTTGTAGCTTGGATATTGATCTATATGATGCTGGTGGCTTGGTAAATACTCATGTAAGCAAACAGAAATGAAAATAGTGCACAGCTCATTAGTAGAGTGTTGAAAGCCTCGGATACACTCTGAATTCAAAACCAACTCAGCCAAAAAACCACTCTTTCTTGGCAAAGGCAATCTCTCCTTGCTTCAGTTTCCTGAGTTAGAAGATAGGGATTCCACAATTTTCTAAACCTTGGCTTTTATGGAGAATGATAAAGATTATTCATTGGAAGTGAAGTTGCAAGTAGAAAGTGCTCCAGAATGTGAAAGGAAATAACACTAATTAAAACTATATCTATAGAAGAGGGTCTATTCCTAGTAATCTGAAAATCTCCTCAACAATGAAATGCAGCTGAATGTGACCTTTTGCTATTTTGGTCATCTGGTTAAATGTGATGGCCTTTTTGTTGTCCTGGCAACTTTCAGGAAATTGAAACAAAATATGGATATAACAACACCTGAAAAAGACAATTTGATATATTGTACTCATTGTCTAGGGGTTTGTTGGCCAACGGCTCTGAACTTGTTACCTCCTGAAGGTAATGAAGAAAGAAGGAGAAAAAGATAAGGCTGACATGTAGCTTACGCATCTAAAATATGATTGTTTTCTGCCTAATCTGGTCCTTGGAGGAGGACACCACCACCCAGCCTGCTGTACCTGCCTGAAACCCCAAACCATCCGTGTGAACGTATTTGTGGATGTGGTATCTCCTGAGGGACTGCTCCATGCCTAGTGGGCACTCTGCTACGTAAACAAGAAGGACAGGGTTCCTGCTCTCATGAATCTTATGCGCCTCATGAAGAGACAAATAAAGGGTATAAAGTAAAAAACGAAAAGTGACAGATTGCTCTAAGCCCTGGGAAAAGGACACAGGAGGTGCTGAGGTAGACAATAGTGTGGGTCCTTACTTCCACGGGGTGGTCCTGGAAGTCTGCTCTGAGAGGGGACATTTATGCTGAGGGTCAAAAAACAAGGAGGAGGCCTCCAGGTGGAAGTTGCCAGAAGAGTGCCTCAGGCAGAAGGAAGGAACAGAGTGTGAAAAACCTTGACATGAGAACAAAGAAAGAGCCTGGTGCTAGAGAGTGGACTGTGAGAAGGGGCTCTAGGATCCGGACGTGTTGGAAAGGGTTCTGGATTTCATCCCAAGGGCACTGGGGAGCCTTCTAAGAATTTTAAGTTGAGCACTAATATGATCGATTTTCCTTTCAAATTTTGCTGCTGTGAGGAGGATGAACCGAGGGTTCCACCTCCTAAAGGAGCTCTTGAATGTGCTCTCTTCTCTCTTCCTCACTGCCACCACCTGTCCTGGCCACTGTCAACTCTCACTTCACTAAGCACAATAGCCTCTTGACTGGTTTCTTCATATGCATCTTTCCTTCATTGAATTCATTCTCCACACTGTAGCTAGAGTGATCCTTGCCCTATACAAACTTGGTTTTGTTCCACTCCTGCTTAGAAACTTGCAGCGGCTTCCCATTGCTCCTGGGTTATAGTCCACATCTTTCACTTGATGCAACCTGCACTGGCTGGGCACCTGCCTGCCTCCCCAGCCTCAGCTGAGCCGGCTCCCCCACCTCTCTGGACTCCAGTCATACAAGGTCTTCTTTTCATTTCCTGAACGTGTGATCATATTTCTCCCTGTCTCGGTGCCTTTGCACATTCTTTTTTCTGTCATTCTAAAATTCTATCCTCCACCTTTACAATTCCCAGTTCCCCTAACTCAGTGGTTCTCAAACTTGAATGTGCATCAGAATCAGTTTTGCTATTTCTAAAGTGGGAAAATAATACATATCTCTCTAGGGATATCATGAAGATTGTGTAGTTAGCTCTTGAGAAGTATGAATAAAAGTTAAATGTTCCTTGAAGTCCATATCTCCTCTCTCTGTTGCCGTCAGGAAGTCTAGAATCGGGATTTTGTAGTCAGGCAGTGAGTAGCATCTAAGTATACGATTCTGGAAACCTCTGCTTAAAGCAGAGAAATGACTGCATGGCTGTCAGCTGTAGAAGGCTGCCTCAGGACTCAGAAAGCTAGTCATACCTCTCACTAGTGGCATCTCTCCGTGCATCATCGAGTGGACATAATCAGCACACTGCCTCATAGTGGTATGAAGATTCAAAGGGTAATACATGTAAGTTCTATGAATGGTGTCTGACACAGTACTCAGGAATATTTATCACTATTTTATCATTATTATATTTTTCTAGTTTTGATATGCTGCCTGTTCAAAGAATTCAAACGACTGTAAAGAGTGGGCTTAACTTTAACTTAATCAGTGGAGTACAGCATGGAGACATTGGGGCTTCTCCAAAAGGACAAATAAACTGCTAGGATGTCAGAGTGACCCAGGTCAGGCCTAAGCATCCCGTCTGTCTGTAGCGTGTGGAGCCCAGAACTCAAGGCCAGAATCCCGGGCCTGGGCTCAAGTTGGCTCTGCCTGGCTTTGGGGGAGACCTCTTATCTGGGGAGGGGTTATATTCTCGACAGCCATGGCCTTTCTTATCTCCGTGACTGTGCACATGTACATGTCCCATTTCCAGGAAGTCTTCCCCATGGTCTGGGTGACTGATGCCCTGTGTGCTTCCCATTGCACCTGGGCTTGCTCCTATTGGAAGACTGATCACCGTGGGTGGTAACTGTAGAGAGTCCATTTCTATCAGCCTCACTAGACTATACGCAACTTGAGAGCAGCAACCCTTAGTGTTCCTACTGCTTAGGACAGATTAGACATTCAAAACAAGCTTGTTGAATGTGTGGATGTATCACAGCAGCTTTCTTCTGTGACTGGAGGGGTGGGGCATCAGGAGGCACTAGTTAGCTGGCTGGAGCATGAATCCAGAAAATTAGAAACTAACAGAGAAAGAGGATTTAGGGAAGGAAGGTGTCACTGAAGATAAAACATGAACTACCTTACGATTTTGCCTAGAGTCAGTATGTTTAGAACAGCTTTTATTTACACACATTTTCAAGGAGGCAGTGCCGTGAACAGAGAGTGGGCTTCAACACACTTAGATATTATAGAGTCCCTAACAGGTAATGAGCACACAATCTTAACTGTACAGTATATTTTTGTAGCTGCAGACCAGAAAGCCTACTTATAGCATCTTCTTGATACTCCCTCTTCCCTTTACCTCACCTCTTATTTATGCAACATATACTGATTAAATATATATTTTGCACAATGACAAACAACAGAACACTAGCAAAAAGTAACATACCTGGCAATGCACTTGAAGGGTTAACTCCTAGTTATCTGCCTAGCAAAGTAGAGCACTCAGTTCACGTCCATGAGTTGAGAAGGAAGGTTGTGCTATAAAAATGTAAACTGCCTTCTGATTGGCAGGTGCAAGGAGGCAGTGATTTGGCATGCTTGTTCTTTATATTCCCTTTGAAGAACAGGATACTGGTCCAGCAGGCTGCCTATGGACAACTTAGGAAACAGAACATCAACACTGAAGGCACAGGATAAGGATCAGACTTTTCTTCTTGCACCATGTTTTAAGTCAAATAGCCTTGGAGGCTATATCTCCAATGCCTGCCGTTCCAGGCAGCTATTCTTCCTTTGGCCAGACCTGTTGGCACTTCAACATATGCATGCAACTCAGCACAGAATGTCTCCTGCTTAAATTTTCAACTTTAAAGATCAAATTTAATGTGTGCAAAAAATGAACTTGGAGGAATTTGCACCTAATCTTGCCTGGTAGACTCAATTTTCAAATTTTTCTGAATGATGAATGCAAGCCCCACCTCCAAAGAATAATACATATAAGAAAGGATATAAATTTCTTTTTGAGGCTGTGAGCTTCTAGATCACTGACCTAGGTCTATTAAATTAGTTTTCCCCTCCCTGAAGTCCAAGAACCACTCTCCTGCTCTAGGCATTCTCTAGCTTGTACGGTGCTTGCCTCCCTCTTCACTGGATGAGATCTCTAGGTCAGCGTCTGTGTCATTTTCTAATATCCTCCCCCAAATTTAAACACATTGAGACTAGACCACAGATAATTTGAAATAAACAGAAGAATTTTTATTCATATATAGAAGCTTAGATGGGAAATATAAACCACATTTTGAAGCAGATATTTGGACTTGGAGATATTTTAATGTACAGGAAAGAACAAAACCACTAAATTCATTTATATGCCTAGTGAATAACGTGCACAAAGGCAGTATATATTTTAATCTTGGCCTTTGTCCCGTTGCTAAGCTTTTTCCTTATTTTTAACTCCATTGTTTATGACTAGGTGGTGCTTTCAAGTGTCTATCTCTGATAGCTCTGAGCATCACTGTATATGTAACATCCTCTGAGGGTCTTTTTAAAAAACAACTGTATTTTGATTATCAACTGAAATGTTCATTTAAAGACTTAGAAGACAATGAAATTGGGCAACTGCATCCAATTTAGAATTGGTTGGAAGATTCTATCTATCTATGTATCCACCCATCTATCTATCTATCTAGCCATCCATCTATCTATCTATGTATCCATCCATTACATGCCTATATACATACTCTCCAGATGCACATAAAGGATCAAGGACATTGTCAAGCTTCATTATTTCCATGTCATCTTAAGTCATTTCATAATACATTAATGAGTAATGAAAACAAATGATCTCTTAGCAGAGGGCATCAATTGTGCAAACATTTGAAAACTTGTTGATGGGCTCTGCAGAGTCTAATCTGGAAGGGACAAAAGACGAAAACACTACAAAAGAAAGAAAGACCAGATGGCCACTGTAACATGATAGAAGTGATAGAAAAATTTTGAGCGTAGAGGGAGAATACAAAAATACAACTCTCCTCAAATGCCTGAGAAGAGTAGTTCTCAATTTCCTTGTGGATTAATTGTGAAATTATCCTACCAATCTTTGGTCCAGTTCTTAATGAGCACCAATTATTGTTAATATTTTACCAGATCTCCTATGGGGCATAACAGGGGGTTAAAGATAATAAAAATTTATAACAGGTCATTTTCAATAACAGTGTGTTGAGTCTAGGCAACAACAGTGAAGAAGAGGTCAGCAAGGAATGGGTCCTTGGATGGGATGAGAGGATAGATAGCATTTAAACATGATAAAAAAGACACAAGAAAAGAGTTGACATTAAAGAACATGGAGATATCCCAAAAAGGATGAAGGTCAATGATAATATTGTATAAATTATTACATAGTAAAAATAATGCACAAGCAAAGCGTGTCTTCATTTTGGTATGATTTCTAGAGTTTAGATTGATGATGAGCTGAGGCTTAGGAAGGTTGCGATGTCTGTTACATACATTATTGACAATAAAAGAATGTTATTACACCTTGCCTTTGCAATTTTGACAAGACTGTCAAAGCTGTTGTGTCAAAATAACTGTTTATGTCTCCCCAGATGGAACAACTGTATCGCGTCAGAGGCAAAACTTCCTGCTTGTGAACATGATGGCCAAGCTCACTTTATATCTCACCTCTGGGATCCAGGTTTAGATCTCTGGTTATCAGCATCTCTCATACAGAACCAGTGGAAATCCAACTCTGTCACTTATCTTAGTCGTTCATTGATTAATGTGTAAGTAGGTGACCCAAAGGGAAACTGCATGATTCTTCTTGAAATATAAGATTTTCTTCTGTGATTCATTTATTTACTTTGTTGTTGATGATTTCAGTTTTTCTTTATGTAGAATACTGAGCATTTTATAAAACTATCTCCCCAATAGTGGAAATACGGAGCCTCTGTGGAGAGGTAAGATATAGAGTAAAAGATGATCCCATTAACTGCACGTTTCTTCCTAGGACTGTCTAAGAACATGCCCTCCAATGGGCACTTAGCCATCTTTCTGCATACTTGGATTTGGTAGTCATTAGAACTGTTAGGGAATATTCTGGTTCTCCACCTTCCAGGCACGTGGTAGGATCCCCACTCTCCTTTTGAAGGTAGGCTTTGCCCTGTGACTTGTTTTTGCCAATGAAAGGTGAAGAGATGTGATGTGCATGGCTTCCCTTTTTCTGCTTTGAAAGCACGTGTTGCGATGGCAACTCTGCTCACTTGGGTCCCTGTCTGAATACATTGGGCAGAGCCCCCACTGCTACCTTACATTGAGCATTCATACAAGTGAGGAACAAACTTTGTTGTGTTGAGCCACTGAGATTTGTGAACCTAGCCCATCCTGAGTGGTACATTGGGAAAGAGCAAAATCATTCAGTCTACGGATGCATATGTGAATCTATAGTCTCCCCCCGACATCATAAATTCCAAATTAGGTATTTGTTTTATTTTATCATCGTAAAGGTCCCCAAAACAGAAAGATAAAAACTTGTAACATTTCCGAATTATTATTTCTGGTAAATTATTACTGCTTCATTAAACATTATATAAAGCTGTTAAGTACTAATTATTTGTAGAGTAAAGTTTTAAAGTTATAATTATGGCAATAGCTATGACTAACTCACTAACAAGGATTGGGATTGCATTGCCAGCAGTGCCATGGGTAAACTTTGTGAGCAGGTGACAAAGGATGATTAAAAAGAAATCTAGGGCTACTGCACCAGAAAGTGTGATTTGTTATCTTGTTTTGACAAGTGCAGTTTAGCTTTAATTGTACGTGATAACAATCTGTAAGGAGAGTGGAAATGTACTGGGATTTATTCTGGAAAGGTGAGCCAAAACACCTCAAGACTGCACACTGTTCTTAAGTCAGCTGAGAAACGAGGTGTGACATTGCCAAGTTTCCATGCGAAAATGATTATGTTTGTAGATTGAGAGCGAAGGAACCTAAATTATTCTATTGTTTATTCTGGTTGACCGACAGACAGATTTACTTAGTCGAGGACGTGTGCTGCCAATAATTGAGTGTCTTCTATTTTTCAGTTTTCAGAAAACTACTTGATAATTCAAGTTTTTTTCCCCAGCAAGAATCACTCCCATGACCTGTGTTCATTTATATTCTTCTGCGATGGTTTGGTTGTAATCCAGGGTTTTCTGGCTGATTAACTATGCACCGCTTGTTTCAAACCAGGCAAACTCCAGCATTCGCCTCGTCTGCTTGTTTCTTTTTCATGGGCAATATTATGAGATTTCCCAACTTCTCCTGGAAATGCGGTTGTTAGTGCATAAAACACTTTAGTTGAACCTTAAAAAAATGAAAATATCACCTCACAACAAGTCTACCATCATATGGAAGAGAAATCATCTCTCTTTCTCATCTAGTCCAAGAAAAAAAGAAAAAAGCAAAATAAGAAACTGAAAACTGAATTACCCATTAGCTGTTTGATATCAAAACCTTCTTAAATGTCTTGAGGCATTGTTACTTAATCTTAGATTTTTTTTGCTGCCTTAAATGTAATCTCATATATATTTTTTCCAATTCAAGTAGGCTTAATTATTATTACAATAACATAAACATTTGCATGTAAATTATATATTAGAAAGAAGGATACCCCCAGAAAGTGATTGTATGTAGTTTTCTACCTCTCCTTCGATTCTATTACTTTAAATTCAGGCAATACAATCTCTCTTTAAACTTCTCCCAGGATTACTTTGCATTACTCCTTATTTGTTCCTTGAAAAGCTTCTGCAGATGAAAGGTTATTTACTATAGCCCTTGCACTCGCTAAAACTTAATAAGAAAAATGCTTGTAAGCAGCACAGTGGTATCTGTCAGAAAGGCAATAATTTGGTTTCAAAAACCTGTCTGATCCTTTTTCTTTTCTTTAGACTCTGCCAACTGATACGAAATTGCCTATCAGTGACACGAATGGACAAAAAGCAAATGCCTATGGGAACCTCTGACTCAGAGGTCCTCAGTCTTCCGTTTGTTTATATGGGTGCTTCTAAAGGTGGGGACTCGCACACTGTTAGGAGGTGCTGGGGCAGGACAGCATTTCAGTAAATATGGAAGGTAGGTGTGTGGTTTGAATGGCTCCTTAGGCCCGTTTGATAAGGCCTTGCGATGAAGAGCAGGTGTCAGTTCTCCTCCTCCTCTTGAAAATCATTGCCTTGATTTTGATGGAGACAATGTTTCAATAGCGCGTGCTAGTGAGGGAATTAGATAACCTCTAAATTCTCTTTAAATGGAAATATTTTAGGTACATTTGGTAAAATTATTGAGAGTTTCAAATAGCTTATTCTTTATAGCCATCTTTGTGGTCAAGGGTGTGCACTAAAATTCTGGATCACAAATAGAATTATTAGGAAGGGACCCTTTACTCTGTCAATCTTGAATAGGTAGGCCCCTATCTTTCTGCTATGCAGAGCAGAATTCAGAGGAAATGGGGCCATAAAAGTCACCTCCAAGGGTCTGACAAGGTTTTGGTACTTCCCCATGGATTCTAGGCACTCTCTGTACTTGGCCCATGTGACTTATGAGTTGCTTGCTTAGGTCCCTTCAGTTTCTGGGTTTCCTAAGGCAGCACCTCAGTCTGTGCATGAGACTTTTCCAGTTTTTTTCCCCTAAATTTTTGAATTGTTTATGGCTCCCTTGTCTCATACCTCTTCTTCCCCCTTCCCCATGGCATTCATGGCCCTCAATATTATATGGCCTCCATGTACAACCTTGACCTTCCTGACATGTACATTGTCTTCCAGCCAAGTGTTTCTTGAGAGTTTTGCTCCCTCCCTTAACTCCAGGCCTTGTCCATGCTCCTCCCCTTGTCTGGAAGGTGCTTCCAGCTTCCACTGAACTTGTGACAACCAGTACATCCTGAGAGGCTTCCCAGTTCAGTGAATGGTATCATCATCCACTAAGTCTCCTGGGATAAAAACATAGGGAGTATCCTTGATTCATTCTTTTCTCTCCCTCCACCATCTACACATCAGCAACTCCTGTCAATTCTATTACCAAATATATTCCCCACATTCTGAAGACTTCTCACCATCTCCCCAGTGACCACTCTCATCTGAGCCACCAACTTTTGGTTCAGGAGGACTAAAACAGGCCTCTAACTGGTCTCCCTATTTCCGTGTAGGACCCACATGAAACCTTCTCCACTCAGCAGCCAACGTGATCTTTTAAAAGTATAAATCAGATCATATCACCCCTGCTTAACATCCCACAGTGACTTCCAATGGCTCTAGGTATCTGACCTCTGGTACCTCTTTAACTCACCTCCTACTTCTCTTTCCTTGCTCGTTATATTCCTGCTTCACAGAACTTTTTCTGTTCCTTGAACAACTGAAGCATATTCTCCTCAGGAACTTTGCATTTGTTGCTCCATCCGTGTGGAATCCATTAGCCCCAAATCTCTGCTTCTTAAAATTCAAGTCTAAGATCAAATGTCACGTCCTCAGAGAGGGCGTCCTCAATCACCATGCATGAAGGAATCCCTGCCTCCCAGTCACTCTGTATCCTATTAGTTTGTTTTGTTTTCACTGACGTTCTTATTTATACTCATTTGTTTATTGTCTGGCTTCCCCCACATAAAGAGGGATATTATTTTTCTTGTTAACCGCTCACTGGATCTCCAGTGCCCAGCTCGAGGCCAGCCTCTATATTGGTTGTCTGAGAGGAGCAGTCTGAATCACTATCTCCTTCATGAATGTCCTTAGTGTTAGCTCCTCTTACGGCACCTACCCCACGTTTATGTACTTGTCTCTTCAGTTAGATTTGAAGCTTTTCAAAGGCCTGCGCTCTATTCAACTTTTTATCCTCCAGATTGCTTTTTGTGGGGTGGACACGTAATATATACTTACTGAATTCAATTATATCCTTCTGTTGTTGAAGGAAATTGAGGAACGTATTTAGGTAGTGCTCTGTAGCAACAACCTCGAACAGATACTCTACGGTACGTTCATTTTCAGCTATAAATTCTCAGGTGTGCTTTCTCCCCAGATTTCCCCATTCAAGAGCTCACTCTACAGAACCTGCTAATAGTCGACGGGTTCAAAAGGAAATGAAGCAGAACTAGCAAATAGAGGGGCAAAAGAAAAAACTCATGTCTTCAAAGGTTTAATCAGTACCTACTGTGTGTTGTGAATTCCCGACAAAATATAGGAAAGAGCATGGATTGGAGGTGTTAGGAAGCAAGATAGCAGTCATCAAGCAGAGAGAAAGGAATAAGCAGAGAAAAGAAATGACAAAAAGGAGACATGTTCAAAATTCAACTTTTTAGTCATTCTAAAGAGGATATAGAGAAAACCTTCCCAATTTCTACAGTGGTATTGGTTACTGAGATTTCCATAGCAGGTAAAGAAAAGACACTCTCAATCCTCTGTAATGTGTAAATTGCTTTTAGTTGCTCTCCCCAGGAAAGCGAGACGTGTCAGCTTGGAAATTGTTAGGCTGCCAATCCTATTGTCAGGCAACCAGGACATTTGAATTCCGATGTGCTGAAATTCCATTTGGGGATGTTCCACCACAAATCCTTAACATATAGAGAGACTTCTGGCTAGAAAAGAAGTCAGCTTCACACATCAAATCTCTTTTCAAATATATTTTAAACAGCTCCACTCAAAGAATCCTGGAAACAAGTTACAAATGAGGTATTCAACAAGGCTGGGGACAGGTGGGAGGCAGAGCAGCCAGTTATTTCAGGAAGAACAGCAGTCCTCCACTTTCACAGCAGAGTCATTCTTCCATTTTTATTCATTTGAGAAACATTAGGGCCAAGGCAGTTTATCACAATACGTCAGAATTTAGGCTTGGAGTCACGAGGCTTGGTTCAAATCCTGGTTGGGTCACCTGTTGTCATGGTTAGCTTTACGTGCCACACATGAATCTAGGTGTTGCTGCAAAGGTGTTTTGTAGACGTGGTTCACGTCTACAGTTAGTTGACTTTAGCTAAAGGAGATTATCCTTGATAATCTGTGTGGGCCTCATCTAATGAGTGAAAGGCCTTTAAGAGCAAATCTGAGGATTCCCTGAGGAAGAAGAAATTCCGCCTGTGGACTGCAGCATCTGCTCCTGCGTGAGAGTTTCCAGTCTGCCACTGGCCTGCCCTACAGATTTCAGACTTGCTCAGCCAGACCTCACAAGGGCATAAGCTAATCCCTAGAAATCTATCTCTCTCCTAGTAGGTTTATATATAAACCAGTAATTTTACATATAAATTAATCTCTACTATTTTCTTTCTCTAGTAAAACCCTGGCTGATACACCTAGTAACTGAGCTGACCTTGGGAAAGTGCCGTGTCCTCTCTGTGCCTCAGTTTCTTCATCTATAAAATAAGGAGATCAATAATACCCATCTCACAAGCCTGCAGTAAGGAGTAAGTGTGTTCATAAATGTAAGGCCCTGAGACTGTGGACTGGCACATAGGAAGAACTGTTCTTAATTATTAAGCACCTATTGTTTGCTTATGGCAGCAGCTGGGAGAAATAACAATAAGGAAGATGAGATGCCTGACATTAAGAAGCATGCCATTCCTCAGAGGGTTCTAAGGCACAATCACAGCTAAAGTCAATCGGAATATAACTCTAGTGCATGCTCATGATTAGGGAAAGTTTGGCTTACAATGCTAATGATACTATTAATGAGGATAGATTGTATTTATCTACTATGTGCTAAATATGGTACAACTTCATTTGTTTGTTTTTCGTTTTTGAGGAAGATTAGCCCTGAGCTAACATCTGCTGCCAATCCTCCTCTTTTTGCTGAGGAAAACTGGCCCTGAGCTAACATCTGTGCCCATCTCCCTCTAGTTTATATGTGGGACGCCTGCCACAGCATGGGTTAACAAGCGGTGCATAGGTCTGTGCCTGGGATCTGAACTGGTGAACCCTGGCCCGTCAAAGTGGAACATGCGAACTTAACCTGTGCCACTGGGCTGGTCCCTATTTGTTCATTTTTTTCATCCTTCTTTTATTCATTTGTTATTTCACTTAATAAACATTCATTGGGCTCCTTTTATATATTTGGCATAGTTCTAGATGCTAAGGATATAATGGAAAATTAGACAGAAGGGGCCCCTGCCTCCTTGTAATATATATTCCAGTAGTGGCTACAAACAATACATTAGTATAAAAAACACATAATATAATTTCAAGTATGATAAGCTCCATGAAGAAACATAAAGCACGGTAAGAATGGTCAGGACAAGTCTGATGACACTTAAGCTGAGAACTGAATTACAGAAAACAGTAGCTTTGCAAATTTCTTGAGGAAGATGATTTCAAGTAGGGAAAACAGTAAGTGTAAAAGCCCTTGGAATAACCTTGACATCTTGGAGGGAAATAAAGAAGACCATTGTGGCTGTGCCCATACGAATAGTGGGAAGAGTAGTAAGGAAATGAAGTTGGAAAAGGAAGTGGGGTCCAGATCTCATAGGGCCTGGAGGCCACGATGAGGAATTTTAAGTGTGATGGGAATATATTGATGCCTTCTGAGTGGGAAAAGCAGATGTTTATTGTAGATGCTGAGTAAAGCATGGGCTCTGGTGGTTTGGGGATGGAGGGAAGAGTGAAAACAGGGAAACTGCATAGGAAGCTGTTGGAGTGGAACACGGGAGGGATGATGACGGCTGTCACTCAGGTGGTAGAGATGGAGAAGATGTGAAGTGGATGACATTCAGGGTGGTTTTTGGGAATAGAGATGTGGGATAAGGCCTGAAATTAAGATGCAATTGCTGTCTTGACATCTTTGAGCTTCACAGGGCCCCAAAGGCCCCTGATGTTGCCAGATGTGCTCCCAACCGACCAGCAAAGCCTCCCCACCCACTGGCTCCTGTGTCAGTAGGTCCAGCTACTCTACCCAGTCCTCAACCTAACAGGTTTCACTTTTCTGCCAGCTTTTGAAATTATTCAAAGCAGCCAATCAAGTCCTCCCACTGGGACCAGGGGCCACTGCACCCTCTTGTTACTACACAGCCTGTCCCCACTGCCTTTGTTCACTCTGTTCCTCAGTGTAACCGCCTCGTGGCCCTGCCTGGCGTGTGTTGTCCTTCTATCCTGGGCTGTTGAGTGCATATGACTAATAAACTGCTGCCAATCTCCTCTGCCAATGTTGGGTGTCACATGTTTGGTCATCTCTTACTGTTTAAGGCAAGAGATCCCTCCTTCACCAATAAAGTGAACAAGAGGCAATCAGGATAATTGATGTCAAAAACAGGATGGCCCAACCACAATCAAGGGCCTCCAGTCAGCTTTCATAAGGTGCTCTTTGGTAACTAACTGGTTCCTGATGCAGCCAGAAGGCCTGCGCTGTAAGTGATTGGATGGAGACAGAAACTGAAAGCTGTGACTTTACGCAGCTAGAAATCCAAAATATGCTGAGGGAATTTGTGCAGAGATTAAAAAAAGAGGAGAGGGGAGCCTGCACTGCAGGGAAAGTCAGGGCTGTAGCAGAGGATGTTTTCCATCCACTAAGTTCTGGGTTTAGGCCCAGCTATCTTCTGCTGCACCACTCTGCTGCCTATGGCTCTGTCACAGCAGAGAACCTAATTCTCAGGGTTATAAAACAAAAGCAGAAACAAAAAGACATCCACGGCCCCCCTGTGGCACAGCAAAGGAATTAGTTCAAACCTGACTTAAGCCCAGGGTCCTTAGCCATTCAACCATCGCCCAAGGTGAGGCTTCTAACTCTGAGAGAGAGAGGCCAAGGGGGGCCCGTCTGCTGGCTCCTGTCCTGCTAGCTCCTTCGGGCAGGCTGAGCTGGGCTGGGGGATGGGAGACAGCTGGCTGGCCTGGGTCTTCTCAGGCTGAGATGGCAATTGGAGCCACTTCAGGAAGGTGAGAAGTTGGGCTATGTTTTTCTTAAGTTTTTTTTTCCACTTCTTCAATAAACATTATATATAATATATATGTATATATAAATTATATATATCTAACTGGAATTATATATAAATGTTTAAACGAGTTTATACATGTATAAATCACTGTAACCTTAATGCTGTGGTTCCATGCACTTAGCCCCCAGACCCAATACCCAATATTATTGAAATTACTGACTCCATTGCGTCAGCGATCAGTAAATATTTGCTATTATAGATTTGGTTAATGTGTTCTGTTTAGGGCCTATTTGAGCAGCCTCTGAGCTGCAGTTTGCCTTCATTTCAGAAGGAACATTTCCGCCTTCTGAGGCTCCCCGTGGGGTACTTCAGCAGCCTCGCCCTCGCACACAGTCTTTGCAAGGAAGCTCTCAACTGCATCCACCTTTCTCAGGCGCATATGTATGATATTATACTGATGACATTCGCCCCTGAAGACTCTCATTTGGCATGCTCATTAAGACATACAAACACAAAATAACTTACAAAACAGGGATAGGTGATAGCCCCCCATAGAGTGTAAGGCCCTGTCACTTTGGTTACATTTTTGAAAGTTATTTGGTAAAACAGGAGTTGTTCCGTTTCTGAGACTATCAAGAAAGAGCTATTGACCTTTTTAGCACCCAGATGTTAATGCGAGTCCTGCATCTTTCAGTCATTCTGGGGCTCTGAAGGCAACATAGTTCATGTTTAAAAATTTTACTTAACCCATTTATGCTCTTGCTAATCAGCCCACCTTGAACGCAGTCCTGTCCAACAAAAGCCTCTAGAATCTGTCCAAATTGAAATCAACAGGAATTCCCATTAGTGCTCATAGAGAGTCCCTCACTGTAGAGGGTTGTTTTAGCAACCTCTCTCATGGAGTCTCTGGATTGCCTGTGATGGCCATAAGTTGCCTGGGGGCTTCTGATGCAAGAAACTGTGCCTCCTCAGCCCTGCACTATATATCACCGGAGTGGAAACTGCTGGCCACTTATTAGGCTCTCTTAGAAACAGATGGTCTAATAGACCCTGAGCCTATGGCCCTCTATACCAGCTGCCCACTACGCCTTGAGCACCCCGCAAACTTGGCACAGCTACTGAGGGCTTCTTGCTGCAGGATGGAGCCAAACATGGGCCTTTTGGCACATTCCACTTGTAGGGGGAAGTAGCCTCCCCTGTCCTCAATCCCTCGACATATATCATGGTGCTAGAGGAGAACACCAGTTTCCCAGACTCTTGCCTACCTGGGGAGCCCCTTGGGATTAATGGACTTAATAGTAATGGGATTTTATGAATTTTACAGATAAAGTCACCACCATCATATGTGATGGAGTTCAGTGGAATGTTGCTGTTTTCCATCTCTTAGCCATGATGTCCTTGATAAAAGATGAAATTCAAGGTCAGCACAACTGACCAAATGTCAGGCAGTCGTCTTAGCACTGGATGCCCTAGCCAACAAATTACCCCATTTGCACCTTTCTCAATCTCTTGGGCCAGTGCCTAAGTGTTGCCCCATTTGGGGTAAAGAATTCTGGGAATCTCTTGCCTCATAGACACCCAAAATATAAATCAAGGTAATAGATGTCTCTACATATCCTAAAGCCACAACACAAGCCTTCATTAGAACACTCCTTACCTTCTTTGGAGTAGTTCCAGACATTACTGATAGTGATTATGGCATCAGTTTCACTTCTCAGGATACATAATGCTAGGCTCTTGGAGAAGGCGTTCAATGGAACATCGTCTTCCCCTATAGATCCAGGCAGCTGGTTTAATGGATAGGCCTTAGGGGCTCGTCAAAGAACTCCTACTTAAGTTATAAAGTGGCAAGTGAACCCCCCGTCCTATTGGATGTCACTTTTGTCACAGGAATTTGTTCATCTAAATTCATACCCTCTAAGAACATGTACCCTCTACACTCATGCCACACAGGTCCCTAAGTTGCCTTTATTGGCCGCAGAGGAGGATATCTCTCAAGTTCATGTTTTTTGACAACCACCCCACCATGTGGGCCTCTCTCATTTGGTTAAGTGCCTATGACACTTCCTAGGGAGGTACTTCTCTTACTCCCTGAAAATCTCAGTCATCACCAAGGTTTAAACTGATAGCAAGATATCAAACAGTTGATTGTGGTATAAAGACTGAAATTAAGATGGAATAGCAATGCTGTCTTGACATCTTTGAGCTTCACAGGGTCTCAAAGCCCTAATCATGAGTTCCCCTGCCCTTGCCAGGTATGCTCTCCACCCAGGTAGTTCCCACATTACTTCGACCAGCTATACTTCACCAGGTCCTCAACCTAATGGATTTCACTTCTCTGTCAATCTTCAAAATTATTCAAATAAGCAGTCACATCCTTCCACTGGAACCAGAGGTCACCCCCAACTCATACTACTGCAAAGTCTGTCTCCCACAGCCTTTGCTCGTTCACTTTCTTCCTGAGTGCAACCCTTATGTGGCCTTACCTGGTATATGTTGTCCTTCTACCCTGAGCTGTTGAGTACATCTGACTAATAAACCTCTGCCAATCTCATCTGTCCAGTGTCATGTGTTTGATCATCTCATATTATCTAGGGAGGGGAGTCCCTTATTCACCAACAGGATGACTAAGAGGTGATCAGAATAAGAACCAACAGCATTTGCTGATGGATAGGAGATGTCATGGAAGGGGAGGATCAAGGGTTTTATCCAGATTTTTTACTTGAAAAACTGAGTAAATGCTGATGTTGTTTATTGAGAAAGGGAAAGATAAGAGAAAAATAGTTTTGGAGGAGGAAATTAAGAAGAGCATTTAGAGAGATAAAAGCCTATATTGTCAAACCAGATGGAAAGCAACAAAATGATTTTGAGAAACGATTAGGGACAAATCACTTCCAGTCGGGAGAATAAAGACAGGCTCATGTGAAGGGAGGTATGAACTGAGCCTTGTTGAAAAGATTCCCATAGCTAGCGGTGTTGAGAGTATACATTCAAGCAGAAGAAAATGGCAAACCAAGGCATAAAGGTAGAGAAGCTCAGAAGGACAAGCGAGTCGGCTTAGCTGATTGAAAATAAGAGCCAAGGCTGTAAACATGCTGGGCCCTTCCTTATCAAAGAACTTAGATACTAACTAGGTCCATGTTGAGATTTTAAATCTTATTGGGAAGGTATTAGAATGCGTTGCCAGCAGTGACGAAGGTTGTGCATTCAGAAAATTGCTCTTCTACCTGTGTAATGTCCAGATTGGAAGGGGGCATGGTGGAAGTTATGAGAACAGGTAGCAATTGTTGCGATTGTCTGTGGTCAGAAATATAAGGGTCTTCCCTGAAATGCAATCGGGAATGGATGAGAGAGACATTGCAGGAAGGGAATAGATATAAAAATCATTTGAATGGGTCTTGGTGGGTGAAGGAGAAAGAAAAGTTATTGTTCAAGGTGTTCATGTCTGGGACAACTAGGAAATTGTATAGTCACCAGCAAATATGAAGACCCCAGGAGGAGAAATAGGTCTGAGTCAAAGAGGATGATTTTAATTTCAGCATGTTGAGTTTGAGATGTGGCTGGGACTTTTATATTGAGGTAGTTGGAAATATGGGTGACCTCTTTGGAAAGGAGTCGGTGTTCCAGTTATCAGCTTAGATAGAGAAGCTGCAGCAGTGGCTGAGGTGACCCTGGAGAAAGCTCTCCTGACCTCATTTCCTCCCTCTTCCCCTAACTCACTCCACTCCGGTCACACTGGCTCCCTGCTGGTCTGGGAACTCATTAAGCAACCTCACACCAGGGCCTTTCCAATTGCTCTTCTCACTGCTTAGATCTCCCTCCCTCCAGAGTCTGCATGGCTCACTACCTCTCTCACTTTATTCAGATCTCTGCTTAAATGTGCCCTCATCCAAGAGGCGTTTGCTGATCACTGTATAGAATAGCACTCTTTCTTCTTCCCTCTGTCATTCTCTCTCCCCTTATCCTGCTTTGTTTTTCTTAACAGCACCAATGAATATCACATGTTTATATTTTGTATGTCCCTACCCTCACTAGAATGTAAGCTCGGTGAGACTGAGGACTTTGTTTTAGTTAGTGCTCTATCCATGTGTCTGGTACACAGTGTGCATAGTGTTGCTACGGATTAGAAGGCAGAGAGGAAGAAGGAAGAGATAGAGAAGGAAGCTGGTGGGAATGAGATCAGAGGCACGGGCAAGAACACCTTGTTTATATTCTGTAATGGATATCTTGTTTATCTGTTCATCCTTTTTCTGTTGTGGCATCCGGATTTTCCCCTGGGTGACCACCCTGTCCACTGTCAACCCATGGTTCAGGTGGCCCTGAGTCTGCTCCCCACTCTGTGTGGCATGTGATTCAGGCCTGGCTAGTCAAAGCATCAAGTTCAAGATGAATGGCACAGAGATACACACCTGATCCACTTCCATCCACAGACAGCAGGCTGAAGGCAGCATGGAATAGTAATTAGGAGTCCAGACTCTGGGTCCTGACTATTGGGTCCACACGCTCCCTCCATCACTAACTTGGGTAAATTACCTCACTTCTCTGTGTCTCAGTGTCATACAGGATTGTTCTGCAGACCCAATGAGTTAACATAAGGAAAGCTCTTAGGTCAGAGTCTGGCACAGAGAAGAGCTCTGTAACTTCTTATCATCTGGTGAGGAGAGAAAAGGGTTCCTTTCTGTTGAATCTGAAGCCAAGACGCCATAATCTTGGAGTTGCTGAGGGCCATCTTGTCACCATGTGGAACCTGAGAGTAAAACTGAACTGAAAGATGGAGAGATATTGACTCTTGATACCTCTGATTTGCTTTAAGTAAATTTGAGTAATCAGTCGGTTGTAATGAAAGATTCATAATCAGTACAACTTCTAGGCATGCTTCCCTTCAGTTTGATGTGTACCCCTCGCTTCCTTGCTTTAGGTGAATGTGTGACTTGTCTATATCTCACAACTCCTGAAAGCACCAACCAAGCAACCTAGCTCATTTTTTTTTTTTTTTTTGTAATTGTTTTTGTTTTCCCTGCACTCCTGTTTGCTCCCCTACTCTGGTGCGCTGGGCTGGAGAGACCTCAGAGCTCCATTCTGTGCTCGTCCTCAAAGCAAGGCCAGCCCTTCGTGGTTTTTTCTCCTGGGCCTCACTCTCGTCCTTTTCCAGTTTGTTGCTTTTTATACAGAAAACACACACCTCCATCCACATTATTGTTCCATCTCTTCACTTCACTGTCAAATGCTGCTTCAGAATGGGAAAGAAGAGAAGACGGGAGAGGAGGAAACAGATATGTGCCAAGCATGTCTGCAGCAGCTCCTCGCCCTCTCCAAATCCAGGGTTACGACCCCTCCACTCGCTTCTTCCTCCCAAGACTCTCCTCTCTGTAGCCCCATCTCAGTCCTCTGATACCCCTGGGCAGAGAGAATTACTGGGGGCTACTTAGCTTTAATCGTTGGCATTTCTCCCGTAATTGTATCCACTCAGTTCCTAGCACAAGGTTTGAAGCTTGCAGGTGCTCAGTGCCTGCTTCTCATATGGACCAGCTCTTCCTCCTCTGAGATTGGAGGCAAAGAGGAGGAATTAAATACACGCACAGAACCGTTTTGAGCTGTATAAGAAGGAATCATTTCAATAAAGGGAGAGGCAAGACTCTTCTTTGAGGGTGAAAGAGAGGTTGGGAAATGAGAAGAGGATGTGGAACACTTGGGATGGGACATGGGGAAGAATTTCAACCAGAGATCATGAAAGGATTGACCATTCCTGCGGCAGGTAGGACTGCCATTCCTGTGGGTGGTGTCTCCCTCCTCAAGCTGGCCCCACTGACCTCACCAGCCTCTTGACAGTCTACCCTTCCCTCACTCTCCTTGTCTAGCCACACTGGGTTTCTCTGGGTCCTCAGATACATCAAGCTCTCTTTGACCTCCGGGCCTTCACAGATGCTTCCTCTGTGCCCAGCAAACTCTTATATCAGGTCCCAGCTTTGGTGTCATTTTTGCTAGGAGATTTCACTCACCTTAGGCCCTGGTTAGCAACTCTTGCCATTTGTACCTATAGCTCCCTAAACTTTCACATCACAATGAACATCACACTTGATCTTTATTATTTATGTAATTGTCTTTCTCCACTGCTAGACTGTGGGCCCCAGAAGGACAAGGATGCTGTTTCTTCTACATTAATTACTGCTGTGGCCCAAGGACCTAGCATATTTCCTGGCCATATTAGGCACTCAATAAGTGTTTGTTGAATGATAAATTCTGGTGTAATTTTAAAATATTCTTAAGGCAAAAGATAATAATCATAGATCTTTTCTTTTGCAATGAATCATACCTGCTTAAGCTGTTGCCTTCTTTCTACCATGTCACATAAGGCTAGGTGAGGGGATCAAGCCCTTTTATATATTTATGCATAGCACATTATGCTATGCATAAATACAGATACTTGCCTTGTGAGATAGAAAATGGGGATAGAAAATCCACTTAACTCAAACATGATATTTTTCTCTAATATAAAAGGATTTTTTTTCCTCCAAAATTACTTCAACCCCTGGCTTCACATTAGGTGCAGCTGTGTAGATGGAGCCAGCCACTGTTCTGTTGTGCCTGTATAGATCTGGTGACCCAGAGGCAGCGGCTTCTATAACCCATTACCTATCTTCTGAGCTATCTAGTCTCTGGAACTCACTTTCTGTTATAGTAGACCCTCTGTGTTCTCTCTCTGACCTCTGCAATCTTACTGGGAAGAGGAGAAGGGGCAGAACTGAAAGTCTGTGTAAGTGGAGGGAAGAGAGGGACAGAGGCATTCTCCAAATAGAAGAGAGATCCTTTACTGTGACAAGTTGCACTGCGTAAAAGTGATTCATGTGTGCATGATAGCTTTCTTTCTAGTCTCCTTCTGACACTTGAGAGTTTGCTTCATCATAGCTACTCATCTACCTTAGCCAAGAAATTACAAATGAAGCAGAGAGAAAACAGCGAGCGAGTGCGTTTCTGAGTTTGACAAGCAAAGTAAAGTTAAAACAACAGTGACTGGTGCTTGTTTTCAAAGCTGACGTTTGATGTTTATGGTGCTTTAGTTAATGAGATGTTTGAGCAGAGAAACAATGGTGTTCAAGTTAAGTTCAACTAAAGATTCAAAATACCTTTATACCTTTTGTTTCTATCTTGTCTTCCAGGAACAGACTAAGAGAAATCTGTTTTTAGTGGCAGTGTCTATGACAACAAACTCATTTCATTTTCTCACTTTTAGGCACAATGATAGACAACACGGAGGAGCTTTTGATATCTTTTCTGCATACATAATTAAGCAGCTGGAGACTGCCTCCCACTCCCAAAATGATTTGAACCCGTACCTAGTTAGCCTGGGATTTAAGGGCAAGGCTGTGGGTGGGGACTGGACACAGTTAATAACCAGAGACTCGGGCATCATCACTAAGGAAGAATCACGTTGTCTTAATCTTGGATAATCAATTATCCTCCTTCATAAGGTGTAACTCTAGTCTTTGATGAGCGAAGCTATGGATTCAGGAGGATGAATTCCAAGTGAAGCAAGAGAGAGTGAGGCTCTAAATGCATAAATATGTTTTAGTACTCATCATATGCAGGGCACGGCCTGAGGCACCGGGAGGGAAGCAAAAGCATGAAAAAGGCAATTTCTGTTCTCCTTGCAGGCTTACACAGATAGCGAGGGTACCTGTGTAACTATAACTCAAGGCAGCGTCGTGGCTTTATTGATTGGCTTAAAGTCAATCTCAGTCTATGGACACCCAAACTCAGCAGAAGAATCTCAGGGGAAACCAATTTAGGGAAAAACCCATCTGGCAAGTCTTTGCCTGTTAGTGTTCAAGGCACGAGAGGTCAACTATTTTCATAGCCCAAGAGCCTAAGTGTTTTCAGTGACACGCTGGTTATCATATAGCAGATTGTCTAGGTGACTTTTTTTTTCCCCTAACAAATTTGATTAATTAGAGTATTTTAGGATTCTAAGCTTCTTTTGCATGTTTTTGTTCTGAATTAATGATTTGAAAGATCCTAAATAATGGGATATTTTCCAGCACTTCCACCCATTGGTCTGTGTTGACTTTATCTCTTACCGCAATGACTTCTAAACTTGCATGGTCATTAGAACTGGGTGGATAGCTTTATAGAAATACAGATTTACCAACCCAGCCCGGGGCTACCCAGTTAGAATCTCTCAGACTTAAGCCCAGGTATATATATTTTTATAAAGCTTCTCAGATAATTCTGATAATTATCTGGTTGAAAGACTGTATTATACTATGTTACAGAGTCTCTTGTGCAGTATTTTAAAAAATGGGAATGCATCGAGATGAATGCTCCTTTTGATGTGGGTTAGATAGCCTTGGGTTTGAAGAGTAGATTCACTGCATTTCATCTGCAACATGACTTCAGGCAATTTTCTTGTAGCCTCATCTGTAAGATGGAGTTAATACTACTGCCTAACGAATAGGATTGCTGTGGAGATCACTGTTAGAAACAAACGCAGCACAATCACATCAGGGAATATGGTACTTAATAAAAGTTAGCTATTATCAATAGTGTTTGAATGTTTATATTCATGTTAAATATGTTTTAGTGAATATTCTAAATGTTTTTATTAAAAGTCAATCTCATAAATCTGGACTATTCAGAATTTTCTGTAATTTTTAAGGATAGGCATTATGTCATTCTTTATCATTTTTCCTTTTGTTGGCATTTGGGACAGTGCACGGCACATATTGACTGCTCAATAAAACAATCAGGTTGATCTGTTCAAAATCTCCACATCTCTACAAATATTCCTGACTATGTGAGTACATATTGGGCAGAGATGAAAGTTAAAACATCTCAGAGGTTTGTTCACATCCTTCACGTATGGCCTCTGAAGGATATGTGGGTATACATCCAGTATACCCACTTGGCATTTCTGATTTTGTAAGGTGAGAACACTGGCCAACAGTAATCAGCTAGGAAAGTAAGGAAGCAGAACGCTATGATATTAGAGAAGTAATGAAGAGACGAACACTTAGGGAGCATTTGTTTCAGTGCAAGGTCACTGTTCATTAATACTCATACAGATAGCTTATTAACCACCCAGAAAATTCACTTCAAGTTTTCAAGCTACATAATACTCAAAATCATCACCTGAATATAGATTAGGAGATGCAGGCGTGCAGCACAGAGAGCTCAAGCAGTGCTGTAAACCATAAGCTTCACTGACTCTAAAAGTGGAGATTATCCCATGTACGACTTATCCCACCCTTTGCACCCCGCCACAAACCCCGGTACATGATACGTCTCTTTTCAGTCAATTTTTGAAAGCTTTTAAGAGGGATTCAGCACTCTGAAGAACAGCACTCTATACCAGAGGATGCAGGATGAAGAACATCACCCAATGCAATGGAAACTTTGCCCTGGGTACCCACTGAACAGTGATGGTGCGTGTCGGCCAGCCTTGCTGGTCTGCTCCTTTAGGCATCTTTTGATCCCCTATTGAGCTTAGTGTGGCATGTCCTTGCACATTGTAGCATTATATTGAATGAATGAATGAAATCATTCATTCCAGTGTGATATTTTTTTAATTTAAGCTACCTGCTTCTCATGCCAGGTTCATTATCTAATGGGGTGGGGTGGGGGTAGAAATTTACTCATTACAGTTCAGATGTGCAAGATAAAAATAGTAACTGTCTTATAATCAACCTTGCCTTACCTAGAAGCCCCTTTCCTAATGATGGCTACAGAAACTTCAATTTGCCAGGTACATGGAGTTCAGTATCTGCTGGCACAAAAGAGGATTTATATTGTGGTAAACACTTAGTCCAAAGTTCAAGCTTCCTGTCTGTTTCTCTCAACACAGAGGGCCTCTCTTGCCTCTGTTCTTCGCAAGATGCCATATGGATACAAGCAGATGCTTAAGTGTCCACATGGGAGCAGGGCAGGGACCTTTGTTTTACTTACCGTCCTCTGGGATTTTGTCTGCATTCTCTGAAATGTGTCATTCCATCAGGTCACTGAGCAAGAAAATGGGTGTCCCCTGATATGTGCCTGGTCCTGTCTTGTGCTTTGGGTGTTATGCTGGCAGCCATTGCTCAAGTTAGGGGTGGTCATGTCTGGTCGTGAGTTTCCACACCGTGGGCTCGGTCCTGACCCTGGCCTCTACTAGTCCACCACTTCGCTCAGCACTCATATATGCCCCACTGGACCATATGGGGGCTTCTGGATCCTGGACTGTGGAAAATCAGGAGTATTAGCTTCATCCATTCTCCTAGACACTTCCCCCAACAAATTCCACTTCTACTCCCATCTCTCATCTACTCTGGCACCATGAGCAGTTCAGGGCTTCTCTAAGAGGCTTGCAAATTTCCAGAGAAGTGAGGAGCAGCGCTTGTAAAGGGTCTCTCCACTGCACCTCCATAGAAGTTCAACTCTGCTGTTAGGGATGGTGGAAATTTAAAGATCTTCCTGAGTCTTCTCTCCTTTCTTGTTTTTTTCTTCTCTCTTTTCTCTCTCTTCCTCTTTCTCCCCTTCTCTCTTCCCCAACTCAGCTCTTTCTCATGACTCTTGATGCACTCTCTACTTCCTTTCAGCCTGACAAGAGTCACTCCTACATCCTATCTTCCTTCTTCCCTCAGAGGTCTTCATCTTTCCCGCCTCTGGCTGCTGGAATGGTGAAAGGGCGGTGTGGAGAATCTCGTTTACTGTGTTGGTTTGCCAGGGCTGCCATAACAAAGTACCACAAACTACGTGGCTTAAACAACTGAAATTTATCTCATAGTTCTAGAGGCTAGAAGTCTACAATCATGGCTGGTCCCTTTTGAAAGTTGTGTGGGAAAATCTGTTCCAGGCCTTTCTCCTTGGCTTGTAGAGGTTGTCTTCTCCCTATCTCTTCACAGCATCTTCCCTTTGTACATGTCTGTGTCCAAATTCCCTTTTCTTATAAAGACTCCAGTCATGTTGGATAAGGCCCACCCTAGTGACCTCTTTTTAACTTGATTACCTCTATACCGACCCTATCTCCGAATAAAGTCACATTCTGAGGTACTAGGATATCAACACATGAATTTTGTGGTGAGGACACAATTCAACCCAAAATAATTACCAAAGAGAGAAAATATGTTGGTAAGCATTTCAAAATATTCCCTTTATCCCACTGCGTTATATCTCTGTGCTAGGATGGAGTGAGCAGGCTGTCAGTACTTTGTGGATGACAGTCTTTGATAGCTTTAAATGAAATTGGAAACTGCCTTATCATTTTCTTACACTGTCACTAAGAAGACATTTTAAGGTAATAACGCTATTAGCGAAGGTTTGTTCTGGAGTCTAACTGGACATGGCAGATCATGGATCATATGAGGTTCCTGAGATTTCAGAGGGTGAGAAAAGGGAGCCAAGAGATGAAGCTGATGCTACATCTTTTCCCAGGAAGTGCTTGGCATCACAGGAAACCCTGGTCATCTTGGTATGAGACTGGATATATTAAGGAGACAGTTTTGACAGCATTCGCAGGTCCAATTAAATATCAAAGCTGAGAGAGAAGGGATAGTCAGTGATGGTTCTTACAATTTTGATTTGAGTTATCAGAATGAAGCAGGAGTGGTGGCGGAGGAAGGGGAGTTGATAAAGCCATTTTTGGGGTGTATTGGATTGGAAATGCCTGAGGGACATTCAAGAAAAGATGTCCTGTAGGATAATCCATGGCTCTGTGATTTATACATAGCACATTTAGTGCTCAACCAACCATGAAAGGAAGCATTATGATCCCCATGTTACAGATGAGGAACTGAAATTCATAGAGTCTAAGTAGCTTATTCAAGGTCACTGTGAGACCTATTTGATTACAAACCCAAGGATCCACAGCAGTTCCAGTCACTTTCTAACAGATCCAAGACAAAAGCAGCCCAGGGACCACCGCTCTTCACTCTGGACACACATTCTCTGCTTTGGCTTGCTTCCTCCCAGATCTGGAAACTCTACACATCACGCCCTTAACATGAACTCTGACAGCGTTAATGTTTGAAGTAACCTGGGAGCCTAGAATTGCTACTTGTTAGTAACATGTTAGGAAATGCACTTACCATTTAATACAATCTTAACTATATTCTAAATGGTTGCAATATCTAGGTTGGAATTCACCAGAATCTCGGAGAAGAACGCTCTACTCCAAGGGTTTATAATTCGGCCGAGTCTCCTAAATTTCTTTTAAAGTTAAAAAATTTGTTAATATTTTCTCCTTGGGAGATAATCTACTTTGTATCACAAGTTATGGAAAGGTAAAGAGAAACCTAGTGGCTTCTACCTCAAACACAGTTTCAAGCTCAAACAAAAAATTTTGTGGGCCATTAGTTCCTAGTGGCAATTAGTGCCTTAGCTATTTTTCGTAAGTGTATAAATATACTAAACTGGCAAGATACTGAGATTTAAACAACAGCATGGTTATCTCTAGTCTGCATGCAGAAGAGCTGTCTATAATGAAAGACCTGATACATGGATTCTAAGGGAATGCTGAGAGTCACTGGGTGTTTGTTGATGGAACCCAAGCTTATTATCCTCTGAGGATGGGATACAAAATGTAGTCAATGAGTTGATTCTAGTTTTTGGCTGGAGCACTAATTTAGGAGATGTGTGACGCTTCTTTCGAACAACAAATCTGAAAGAAAGAAGGATTCACATCAGACCGTTATAATGCTTTCTATTTGAGGAATTGAGGCGGCGAAATGCCTTCTCTGCAGACACAGATGTAGGTGGGTGAAGGCAAAAGGCAGAAAAATGAGAAGAGATGGAATGACATCATATCTGCAGTTCTAAGTGAGCAAAACCATGAATGGAGGTTACTCGCTTCTAATACGAGTTAGAGTTGACTATTTATTTTTTAGTAATAGGTACTATGATGTATTTTTAAAGAATCTAAACTCTGTTTTCATCATAAAAATTCAACCAATTACTATTTCTGTGACCTTGGGCATATTTCTTAATTTTTTAGGCCCGAATTATCTCAACTTTTAAAATGGAAATAATATGTATACCTACATCAGAGTGTTGTGAACATTAAATGCAATTATGTTTGTAAGGGGCTTGGCATTAACATCTCATACATGACTCACACTCAGCTCACACAAGCACTAACTATTATTCTTATTATTTGGGCAAATCTAGTAAAGTGCACCTGATAATTCATTCCAAGTCATCTTGCCTTCTACTGGAAAATCACTGGTTGCCCCTGGTGTCTGGCACATCCAAGAGTCCTATTTCATGAACATTCTTCTTCACTCAGCCATTGTATATCACAGACTTGAAAGTTAAAAGTAAATATTAAATGTTATCACCACACACATAGACACAAATGGTAATTATGTGAATGGATGGAAGTGTTAACTAACCTTATTGTGGCAATCGTTTTGCAATATATACGTGTATCAATTCATAACACTCTACACCTTAAACTTCCATATGTTTTATGCCGATAATTTCTCCATAAAGCTGGGGGGGGGGGGGATGACAAAACCAGAATGATTAAGAGTGATTGCCTGGCTTGCATCTCAGCTGCATCACTTACTGCCTGTGTGTCTTTGAGTGAGTTGCTTAACCTCTCTAAACTTAATTACCTCATCTATGAAATGGGGATAATGATAATATTGGTCTCATAGGATTGTTGTAAGAATGAAATAATATGTGTAAATTATTTAGCTGACGTGCTGAGTGCTAAATAAGGGGTAGCTGTTGTTCTATATATTTCACTATATTGATACAAAATAGAAGAGAGCACGCACTCCTTGAGACAAACATAAATGAAAAATTATGTCACAAATCTTCATAGACAGTAAATGCTCCCACAGCAGGTGGTGAACGTTCCAGCAAGGCAAAGTTGTGTAGTGTGCCAAATAAGTGAGTGAGCTATGAGGTAAGTGATAGGATGTAGAGAAACAAAGAGGAGGATGAAGGAGATATATCTGTTGGGGGTTGACACCAAGAAAAGAGAGGCAGAGGTGCTGGAAAATGTGTGGCCACTTATACTAAAATATGTATTTTCAAACTCTATTTCCTTAGCATGCGATAAGCTGGACCATAGATTTAAGCCATCAAAATCAACTTCTGCCTATCTTTGTAAAATTCCCCTCCTTTCAAATTAAGACCAAATTAAATCCACAAATACAATTTTCGCAACTTACAAGTTTTTATCCCAATTTTTAAAAAACTTGGGGGCTGGCTCCCACTGTTCTGTTAACAAATGCTAGCATGTAATGGAACCAAACAGTGCTTAGCAAACGAATTTTCAACAGAAAATTCTGCAAAATGTGGCAGACACCATTGGTTGGCAGGCACAATTGCCCGTCTTTTTTATTGTCTTCCATTAAAGACAGTAGAATGTTAAAAGTTCACAACAACCTCTCTTGACAAAGTCGTATAAGTAGAACTGTATTGAGAATTTTCTGAGAAAGTGTTTGCTTTCTTGATGGAGACAGGGCTGGTGAAACACTGTCTCCTCTTCCTACTGTCTTGAATGGGGACGTAAAGTATTGCCTGAAGCCAGAGCTGTAATCCTGAGATTAAGAAGGAAAGCCCAAGAGAACTACAGAGATACTGGCCCTGGCATCCAGCTCCACTAAAACAATGCCATCAGCACAGAGTTAGAGCAAAAAAAATCTCTCTTGTTTCTCATGTTCCATAGCAGTTGACGTGTAAAGTTCAAAGCAGATAACTTTTTATGCCACCTAAGAGTTTTCAGTTATGTGCTAAACAGTAAGTCAGGGACTTTGAGTCTTTTATCCAAATTGTCTATGTGACCTTGGCCACATTGCTTAACTTCTATTATCTCATTTATAAGAAGACTATTATACCGACGTGTCTTATAGGGATCTCACGAGCTCGAGTAAATAAGTCCAAAGTGCTTCATAAATGCTTAATGATGATAATGATCAGGCAAGCAGAACCGCTTCTCTAGGATGCAGAAATGAGCTCCCCTGAAGAAGGTCTCAACAAAACAGAGAGGAAATAGTATGTCTTACAAGGAGAGAATACGCATCTTCCTAAGGAAAAGTGATCGTTTAAACCCTGAGTATCTAATTGAAAACTAAATGGAGAAGATGAGGGTGTCGTGATTGGGTTTATTCAGAATGCAATTGAAGACTCATCTGTTGAAGATGAGCCTCATTATATTCTCTCTTCAAATTGTACAGCACAGGAAGTCATGACCAGGGAATGTTAGCTTATTCATCTCTACACAACAGCTCACCTTTCAGCCTCCTTCTTAAAATTTTGCTTACATTTTTTTTTCTGTGATAGAGAAAAAGAATTGAGATGTGAGTAGCTAAAGATAGGGCAATGCATAAAAAAACTATAATTTCAGAAAGCATTAAAATTATGCTCTAAATCAGCTTTAAAATGTAGTTAGGCCTGCTGAGAGCCTGTTTTGTTTTTGATGTGAATTCTTAGGCCTGGAACTATGGATTATCCAGCAGAGGCTCTGCCATGTAAATTCTCCAGAAAACAGCCAACACCCCATTCTCCTGCACTGGTGAGACTTGGATTAATTCGGGTAAAAAATGTCAAGTCCTCTAATGTCCTTTTGACTTTTTTTCTTTTTCTTATTGTTAGCAGCCTTCTTCTTTCCTTTGATATCCTCTTTAATATTTAAAATCTATACCTGAGTAGAGAAGCAAAGGTATATGTTCCTATGAACCCTGTGGGGACTGGAGTTGGCCACCCCAAGATATGTCTCTTTGGCATGGGGATTATTTGAGGCTGATTGCTTTTGATAAACTGGGACAAGGAAGGAGGCTCTGAGGAGTGGAATTTACTTACCCTTTGTTAGGAGACATTTACATTTGTAAGGTAAATCTCTATCTGTAAAGGTGCCTCCCTCTCTGTACCAGGAAGAAGAAAGGGAATGACCTTCTCTTTAGAAACTCTTAATCAATGCCAAAGGCAAGGACTTAAATCTGCATTTTGTTTACTGTACTTGTGTGGTAATCTCCCATGATCCCAAGGTTGGCATTTCTTTAAGGATTAAGCATCTTTCCTTAGGCTAGGAACCGATTGCTGCGCTCACCTGTGACCACCCAGCTCAAGACAATAGACTTGACTCCTGCTGTATCCATCAAGTGCTGTGCTGACAGGGCAATCTTGTGACTATTGTGGGAGGGACATTTCAATCATATGTGAAACAGCCTGTTTGGGGGTATATAACCACTCCGTGCACCCCACTTCTGCGGTACCCTTTCTTCCTTCAGGAAGAAAGGCCCCAGGCCATGGTCCTCATAAAGCTTTGTTTAACTTTCTCTTGCTATTCTGTCTCATGTGAATTTAATTTGTTTTCTGGCCACACGAACCCACATTAGGTAGAGGAAAAGTCTTCCTCCCTACAACCCTCAGAATTGTTCTGTCCATATTATGTGCGTTGCAATGTCTTTTTGGGCTGGATAGTTCAGTTGAATAGATATGTGCTTAATGAAGCTGAGTATATGGTTTCGATCCTATTTAATGAACTAGCTAGATTTTCACAAAGAAAAATTCCACTCATTAGGCAAAAGCTACGGTTTCAATTTGTTAATATGTTCTGTTGATTCCCAAGTGTGAGCAAGGGTGCTTCCATTGCTGAGATGACAACTCAAGGCAACAAATTCTACTGAAGGAAGGAAAGGATTAGCATCTACAGCATCATAGTGGATTAAAAAAGAATGAGCGAGAAAGTGAACAAAACTGTAATACATGCTTTAGTAAGTCTTATTAAGCTTCAGTTTGGATTTTCTCTTCATTCCTGACTTGCTAGGCAACCTGAATTGATCTAGACTAGTAATATCTCTGGGACTCCAGTGTATCTATACCCCTGAAGAGGAAAGTGCCTTGTGACGAGTTCATGTTTGGAAAGCAATTGCCTCCTTTGGTGGTGCTCTCCCTACCCCCACTGCCATCCTCGCCTTCCTTTTTTTTAGCGCAGGCATCGTTTTAAGGAATCTGCTAGCCCAATAGTAGGCATTCCATTCATTTCAGCTGGCTTATCTTATCACTACTTTTGTCCTTTCTGTCTGGATACAGAAAAGTCTCTTTTCTTTTAATTGACAATTTATGAGTGTCCACTGATTCTCAGTGACTAGTACCTTTCTGGCCCATCAGGGTAGATCAGCCAAGAATGGATGCAGGGACTCTTTTCACAGTCTCAGACATACCTTCAGCAGACTTACTTAGTAGGTAAGTACATTATAAGGAATTGTTCTCCAGTATCAAATGTCAAACTTTCACTCACTTCTACTTTTTCAGTGCCAACATTAAAAATTGTTAAAATTTTATATTAAAAGTTGGTTTATTATTTATTTCTTTTTAAACCACAGCTAGTTCTTTAGCTCCCTGAAGTGCCTTTGACTGTCCAGAGTATTTCCCTTTTTCTTCTAACATTCATTATCCCTTTAGGCTAGTTTGTTATATGTAATTGGGAGCCAGTGTTTAAAAATATGCAGCATATCATGTTATATTTTCACTAAAATAACTTTCTTGTTTATATGATTTCTGAAAAATATAAAGGTAAGGCACGTCATCATGTTTCATATTAATAATTCAGCGCTTCATAAAGTAATGGTGTACTTTCATAAACTCTTTAAACTTACTCCTTAATGAGTTTCTTATTTTAATGGATCTGATTTTTCTAATACATTATGCGTCTTGAATGACATGTTTAATACTTATCCTTTAAAAAGTTATCGGCAAGATCGTAAGTGTAAGTATTAAAGGTCTTTCCTCACCTATGAGAAAAAAATAAAAGGGTGGGGGAAGAACTGCATCAATTATCATGAAAAGAGATAATGTCCTTTTGCAAGAAACACTTAAAAGATAATGAACATGAAAAATTAATTAGATTTCAAGTTGGAAGTATCTTTCTCTACTTGATGAATTTGATAGTGCTGCTATTGCTACCTTAATGTATAAAAGGAAAAATGTCAAAATTAATAAGATTGTCAAGAATAAAGGGAGTGGAATGGTTATCTTTGAGGGGGCTGAATACTCACTAGAAATAATAGCTAATTGGTATAAAGCTAACTTCAGAAAAGAATCAGGCAACATTGTTTTAGACATCTTTGACTGGCATGGTTTCTAAAAATACTCTAGTTTGCAGAGATTTAAATGCATTATAATGGAAATTGGATGTCTCTGGACTGAGAAATTAGTATTTGTGTCTGGCTTGTAACTTATAAACACAGTGCTGAAAGATTTTTATTTCTTGAGAGGAAATGAGCCAGACATTTAGGATTCTCATGCCTTTCATATTCCAATTTGTTCTTTCAAAAAATTTAAAAAAATTTTTTTTGGAGTTCAAAAAAGATTTTCCAGGGGCAGATGTGTGAAGAGAACTAAATGAGAGTTTTTATTTTAACCTCCCACGTTCCCCTCCTCAGTGATTATTTGAAAACCGTTTATCTCTGTGGTGATAAATAAAATCTGGAAACCTGTCATCTTGCAGCTTAATTAAAAAGTTTAAGAAAAATATTTGGAAGAGCCTGGACCAAATGCCCTCTTGAGGCACCTTCCAGTTTTCTGATGATTTTTCTGCTATAAATACTTAGATTTCAGAATTAGCATCCAAATGATTGAAATAATTTTGCTGGCTTTCAATAGCCTTATACACTGATACAGAGCTGTAATCTCTTATTGAGTGTCAAAAACACAATGGATGGTGTATTGTTGATGTTTCCCAGACTGTGCTCTGGACAAAGGAGTTTAATTAATCTATATAAAAAGAGTCTCTATCAATGGTAATTTTCAAAAGCTATGAAACCGTGTTTAGAGAATACGGTTTTGTCTAGATCCAACTGACTGACTTACAACCAAGTGAAATATCTGGTTGAGTAGCAAGGATAAGAATATTAGAGGCCAATATCCTTCTGAATTTAGAGAAAACATATTCTCTTGAATAATCTGAAACATCATAAACCAGGCTATGTCTAAAAATCAAACAAAACAAGTTTCGAAATGAATTCAATTCAGAAGATCCATGTGGCCGCCAATGCCATTACCACCAGTCAGTGAAATCCATCCTCAAGTGTTGTCAGTCATCATGGTGGCAGCCACATTTATTCTTATACTATTGCCAAACTAATGGGAATCTGTGACTTCTGTGCTGGGTAGTTTTACCTGGATTTTATTTATGTTTTAGACTAGTTCAATTCTAGTTTTAAATTATTGGCTTATTATTTATTTTTTAACTGAAAGAATGCATGCCTACATTAATTATACTAAAAGAATAGGATGCTCTAAGAAGAGACTCAGAGTAACATGGCTTAAAGAACACAACATTTATTCTTTTGTCATGTAACACAACCAGGGTGAGCATTTCTGGCTGTTGAGTGCCTCTGTTCCACACACTTTTTCAGACATGTGGCCTGACCCGTCTGCATCTACAATGCATGCTTTCTAATGCTCGCTTTGGTTACAAGGCAGGAAGGAGAAAGAAAGAAGTCAAAGATCACACCAGGTGCAAGTTGAAAAATACTTCTGCTCATATTCTATTGAAGAGAACTTAGTAACTCTGTCACATGTAGCTGTAAGAGAGGTTGGAAACATGGGTTAGCCAGGGGTGCAGACAGCAAGTAAGAAAAGATTTTGGTGGGCAGCTAGGAATCACACATTGCTTATCAAAAAACACAACTGAGTAGTGTACAAAGAAGAAAGAAAGAATCATCCTAAATTCTACCACTTAAAAATAACTTGGTGAATATCATTTTGTACATCTTTTTCTGGACATATACAGCGTGGACGGACAAATGGTTGAATGGATAAGTAAAAAATAATTTTGAAATAATGCAATCATTCTCTATAAAAATGCTACATTTGATTTTATTTAAATTAAATTTCATTTAAATTTTAGAAGAATAAGAGGCTGACGTGAAGCTTAGGAATTACCAACGTTTCTTAATCAATAAGAGATAGTAAGTCTTATGTTGTTCCACTAATGACATAAAAAGTTGTACAAGATGGCAGTCCTAATTTTTTTGAATTACATATTTCAACTTTAAACAGTATTTGTCAGGCAACCTGGAAGGAAAGATGGGGTAATAAGGACTCTTCTACTTCGTTTTTCCTTCCCTCTCTCTATCTCTTGACTTTTGTTTCAAATTATCGTTCTTTGTCAGCATTGTAGCATTACGTCTTGTTCTGCAAACATAATTCTCTCTGTTAATCACTACGAGTTCTCTATTTAAATGGAAGCAATGCTCAGCACTGGTTCTTTTACCATGACTTTTCTATTACTGAGTTTGCTTTTTAATTTATTACTTGGTTGGTTGGATTTCATTGTCATGTAGTTTTAAAATTTTTATTTACTTTATTTTTTAGCAAAGGGATTATCAGTTCTTCATTCGCAGAGTTCTTTCGTATTTGAGAATGCCGCCTATTGCCTTTCTACTTGAACACTTGGCTGGATGTCTTATTCTTGGTTACACATGCTGCTCCTTAATATGTTGTAGACATTGTTGTGTCAACTTTTGGAATTAAATATTGCTGTGAAAAAGCAAGGCCAGCCTGACTTTGCCCACTGTGGGTAACTTTTTCTACCTACATGCTTGAATGATTTTTTTCTTCATCTTTGAAGCTGGGTAACTTACTTTAGCTGTGCCTTGATATTGATGATAATAATTGTCAATTATTATGTGTAGGCCCTCTTCTAAACATTTCACGTATATTAACATATTACTTATATATTACAGCAGAGATGAATAACTGTGTATCCTGCAAAGCTTAACATATTTACTATTAGACCCTTTACAGAAAAGGTTGAAGATCCCTATTCTAAGTGATTGATTTGATTTTTAATCCTGTGCATTTTCTTTTTTTCTGTTTTTACCTTATTTATTATAGTCCTTTTCATTACATTTTGTTGTTGCTATTTATCACTTTAGTTCGGGCTCTTGTTTTACAGATGTTGTATTCTTACTACTTCTTTGTGTGTGTGTGTGAGGAAGATTGGCCCTGAGCTAACATCTGTGCCAATCTTCCTCTATTTTATATAGGATGCCTCCACAGCGGCTTCATGAATGGTGCGCATGTCTGTGCCAGGGATATGAATCTGCAAATCCCGCGTGGCAGAAGCGGAGCACCATGAATCTAACCACTGTGCCATGGGCAGGCCCCGTTATTACGTTTTTAGTAATGCATTTTATTAACTGCTCTTGTTTTTAGTGCTACTTTTTTTCTTCCAGACTGCCAGTCCCAGTTCTTACTTTGTCTTTGCCTTCTGTGGGCTCTTCTCTTTCTGTCTTTCCTTTTGACTGGAGCACTTTTGCATCGTTGCCATGCTGTTTCTTTCCGCCCTACCCATGTTTGACCCGGCGGCTCCACCCAGATCTTTTCTTTATTCATGATCTCCTCCTCAGAACAGTCAGCCTTCCTTCTCTTAGCTACCGTTTAATGCCTGAGTATTGCTTTCTACCCATTCCTGAGGGTGAAGGGGTGGAACAGGTGGAGAACGCTTGTAAGTCTCAATGAAGCCCTGAATGTGCTCTGCAGGTTTTTTTTAGATTTCATTAAATGTTCTGTACAAAGGCCCTCTCTGTCCAAAGCAGGGCACATCCCATCCTGTGAACTTCAGTGTGTTACCTCCTACTCGGCCCAACTGTTCTGGATAATACTCCCTAACTTTGCTGAGTCCTATCGTGGGACATAGCATCTTCCCCGGATGCCTACTTTCCACCAGGAAGCCTCTCCTCACCCTGGAGGACATTAGCAGGACTCTTCCAATTTGTTGCCAACCTACCTTTCTTCAGAACTGCGTGGAGGTATGAGTGAGATTGAGTCCATTATCTAATTTCTCAGGTAAAGCCCCATAAACAATGCTTTGATGATCAAGCAGTGCTCTGAAATCTAATCATGAATTTTCATTACAACCGCAAGCAAGCGGCTCTGACCCATAATTTTGAATTCTCTCTTTGGTTTGCAAACAATTTTCTCTAGAGTGCATTGCTTTCTACTTCATAGAGATCTTGGATATAAACATGGATCTAAGAAAAATGAAGCAAAACAAAAGACCCTCTTTGAAATGCATGTCTTGTGTCGCATTTAAGACAGTCGCTTACCCTATTTCAACCCTGCAGATCCAGGAGGAAATGAAAGAATGGCCACCTATCAAAAAATAGCAAACACTGAAAAGTTTTGACAAGTGGACTATAATTACCTCAGCTGCTCACTCCATTTTTAAAAATCGCTGTTAAGTAGCGATTAGGAAATACCTATTTTAAGAGTTACAGCCTTTATGAGGCGGCTCTTTCTCTTCCTCTGTCTCATTCCAGGCAGAAGAGATTGGGTAAAACAAATTCCGTTGTCATCTCTCCCACGTTGGAACTAACGGTTGTACTATCTATTAGTGTCAACCGAAACCTAGATTGAACTAATTATGACCTTTACCTTGCTCATTCCAAAACTCCTTATAGCCAACTGTTTCCCAGGAATTGCTGGGAAGAGCGGGAGTGCTACTGTAAACAAAACCAGTTTGGGGTACTTTTTACAGATGAATATTTGGGTCCTCTAACTAGGTATTTGGCGATGGTCATTGTCATCTCCTCAAGTGCACTGCTTGGCTCAGTAGTCCTGGTGTTCACTTCTGCCAGCTTGGCCCAGAGCCAGCCTCAAAATCCAGGAAGCTGCCACCAGTGCCTCAGTGTCAGCACAGGAGCTGAAACTGATCTGCCATCCTTGGTAAGTGTAAATGACTAATTTTAAAAATTAGAATGGATGAAATTAACATTACAGCCCCTTTCCTCTCTTAATTCTGAAAGTGTTGTAGACTCTTGGACTGTCAGGTGTTCCTCTTTATGAGAACAAACTTTGATTGCATCAGAGAAATACAGGGGTAACCATGAATATTCAGTTAGGCATTCACTCTCTCCGCAAATATGCTTTGCATGTCTACGAAGTGCTGAGCAGTGTGATTGCCGTGGGGAAGTTACAGTCTGTCTTTGAAGGTTCTCAGTCTAACAAGGGAGATGAATGCGCACACAAGAATGTTGTCAGAGCCCCAGCTGAGGCTGGATGGATTAGGGGAGCCACTGATTGTACCTCGGAGAATTGGGAGTAAGGAGTCGCACAGTTCCTGGTTCTCCTGAACTGATATTATTATTGATATGTGATTTAAAGACAACTTTAATATCTACTATCTTCTCTTTTTAATACTACTAATTAAAATTCATCAAAAGTAATAGCAAGAGAGCAGTTGGAGATAAATGTCTTTTGGGACTTGCCGTGGCTATAAAGCCTCTCTTAGAACCCTCCAGAGAACCTGCCTCATCTACATACAGCTGCCTTCCCACAAACGCACAGACCTCTCTCTCTCTTCTCAATTCTGTGCATTTTTCATGTCTGCTTTCTTGTTCTTCCTCAGTGGAAGTAAGTAGAGACTTCATCAGACTAGCTCAGGGGCTTTCAAAATTTTTTTGACCACAACCCATAATAAGAAACAAATTTAAAATTTTACCACCCAGTATATATATGTAATTAAAATAAAAATTTCATGAAGTAACAATTGTCCTATGTGCAATGCATTTTAATAATTTTCATTTTTAAAAAGTTATTGGTCATGACCAAAACATTGATTTTTATAACATACTGTTGGTTAATTCAAATTTTGAATAGCACTAGTCTAGACTATGTGGAAAGTAAATTCAGTGGAGAATATAAACCACAAGATACCTTTTAAACCAAATAGAATTAATTTGGGAACTATCAGTCTACTTCTCAGGAATTGTTGTGCTTCTCCTGAACAATGACATCATGAATTAGGTGATGTTTTTCATTGTGTTGATGCCAAGCTCAGTGCCAGATTTAGACTCCGTGGCACACATTTTGTGTGATAATTTCACCTCTGACTTCGTTTTCTTTTTCTTCTTTTTTTCCTGGCATTCTGAAGTTGTTTTGTAAAAATCCTGTGGTGTTACTTGTATTTTGTAAGATGCATTTACAGCTTTTGGATGAAGATGCAAATAAATAAATAAAATCAATATTTCTGGGGCCGGCCCCATGGCCGAGTAGTTGAGTTTGTGCACTCTACTTCAGTGGCCCAGGGTTTTACCGGTTCACATCCTGGATGTGGATGTGGCACTGCTCATCGGGCCATGCTGAGGCAGTGCCCCATGAAGCAGAGCCAGAAGGACCTATAACTAGAATATACAACTACGTACTAGGGGGTTTGGGGGAGAAGAAGAAGAAGGGGAAAAAAAGGAAGATTGACAATAGATGTTAGCTCAGGTGACAATCTTTAAAAGAAAAAATCAATATTGCTATTGCTGCTTTCAGTGCAGACAAGTGAGTCCTAAAAGTCTCTGAATTCTGTATTGTGCTTTGAATTGCTTTGTCTGAATTATGCGGAACGCTCCTTGCTTTTAATGTGTTTGTACCATCATTCCATTGTCACTAGTTCAATTCATGCACTTGAACTTCTTCAGTTACAGTGCAACAGAAATTCAGGAAGATGGCATGAAATCCACACCTGTCTCCCTAGCTAACACTGTGGAGAGGTAGCTCCATATTTCAACATGTTCCTTGGAACACTGTGTTCCAATTACCTTCCTATTGTAATTCACAGGTCGTCATGGTAGTGATTTTGACAAGAACAAAAATCTCTAGTGAAACTTTGATGCATTTATACATTTTTAAAAAACCCTAAGCATGCTAATTACTTCAACGATGACACGTCAAGTGTAGCCCTGAAAAGGGAGTTTGGCGCTTTGGAACATGGGTGGCGCTGTGACTACCCAATGGAAGGGCAGATATCTGCTTACACACAATTACCTATGGTAATTGTGTCCCTTGTGAAAACAGGCTTTATGCAGCCTAGTAGAATAATTAGTGAAGCCAGAGAAAGCACGTTAATATCAAGGTACCGGCTTAGAATAATTCACAGGCAGAAACAAGCACCAGCCTGTCTGGGAGTCTTTGGGGCTTCTGTCTTTCATCCTTGTTGGTTGCCAAACATGCCACAGATATTTTCCAAATGAACAGGTGCCTAAAACCAAAACATTGTATAGGCTATGTTGGGTTTTACCTTGCACAATTCTCATCATATGTGTGGACACCTGTACTGGCTTCAAATTTTTAAGCAGACTTTATAAGTTTTAAAGCATGAGTACTGACAAACAATTCAACAATAAACACTGCCTTTTGATGCCCATCATTGTGTTGATTGATTGCTTAAGAATTTTTCAAAAAATGCACATGTAAATGATTCACAGATTTCCCAGCAGATTATTGACTCCTGGACCAAATTAGGCAAATGTGATGTGTTATTAAACATCAAAGGAAACTTGGGAAATTTATCTGTGTGTTCTCTGAGCTTATGCCACTGTTACTACCGTTATTATCATGAGCTCTTCTTGCAAAAAGAAAGGAGAAAAATCTAAGCAACAGTAACAAAGGGATGAGGATTTATTTCTCTGCATTCTCTTTCTACTCCTCTGTCAAAAGCCTCCTAGTTCTCTGTGGAGGTTTGCTAATCTTGTTCATTTCCTCTGCTTCTTCCTATGCCTAGAAAGAAGTTACGAGAAAAAACTTAACAAATATTTATTGACTACCTCCAGTGTGCTAGCCACTCTACTAACCCTTGGGAAAGAATGATGAACAAGCCAACACTAACATGTTCTTGGAGCTTATGTTTGCAAGGGGATGGCCATTAAATAGAGACTTACAAAGGGGATTTGTACTGCGAAAATCTGTTGTCTGGACTTTGTTCTTATCAACCCCAAGACACTGAAATGCTACAGTTTTCTGTTTTCTAAGTTGATGTTTTCCAGGAGGTTCGATTTCTGATGAGTGGCATTTCGGTTTCATGGCTTAAAGAAATGTTTTAAACAGATGTTTGAATAGTTTCCTGAAGAATCTGCCAGGAGGCCCCTCTAATATATGTCCCATAGATCTTTATATTTTCCTTCTAAATTCCTTAGGAACCTTAGTCAGATCTTTTCTTTCGATATCTATAAAGAAAATGAGGCTTGGTTAATTAGAATTCCACATAAACCCCCCACAGCGACCACAATGACAGTATTGCCTGCTTTTTGTTTCAGCCCAGCGGCTGATGGTCAAACCAAGTTTCTCCTACAAAGTTTCTCATATGTCCTGGTCGGCTGGGTACCTTTGCAATTTTTTTTTTCCTGGAGAATACGATGCTGTAGGAATAGGAATAGACGTTAATATACCTGAGAAGTGTCTTTCCGGACTATTGCAAATAAAGGGGAAAAAAGGAGCATACGTGTTTTTACAGAAGAATCATTTTCCTTTTAGCTAAGGATACACAATGAGATGATTTAATTTTAATGAGTTTTAAACTGTCATTGTCCTTTCTTATTCTTATATTTTCCAAATCAGCATCCCATTGTCTGTACATAAACCTGGAATGTTTTTAATATATTTTTAGAGCCTTATTTTTCAGAGACGTTCTTTTGTTTTGCAAACACCCCTTTCTCCTCTTTTTACCTATCTAGTTACTTTTCAAGAGTCTCAAAGCAGCTGTGGGTTCAACCACCTACAATTTTTAATCAAAAAGCTCAGAGTCTCAAAATAATATTTCATTGGTAGGCTGAGTTTATGCTGCAGTTTTATGAATTACAGTATATTTGGTATATTAAAAACAGTTTCTTATACACACAGATACTTAAAAAATATGTGATACTAGGGCCAGCCCAGTGGTTTAGTGGTTAAGTTCGGGCACTCTGCTTCTGTGGCCCAGGGTTTGCGGGTTTGCAGGTTTGAATCCCAGGCACAGACCCAGCACCACTCATCAAGCCGTGCTGTGGCGGCATCCCACGTAAAAGAGAGGAAGATCGACACAGATCTTAGCTCAGTGACGATCTTCCTCAAGCAAAAAGAGGAAGATTGGCAACAGATGTTAGCTCAGGAACGATCTTGTGCACAAAATATTAAAAAAATCAGTGATACTAAATATTAGTTAGCAGAATTTAAAACTCTTAATATTTTAATCTGATGTTTATTTCTTTATTTTTCGTGTCCTGAGTGATGAAAATAGTAAGAAAGCTGCAATGCCATGGTTTCCTCTTTGCTTTTATTACGCTTCTTTTTACCCACAGATCTTATAAAAAGTGTTTTTTTATATAGTGTGTATATGTGTATGTCCGTAGTAACTATAAACACCTCTCTCACACGTACACATATATTTACACAAAGTTCCCTCTCTTTTATTATGTTTATTAAGAAGAATTAGTAATAATATTATAACAACAAGGCAGTTCAATCATGGGAAATCTCGGATACTTCTAAAATTGAAGAGGTAAGGAAAATATTTTTTTGCCTGTCTCTTTTGTTTATTGAAAAAGTGATTAACAGCACTGATGGTATTAAATAAGGGGTAAAATGTCAATATTTGGTCTGAAGAACAGTTGATTTAGAGGCAGATGGCAACAGAGATTTATTATAGAAATCAGAACAGTCCAAATCAAGCCTTTTATTTACAGACATTTAAGACTGTGTTCATGATTTGCAGAAACAAGTGTAAAGGAATGAAAAGCAACAGATGGGTGCAGAAGGTCAAACTCTTACATATTGATTGATGTTAGGTTTCTTTTTGATTTTGCCATAGATATACTTAAAATGGAGAATAACTTATGAAAAAGTGGGAGGAGAAGGGAGTACGGAACAATGCACTAAGAATATGAGCTGTCAGTTCTAATCTTAACTTTGTTTTCCAACAATTTTGCAGACCTAAGCCCTTTGGCCTTTCTCCTCGGTAACTTGAGAACAATTGAGCCCAAAAACAGTTTTCTTGAGGTTATTTTATACACACTTCCCTTACCCAGGGTCCCCCTGACTGTAGTTTCCTTCTTGGACAGAGCATGGAAGGGCCCTTGTGGGTAGCATGGTGGAGGCAAGTCCATTTGTATTTCCCTCTCCCTTCTAGGTCCACCAAGATTTGGTATGTGTGATCCTGGTTTTGAGAAGTAAGACTTATTTTGTCTGTAAAGCAAAAAGACTTTTCTAATGCATAGAACATGTGTATACTTTTCTAAAGTGTAGACACTTTCTAATGTGTACAGTGATACTTGGGTTTTCCATAGCGGGCTTTAGATTTCTCAGCTGAAGTTAAACATTGCCAGGCTAAGTGTCTACTGTACCAAGCAAGACAGTCTTGTCCCATTTCTTTGGACCACAATACTAGTGAAGGCTCTAAACCCCTGAAGTTTGAGGTCAGGTTCGGCATTGGTCTGGAAGAACATGCTTGCCTAGGAAAACTTGAGTAGAGAGACTTGGCTGGCCTGTCAATCAAGAGAGCCCTTAGAAGGTGTGTGTATGTGTGAGTGTGTGTGTGTGTGTTTGAGAGAGAGAGAGAGAGAGAAGGAAGGAGAGGAGGGGATTTTTTTGGTTCTGGTCCCATTTGAGAGAGAAACTCTGAATTTTTTTGAAAGCTATGGTTTTTAGAGTTACCATCAGAGACCACCTGAAACTAATAAAAATGTTTGGGATGGAAGAGGTATGCAAGAAATAAATGGATGAATACGGGACTAAAAGAATAAAGACATGAAAAAGCCGGAAGTACTCCACTTTATACATAAAACCATCTCTGACAGCATGGATATTTCCCAGAAGCTAGTCGAACAACTCAAAGGTTATGTTAAGTAGGTATTGAGGTATGACTTTAAAGCAATTTCACTACCAGAACTTAAATAAAACAAAATATGGTGACTTTGTTGGAGGAGGTCATCAATGGCACTGAGGGGGCCAGAAAACGTTTGACGTTTACCATGTACTAGAGTACATTCAACCCCAGTGTCAACCAGAGTCATCACCTTTTGTTTATTTCTAGGCAACCAGTGAATAGTGAGCTCAACATGAGGCCTCCCATCACCTCCAATGGCTCTCACCTGGAAGCAATTTTGGCCTGCATCATATACCTGGGGCACGAGAAGCACCCACCCTGAATAGGACTGTATATCTGAGGTTTCTCCTGGAGCAGGTGGAGCATCAGGGATGGTAGGAGCAGATGGAATCCCTGGGAGAGTGAGGAGAGCAAAGAGGAGGATGTTGTGGTGATTGGCAGTGAAACAACAAAATGCCCCAGGACATCTAACCTCTAATACGGAGGAAAGCAAAAGCCTAGCAACAACCACCCCAGTTAGCGAGACAGCCCCCAATTTAGGAGACATTCAAGATGAGACAATATACTCCCACTGAACTTATTGATATAGCTGCCAAGTTCCAGCAAAAGGCCAGAGAAATTATCCAGGCATGGTTAGTGCCACTATTGGGTGGTGGGTGGGAGGATGTGGATGGTACTTCTCTGACCAGGCAAGAGGCAGAGAAAATGAGCAACATCACCATATACCCTGCCCTTCTGCAGCACCTACATGATGCTCAGGGAGTTCGAGGTACTTATTTACTTATAGATGGAATTATTCTATCCTGCAGAGGCTTGGCTCAATGAGGGTGATCTCCCTGGGCATGTGGGACTCTAGAAATCTATAGACGAGGTACAGTAAATTCTTAGTGAGCTGGGAATGAGAAAGGCCATCTACAACCCTGTCTTTGAAGTCCCTGATGAGGCCTCATTCACTGCAAGAATGAAAGCCAAGATGTTCCAGTCCGCCCCCAGCACCTGGTATGGGACACTGTGGGAAAGAAAGACTTCAGACAGAGAGGGAGCTTGAGAAGACAAAAGGTTGTAACGAGCCTGGTAAAAGTAACCCAGAAGCAAACGTGGTTTGTCCTTCTTGCTGCTGGGACCCAACCTGAGAAGATACACTGGCAACCCAATGCTGTGCTGGTTGGCCTGTTGAAATCCTTAAAACCTGAACAACAGTTCAGACCTGCCCCACCTTCCTCCTGCCATCCCTGATTCTCCTCCTGCTCCAGCAGAGGCCTCAGGGATACACTCCTATTTGGGGTGGGCACCTCCTGTGCCCTAGGTATAAGATCAGCCCAAAATTGCCTCCAGATGAGGGCTATTGGAGGTGGTCAGAGGCCGCATGTTGAGCTCACTATTCACTGGCCCCCCCAGAAATAAACAAAAGGTGATGGCTCTGGTTGACACTGGGGTCGAATGTACTCTTGTACATGGTAACCCTCAGAAGTTTTCTGGCCCCCTAAGTGCCACTGACGGTTGCAGAGGGCAAATGGTTATGGTCAGGAAGGTCCCTTTGACACTGCAAATTGGGCATTCTCCCTCACGAGAATACTAGGTCTTTCTCTTTCAAATACCAGAGAACATATTGGGTATTGATATCTTATAAGGCTATCTGCAAACGTCTATTGGTGAATTCTGCCTTCAGGTTAGAGTAATCACACCAGTGCTGAAGGCAAACGCCAACTGGGAACAAGTAAGTCTACTACCCCCATATAGAATGGTAACTGTCAAACAATGTAATTTGCCCAGGGAGTGTAAGGGAGTAGGAGAAACTATCTCAGAACAGCACCAAGTTGTTTTGCATGCCCTGCCCATAGTGCTTTCAACAGCCAGTATCACTAGTACAAAAGCCAGATGGCTTGTTGTGGATGACCACAGACTACTGAGAACTGAACTAGGTAGTGCCCTCCATCCATGCTGTTGTGCCCAACATTGCCACCAACTTAAATACCTTGACCATGGCTCTAGGAGCATACCATGTTGTAGTAGACTTAGCGAATGATTTTTCCAGTATACCCTTGGCCGCTGACTTACAAGATCAATTTGCCTTCATGTGGGAGGGGCAACAATGGACCTTTCAAGTGCTTCTTCAAGGCTACCTGCACAGCTCCAAAATATGTCATGGGATGGTAGCCTGAGATATCTCCCTTTTCTTTTTCCCTGCATCAGTAAAATGGGCCCATTACATTGATGATATAATGTTAACAGTGATGACTGGGGATCAGAGCAGAATACTGCCTTTGAGAACCCCCCCCCAAAAAAAAAATCCCAAAGAAGCAGATTAAAGTTCCGGGCATCTCCCAAGAAGGGCTACCATTTGAATTAGATGTCTCTGTGACTCCAGAAGGTATGGATTGGGCACTGTGGCAGAGACAACAGAAGGAGAGAGTATCCTTAGGATTTTGGTCCCAGCTCTGGAAGGGGGTAGAAAACCTATAAACCCCCACAGAGCAATAGTTCCCAGCAGTGTACACAGCACTCCCCAAGATAGAACCTGTCACGAAGGAACAGCATATCATGGCAAGAACTTGCCTTCCTATCAAGGGGTAAATTGAGACTATGTGCCATCGACCCACCTCTGCCATGGCTCAACTCCCACTTTGACTAAATGGCATGCCTATTTGCAGCAGAGGCTCACCCTGTCCACCAGCCCACTCTCTCTAGAAATGCGGATACTATTAGGCCCTGCAGAGTATGTAGATCCTCCAAATGCCCCCACCCCTATTCCTGTGGCAGCCCTGGCAGTCTATAAAGAGGAAGTGGGGGAAATTCTTGCTGATGCCTGGTACGGAGATGGGTCTAATGGTGGCAATCCGTCCACATGAACTGCAGTCTCTATTCAGCCCAACACTGACACCATCTGAATGGAAATAGAAATGCAGCAGCCAGTGGGCTGAACTCAAAACAATTTCAATGGTGATCACTCATGTACCCTGGTAATTAGTCCTTTGGACTGACAGTTGGGCTGTTCTAAAGGTATTAACCCTATGGCTTGGACAATGGGAAGCTGAGGGGTAGATGATCATGAATAAGCCCTTGTGGGGTCAGAATATGTGGAAAGACATTTGGGTTTGCCTGCAAGAGCCTGAGGCAGTCCTCTCTGTCTCCTATATCCTGGCTCATAAGGCACTGGCACCCCTGGCAATTGGGAAACTGATGCCATAGCTCAGGTATAAGCCCTAGTAGCTGATGGTTCAGTAGATACGGTAGATTGGGTGCCTAGAGAGTGACCACTGTAGCACCGGGTGGGATGGCGTATTGCCAATGATGCCCGATTGCCATTGAAATACAGTGACTTGGTTAATGTAGTAACAGCACATCCTGTGTGTTCTAAACAATGCCCAAGGAAACGGCCAAGAGAATCTTGGGCCATCCACTGAAGTTCTCAACCAGTGAGGGATTGGTAAATTGATTAAATTGGCCCCCTCCCTCCTAGTCAGTGTTTTACATATGCCTTGGTTTGTGTGGACACTGCATCTGGCCTAACCAAACCTTCCCCCTGTTGCCACACAAACCAGGCTGCCACCATTAGGGAATTAGAGAAGCTGAGTACTGTATATGGATATCCTCATCAAATAGATAGTGATCAGGGGTCACATTTCAAAGGCGATGATGTGCAAGACTGGGTAAAAGAACATGTCATTGAATGGAGCTCTCATCTCCCCTATAACCTGCAAGCAGCAGGGTTGGTAAAAAGGAAAAATAAACTATTAAAGCAGCAGATTGAATTACTAATAGGTAAAACCACCTTGGCCCAGTGGACTAAAGTACTGCTCCAGTATTGTCTCTAATGCATTTGAATGATCAACCAGTAGGGCCTATCAGCCCATAAGCCAGGCTAGGGACTCCGGCTGAGACATCCAATACCATAAATCTATGAAAATCGTGGAAAACAGCCATGGCCCCACCTCTCACCGTGGATCAACATGCTATGCTGCTGAGAACACCAAGTCCCATCATGCCTGGCAGAGGTGTTTTTTGCGGAATTGCAGTGGATTGTCCCACTGGGTTCGGTGGGTTACTTCTCATTCCTGGGCGGGGGGATCTACTCAATCTCATTGTCCTCATGCAAGCCAGATCTGTTGAAACACACTATACTTGGAATGGCAGACACAGCATTGAAAGAGGGGAGAAGGTGGGGGTTCTGGTCTGGCATATCCCGCCCCTACTCCATCTTCTTACGCCTGACAGTGATGCCACCCCTGGCCAACATATGTGGTACGAAACCAGGTCAAATTCCTAAAGCTGCAGTCACATTAATACACAAGGATCAGGGCACAGGTGTAATTCTTATAGAAGGGGAAGAACTTACCATACAAGTTCCTGCTAAATATCTGTGTTTTTCATCTTAGACTGTTGCTGCTCTTGTGGTGGCCAGTCAAGAGAGGGGCACCTGATGAAAATACTTTTCGACAGTGGGCCCACTCATATGCCCAGCAAAGGAATCAATCCAACTATTGGGTCTGCAGACAGTTGTCCTCTGTAGCTCATCAGCATTGCCGTAGTGGATGTCACCACTCCAGAGAGAGGATTGAAAGCCCCTAAAGCAGTACATTAAGGAAGAACATGCTAGACCTAGTACTGTTAATTCATTTGGTATTACCAGTACCGATCCAAAAACCTTGCCTGTCACACACAGTATCAATAACCCTGGGCATGGGTATTCTTTTTCTGTCAATCAAATTATACAGGCAGCCCATCAAACCGCTGACCAGAAGGATCCTAAAAATACCACCATCAGAGCCATGGGTGGCTACCCTTAGATTTGGGATGGGTTGATGTAGCTTCTCCGGGTTATGGACATTTGAGTACCCAGCACCCCTATGATGGGAACAGAAAAATCACTCTAAACAGAACCAAACTAATTGCATCAGGGACATGGGATGGATATCACTGGAACTATGTAGTCATTCTGTTACATTAAAGGATAGTGACTAGTTTGGCACTGACTGGTTGTGCCATCCAGGTATTTATTGGGCAGCTCTGAATGGGACCCAGTGGTTGTGTGGCAGAAATCTTTGGCCATGGCTTCTACCTGGGTGGTTGGGCCACCGCACCCTGTGTTTTCCCTGGGCGTGGGGGAGAATCCATCCTGTGGTGACAAAAATTGCCAACTTCCCTCTCCTCAAGACCAGGTGGGCACATTCTGTTTTCCACTGGTGTGATCATTTGGCCACTGTCTTTGTCCCCTCACTTGGCTTGGTGGATGTTATAGCACACGTAGAAGCCCTTACTACCTTCATCCAACAAGCCTTAAATGATAGCCAGTGAAGCCTGTCTTTACTGAACACTGAAATGTCTCTAATGAGAATAGCTGTGCTCCAAAATAGCATGGCCTTGGACATCATTACTGTCTCAGGAGAAGGCACTTGTGCCATTATCCAAACAGAATGTCATGTGTTCATAACGGATGAGTCTGCTAATGTATCATCTTTATTAAATCACATGAGGACATAAGTGAACACGCTGAATGATTCAACCTCTAGTCTAGGGGCTTAATAAATCAGGGAGTCGCATCATGGGGCTCTTGGTGGAAAAAAAGGTTACTTATTTTGGGAAACATTATCCTACCTTGTTTTCTCTTGCATGTAGCTATACTGTCACTCTCATATCTGCCTCCAATGCAGCCAGATAGCCGCCAAACGAGCCGCCTCTGTGCTGATGAAAGCCCTTGCTGACCGCTCAGGGTTCATTGTAGAAAAGGGGCCAGTAAGAAGCAGCCACGAGGGCTGGAGTGTTGGAGGAGGTCATCAGGAGGATGGTACTGACTGTTGACTGGAGCATTAGACCCAGGCAATCAGAGGCTGCTCACCCCCTCCCCTGTCCTTGGAATGTGCGTTCTGTCCGGTGTTCCCACAGTGCGAGCCATTTCAAGGACACAGCCTTGAGAGAGCAATGTGTTGTTGAGACCATCCGGACATGTATGTGACCGAACCCAGGTAAGGCCTCTACCTCAACTTTTAAGATTCTGGCAGACAGATGCAGAGATCTACTTGACTTTAGGCTGCCCAGGACAAGCCTTGTATGAAATACCCTTGCTTATGAAAACTACCACCTACCCATCTGGAGTGGTCTCCATCTTTCTTCTTTGCCCTCTGTGTTTGGGGCCTGGTTTCAGATTTCACTGGGAACTCCTGAGGTTTGGAAACAACAGACTCCTTGAGGTGAAATTTATTCTCTGCTTGATACTGTTCCTATTTAGAATACTGGCTTTCTCCTTCTTGTGGAAAAATGGGAATTAAACAATACAAAATCTTTAAACTCTCCTTCCTATTAATGAGCAGACTCCTCATCAGGACAGACTTCAGTTCCCAAAAGAGAATGCAGAACAAAAATGCTGGCTGAATTTATTGTATGTAGATTAGAAAGTAGTCACCCAAGGGATATGCAGACTAACAGCCAAGTTGGCTTGTCTGCTCTCGTTCTCTCTGGTTTTGCACCTGCTCCTCCCTGAACAGGGACCCAGGGCCACGAGACAGAGTCTTCTGGGAGCAGAAGCAAAGTGAGAATCTGATGCTTGAAAGGAACAAATTCTTAATGAACCTTATCAAACTTATTTACAAGAAACATGAGCTGTGGTTCTTGGGGACTTGGTGAAGAGCTCTGACTTCGCTCAAGAATACTTTTGCTAAGAGAAGTAACTCATAGAAACCAGAGGAGATTTTCTATACAGAAAGTGTAATTTGCAGGGGGGGGGGGGGGGAGGTATGACCACATAAATGGACTCTTCAGGGCATACCACGTGTCAGAATTCCCAGGAGGTGTGGGAATACTGTGGTTTCCGCAGCTCTGCCTACTATGGCCTGGAAGTTATTTTTGTCACTCTTTTGGATTTTCACGACAAATATTTCTAACTACAAGTATTTCTCTGATATCTAGTCCTCTCTGTCATTAGTAGTTATTCCTCCAAATCAAATGAACCCATCACTAAATAAATGTTCTTATTGGCCAAGTTCTGTGTCAGGTCTCACTGCTTTTAGGTTTATTGAGCACCTTACAACCGGTGTGGGCAAACTGAATGGCCCACCAAGCAATCCTCTGGCAAATATAATCGTTATAGCCCCGAGACTGTTTAATTCATTGTAACGGCCCTGGGTTTTCCTCAGCCTGACTGACATTTTCTGTGAATTCTTGAGGTAATTAATTCAATCCTTTATTTGTTTTCCTTTTAACATTGAAAATATATAGATTAGTGAACTACAACAAAGGAGAGAGAATAGTACAATGATTATCAACATCTTTTGCCTGGATTAATCAATTGGTAATATTAATCAATTGTTAATGTGCTTTTGATTACCTTTCTCTCTATATAAATACGTATATTTTTTGATGACTGCTTGAAAGTAAATTACAGATATTATAACATTTCATTCATAAATATTTAGCATCGATCTCTTAAGAATAAAGATGTTTTGCTATTAAGAATAAAGCTGGATTTGCCGACCACTACATCATTACTACACTCGAAGAATTTAATAAAAATCACATGATTCAATATATAGTTCTTTTTCTAATTTCCCTACTTGCCCTAAAAATGTCATTCATAGTTTGTTTGTTTGTTTTTTAATTCCAGAATTCAGTCAAGTTTCAAGTTTTGCCTTTTGTCTTTTTTAATTTAGAAAAACTTCCTTCATCTTTTTATTTTGTTTATTTTCTATGTCAAAGACTTTCTTTTTGATAATCCAGGCTAGATATCTCGTAGAATGTTGTTGATTCTGGATTTGTCTGACTGTTTACTTATGATTAGAATTAAGTTAGGTCTTTGTTTGGAAGGAATATTGCAAAGATGACCGCGGTGAATTAACTTACTGTCCCCAAAAATGTCACTTCACTTTTCCTCCCCTTTCCCACATTCCTTACTGAAGGAGCATATTGCCTACACAAGCCTTAGAGTTTGGCCATGCGATTTGCTAAGGCCAGTGGGGTGTTAGCAGCTATGTCATGAGCAATTGGGCTTGTCCCCTTGTGCTTCTGACATTGACCTGAGAACAACATTTCCTGGATTTCAGAAAAATTGAGTGATAAATAGATGTAACCTCAATTGAAACCACAGCCTGGCCAAGCCTTGACTAGATCAACAGAATCCCAGCCACTCTGCAGATGTGTAAGCAAAAACTTTATTTGTCGTCTGCCACTGAGATTCCATGGTTAAATGTTACACAAGAGAGCTAAATGAGATGGCAAACATGTCTACTTTTTTCTTCTAATTGCGTAAAAAACACATAACGTGAGATCTCCCCTCTTAAATTTTTAAGTGTGTAGTACAGTATTGTTAACTATATTCATAATGTTGTACAACAGATATCTAGAACATTTTATCTTGTATAACTGAAACTCTATACCCGATGAACAGCAACTCCTCATTTCCCCCTTCCTCCTGCCCTTGGCAACCACCATTCTACTTTCTGCTTCTATGAGTTTGGCTACTTTAGATACCTCATATAGGTGGAATAATGCGGTATTTGTCTTTCGGTGACTGGTTCATCTCACTTAGAATGATTTTCTCAAGGTTCATCCATGTTGTAGCATATAAAAGGACTTCCTACTTTTTTAAGGCTGAGTAATATTCCATTGTAAGTATATATCATATTTTATTTACCCATTTATCCATAGATAGACACTGGGTTGCTTCCACATCTTGACTATTGTGAATAATGCTGCAATGAACACGGAAGTACAAATATCTCTTCGAGATCCCATTTCCAATTCTTTTGAATAATTGCCCAGAAGAGAGAGCGTTGGATCATAGAGTAGTTGTGTTTTTAGTTATTTGAAGAAACTCTGTACTGTTTTTCATAGCAGCTGCACCATTTTATATTCCTACCAACAGTGCATAAGGGTTCCAATATTTCCCTATCCTCACAAACACTTGTTATTTTCTGGGTTTTTTGTTTTTTGTGGTTTTTTGATAATGGTCATCCTAACAGGGATGAGGTGATAACTCGTTATTGAAGTTTTGATTTCTACTTCTCTGATGATTTGTAATATTGAGCATCTTTTCATATACCTGTTGTCCATTTGTAAGTCTTCTTTGGAGAAATCCCTATTCAAGTCCTTTGCCTATTTTTTAATGGTGTTATTTGGGTTTTTTTGCTGTTGAGTTGTAGAAGTTCCTTATATATTTTGAGTATTAACCCCTTATCAGATATGTGGTTCACAAATAAGTTCTCACATTTCATAGGTTGTCTTTTCCTTCTATTTATTGTTTCCTTTGCTATGCAGAAGTTTTTAGTTTCACGTTGTACCATTTGTCTATTTTTGCTTTTGTTGCCTGGGCTTTTGGTATTATATCCAAGAAATCATTGCCAAGATCAATGTTATGAAGTATTTTCCCTGTGTTTTCTTGTAGGAGTTTTATTGTTTCAAGTCTTATGTATAAGTCTTTAATCCATTTCGAGTTGATTTTTGCATATGGTGTAAAATAAAGGTCCAATTTAATAGTTTTGCATGTAAATATTTGTTGAAGAAACTACCTTATGCCCATTGTGTAGTCCTGGCACCCTTGTCAAAGATCATCTGGCTGCATTTGCGTAGGTTTATTTGTGGGCTTTCTGTTCTATTCTGCTGGCTTATATGTCTACATTTATGTCAGTACCACACTCTTTTTATTACTGTAACTTTGTAATACGTTTAGAAGTCAGAAAATGCGAGGCCTCCAGCTTCCTTCTTTCTAAAAATTTTTTTTGGCTAATAGAGGTCTCTTGTGGTTCCATATGAATTTGGGGATTGTTTTTTATATTTCTGCAAAAATTGTCATTGGATTTTGATAGGATTGGTTGAATCTGTAGATTGCTTTGGATATTTGTAGTATGGACATTTTAACAGTATTTAGTCCTCTCATCCATGAACATGGGATGTCTTTCCATTTATGCATATCTACTTTAATTTCTTTCAGCAATGTTTTGTTGTTTTCAGTATGTAAGGTTTACACCTTGGTTAAGTTTATTCCTGGGTGTTTTATTCTTTTTGATGTTATTGTAAATGAGATTCTTTTCTTAATTTTGTTTTTGGATTGTGCATTGTTAGTATGTAGAAATACAACAGATTTTTGTATGTTAATTCTGTATCCTGCAACTTTGATGAATTTGTTTTTTAGTTCTAACAGGTTTCTTTCTGTGTGTGAATTTTCAACATTTAAGATCATGTCATTTGCAAATAGAGATAATTTTACTTTTTCTTTTCTGATTTGGATGACTTTTATTTCTTTTTCTTGTCTAATCGCTCTAGAGAGGACTTCCTGTACTATGTTGAACAGAAGTGATCAGAGTAGACATCCTTGCCTTGTTCCTGATCTTAGAAGAAAAGCTTTCAGTTTTCCACGATTGAGTATGATGTTAGCTATGAGATTTTCATTTATGGGCTTTGTTTTGATGAGATAATTTCCTTCTGTTTTCAGTTTGCTGAGTGTTTTTCTTATGAAATTGTGTTGAATTTTGTCAAATGCTTATTATGCATCTATTGAGATGATCATGTGATTGTATACTTCATCCTATTAATGTTATGTATCACATTGATTTTTGTATATTGAAGGATCCTTGCAAGCCCAGAATAGATTCCACTTGGTTGTGGTGTATGGTCCTTATAATATGCTGTTGAATTTGATTTACTAGTATTTTGCTGAGGATTTTTGCATCTATATTCATCAAGGATGTTGGTCTGTAGTTTTCTGGTAGTGTCTTTTTCTGGCTTTGATATCAAAGTAATGCTGTATTCACAAAACGAGTTTGGAAGTGTTCCCTTATTCTTCAGTTTTGGGGAAGAGTTTGAGAAAGATTGATGATAATTCTTCAAATGTTTGATAGAATTCATCTATAAAGCGATCTGATCCTGAGCTTTTCTCCATTGAGAGATTTTTGATTACTGATTCCATCTTCTTACTGGTTATAGGTCTGTTTTATTTTCTAGTTCTTCATGATTCGGTCTTGGTAGGTTGTATATTTCTAAGAGTGTATCCATTTTTTCTAGGTTATCCAATTTGTTGGTATCTAATTGTTCATAGTAGTTTCTTATAATCTTTTTTATTTTGACGGCATCAATTGTCATCTCTTCTCCCATTTCTCATTTCATTTATTTGAGTGTTCTCTTTTTGTTCTATTTAGTGTAAAGATTTCTCAATTTGTTTGATCTTCTCCAAAAGCTAACTCTTACTTTCATTGATTTTTCTATTCTCTATTTTATTTATTTCTTCTCTAGTCTTTATTATTTTCTTCCTTCTAATGACTTTGGGCTTAGTTTGGTCTTCTGTTTATACTTTTTTGAGGTGTAAAATTAGGTTGTTTATTTGAGATCTTTCTTTTTTAATGTAGTTGCTTACCACAATAAACTTCCCTCTTAGAACTGCTTTTACTACATACATCTCATAAGTTTTGGTATGTTCTCTTTTTGTTTTCATTTGTCTTAAGATATTTTCTAAGTCCCCTTTCTATTTCTTCTTTGACAAACTGCTTGCTTAAAAGTGTGTTGTTTAATTTCTATATGTTTGTGAATTTTCAGTTTTCCTCTTGTAATTGATTTCCAGTTTCATTCCTTTTTATTCCAAATATATTTCATAGTGTCTGGAGATTATGCTTGGTATGATTTCAATCCTTTAAAATATGTTAAGACTTATTTTATGACCTATCTTATGATCTATCCTGGAGAATGTTTGATGTCCACTTGAGAAGAATGGGTATTCTACTGCTATTGGATGGAATGTTCTGTATACCCATTTGGTTTATAGTGTTGTTTAAGTCCTCTGTTTTGTTATTGATCTTATGTCTGGATGTTCTATTTATTATTAAAAGTGGGGTGTTGAAATCTCCTACCGTTATTTTGTTGCTGTCTTTCTCTTTAGTTCTTTTAACGTTTGTCTCATATATCTGGGTGCTCTTATCTTGATTCCATATGTATTTATAGCTGCTATATCTTCCTGGTGAATTCACCCTTTTGTCATTATACAATGTCTTTCTTTGTCTCTTGTGACAGTTTTTGACTTAAAGTCTATTTTGTTGATATTCTCGTTTGTTACACGCATCATTCTCCTGAATTCACTGAGCATTTTTATGATGGGTATTTTGAATTATTTGTCAGGTAATCCGTATAACTCTCTTTCTTTATTTTTTTTTTAAACATTGGCACCTGAGCTAACATCTGTTGCCAATCTTCTTTTTTTCCTTCTTCTTCTTCTTCCTCTTCCTCTTCCTCTTCTTCTTCTTCTCCCCAAAGCACCCCAGTACTTAGCTGTACATTCTAGTTGCAGCTCCTTCTGGCCCTGCTATGTGGGATGCCGTCTCAGCATGGCTTGATGAGCAGTGCTAAATCCATGCCCAGGATCCGAACTGGTGAAACCTGGGCTGCTGCAGCAGAGTGTGCAAACTTAACTACTCAGCCACGGGGCTGCCCTGTATAACTCTCTTTATGATCATTTTCTGCAGATTTGTTTTGTTCCTTTGATTGGGCTATGTTTTCCTGTTTCTCCATGTGCGTTGTGCCTTTGTGTTGTGAGCTATGCATTTGGAAAAACAGTCACTTCTCCTGGCCTTTACGGGCTGGCTTTGTACAGGGAAAGACCTCACCAGTCAGCCTGGCTAGAGATTCTGGGGGCCTCTCAAACCTTTTCTGTGGATGTGTCCTCTCTGGACTTGTGCATGTAAATTTCCAGTTGGAGAGGGTTTTGCCATTGTCTTTTTTCCAGGAGTTTGTAATTTCTTGCCTTCCTTGGTTCCTCTTTGCGGTACTGCAGACTTTCTGGAGTTGCTGTAAGCTGCACAGTTCTCTTATGTTGTCAGTGGCCCCCAGGCATGTAGAGTGTACTAGATCTTGTCAGTATTCTGAGACAGGTGAGACAGAATCAAGACCCATGGGCAGCCCCCCAAAATGCCAGAATGTTGGATGCCTGCTCCACTCTTTCCCTCCAAGCAGAAGCCAGGAGTTGGGAGTTTTCACCAACTTGTTCCACCTTGAGCTAGGGGGAGGGACTATACCAAGCGGGTGTGTGTTAGTCCAAACCATTGCCTTTGTTCTCAGTGGCACCCAACCTGAAACCCTTTACTGTCAGTGCTTAGATTTAAGACAGAAAGAAACCAGTCCCTTGCGAAGCCCCCTGGAAAGTCTGAACATCGGACATGCGTTTCAGTCTTTGCTTTCTCTGCCTGAGGAGAAGCTGGGAGCTGGAAATTTTCTCTAATTGAGCTAACTGAGCTAGGGGAGAGACTACGGTAACTAAGTGCCACGGATGTTCCTACTGGCTTTGATGTGGCTGATTCATGCTTTCTTAGTATGTAGGAGCCTCTTAAGTGGTTTCTAGATTTCTCAAAAAGGGAACTGGTCCATGTATTGTTTAGTCTGCTTCTGTCAGAGGAAGGAAGATCTGAGTCTTTCTGTTCTGCCATCTTGCTAAGGTCACTTCTTTCTGATTACTATTTATATGACATGGTATCAGGCTTCTCACTATTGGTGGGGCCAAGTTTAATCATTTGATACAGGTAATGATCAATAGATTTCTACATTATGAAGAGATATTTTCTATTTTATAAATGTTAAGTCATCTGTAGGGTGATATTTTGAGATTGTGTGAACATCCTCTTTCTTAAAAACCTTTCATTCAGTTGTGCTAGCATTTGTTGATGGTCCTTACCTGAACCAATTATTATTTTAGGGCTCTGCTATGACCTGAATGTTTATATTCTACCTACATCATATGTTGAATCCCTAATTTCCAATGTGATGGTATTTGGAGATGGGACCTTTGGGAGATAATTAGGTCATAAGGGTGAGGCCCCCATGATGGGATTAATGGCCTTATAAAAGGAGGAAGAGTTCAAGCTGGCCTGGTGGCGTAGTGATTAAGTTTGCAAGCTCCACTTGGGTGGTCCGAGGTTCACAGGTTTGGATCCCTGGTGTGGACCTGGGCACTGCTCATCAAGGCATGCTGTGGTGGCATGCCATATACAAAATAGAGGAAGATGGGCACAGATGTTAGCTCAGAGCTAATCTTCCTCAGCAAAAAAGAGGAATATTGGTAACAGAAGTTAACTCAGGGTCAATCTTCCTTGCAAAAAAAAAAAAAAAGGGCCAGCTTGGTGGCGTGGAGGTTAAGTTCATGTTCTGCTTCGGCAGCCCAGGGTTCACAGGTTCATATCTCAAGTGTGCACCTCGCACTGCTCATCAAGTCACACTGTGGTGGCATCCCACATAAAATAGAGGAACATTGGCACAGATGTTAGCTCAGCAGCAAACTTCCTCAAGCAAAAAGAGAAAGATTGGCAACAGATGTTGGCTCAGGGCCAATCTTCTTCACCAAGAAAAAAAGAGGAAGAGACAGGAGATCTCTCTCTGTGTGCATGTACCAAGGAAAGGCCACATCAGGACATAATCAGAAAGAAGGCCCTCACCAAGGACCCAACCATGTGACATCCTGATTTTGGACTTCCAGAACCATGAGAAATAAGTGTCTGTTGTTTATGCCACCCAGTCTATGATATTTATTATAGCAGCCTGAAATCACTAAGATAGGCTCCGACTCTCCATCTGACAATGTCCTCTGTAGGTCTTAAAAATGATAATAAGGCTTATGAAATTTATCCCTCTGATTCCTCAAATAAGGAGAGATTAGATTTATGTATATATTTATTCACTCTGGGGAAAAGAAACTACCTCTATCAGGAAGATGAAATGACCTCGAATATAATTAATTTTCCTGTGTTTTCCTGGAGTTGGGTCTCTGAGTCTTGATTCCTGGATGGAGAAGGGAGCTGTGGAGCTGTGGTAATGTTTTCAGAATGATTCCAGGATATTTTCACTCTAACCCTTAGCTGAGTTCACATATTGGTATGTTTAGTAAAATGAGGGTTATTGCTTAAAGACAACTTAATAAGTTCAAAAATAGAGTATTGGTTAAATTATGATACATTCATAGGTAGGAATACTATGCAGCCATTAAAAGAAATTTTGTAAATAAACATTTAATAACATCGAAAGGAGCCTGTATTGTATTATATTAAACCAGTATATCCTTGAATAATACATATTATGTAAAATGTGTATGTGTCCAGTGAAGTTATATTATACAAGATTAAGTCATTTACATAAAATTATGCTTAGAAGTACTTTAATTCACCCATGAAGAATAATACACATGGTTTTATGTATACACAAACCACTTAGTAATTCTGATACATTCTGAAAAATTTGAGAATCATTGGATTAGACTAAAGGAAAGAATTAAAGGAAAGGTCTATATGTAGATGTTTGGGAATTTAAATAATCTTGTCTTTAAAATAACTATCAGATAACTAGAAGTGAATGGGAGATGGGTGAGGAGAGAATGATGAAGTGTGTCTGCTAATCATTAAGCAACATTCCCCACTTTTTATTACTAAGCTTCTAAACATTAATTCAATTAAATAAAATGGTTTGCTGATGCGATAATTTAATGAAGTAGTGAAGATTCATCTTGGGGAAGGCTGTAGATAGTTAGGTCCTAAAATCTGTGCACAAGTTAAATGCGTGAATGATTTAATTCACAGTATGCTGGTGTGTGTGTATATATGTGTGTGTGTGTTAAACCCTGGGAAAATGCACTGAAATTACTAACAATGATTAATTATCTTTAGTCATCATTTTATATGCTTTGTATATTTTTAATAGTATTTTCTACATTGAACATTTATTACTATGTTGATTCTTTGTGTTTCTTTGTGTTTCGTGTGTGTGTGTACATATATATATATATATATATATATTTAATAGACTTTATTTTTTGGAACAGTTTTAGGTTCACACCAAAAGTGCGTGGAAGGTACAAGAGATTTCCCATATATCCTGTGTGTCCATTCATGCGTAGTCTACCCCCTTATCAATATTCCTTAGCAGAGTGGTACATTTGTTACAATTGATGAACTTATTTTAACATGTTATTATCACTCAAAGTTCGTGGTTTGTTGTTAAACATTTTTTTTAAAAAACCCAATGACTGCGATTTCTTTTTATTTTTTTTTCAAATCAAAGTTTCAGTCCTGAGTGAGTTTAGGCAGTCAATAGGCCTTGAGACAAAAATAAATTTTCTCCTGTTGGCTCCCAAGAAGAAGATTTGTGGGTCATGTATTCACAGGCTGTGGGCAGGCTGCTTTGGGTAAAGGGCAGGACAACCCAGGCTGTGGCCACCCTGTGGGTCTTCAGTGATGGCTCTCCTCATCTGTGGCAGTACTTGAGGAAAACACCAAAGACGGTGGTGTTTTCTCCTCTCCAAGCTGACTGTAAATTAATGCTTTCACTATAGCTGAATCAGGAGCTTCTGAGCTCAGATCTAGATTCCCCAAGGTATGTCAAATGCAATATAATTTATCAGGATTTCCAGAATTAACTTTCAACTTGTTGTTATTAAAATAAATACCCCAGTTTCTGGTCCAACTTGTGGGTTGTTTCTTCAAAGTAAAGATCCTGCTTCCTTTTCTACCCTGGCATTATAATTGCAATGATTTTCAACATACATTCAAAAGGTGCATATGGATATAAAATAATATAATGGAGTAATAAAACAATTTTGGGGGAAAATAACAGTATTGAGAATCCTTTCTGTAGATGGAAAATAAGCCATAATTTAAACTCAATGAGAACATGGATTAGATTACAAATAATTGTTAGAAACAATAAATAACGTTGATTGGACGCCAATTATGCACCTGACGTTATGTTAGATGCTTTACGTCTCACGTAATCCTTTCATTAATCCTGTGCAGTAGGGAACTTTTCTTATCCCCTTTTCACAGATGAGGAAGCTGAGGCTGAGAGAGTTTAGGTGACTTGGCCAAGGCTATTAAGCTGAGAAATCATAAGCTGAGAAATCATAAAGTTCATTCTCTTTCTGTTAGTTCTTGAGATAAACTCTTGCATTTTTAGAGGACAAGAAGGACTTGAGGAAATATCAGCATTTGGGGAATTATTTTAATGAAGAGGTGAAACAATGAAAGCCTCTTTGAATATACTAAATACAAAATGAAGAAAACGCCAAGATGGCAGCAAAGAAAGGGGTCAGAAAATGAACTGGAAGTGAGAACAGGATAAACAGAGGACAACAGCATGTTCTTGGGAATAGGACAGGACAGAGCATGAAGGGGAGTTCAAGAAATGCTTACGAAACAGAAGCGAGGGGCAGCCAGAGTGTTATTTAAGGAGGCCGATGATGGAGAGCAGGGAGAAGCTACATAAAATCTAAATTGGTGGTTACAAGAGAATTTATTGATGGAAGTAAAATCTTAAATTGCACGCTTAATGTCAATCTAGTTTACAGTTTTAGGTAATGTAAACTAAGGGTGACAAATTCGGAACAGATGGCAAGAAGCAAGTTTTACAGAGAGCAAATCGCAAATGCCTGTGGAATGGACACCCTGCAGGAACGGCGCTCAAATTCCCTTCCAGGGGACTTCACAGCCCTCATCAGTGATTTACATGTGCAGTCATGGTGGAAAGGACCCGCTAACAAAGTTTACTCCAGTCTCCAGCAAGGAGAGTCTGTTCACTCGTTTGGCGTGATTTGCTGATTGCGTTTTAGGGGAAGCTCAGGAGTCTCCTGATAGGAACATTGTGGCAATGACTTTGAAAAAACAGATGTACTGTGACAATCTAATGGCAAATTCCTTTCCTCAATTTTCTCTCCAAATGTTTGTGTCTGCTTTGGATAACCGTTCGGAAATGTTTAAGCAAGCGCTGTGTCGTGCACACAGTGTTGGGTAACCCACTGTTTGACTGAAATAGGAACTGGAGGGAGATCAGATTTGGAAGTTTTCTCCTCTCACCACAGTTCACATCAAAATTTTAAGGTAACCGTCTGCTTTATAAGACTGAAAGATTTTTTTGATGGTGGGATACAGCACGATGACGCTCGGATAGATGAAAGGCAGAAGACTGTGTAATTTATAGCTCCACAGGAGAGAAGGCCACCACACAGAGACATACAGGGGGTTTACCTGGGGACAGGGTAACAGCAAGTTGGAACTGTAGGAGGTGGCTGATGTGCGGCAAGTCAGGTGGGGATGGCTGTGTTTCCCGGGCTTCTTGAGAATTGGCTATTTTGAATATTCTTTGGAGTCTGGGACACATATGCTGTCCCTAGATGTTTGGTACAACTGGCCCTGGGGAGATTTGCGTCTTTGCCTAGTGGTCTTGGAGAGTGGGAGTATGACAAGGGAAATGGTTGGGTGGAGCTTAGCAAATTGCTGAAAAACAAAAGGAAATTGAGAGCTGTTAGCCACGACTTCAACACGGAGTCAAGATAGCATCTGTGAAACATTATATTGCACTGTTATGGCTATTGAAGTGTTGGCACTTGAACCTGCAGGAACTGCCATTTTTCTAAGCTCTTTCTGCCTTTGAATTCTACACATATGTGGGAGCATCGAGACCTTGGGTGCTAAAGGAGGTATTTACATTCTTTTCTCTTTTGGATTCCAAACTTTTTCCAACTGCTCCTTTTTATCTGTAGTACCTCATTCTTTCAGTCTACCAGGGCACACATTGGTTTTTGAATTGTTCGCCTATCCCTCTTTCTGTAGATGCTTGCCTCTTCTTCTTCAATGTGCCTATGCCTTTCCATTCCTATGGCTGCCATCTTAGCTCAGGCTTATATTCTTTCATAATTAGTTTAACAGCTCTTTAAGCCAGTTTCCTTCCTCCAATCCAGGAGTCAGCCAACTATGACCTACAGGACAAATCCAGGTCATTGCTTGTTTTGGAAAACAAAGTTTTATTGGAACATGGCCATACTCATTTATTTATGTATATCTAACGCTGATTTATGTTATAAGGGTAGAGTAGTTGCAACAGACTCTATGGCCTGCAAAATCGAAAATATTTACTATCTGCCCTTTATGGAAAAAGTTTGTTAACTCCTGTGTCTAGTAGAAGATACTAAATATCCGTTCAAAATTCTGAGTATGTCTATCTAAGAGGCAAGGGGAGAAGAGGAAGAAACTGACATTTGTTGAGCATTCCATGCAAATTCTGAGCTGAGCACTTTGCATAAGTTAAGCCCAGGTCTATAAACTCAGCAGTGTAAGAAATGTAACTTCACTCATTTTTTTCTGAAACTTACTGTAATTTCTGTTATGAAATACCATCTTTTGGATGTCAGAAACTTAATCTCAGTTGATTCAGTCTTCTCCTCTCTTCCTTCCCTGGGATTTTATCTGTGCTCTAGGTGAGGGGAAGTGTTCAGTGCCAAGATGTTGGACAGGTTGTGTTGCATCTTGTCACTGTCCTCAACCTCACTCCTGCCAGGTAATTGTCACTCATTCATGAAGGTCTTGCTACAGTTGCTTCTTGATCCCATTCTGAAGGCCCTTTTGGATATGCCTCTCTTTGTATCTTCTCTGACGCTCTGGGACTTACAGAAAATGTAATGTATCTCTACCTGGTGCTGGGGTTGCAGAACGTTCAAGAGGTTGTGGGAGACTTCATCTGCTTGCGTGTCACTGTAAGTACTTGCGATGCTTCTACTGCTTCTTGGCCACACTGAGTCACAGGAACTTAGTGAGGCTGTGTAAGGCCTTTTCTGCTCTGGACACACTTCTCAGCCATTTCTCCACAGGAGTCTTCTTGCTGCCTGAGAAAGGGGGCACAGGCCTCTGCTGGTCTCAGATCCCATAAGCCTGTTTTTCTCTCCATTCTTTCCAGAGCTCAGCCTTGGATGGGTCCCTGTAAAAGGCTCTACTTTCCAAGCACTGCCACAGCTAGCCCATCTGTGTTCCCCTCTAGCTCTCCCCCATCATCCAACCTGGACATGTGTCTAATCAGGAGTTGAGGCCTTTGAGGTGGGAAAAAGGAAAGTTTGCTCCTACTTCTTTGTATGACGTCTTTCCATGCCTTGTAGAACTTTAGACTCCTAAAACTCAAAACCCAAGAGTAGACTCTTGTTTTGCTCTCTCATGTCTTCCTTGAGGCAATGAACACCTAGTTGATGAGAGTTTAAAGTAATACAGGGAAAATCCATGAGTTAATATCTCATAATCTCCTCCCTTTTTCCCCCACACCATACACACACATTCTCTCATTTGACTTTTAATGTATCACTGACAGATAGAGATTTCTGCTTCTGTTATATAGATGAGGAAATAGATTCAGATGAGTTAAGTGGTTGAGAAGAACATAAATTCAGGTCTGATGGTCCCATTGAGTGTTCTTCCCTTTGTGTGGAACTGTAGCATGAATGTTACACTGAAGTTCAACTCTAATATCTCTGTTCTACTCTCTACTCTGTTCAAAGTCTACTCTGTAGATTACTCATCTTACTGCTCCCTTTGGTTGTAATGATTTTATAGCTTATTGGACTCTATGTGTTAATGAAATTCCAAGTTAAAAATGTAAACTAATCAACCATACATTTTCATTTATTCATTTACTCATGGAACAAATATTCATTGACCCATTGAGTGCAAAGCAGTGTGTTAAGCACTGTGGCTCTAGGACGTGGATCATAACCATAGGGATGTATAATGCTGGAAGGAATTAAGACATTCAAATAGCCTTCACTTACACAAGATACATTGCTAATAGAGTTAAATCAACATGCAAGAATTTTTCTTTTTTTTTTTTTTGGAGAAAGATTGGCCCTGAGCTAACACCTGTTGCGAATCTTCCTCTTTTTCTTGAGGAAGATGGTCTCTGAGCTAACATCTGTGCCAATCTTCCTCTACTTTATATATGGAGTGCCATGACAGCATGGTTTGATGAGCACTATGTAGGTCCACACCCGGGATCCGAACCCTTGAACCCTGGGCCACTGAACTAGAGCACGCAAACTTAACTACTACACCATAGGGCCAGCCCCCACAACATGCAAGAAATCTTCTGTGGTTCCACAGAAGAACATTTAACTTTCCTGGGGCAATCAGAGAAGGCTTTGTAGAAGAGGCAACTGAGTTGAGTCTTAAAAGATGTGTAGAAGTTCGAATGTGTGAGTAAAGTATGGAAGAGCTTTCCAGCTTCAAGATACTGCCTAAGCAGAGACACCAAGTAAAAGAAGAACATGGTCTATTCTTGGTATTTGGGTTGGCAAATAGATTGGTGTGTCAAATCACATAATGAACTGAGGGATGTAGTAGGATACAGGCCTCTAAATATAAATTGGGATGTGAACATGAAGAACTTTTAATGTTTCGCTAAGAAATATGAGCATTATTCCTGGGTAATAGGAAATCACCGATTACTTGTAAAGAGAGGAGTGTCATTGTCCAAACTGAAATCAACATATTTGGTAATTTCGGCATGTGATTTGCAGGGAGAGAGAAGCAAGTGCAAATCTTTGGTTAAAATTCACCATTATAATTGCTTATATAGTCAAGTTCATTGTCCACATTATTCATCTTCTCAGCTAACGTGGGCAAAAGAAAGCTGACTTGTGGTTGTGAGACTGTGATGAAGTAGAGATCTTGACTTTTGCCTGTTTAGATGTCCTCTGTAGACTCTGTGCTCATTAGTCCAGAGGCGTTAGTTCTTCAGTTCCTTTTATAAGTGTTTTGTTATTTTGTCATTGGATAATAATGGATGTGTCAGAGTAAATATGTCTCAACTGTCTGAGAAATGCTTTCCTGCCATAGAATATAGTCACATAATTTTTGAGGTGATGTATACTTTTCTTGTGAAGCCTAAGCTTGTTAGCAAGGTCTGGTCTTTGACTATGTTTTTTTTTTTTTTTTTTCAGGTAAAGGATGGAACACATCCTGTTAACTCCTAATTTGCTCTTCCAGGCAAGACTTTTCAAAACCTTCTGTCATGTTGAGTATACAGCTCAGGAATAGTTGAATAGTTACAAATGGTCAATTTGTTTCATTGTAGAAGTAATATAGGGAAAAAGAAGAGGAGATTAAGTGCAAAAATGATCAATTTCCACCTCTAAACTCAACATTTGAAGTCAGAAGGAGTATATTTCCTTATGCTCAACTGTGTAAGACATTTGGATTTACCTATTGATTCATTTGACTGACTGGTTTATCAAGAAAAACATTAGCCATATGAAGGATTGGAAGGTAAAGTGACGAGGGATTATAAAGCTCAAGCCAAGGGACAGACAATTGAACCTCAAAATCAAAGTTGAACTGTGTACGGCAGATGTAAGCTCATCAACCAAATTTTTTCCCCAAATCTAATTGATATAAAGTTCAGTACTAGGTGCTATGGAGGATACAGAATATGTCAAACAAGGTATATACACTTGAAAGAAAAAACTATCCAGTAAATGTTCATTAATCACATAAGTAGTAACCGACAGTAGACGTAATACTGTATTTAAGAGGTCAGAAGAGGAGAGCGTTTTATGGACTTGGTTGGTCAGGGAATGTCTGTGAAGGAGGTAGTAGGACTTGGCGAGTGTTGACATGACATCCACCACTTTGCTCCCAGGTCTTATCAATCATAAACAATTTCAACCCATTGAAACTTCTTTTTGGACAGTGATCCGAGGTAGTTAAAAATATAAGAAATATTTTGTTTTGTACTGAGTTCTACTCTGATTAGTTACTAAATGAAGACAATTTCCCATAAGTTCTTCTAGAGATGAGAAAATTAGTTATGGGTGAGCATAGTCCATTAATTATTTCATGTACCTGAGGACCTCCAGGGAATGTCATCGCTTCACAACGTAGTCCCAGAGTGTTAAATTTTGCATTTGATTCCCTGCATTTGCTGAAGATGAGCAGAATTGGATGACTCCCTGTTGACTAGGCATCTGAAGCAGCTACTATGCATTGTTTATTTCCCCAGAGAGCAAGAACTCTATAACATCCCTCTTTTAGTCAAATTATGCTTCTTTCTCCCCAAAGATTTTCACATGCAAGTAGAGTGGATAAACTGTAGGAGTTCGTAGTCACAGGCCTCTAGGAATAGAGAAATACCGCTTTATTGCTTTAAAGATTATTTTTAATTATGGGCTATTTTGAACATGCAGGAAAGCATAGAAAATAATGTAACAAAAAGACCATGCACTCTTGACCTTGATTTGATAGATGTTAACGTTTTGCCATATTCTTCTTGCTTCAGATCTCTCTCTCTCCCTCCTTTTAAAGAGAGAGAATAATTATCAATACAGCTAATGCTTCCCTCCTGCATCACTTCCTCTGTCCTGTCTCCAGAAGTGGTTGCTATTCTAAAGTTGGACTGTATCATTTCCCTGAATAAGTAAATTTTTAATGCCTGTGTTGATATCAAGAAACAGAATATACTGGCATTTATGTGTTTTATGATTTTACATAAATGGTATCAGAGGGTATGTATCCCTGGACCTTTCTTTTTACACTCAGCAATTATGTTTTTGAGACTTAACCCTATTGATGCATGTAAATCTAGGATACTCATTTTAACTGTTGTATAGTATTTCATTGTCTGAGTCAGTCATGGTTTGTTTAGACTCTTTCCTTTTGTTTTCTATCACTAAGGCCGCTTTTGCACATGTGCATATTTCTTTGGGGAGAATACTTGAAAGTGGAATTGCTATGTCATGACTTAGTGTAGGCTCTATTGCTGAAAGTCAGCAAATTTGTCATGTCTCTAAGACAGAAGTTTATGTCTTGCTCATGTAACAACCCAGAGCAAGTGCTTATGTCGGTGGGTGGTTCTCCTCAGTGAAGGAACTCAGGGACTTATGCTTCTTCCACTGGTGTCTCCAACTTCCCCTGGGCTCCTCATGGACTACGTGCAGCTGGGAAGAGTGGAAAGACCATGCAGGAGGCACATTCACCCTCCTAAAAGCTCTAGGTTGGAATTGGCACAAACCGCTTCTACTCTTCCCAGAGGGATCACTGATTCGTTGTTTACATATACTCCATGAGCAATATTCTTAGTGTGGAAATCACTCAGAGTAGGAGTTGTCTTTAGCCCTTTACCCTGGAAAACTTTCAGGTCTGCTTCCACACTCTGACCTGGATTATTATGGATGATAAAATTGCCCTAGATTTTCTCCTTGTGGGACAAGGTGGAGTCTGTGCAATAACAAATACATTCCACTGTACCTGGATTAATATCTCAGGCCAAATAGAGAGTCATACCAAAACATAAGGAGAAATGAACCTTGCTTCCTAAGGTAGGCCCTGACAGTTTGCGGTCCTTTTCAGTTGGTTGAGTCTGGACTGGAGGTAGCTGAAATCAATACGGCAGGTCAGCCTCATCTTACCTTAATGAAATACCGCATGCGGCAAATTGACACATTTAGTCCTAGCCTCAGTTGGTATGATTTATCAGTGACTGACTGAGTGGTGTACTCAGAAAAATTTGCCAAAAGCCAAGGTCTTTTAGAAATAAGGAGTGGATATTGTTGGAAGTCAATTCTCTATGGGTCTCTGACATTTCTGCACAACTGCAAGCAGAGGCATTGATTACCTTTTTCTAGACCATCTTGACTATATTTTCCTCATGATCATGATTATCTACCTTGAGCAAAGAGCAGTCATGCTTATTGTCTGTTATAAAATAATTAAATTTCCTAAGCTCAGGGTTCCTCTACCGTAACTCAACCCACTGCGTGTGCAGGTGTCATCTGGCACAAGAAAATGCTGATACTCTGGCTACTGTCATTTCTGTGAGTAATGAAGTCCTTTGTCTCTGATCCAGGAGTCTCATATGTTCTGCTAGCATTCATGATACTGTGGCAGGCTAACTTATTTGCTTACAAGTAGGGGAAAAATTTCAGCTTCTTCAAAATTCTTACCAATGACAAAATAAAGTTAACACAATTTGGGTGATCTTGGGCAAGGCACCTAACAACTGTGGTTCTGTTATTCTATATATTTTATAAGTAAAAGGATTTGAGTTAAACTAGATTACTGTTAAGACCCTTGAGAGTTCAAAGAGCTATGATTCTACGATTCTATGGGACAAAGTCTTAGTCCCTTGCTCAGCATAAGCCCACTAGAATGGGCATTCGAGAGACCCTTGTTGATGCCAGTCAACATCTTTGGCTACTTCTCCACTTCATACTTTATTCTCCTCTGTCTTGATACCTTATGCCTTCATGTCTAAGGCAATAAGTAAATGGTTAATTCCTCAGAGGCAGTTTGAGAAACCATTATTTTAAAAAGGACAGTTCCATAGTTGAAGACATAAAAGGCACTTTAAATCTCTAATCTCTAATTTGGTGGTGATGTAAGGGAAGTCTGTGTTTTGTATGGCCTCTCTTTCAGCAGACAGCAAATCTATGCAGTTCTGCCCATCTTGGCTTGTCTGAGCAGCATCAAGGCAGTAGGAGTCTGCATTTTATTGTTCGCCAAATAGGGAGGTTAGGAAGCTAAGCAAAGGGCACTAACTCAAGAGACCTAAGTTTGGGTGCCCTTATTTGTTCTGAATATCAAATCAGTTGTCTTTCTTGTTGTTGAAGGTTTTGCACTGGCGAACTTGGTTGCTAGTGATATTTTTCCACGTGGGACTCTGTAAGGCTCGACTGAAGGGTGGAGGGCAGTGAGAGAGGCCCGAGAGAGCTGGGTTTCGCAGCGTCCTAAGGCATGACTGTGACTGAGCCGTTTGTTCTTTGCACCTCAAATTATTCTTTAACTCAAATTCTATTGTTCATATACGTGATGGGAGGTGAGGGTCAAATTTGGTGCGGACTTGATTGACAGGACAGCGGCACAAGCCTGGAGGGGAGAGAGAAACTGCAGGGAGAAGCCACTGCTCACGCAGAGGCAGTCCCAGTGCTCTGGAGCTTGCTTGCCTCGCTCACTTCTCTAATCAGTATATTCAAGCCCTAGACCTCAGGGCCTGCGAATCAACACACTTGCTTATTTACTGCTCCTGTGCTGGAACACTGAGCAGCACTGACTGTACAGCTACCTTTTCTATCTCTAAGGCCAGTGCTAGGAGGAAACTCTTGTCATTCTTGGTCCTGAAGTCTTTCACACCAGAGAATTACATGCATATTTTCTAACGTAAGATGCTGCACAATCCTCATAAACTCTGTGACTCTCTTAAATATTCTCAAAGTGCTGCTGCTACCTTTGCACACACTACTTTTTCCCCTCTGAGGGGCATTTTCTTCTGTGTTTTTCAGGCCTGCAATTCCTAACTTAAAAAAAGAGTAAGATCAATTATCAAGGGAACTTGCTTTTTTGTTATTAAGATCCTGAACCACAAGAGGGTCTGATTAAATTAACCGCAAGTTTCAGAGCACAAGCAGTACCCTGTTTAATCTTCAATTTTCTTATTCATACAGGAGTGATAGCAACACTTTCTCACTTCCTATTACATCAGGCTCCCTTTGCATGGGAGACACTTCCTGTTGCTAGCTCTGAAAAGACACGTGTCTCATAAATGGGAGTCAGAATAGATCAGTGTTATATATCTTTGAGGACATTTGTTACCTATAAAATAATGTATGAGAGAGAGGAGGAATATATTCTAGGTAGAAGCAAATATTTCATATTTTTACAATCACATTTTCTCAGAAATATGGCGTATCCAAATATTCAACACATGAAAAGGGAGCATTATGTCTGCTCCTTTTTTCTTCCCTCCTCACTTGACTGTGTTTTTCCTTACCTGTCTTATCTTTTCATTTTAGTTCTGTGCTTCACCTTGTCCTCCCCTCTTATCCCCTACTCTCTGAATTTATTAATCAGGTAATCCATCTTTACCATGTAGGCAGTGCCATCATCACAAATCCTGCAGTTTCTCAGACTGACTATAAAGTAAACCTTTTTGAGAAACCTCGGAATGGTGACTGGTTGCATAAAGTAGATTATGCTGTCTGGAGTACCCCGGAAATTGTTGTATTCCACTTATTACCTGTCTTTGAAATGAAAATATCAAGATAGTTTATCTTCGAAATGCTCCCCTCCAGACTATGAGGTTGAAAACTTAATAGTATCATGAATTCAGTTTAAAACAACAATCTATTTATTCAAGATACTCTCTCTCCAATACCATACCTTGGAAATGTCCTCAATAACACTATATATTTTAGTATTGTTTTTATTACCCTAATTTATTGAGGCCAAAAGTGTAGTTGGGGCTGGGAGGGGCAGGAAGGCAGGGAAAGAGGGAGAGAAAAAGAGAGAGAGAAGGGGATTACCTTTTTAATGGGGTTATAATCTAAAGTCTTCCTGAAGATGGAAGCATTTCAGAAATGTGATTTGCTCTGTAGTTTTGGTCTTTGTCTTTTTCAAATACATGCTACCTTAGTGAAAGAGTCATCTATTACTTTGATGATTCCACTTGATATTCTCTAACAGTAAGACTTAAAGATAGATAAATTTAAGGCTGCTCACTTATTTCTTTCCCCTCAGAGGACTGGTCAGAGTTGCAAGCAAAAGTTGAGTCTATTTCTCACAGCCGTCTCTGTATATACACCGGTGGTTCTTACCTGGGGGTGATTCCCTCTCACTTTCAAGGGGTATTTGGCAATGTCTGGTGACATTTTTGGTTGTCACAGCTGTGTGCAGGGGGCTGTTACTGGCACCTAATTAGTAGAGAATGGAGATGCTACGAAACATCCTGCATTGTACATTATAGCTCCCACAACAAGGAATGATCTTGTCCTAATGTCCATAGTGCTGAGGTTGAGAAATCTGGATTTACACTAACCAGACCCAGAAGCAAATGGTGAAGGCAGGTGACATAGAAGAGAAGACAGTAAGGAAATAAAAATAAATTGGAAAATTACTGCAGCCCTGATATCCCCATTCATATATGCCATTTCTTCCACTTACTCATCATAGAACTACCAGTAAATAAATATAACTATTCTTGCTTTTATTTTTTTCTTCAGTCAAAGGAGGAATCTAAGGCCATGAGAAGTTAAGTGATGTGCTTTAAGTCACTTGGCTTAGCAAGTGTGATCTAAAGCCTATGGTTTTCCTCTTTCCCCTTGTTGAGAGCAGGAGACAATTATTCCATTGAGAGAATTGAGACTGGAGAGAATGGAGGCTGGACTGGTATGTTTTAGCAATAGATTTAGATATGTGGGTGCTCATATTTATATCAAATAGCCAAACGACCATGCATTTCTGGGATGGTTTTAACTTTAAGTACTTGGAAAACTTTTATTTGTCTCCGGATGTTTTCTTTGGAAAAATATGGCCCTTTCTCCTTTTCTATGTTTGTTTTTAAATCATACTTAAGAGACTTCACTAATCACATAGACGTTGACCTGTGGTGTGTGATATATGACATAAAGGGTCTAGACAAAGGACAGCATGCCATTGGTCATGAATTAAGAACACATAGATGACAGATGCTCCAGACCAAAGGCTTTAGCCAGGAAAGAATAAGTTCCTGAAATGAAAGTTATTGAACATAAAATGTCTCATCAAAAGAACTGGATCATCTTTTCTTCTGGCTATCTTGAAGAAGAAAATAGATTTTCATTCATTGGAACAATTTAGTACTTTTTTCCTTGACTATCCTTATAACGAGTTAGTTTTCCTGTTTACAGTCACATTTTTGAATAAAAGGAAAGAATAGGGTAAAAAAATTGGTATCAAAGTTCAACCTCTTTGGGCACAATTAAGCATTGATGACAAGTGATAGTGGAAAATCATTCCTTCCCATTGACCTCTGACCTTCTAAAACAGAATTCAGTCAAGCACCACTTAACAATGGGGATACGTTCTGAGAAATTCGTCATTAGGCAATGTTGTCATTGTGCGAACATCACAGGGTACGCTTACACAAATGTAATGGTACGTACAGTCTATTACACTCCTAGGCTATATGGTACTAACATTCTGAGACCACCGTCATATACGCGGTCTGTCGTTGGCCGAAACATTGTTATGTGGCACATGACTGTTCTCAGGAGTAGGGCCTGGGCATTTCTACTTTCTCTAAGTTCCACAGGAGATTTCGTTTTAGTAAGCATGGTATAGTACTTTGCATTTAGCACTACTTCATAATTACTTCTTGTTAATGGTGGTTACCTTGGTGGTTGCCCAACCTACCTGCTCTTGGGCCAACAGAGATCCCAATCCCAATCTACTTTTATTAGACTTTTAAATGGGTTGTTTCCCCAAATGTTTAAGTAGAATGGCTGTGAATAACTTTTAAAAGCATCAAGCTATTGCTATAGGAAAATAGTACAAATATTTCATAATAGAGTTTTAAACTTCTGGACATTCAACCGCTCTGAGTCTCGGGTTCTTAATCTGGAAAATGGAGATGACAGCAAAATCCTCACCTCTTTTATGAGTTTAAGGATAAAAATGAAGTAATATATAAAAGCACTTAGTAAACTGAAAAAAAATGTAAGATAATGTTGGTATATTTTTTACGATTTGACACTTCATTATACTTATTTTTGGCAACTTGGGTCTTTGAACTTCACCTTGTTTTAGAGAGTCATTCTAAATCTACGTCTTTTAAACAAAATTCTTCACCTGATACAGGAATCCCTTTACAACAGAGATTTCAAACTCTGAGTACACAGGCCTAATCAGGCTCATGGATTTGTGTGGTTTAGCTTGCTCAGTGTTTAAATATTTTTTTAAAAAAATCAGTTGCTAATACTAAAAATCAAGAGATTTCTTATAAAAATTTGGAATTCTGATTTATATTGAGAAACCAGAGTACTTAACCTATGTACCCCCAGGGCAGCAATCAGCTCTAGATGAGTAACCTTGTCAAGATCCTGTAGGCGTGCAAATTTGTCACCCACATGCTGCAACAGAGGTTCTTCAAGTATGGTCCAGGACCAACAGAGTTTGCATCACTTGGGAATTTGTTAGAAATGCAAATTCTAGGGCCTTCCTCCAGACCTACCAAATCAGAGGCTCTGGAAATATGGCCTAGCAAACTGTCTTATCAAGCTTTCTCAATGATTCAGACACACTCTAGAGTTTAAGAGCTACTGCTCTACAATGTGCCAGTCAGATGGTCCGAGGACTTCTTTATAAACTTGTCTAGTGTTGGATAACTCACTTTTGCCTCTGATTGTCATAGAGTCCTTCCTTTTATTGAGCCACATTTTATTTTCCTGTCACTTTCACCATTGTTGGCTTTTCTTTTCTTTGCTCTTTTTGGACCTGAGATAACTAAGAAAAACAATGTCCTTGTGGTCCTTAGCATTTTCAGTAAACAGCAGCAATTTATGGTGACAAGCCCTTCTGACCCCAAACTGATAGAACTCTTGTCACTCTTTGACATCATCCTTGTCTTACCCCTGTCTGTTGAGCACATCCTTAAAAACCTCAACTCCTCTTCTTTCAAAACTAAGCAATTGTAAGCAGCCGCAGAAGGAATGCAAATCTGGGCTTTTATTTTGATATTTCTCCCAACATTGATTAGATAATTTCTGATCTGTTTTATTGTTTTGTACCAGAGTGTGAAAATTTCTAGAGTTTATTCTCCATTGGTGTTCTCTCCTTGAGGGAAAATTCATAGTATAAGAACTAACTGTTATAATATGAAACCAATATTCTTATGAGATTTGTAAATTAAATTTTCTTTCCAACTTTTGTTTAATATATTCAGTGTCACCTTGTATGGCAACTGAGATAATTTTGTGTATCCTATCAATTTGTTTCTTGTCTGACATCTGTGTTTGTTTATATAGCTTTCAGAAGTGGAGAATTCTGTCGCCAATTAATGTTGATGGTTTTGAGTTAGAGAGAAGAGTATGCTTATAAATGAAAGTTTTTGCTTTTAAGTTGTGTTTTATTATAGCTGAGTGTTTTCCAAATAAATTTTCACTGACTTTGTTGAATACTTCAATTGGGTAACAGAATCACAGGCTTTCAGAGAAGTGGGGCTCAAATATAATTTTTATTTATAGGAATTTCCTCTGCAGTTGAACAGGGAGACAATTGAAAATACATTAAAGGAATATCTTTAAGTAATTGACCAAGTATATCTTTCTTTGTGAAGGTAAAATCTTTGGCTAAAGCAACTGCTCAAACAGCTTTAACAAGAACGTTGTTAAGAATATTATCTACGAAAATAAGAATTCCTGATTTCTGATCTTCCAGATTGGCTGAAGAATTACCTAGAGGCCTTATTAAAAATATTAATTCAGGGGCCTGCCTGGTGGTGTAGTGGTTAAGTTTGCATGCTCCGCTTCGGCAGCCCGGGGTTCATGGGTTCAGATCCTGGGCGTGGACCTAGCACTGCTGGGCAAGCCACACTGTGGCAGCATCCCACATAAAATAGAGGAAGATTGGCACAGATGTTAGCTCAGTGACAATCTTCCTCCGGCAAAAAGAGGAAGATTGGCAACAAATGTTAGCTCAGGGACAATCTTCCTCACAAAATTAAAATTAACTTAGGGGCCAGCCCTGTGGCCTGGTGGTTAAGTTCAGCATGCTCCACTCTGGCAGCCCAGTTGTGGGTCTTGGGTGCATATCTATACCTCTTGTCAGTGGCCATGCTGTGGTGGTGTCCCATATACAAAATAGGGGAAGATTGGCACAGGTGTTAGCTCAGGGCGAATCTTCCTCAGTAAAAAAAATCTATATATTAATTCAGTAACTCTGTGGTGGGAACTGGGAAGATTTATGTTACAAACCTTCCCAGGTGGTTTTTAATATGCAGCTGCATTTGGGATCCACCATGCTGAATCACACACTGTCTCCTCTATGAAGGTACAAAAGAGAAAATTTTTCAGTCCATAGGACACAGGAAATGCTACGTTTCTCCAAAGCAGTTGCTATGTTTTGATCCTGTGGACATTACAAATCTTATAAATGATTGCTTTTGCATTTTTGATTTTCACTGTTAGTAAGCTCAGAGGCAATGTTGACAAGCATTAGCTTTTTTTTAAGGATTTTCCAGAAGACATTTTTATATCTTTCTCTATATTTTTTACTCTGGCTTTATTTTAACATTCTTCTCATTATTTTTTTCACTCTGATGTCTCTCTTTTCACTTACTTTATTTTTTATGGTATTTAAAATATTTTTTGAAGTCATAATCACTTTTAGTATAAAACATAATATAAATAAATATAATAACTGTAGCAAAAAGACTGTCATATGAGTCATTAGTAGAGCTATTTTAGGGAGTGTTACTTAGTAATCCTGAATTAACTGCTGATGAACTTAGAACTTTCTTTTCCATATGCAATTCTTCAATGACAGTAAACTAAAGTTAGGAAAAAGAACCATGGTCATATAGTATATGGAATGATACATTCCGTATCCCATTTTAGGAGTTTTATAGTGCACATTACAGCTTCAAGACTCTGAAAAGACTGGTCATAAAGATATTTAAAAATCTTAGCCTAACACTTTCCAAACTTTTTAAAAACCAAACACCATCCCTTTCTCCTCCCAGAGCACCGTTAACATTTCCAGAACAGTATTTTATTTAGGAGATACTGTGTTATTGCTATGTTTGTAAGTGTTGTACATCAATATGAATGAAACAAGGAAAGCTATTGTGTTAGGTGAGCAGAAACGGTTAAGCATAGCTGGTAGAAATAAGCTGAGCTAAGTGAGTAAACTTTAGGTAAAGTGTCCTGGTCAATTGGCACTTGTGAAGGAACAGATGTAATAAGGAGAAGAAAACGTTATAGGATATTTGTATTCTTGCAATTGCAGAAAGAAAAGCACACATTTGAAGTACAACCAAGTGAAGCTGAAATCCTAGCTGAGCTGAACTATGGTTCAGTCTCCTGGTGCTCACGGCATTGCACTAAGGTGTTGTGCAAATAAAGTGAATAGTTGAAGTGGAGTAACATCCAACGGTAGGGGGAGAGTCTGTGTGGGGAGAAGTAGGGAGAAATTTAGGCGAGTTTATGTGTCAGAGGATAAAAGCATAAGGAGAAGAATTTGTGTATGTATGAAAGAATTAAGAGAAGAATTTGTGTATGTATGAAATAACTACAATCATTTTGAAGGCATGAGGTCTCCCTAGGTTTTGCAGACAGGTTGTACCTCCTGACAACCTTTGTCAGAGCATGAATAAATGAAATGTTTTGTGTGCCCCGTTCTACCTTAATTTTCCTATCTATTTTACCAGGGGGAACAGGGAGAAATAGTTCATTCTAGAGAAATTTTGCTCTGTTGAAGGAAATGTTTTATGTGACCTCCTATTAATTGGCCACTTAGTCACTCCAACTCTCAGTCTACTTTAAATCATGTTAAACATTGCCCTTTCCTTTGAATGAACAGAAATTAAAGAGAGGTGGTGCGAAACTGATTTAATACAATCCAGTTTGGAAACATCAAATGTGTGAAGGTATGATCTAAATTGTCCATAGAAATAAACGTTGAGTCCAGCACCTAAATAATTCAGGGAGGACCTAATGAGAGATGGGCATGAACTTAGAAAACCTGAGACAGTCTGCCCAGAGGAAACTGTTGATGGGAGGGACTCAATAGTTACTGTAAGAAGATGCTATATTTTCATCAGGTCAATAGGAGCAAGACCAGTCAATGGAGACTCTGGGGCCCAGAGAAGTGAGTGGGCTGAAATAGTTTTAGTAATCACTTGCAAGGCAATTTAAACTATTAACATCTCAAGAAGGTCAATTCCATGGTTTCTGTTGCATCATCAAGTTGATCACCTGAGCCCATTCTCCTTTCTAGGTGGCCATGTTTATTAACTGGGAATCTTCTCTGTCAATCTTTCCTTTCTGGAGAAAATCTACTTCTTTTATCTCTATCAACTTATCTCTGTTTAAATTAAATTTTTGGTAAAATCTTATCCAAATTGTATTTTTTTAATACAAATATCTGGCTTTGCTTTTATTGGGCATGGAATTCTTTATAATAAAGTTTCTTCTTTTTCATTTATTCATTTATTCAGCATATGGTTTTCAGGAAATGTCATGGGAAACTTACACAATAAAAAACAAGACATTTTTCTCATTTTACGCATATTCCTTAGCTTCTTCTAATTTATGTTTCAGATGTTTCCTGTGCCACTTTAAACTATTTTGGTATTTTTCTAAGAATAGAGATTTAACATAATATTTAGGTAGATCAAACAAAACATTTTTGTATCTTTTTCTTTTTGGTGAGAACATTTAAGTTACTCTCTCTGCAAATTTCCATTGCACAAAGCAGTGTTATCAACTATAGTCACCATGTTATACATTAGATACTCAGAATTATTCATCTTACAACTGAAAGTTTGTACCCTTTTACCAACCTCTCCTTAGTTCCTCAATGCCCCCACCCCCAATGCCCCGGAAACCACTTTTCTATTCTCTCCTTTTTTTTTTTTTGTAGATTCCACATGTAAGTGATGCCATGTGGTATTTGTCTTTCTCTGTCTGGCTTATTTCACTTAGCGTAATGCCTTCCAGGTTCATTCACCTCGTTGAAAATGATAGGCTTTCCTCCTTTTTTAAGGCTGAATAATGTTCCATTTTATATGTCACATTTTCTTTATTCATTCATCCATTGAATTACGCAGATTACTTTCATACCTCGGCTATTATGGATAATGCTGCTATGAACTTGGGAGTGCAGATATCTCTTTGAAATAATGATTTCATTTGTTTTGACTATATGCCCAGAAGTGGAATTGCTGTATCATAGGGTATTTCTATTTTTAATTTCCTGAAGAACCTCCATACTCTTTTCCATTGTGGCTGCACCAGTTTGCATTCCAACCAACAGTACATAAGGGTTCCGTTTTCTCCACATGCTTGCCAACACTTGTTTTTCTTGTCTTTTTGATAAGAGCCATCCTAACAGATGGGGGGGGATATCTCACTATGGTTTTGATTTGCATTTCCCTGATGATTAGTGATGTTGGGCACCTTTTCATGTACCTATTGGTCATTTGTATATCTTTTTGGGGAAAATCTCTGTTCAAGACCTTTGCACATTTTTTAATTGGATTATTTGGTTTTGTGCTATTGAGTTGTATGAATTTCCTGTGTATTTGGGATATAAACCTCTTATCAGATATGTGGTTTGCTAATATTTTTCCTATACTGTCAGTTGTCTTTTCATTTTATTGATGGGTTCTTTTGCTGTGCAGAAGCTTTTTAGTTTGATGCAGTCCTACTTGTTTATTTTTGCTTTTGTTGCCTTTGCTTTTGGTGTCAAATACAAAAAGTCATTGCCAAGACTAATTTCAAGTTGCTTATCCCTATATATTCTTTTAGGAGTTCCACAGTTTCAGGTCTTACGTTCAAGTATTTAATCTATTTTGAGTTGATTTTTTATTTTTATTTCGGGTAAGATAGTGGCCCAGTTTCATTCTTTTGCATGTGTCTACCAACATCATTTATTGAAGATACATCTTTTTCTTATTGTATATTCTTGGCTCCTTTGTCAAAAATCAATTGACCATATGTGCATGGGTTTATTTCTGGTCTTTCTATTCTGTTCCATGGACCTGTGTGTCTGTTTTTATGGCATTACCATAGTGTTTTCATTAATATATCTTTGTAATATGGTTTGAAATCAAGAAGTGTGATGCCTCCAGCTTTGCTCTTTTTTCTTAAGACTGCTTTGGTTATTCAGGGTCTTTTGTGGTTCCATACAAACTTTAGGATTATTTTTTTCTCTTTCTGTGGAAAATGCCATAGGAATTTTGATAAGGATTGCACTGAATCTGTAGATTGTCTTGGATTGTAAGGACGTGTAAACAATATTAACTCTTTCAATCCATGAACATAGAATATTTTTCCATTTATTTGTGTCCTCTTCAATTTCTTATATCAATATCTTATAGTTTTCAGTATACAGATCTTTCTCCTTCTTGGTTAATTTATTCCTAAAGATTTTGTTCTTTTTGATGGGATTGTTTTCTTAATTTATTTTTCTGGCAGTTTGTTGTTGGTGTATAGAAATGCAACTGATTTTTGTAGCTTGATCTAACATGCTACAAGTTTACCGAAATCATGTATTAGTTCTAATAGTTTTTTGTGGGTCTTTAGGGTTTTCTATATATAATATCATGTCATCTGCAAACAGAGACAGTTTTACTTCTTATTTCCTGACTTGGATGCCTTTTATTCCTTTATCTTGCCTATTTACTCTGGCTAGGACTTCCAGCACTATTATGAATGAAAGCGGTGAGACTGGACATCCTTGTCTTGTTCCTGATTTGAGAAGAGGGGAGCTCAGGAGGCTCCTGTGTCCCCATCTTCAAAACTGCATTCTTCTATATAAAGGAAAATTCACTCCTTGGAAAAACATTTTCTAATGAAATCTTCTTGGTTACCCTCCTACTAGCCTACCTCAAGCCATTCGTAATACCATTTAATATTTGTTAACCTAATGATTTTAATATGTAACTGGAATTACGTATAGTTCAGCTCTACAATTTAAGTAGGTAAGGGAAGAGGAAAGTTGAAGAGCTGAGTTGACTGATTGCTGAAGGATTTGTCCAGCTTGGGAGCCAGAGTTGTGGTGTTGCATTAACTGCCTTAGCAGTATGATGCTATTTCTTCCCTGTCTGTTACACATTCAGAAAAAAAGCAGAAGCCGTAAGATAGGGAATGCGAGGTAAGGTGGTGTTATGGAGAGAGAAATGGCCTGACCCAGTTTCCAATGGTAATAGTAGGAAATAGCAGTTGAGTGCCTCAAAAATTTCAGGATATTATGGCATGTTGCTGTATCTTAGCTCATTTAATCTTCACAAGGACCCTTTCAAATGATACTATTATCCCTACTTTATAGAAAACTGAGGCCCAGAGGTTAACTTTCTTAAGGCCACACACAGTGAGCGAAAGGATTCTAATTCAGATCCAGAAGTTACATTGACTCTAACTCTACTCGTATTTTTCCTACTTCCTTTCTTTGCAGATGTCAGGTAAGAAGCGAGGTCAAATAACTATGCAGCAGTGTGATGACTGTATTGGTCATGAAAGGTTAAGTTGTAATAAAATTAGCAGAAATTCTCCAAATAGCAATATTTAAAATAACAAAGACTTGTTTCTTTTTACCCTACAGATCCAACAAGGGTCAACTGAGACTTTTACTCCATGTCTCCATGGTCCTCCTCAGAAACTCAGGTTGAGGGGCTCCATGTCACTTCCAACTCAGTGAAAAATCAATGGGAGGAACAAGTATCCTGACCCATAGTGCTCAGTCGTGGGCCCAGGTGACAAGCTACATGTCACTTTCACTCCCAACTCAATGGAGAGAACCAGTTGCACGGCTCCACCCAACAACAGGGAAAGCAAGAACCACAATCCTACAGGTGCCTGGAAGGAAACAAGAAACGGATAGGGTCACGCAGTGGAATGACAACCACAGTGCTGCTGGCATTGGTTTCCCCTCACCAGCGTGACAAAACTTTCCTCTTCACTGTTTTCAGTTTCCCCTCCCATCAGTTACTGAGTACTTTTAGCTTGAGCTGTGTATAACTTTCTTTCCTATCATGGATTGTCCTACTCTCTGTCCCACCTCTAGCTACCTGTGTGCCCGTGGCCGAATTCCCTGACCACTCTAGGCCAAGTTTTATCAACCATAAAATAAGTACTTGGATTAGGAGATCTTTAAGAGACTGGCCAAATGAAAATTTATATGATTTCATGAAAAGGCAAAATAAATCCTTCTTTGATTATTTTGCACAGACCAGGCAGGTAACAAAGGCTAGATATGGCTCTGGAGACATAATTCACCAATGGAGAGATAAGGAGCTGAGGGGTACTGGTGCTGAGCAAGGATAGAGATTAAGGATAAAACACTGAGGGATACCTTAGGCTCCAATCCAAGAATTCTAAGACAGGTAGGAAATAGTGAGGAAATGATCAAATCTAGGATCCTCTGACTTTATTTTTTGTTGGTTGTTTAGTGTTTACTTAAGGTAAGCCATTTCATATGTATGTATGTGTATAAATATATATATATATATATATTTTTTTTTTAAGGGAAAGACATTCAATGATTAACTTCACAGTTCAAGCAGAGAGCCTCTTTTTGAGGTGTCAGTAAAAAATATGAGGGCTTATGTCTTTTGGTTTGCACAGTATGATCATGATTGTTACAAATATCTTTCACCTAGTACCAAGATAACCACACTACAGCATGAGAATTTTGAAAGTTGAATAACCTCCCATCAGAAAAACCACAGAGATAAGTGACAGCAGTTGTCTTAATAAGACACATTTCCAAGAATTCAGACCACTCTCATTGTTATAACCTGCATTTTTAACTATGTACATCCTTCTCAAATTATGGCTTCCTAGACTAAACACATTGGTTCAAATACTTGAGTACATGGATTCAGCAAAGCAAGGAAAAGCTAGAGCAAATAAATGGGCCTGATATGCCACAACCAGGGCAGTGCTCTTTAGACAAAGGCTCATCATTGGTGATTAAAACAGAGGGGGGAACAGCTTCCAGGCCCTGCAAAATGGCTCTAGACACAAGCAAAGAAAAGGCTCCACTTATGCACGTTTATCTGTTTAGATCTCCTCACCAGTCTCCCTTCTCTGCCTCCTTACAGAGTAATTTTGCTAATCAGCCACCAGTCACAAGGAAACTGCCAGACAGGAGAGCTTACATAAGGACATCAAAGGTGAGAAATGGGGAGAGATTTCTGATGCCAGATCTTGAGAGTCTGGGTCCAGATCTGTGCTAAGGCTCGAAGCTGTTTTGTACTTCTTTTCCAAAATTGCTCCTCTTTCTACTTCTCTCCAATTCTTGCTTTCTTGCAAGTCCAAGCAAAATTTTAATTTTTTTAAGAAGGATCGTAGCCTGATGTCAGAAGGAAAAACATGAGCTCTGTGATGGATAGTTTTATATGTTCACTTGGGTAGGCTATGGCTCCCAGTTATTTAATCAAACACACATCTAGGTGTTACTGTGAAGGTATTTTGTAGATGTGGTTAGCATCTACAATCAGTTGACTTTAAGTGAAGGAGATTACCCTAGATAATGTGGGTGGACCTCACATAATCAGTTGAAAGTCCTTAAGAGCAAAAACAGGTTTCCTGGAGGAGGAAGAAATTCTGCCTCAAGACTGCAACATCAGGTGCCAGCCCCATGGCCAGGTGGTTAAGTTCACATGTTCTGCTTTGGCAGGCCAGGATTCACCAGTTCCGATCCTGGGCATAGACTTACACACTGCTAATCAAGCCATGCTGTGGTGGCTTCCCACATGGAAGAACTAGAATGACTTATACAGCTATGTACTGGGGCTTTGGGCAGGAAAAAAATTAAAAAAGGGGAAGATTGGCTCAGGGCCAATCTTCAAAAAGGACTGCATCAGCTCCTGTCGTAGAGTTTCTAGCCTGCTGGTCCGCCCCACCCGTTTTGGACTTGCTTGCCCGAACACGTAAGCCAATTTCATTCTCTTCCTCTCTCACTAACTAGTCAGTGTTTCTGGGGAACCCTGGCTGATACAAGCTCTTTCAAGTTATCTGCATAGTGATGTGATTGACTAATAATTAAGCTTAAATAGGAGCATCAGTACCGTTTGTGAAATGGTACCAACTTTTTTGAAGAGAAAAATTTGCTTTCATGGTATAGCTCGAAGGATGGTGGTGCCTATTCCCACCTGTTCAAACTGGTTCTCACCTGGAGTGAAATTTGCACAATTAGAATTAGCCGCATCTATTGACGGAGTAATTGGAGTAATTATAGGTGTGATTTGGAGTTGAAAGCGACAGACACTACTGGCTCTCTCTTAAATGTAGGGGAAGACTTTCCAGGTCAAAACTAAAACCTTTCGAATCTTAGAACTAGAGATGGGAAAGAGATACCAGCTATTATTCGGTCCAACTTTCACGTTTCAAAGGTAATGAAATAGAGGCCCAGAGAAAGCTAAGTGTGCTGTGCAAGGACAAATTTATCAGAATAACATATATTTTAAAATTTGTTTCGTTGCTTGAAAATGTTTTAATATTTTTCTGTACTGCTAAATATTTTACTAAAGCACATTGTTTTGGCCTGGAAGTATTGCATCGGATGCATGTGCCAGAATTAAACTGAATACCTATTTGATGTGTTAATTTATGTTCATATTTTCACTTATAGACACTGTGATAAATATCCTTATCTGTAAGTCTTTGTACACATGTTTATCATTCCTGGGAATCAGTTTCAAGAAAAGGGAATTCTGGATCAAAGGATATTTGTGTTATGAAGCCTTTGATCCCAGTTATCAAATTGTCCTCCAGAGAGATCTTACCAGTTTCTGATACTCAGTGATAGTTGAAAGCACCTGTTTCTGGCCCCCTCATCCACACTGGATATTTTCATTAACAAACAAATACAATGGAAATGGAGTCTTGTCTTCATTCACATTACTGTATTTATTAGCAAGGTTGAACATTTTTTCTAATTCTATTGGCCATTGTACTCTCTTTATGCGTTTTTAATATCCCTTCCCCACTACTTTATTGGAGTTTATATTTTATTGCTTTGTAGAAATTTTTTAAAACAATGAAATAGAGTCCACAAAACAATCCCTCCATAAAGGGTAGGTGTTATTATTATTACTGTTATTATTTTGTTGTGGTTGTTGGTATTATTTTGTTTGTTGCTGGGCGCTGTCTTATACTTAGGAAGAAAATGCTAAGGGGGCACTGCTTGGCGGCAAATAGCCTCTGTTAGGTAAAATGTGTCTCCATCTCATTGGGAAAAATTCATCAAAACATATCCCAATTATGCTGTTGATTTTAGAATCTTTCATCTGCATCCTTCAGGCAGGCTCTATTCTCCCTGGAATAAACTAAAATGTGCTTTACGCTTCAGGCACATATATAATGGCATGTAAACCACTGCACCTCTTTAGTTTCTTCTCTAACTAGGCACTGAGATTCTTTCTTTTCTTGGAAATTATGGGGATTGACCTCAGAGAATACATAAATTGCAAAGTGCCTCCTTTTTTATATAGCATTTTACATTATTCTTATTTTTTTCCCTCTAGAAAGTATAAAATTACATATCCTAAAATGGAGTCTGTGAAGCAGTTTTTTATCTTTTTAAATATTTAGCAGTACACGGTGTTTACTTTTTATGTTTCATTCTCGAATATTGTGTTTTATGGAGGACTATCAGAGGGTTTCCTTTTTCATTTTTATGGTAGGCCTCAAGTTTTTGTGGGCTTGTGTTCATTCATTTGCCTGCTGCCATGCTTAAACTCTTCCCCCAGGGCAGAAGTGGCATTTATGATCGGTCATCAAATCCTGCAGCTTTAGTGAGGAGGGTGGGAGATGACTTAGGGATGTTTGGAATAATCCATTGTGAGCAACAACTGAAAAATACTTATCAGACTCTTTCGCATGATTGGTTATGGAAAGTTTTACCTCCACAAATGAGTTAATGTATATATTAACTCATTTGATGAACACGGTTCCTGACACAGAGTAGATGCTCCAGAGATGTTAGTTGTCTTCTGTATCAATCAGAGTTCTCTAGAGAAATAGAACCAATAGAGCCAATAGAGAATAGGACCAAAAGTATGTGTATATATACATGCACACATATACAGGTAAAGAGACTTATTTTAAAGAATGGGGAATTGGCTCACCTGATTGTGGCAGCTGGCAAGTTTGGGGCAGGCCAGCAGACTAGAAACTCAGGTAAGAGTTGATGTTGAGGCCTTGAATCCGAAATCTGCAGGATGGGTCTCAGGCTAAAACCTCAGGCAGGATTTCTATGTTACAGTCTTGAGGCAGAACTCCTTCTTCACAAGGAAATCTAGTTTTTGCTCATAAGGCTTTCAACCAATTGGGTGAGTCTCATCCATATTATTAAAGGTATTCTCTTTTACCTAAAGCAACTGATTACAGATGTTAATCACATCAACAAAACCTCTTCACAGTTATCATCTAGACGAGTGTTTGACCAAACAAATGAACACCATAGCCCACAAGTTGACATGTAAAATTAACCATCGCACCTTCCTTTTCCCATGTGTGAAAGGGCATAGGGCTCTATCGGGAAGCCACCGATCCTGTCCTACCCATCTTGGTTTCATGAACTCACTGGATCCATTTAATAAACACAGGTGGCAAGAAGATTTGGGAACAGGATTGGGTGCCTTTTGGTGTAAGAGAAAGAAAAGGAGGTTTAGTGTTTGTTGGGAAAGTAAGGGCAGCAGAAGAAGAGGTAAGAGCATCCCAAAGATGATGCCAACACCTTCCTGGTTTGGCCTAGTTCTGTGCCATCACCTTTTTTGTTTGGCCTAGTTTTGTGTGTCTTTATGACTTTACAGTAGTAATGGAAGTGTTGGGGTGGAGGGAGAGCAGAAAAAGGATGGGTGTCCTCAGTACAGTGTTAGGGAACTTCCCTGCTACAAAATGGAGAGTGACATAGGCTGAGCGAAATAAGGTTTCCTGGATTCTCTGGAAGCATCCTCTATGAGTTTCCAAGAAATGCTCGGATTCTTCTTCAATATAGCAGTATAGACATGGACCAGGGTCCTCACTGAGTCCAGATTGAGGATGGGCAATGGAGACAGAATTGCTACACAGAAGAGAGTGAAATTCATTCTCCAAGTTGCGGAAGGAGAATGGGCTTGAATGAAACAAGAGTTCATCATGTGTTGGTAGTGAAGTTACTTAACCTTTCAGCTGCACTAAGTATTTAGACATGTAGGAGGATAATAATGTCAACCCCCAATGTATTTAATAGGGCAAATGAGTTAAAACTGTGATATGATTTTAAATTTATGTCAATCAGGAAATTCAAAGCACAGCACTATAATTAGAAACTCACAATTATCCGTAGAATATCCTTGTGGGCAAAATTAATGCATATTGAAAATTTTTAGCAGTTATTTTAATTCCCGATATAGCCTGGTTCAAATGAGTTGATTTCTCTATTCTGAGTATAATGGGCTACCTACATATAAGGTAAACTTCCTTTAGTGATGGAATTTTCTGTTACTTCAGAAATTTGGTGCCAATCTTTCTGCGTTCATGGTCAACAAATTAAATCAGAAAGCTACGAAGTGACATGGGGAGGTTTCTGAGGTACAGCTTGTTAATGAAGGACACTAAAGATGATTTTTGGAAACTGACTCGGCCGCTGACTTTATTAGATCCTGTCACTTTATTGTATCCTTTTGTAAGGGCTGTTTTGGTATTATGAACATATTATTTTTTATGTGGGCAGGTTAACTGTTTTCAGTCAGATAAGCAGAAACAAATCCAATAGCTGATTTTCAAGGAGGATTCTTTTAGGATTTGCTTTTGGGTAGGAAATGTATTTGCTAATACACTTGATTCGTTGCCTTTTGAAATACTTTCTTTTCAATGCTTATTTATTTTGAGCAACACAGAACACACGCACAGTAATCCCCTTCTTTTCAGTGGAGACTTTTCGCTCTTCAGGCCAAGAATCCTGAGACTCCAATAAGATTTCCCACATTGGTGTCAACAAACAATGGTACACTTGACTTAAATGTTTCCTGGGTTATTTACATAAGAGGCAATGATACAGTATGGTAATAATGAGGGAAATGAATTTTGGAAGCTCGAAAGTCACCTCCATAAGTCATCTATGGAACACTGAGCACTACATCTTTGCATTATTAGGCTGGTATTTGTTTAATGTGATTTTTCAGAAAAAGTTATCAGAAAAGCTTCCCCTGTAAGCAGCCATATGACCTCCAGGAGGCAGTTAAGAGAAATGTAATGGCACTACTTGATGTAGGTTATATCTTTGGCAGTGATCCATTTTTTTCCAGTCTTTATTCACTCGGGAGTAAAATTATTGCCTCATAAAACAAGAGGAATGTCCAGTTATTTCTTAAGTAGGATCCTATTAACTTTACCACTGTCACCAGTTCCTTCCACAACATTAAAATCTTTCAGCCTTGTGGCAGGGAGGATGCTACATACCCAGATTTAGTGATCCAAGGACAATTATTTTGAAAACATACATTTCCTTGAAAGACCCAATTTTGAAAGAACTAATTCTTAGAATGATGTTCCGATGAATCACTGTATTCATAACAGCATTTTTCTTAGAAGAGCTTTTGCCTACATCAAAACTACCAGCCAGGATATAAAAAAGTGAGTCAATGTTAAGGAAAATTTATTATTGAGAATGAGAGTTTGATTATTGAAATGTACTATAATGTTTCACCATAAAATCAGTGAATTAAAGTTTCATTTATTCGAAAAATCTGCATAATTGTCCTCGGTTTCTATCTGAATATTGCTCTTGTGTAGAATATCCCTTTAGGCCATACTGAGAGTCATAGTTCCCATTTCTGCTTGGTAGGCAAATAAAAATGTTATTCTTGCCCATGTGGTTTGAGTGGGAATGATTTGAACCCATTTGAGGAGATGTGATGGTTCCTACAGAAGAAGAGAGAGGGTCATTTAGACTGCTCCATTCGGCCTTGGTTATATATTGTCAAGAACTGGTCAGGGACTAAGATCAGACTTAATCAAGCATGATGTTAGTCTTCCATGCACATCATCTATTCCCTCTGGCTCTTAGGTTGAGCTTGTAATAACCAAACATTTGTATCATTTGCAAATTTGTTTGCATCCGTTTCTAATTGTTTCTTAGCTGAGATTCTTGCATTCAGCCAAATCTGAGCTATTCTTGGCCAAGCTGTAAGTAGCTGAACTTGGTTAGGCTGTAAGCCACAGTGTCTTAGCTAGCTTCCTTCAAGACCTGACTCAGAGACCAGGACTTTTGTGATTCTAGGAAGCATAAGTGAGTTGGTAAGGAGAGTCAGACAGGGAAGAGAGAAATGACAATAGAGTGTATGTTAAAGAACGATTTACCTCTTTGGGCACCTGGTGCTCAATTCTACTGGAAGCCTCCAAGAAACCAAGAGAAACAGTCTCAGAATTGTCCCCTGGAAGGGCAAGAACTGTTGCTCATTAGTGGAAGCTTGCCTGCAGGGGAGGAACTGCTCCATAGCACTGAGTTGTGTCTGCGGCCTGCTAAGTTTCCATGGGGCCAGAGAAAAGCCTCAGACAGAGAAGCAGGGAGACACAGGCTCTTGGGTGGGACACTATCTACAACGATTGTAGGTGGACTCAAAGATGAGCTGAGAATATGGGGAGGTGCGCGCAGAGTGTCTGCCACAAACAGGAAACTCAAAAATAACAGTGCTTTGGAAGAGCAGAGGGCTACATCTCTCACATAAAAGCTATCCGGAAGTAGGCAGTCCAGGACTTATTCTGGAGCCTTCACAATCCTCAGATGCCCAAGCTCTTCCCAGTCTGCTATTTTGCTATCTCTAAGGGGGGTTCGTCTTCAAAATCCAAATCACCGCTAAATCTCTGGTAATCATATCCATACTCCAGGTGGTAAAATCTAGGATGGGACCAAGAAGGCCTGTTCTTCCCTTTTAAAGAGATATTCTGAAAATGCAGTAAAATATTTCTATCTATATCTCATTAGTCAGAACTTAGTAACATGGCTACATCCAGGAATAAAATATTCTGAGAATATTTTGTATTGCATATATATATTCAGAACATAACAAATATTATACTTATGTCATATATATTTATGTTATATAATATGTTAATTATGTACTAATTAATTATATTAATTAATATATAATTAACATATATTGATTATATATTAATAATTATATTAATTTATATATTATACATAACATAAAATAAAATATTCTGAGAATATTTTATATTATAAATATATATTCAGAGCATAACAATGATAATAAATATTTATGTAGTGCTTCTTATACATTGGGCCTGATGCTAAGTGTTTTATATAAATTAATTTACTTAACCTATATGATAACTGAGTAAGAGATTATATTCCTCATTTTATGGAGAAGGAAACAAATTTAGGGAAATTGAAACATGCCCAAGTTTTTCTTGGGAACAAGTGAGGGCAGCTGGCTGATCCTGGAGTCTGGCTGCTTGTGATATGATGCAGAAGACAGGGAGTACCACGTGTGAGAGATGGACAAGTGCTGCGGTGGTCCCACGTGCAGATGCAACTAGGGGCTGTAGGTGATGCTGGGGAAGTTCTTTGAAGGGGCCCTTCTAAAGTAGAATCCTCATCTCCACCTGAACAAATGGAGATGTAAATCTAAGCATGGCAAGTAGGGGCTAAAATATCTCTTTGTTATTGATAGAGGCCTGGAGGAGGTGGCTTTAGGTCGGTTAGCCAAACAAATTAGCTAAGAGAGTTAAGCAGACTCAGCCATCCAATCACAGCACACTGAGCCAGAGTAGGCCTCCCCCTTCCTATGGGATGGAGCATCTGGAGGAGCTGAGGAGAGTCTGCTCCCTCTAAGTCTGAGGCTCACAATTGGTAGAATGTTGATGGAACCAAGCTGAGCAAGCCTGTTACTTTTCCCAGATCTAATAATCAGGTCCCTCCATCTTCTCACGTGGTGGAGAGAATAAAATGGGCAGATAGCTTAGGAAAAATCCCTGTCCCTGGAATCCAGTGATGAGAAAAAGGTGTTCCCAGGTGAAGGCTACAAGGAAAGTTTTCTTGATCTTGCCTAGGCAGCTGGGGAGTCTTCACAGGTATAGATAGTCATCAACATTGAAGCTGACGCAACGGAGAAGTCATTTTTTTCATTATTTGTGAAAACTTTTTTTATGGGATTAATTTTGTATTGCTTGGGAGCAATACAAATTATTCAAATAATGTTAAGAGGCAACTAAGCGTGGGATTGTGTGTCAATGAGTGGCCACAGTTTGCAAATAAATGGATGCTTTGATAATACATTTAAGACATTACATTGCGAGTTATAGAAAAGACCAAAAAGCAAATCTCCCCCAAAAGAATCCAGCATATTTCTTGAAGAACTGACTCTTCTTTCAGTAAGAAAACTAGTAGATATCATCAAAGGAGTCCGTCTAAACAAAGAAATCAGGGCCAAATAGAGGAGAGGAGGATTTTAATCATTCTGCTTGATATGTTCAGCCTATGATGATATTCAGCAACAACTGATCGATAAGCTATTTTTCCTATTTCTTTAACTAGAGTTGAAATAAAAAACGAAGAAGAGTAAACATTTTCTAACTCTCCAGAAGAATAAAACCCACTGCCAATAAGTTCAGCCACCTTCAGATGTAATACACATACCTTTTTAGGGCTGCCTCCTCACCCTCCAATATTTCAGGTCTGCAAAGGCAAACCAGAATGGAGACTTGAGGCACTTATCCAGAAAAATGAGGCAAAAAAATCATGTTTCCCCAAAAATTGGTTATGGAAATTAAAATTTATTATTGGCCCTGCTCTAGACAGCGGACTGATTGAGCATTCACTTTGTGGGTTTAGAGCTGGCTCTGGCTTCTCCTGGAGAACATCTCCTTGTTGGGCAGGTGTAAAAGTAGAGTTTTAAATTTGTTGTATGTCAAGTTGAGATTCTCAGATTATTTTTTTCTATTAATTCCTCTTCTCTAGCACATTTTGCAAATAGAATGTGATGATGAGGTTTAGTCATTTTATTTGATAGTTCTAAATAGCTGATCTAAATAATTCCACTCCAAACAAATTCTGAGGGCTTTTTAATTTTGTGTTTGAAATGTTTGGTTGGTATGTTAACCTAGCTTAAATAAATTAGACAGCTAACAAGCTTCTCCTTGTCTCTGCACTGAATAGATACAATGTTATAGGATGATAAATAATAGTTCATGCTTGAAATAGATTTTTGTTTTGTTTGCTTTTCATTTATCCAGGTAATTTAAGGAAAATAAAATCTCTCTCTTTCTCTCCTCTTCCCCCCCTTTTCTTAAAAGGAGCCGTCTGGATTATACTGGCGGGTTGAAAATATGTACTGAACTCTTAAAAGTTTCCAGAAAGTCATTTGAAGTCAAGATACTGGGGAATTCTCACTTTTTTATAAATGTTGATTTTTTTGTTTCTTTTGAGCTTCTTTAATAAACGTCTGTTAGTTTTTTCTTTAAAATATGTTTTTCTTAGAGCTACATCATTAAAAAACCTCTTGAAATTATGGTTCTATGGTTACTTTGTTACTCATTCATTTCTACAAGTTTGAGATGCTCTATACATGTTTTTTGCTAAATAAAAATAATCTTTTGCTTCAGTCTGTGACAATGAAAACAGAGAATTCTCTGGCAGCAATATTACCAACATAGACTTTATATAACTGCTTTTCTGCTTGCTCTCAGTATTATCAGGACTGGTATCCACTGGGTTTAGTAAATTTTGAACTTTATAATATAAATCCCATCTTTTTTACTCAGGACCAATTTCTCTGTTCTTTGGATTACTGGTTTTGGAAGCTTGGAGTGAAAAATGCTCTTAAAAGTAGGGCTGTTTTAACTGGAAATGTTGGTTTTATGTATGCTCTTAGCATTCCCTAATGACTTTTAGCAGAAGGATTTGAAAGCAAGTGAAAAGATTGAAGTGGCTTTTACCTATGTGGTTTGGGGTGGAGTGTCTTCCAAACACAAGTGTCTTTCTCCCTCTGAATGTGGATTCAGTGCTGATGAAAGAGGTCATGCAGATAGCAGTTGGCCCTGTAAAAAGTTTTCTGGAGAATAGATGATGTATGGGTAGAAATTCCACCCCTTATCTTCTGATTTACCCTGAATTTAAAAGATTCCCACTTCGTTGACCAAAGGAGCAGTTTTTTGAGAGTGACCACAGATTCTTGAAAACCTCAGCTAAAGCTTTCAGAAAATAAGTGCGATGCTTGAAAATGATGGTAGAAAGCAACAGCCTTCTGAACTTCCAGAGCTAGACACCCTCAGAATTTTACTATATATAGGAATAAATGTATTTCCTTAAAATGTGTGCTAAATATATTCAAAATATACTGTTAACATATATATATATATACACACACACATATACACTTGTTATTTTGAATGAGCAAGTAGTTAGTCAAATATCTCAGAAAAACTTTGATTTAAAGCATTTTCATGTTTGCAACACAGTCTGAAAGTCATGGTGACCTTAGTTTAGAAAATTAAAAAATAGTCAAGAGCCCTTATCTTCCCACTTTGAAAATGTTTGTGGTTAAGTTGATCTGAGTACCTAGAAGTGATGTTCTCAGCATTTCAATGGTATTTCCAAACACATGCAGGTTTTTGTTTCTTCTGTGCATTCTTTTGTCTTTTGTACTAACAGTGGAACTTATGCTCCCAAATTGTTCATTATGTTCTTCTGTTGGGATTTGTATGACAACTAATTACTTGTTTCTGAAAACAAAGGGACATTTGCATAAGGAAAGTGGGGACCTAGTAAAATCCCTAGGACATATCTTTTACATATATCATTCCATGTCTGACAGAGTCTGTAGCTGTTATTCTTTATAAGATATTCGAGGCTATACGGGTGGGTCAACACCCCTGGCTGGAAGTGGGGGATGATAGAGGTTTGGCCTGGAATACAAAGCATGAAGCTTAAATGTTGATTTCCTCATTAAAATGGTTTCTGGCTAGTACTTTCTCCAAAATTTTTGTTAAAATAGCTGTACAGACATTGGGAAAGGTGAAATCCACAATAACATTAAGAACTAAGACTCACAATTGCCAGAACCTTGGGGAAAATTCCACTGAAGGCCAAACAGGTACAACTCTGTTGAAAACCATATTCGGTGACAGAATGGATAAAGTGATTAAGAACATAGACAAAACCTGGCACTGTCACAAGACACAAGCCCTGTCTTGCTGTGTGCCTTAGGCAGTTTACTTAACCTCTTGAAACAGACTCAGTTTCTTCATCTGTAAAATGGAGATCCTAATAGACTGTCCTTTATGAGCTTACTATGAGGTTTATATGAATTAATACATCAGTGGACAATGCCTGGAACATGGTAAGCCACAGAAAATGTTAGCTATTATTATTCAATGGCCCAACTATACTGTGTCTTCTTGACATTGGGTGGCAATACCCTTTATCACTGTCTTCTTGTTCAATGGAAAAGAGCCAAATCTATCAGAAACCCAAGAAGGCACTTATGTATCACATTGTCTTTCTGAAGCAGTCACTATGTTCCCTGCTCCCAAATGTGTACAGCTCAGCAAAACTCTGTTTTGGCACAAGACAAAATGAACCTCTCTTGACAGTATTGATTTCTGTTGTTTTACCACTAGGTTATGCCCACTGGGACTCTTATGAATGTCTCTATTCCTATTATTTCTTCATCACACAGGCATCTTTTATAATAATTCTATAACCAAGCTCTGGAAAGTCCCCATTGTACCTGAGGGGAACTGAAGTTCAATATACACGGTAAATTAGTGCCAGAATTGGGAAAAGAACTTGACTCAGAGTTCAGATATCTCTTCAGAATGTTGACCTTAAAGGAATGTCAAGCTTCACCCTTCCTCTCTATTATTTTTGGTGCCTTTCAATACAATCACGTTGAATATCTTTAGGTGAGTTAGCAATATATCCATTTAAATCTTTCTTTCTATCTCCCTATATGTCCATCCATCCATCCTATTTTTCACCTTTCTTTAGGAATGCAATAAGGGAGTGGGTGCTCTACTTATGTAAGGGAAGTAAGTTATAAAGAAAAGATAACTCATTATGAAATGTAAATTCTGCTTCTGTATTTGGACTGTCTTGAGTTTGACTGATTTTTATCTACCATGGCTCTAAACAGCTGTGCTCCAACTTGAATCTCCTTGACATTAACATGCATATATGTTTTTATTTACTCCCTTGACGTAAAATATATGTTGTCAATAAGGTATAGCTAGCAAGAGGTTAAAATTAAGATGGAAATGGTTACACACGCTTAGATTTTTTCATATAGATAAATTTATTTTTTCCGTCTGTTTCTTATTGATCCATCATATCTTCTTTTCTCTCCAGATAACTGTCCAATAGAGCAAAGTTTCCTTTGCTTCCTGAACCATCCTCCCAGCAGAACAAAGTTCGTTCTTGAAGACAGATCTGTTAGCGCTCCCATGAGTGAGCTTGGAGCTGTTAACTCAAGAAGGACTGTGTTACAATGAATTTGTAACAAATTAGACATCAGCATAGATTAAATATCAGATGAGCTGGTTTGGCCCCATTATCAGTTGTCAACTCAGCACTATCTCTGCTCCTCTTCTGTGCTCTGCTTTTTTTGCAGGAGTTTAAAGTCTATTAACTATGTTTTTTCAGAATCTCTTGCCAGTAGGGTTCTAGGTTAGATTTTGCCAATAAGAGCCACTAGTGAAAGACTTTTAAAAGTAGGAGAGAGGCAGAAAGTATCCTATTGCTCCTCAGGTAGCAGAGGACTGGCAGGTAGGATTCAGATAATGCCTCTGGGCCTTTCTCTATGAGCCACTTAGTTTATTGCTGCAGGCAGCTGTTTCCCTTGCTAGTAATTTCTTGTTTTCCTGACTCTGAAAGCCAGCAACAAGCCTGAGAACTAGAAGCAGTTTTTCCAGACATTCACACTTTCACCCTTTTCATCACGCATTTCCCTTTATTGAATCTCTTCTTTCTTGAAAAGCTTAAATTATTCTCTGCTTTCCTGACCAAATTTTCATGCTAGGCTGAAATTAACCAAGGTTAATTCACTATAGCTTTTTTCAAGACACGTCAGCTGTCTGGCTTCTCATTTTTAAATTGAGAAGATGGGGTTGCATGATCTTTTTTATAGAATTTTGATTCTAGCTGGAATGCACTCCAGAAAGATGTTTCCTAGGAAGAAAGAGATGAGAGATAGGTCTGTACCAGTGGATAACTGTCTAGATACGCTTATAAGGGAGTTTTATTTGGCTTACTCAGTCTGAGTATCGAAAAATATTGATGCAACACTTAAAGATTTCATTTTATCTAAAAATCTGGAGTTCTGGATCGTCTTTAAAAGTCAGAAAATCCAACAACACTGGGCCTGTGTTCCTCCATGCCAGCAGTTGACTGGAGCCATTGCATGGCCTCCTTATTCATGCCGGGTGTGTGCTCCCCGAGTCTCCACATCCTCATCTTGTCCTGTTGTGTTCCAAGGCTGGGTCAATTGTCATGTATCATCATACAGGTGCATGTTTTTGCCTTATAGTAGAGAGTTATTGTTTTGAACTCACGTTTCTACCAAAAGTGGTAAAATTAAGGATGGAGAGGGCAATGTGTTCCAAAAAAAGTGAGAAAGAGCATGGTGTTTTTATGCAGAATATTTCTACCTATTTACTTGGAAATTCCCCACCCAATTCACTCATTTCCTTCATTTGGCTGTCTCCCATAAGTATTTAAGCTTATGAGCCCTGGTTTAGTCTCTAGCTCTGTTTTTCCCACCTTATTTTGGTCACAAAGACTTTGAAGAATATCATGAGAACTATGGGATGCTTCCCTAGGAAAAAAGTGCAAGAACACAAACATATAATATTCTGATCACAGGTTTCTTTGGAGTCTTGCAGATAACTAAGTTTAATAAGAGGCTTTGCTCCAGAGACACACTTCTTGAGAAAATGAAGATTCGGATTCATTAAGTCTGGGAGGTGTCTGACATTCTGCATTTCTAAGAAACTCTGGTCTTAGTGTTTTGGTTTGGGGGCTGCACTTTGAGCAGTAAGGTTCCAGTGGTTCTTAAATTTTCTGTGGACTTTAGAATCCCCTGGAGACATCTTTAAATAAAGATCGATGCCCAGGCAATGGTATTTTTAAGAAGCTCCCATCTGTGAGGTTTGAAACGTCTGCTCTACATCAAAAGTCATTTACTGAAATAAACAGAGACAGGTAGTGAGGGATATGAGAGGAGTCTAGGCATCAGGTGGATGTTGAAATGGAGACAAGTGGTGCCAACAAGCAGGTAGGACATTGCCAATGACTAACAAGTTTGTTTGTCTGAGACTGACCAAATCCTTTTTTGCTGCAGTGAAACAGCAGTACCCTAATGCCCCAAAGACATTTTCTAATCATCTGCTCTCATTGGAATCACACAGATTGCTTAGCAGAGGCTACTGATCTTGGCCCCCCCCCCCCCGTGTCCCCCCGCCTCGTTGGTTGGTTTCAAAGCAGACCATGAATTAGGGGAAGAAAGCAGAGTTTGGTAGAAAAGAATTTTCTAGTCGTTTATCATTTCCAAGGAAGTATTTTCCTCTTATGATGTGGCCATTCCTAAGCCACCAAAGAGCCACAAAAGTTGCCACAGTAGACTATATGTCAAATGAAAAACTAGTTTGAAACTGTGTCCACTGCTGGCATTGGGTGGATATCTTCTTTCCCAGGTAGTCCAAGGCAATTTAGGGAAAAACATGAGTGTGTAACACAAAAGACATGTGTCCATGACACTGCTTGATCTGGGCTTCAAAGACAGAATTGAAAGCTGAACTTCAATGGGTGTCAGATCAGTGGAAAGAAGTCCTCACAAACGATATCACAGCCTGGGTCATTAATGTTCCTCTCCCTTCACCTTACATCGCAACCTCCATGTGCATGCCTCTAATTAGTGAAGCTCGAACAGCAGAGACTTCTGATGCCAAATGTGTGGAAAATTTCCAAAGAAGCATTTCCATTTTAAAGAGATCTTAAAACATTATCTGAATCAGCTCCCCCTTTAAAAATTCTATTCCTGCAGGGGAAAAGGTAATTATATGCATTTAGATATGGATGGCTTTTGCAAAAGAAGAAAAAAATCCGTAGTTGACACTGCCTAATCACAAGGAATTATTTTATAATCATGAAATAATAATAGCCCTAAAACTCTTAGGTTCAAAGAAATCTCTCAGTGAAATTTAGCTCCTGATGCTTATATGTACTTACTAAACTATGTTTTAAAATACCTTTTGCAATAATTTCTTTTGTTAATTTCACAATTAAACTTCTCTATCACGCACTATCAAGTCATTAGTCAGCCATCATCTTCTGTTCTTTGGTTTCAGAACATCTGGTAGAGTTATATAAAAATGGACAAGACATTTAAAGCACATCTCAAAAAACTTTTGGAATATTGCTCTTCTCCATCTGATTCACATTTCAGAGAGGAGGAAGCCGGAGATGGAATCCCTCTGAGCAATAACAAATTGGGCCACTGGGTGACAAGTCGTGAAGCCTTGAGGAGCAGCAGCTGCCAATGATCCCTTTATCTGTGAGGTCATCATCTCTAATACACACCATTTTCTTCATATAATAGACTTGCACCTGTCATTCGGTTGGGAATGACAAAGAAATATTTTTCTGCTCTCATCTTCTCTGTTTTCTTGTGATTTTCTCTTTTATTCTGTCCTAAAGAACAGATGTTCCACATGCGCTAAGGTCGGTTTTACATTGCTTTGGTTTTCAAGGAGTGTTTTTAACATTCTTGCTGATGATTTAGCATAAATTGTTCTTGCAATTAGTGTGGTTAATGAACTCCCCACCTATCTTTTAGTAGGTAATTATGAAGCTGCTATATATTAGCAGGTACTGTATAAAGAGGAGAGGGGGCTGGTGATTATGGATTCCAACCTCACGTCTATAAGACCAGATCCCAAATGGTTTAATCATCGTCAATGTCAACCTTTGCCATATCTTCATTCTACATGCCATATTTTATAATGTTGCATTTATATTCCATCTTGACTTGGATTTTTGCTCCTTCAGAATAGAGGTGCCCTGATTAGACAAGGCAACTGGCAGTTGAAAGAAATGTTTTTAAAATATGCATGTACCATCACCAATTTCCCACTAGCAGTTCACTGTATCTTCCACTGTCTGCATTTACCAGAGGCATTTTTTGTTTTGTTTTGTTAGATATAATTACAACCAGAAAAATTTGGGTCTATGGCAAAAATGATAATTATCAACAGCTTCTTTTTCTATGAGGTCAATTTTTTAGGCAGGGGCAGGAGATGAGGTGGAAGGGGATCTCTTCACACAAAATATGAAGTCCTTGAGTATTTAAATGTACAAATATGCTATATATGTACATATGTGTGTGTGTATTGATTTAACGAAGTCCTATTATAAGAATGCCTATTCAACCTATAACCTGCCCTGGTGGTCTAGCAGTTAAGATCTGGGGCTCTCACCACCACAACTCAGATTCGTTTCCTGGTCAGGGAACCATACTACCCATCTGTCACTTGTCACACTGTGGTGGCTGCGTGTTGCTGTGATACTGAAAGCTATGCCACTAGTAGTTCAAATACCAGCAGGGTCATTCATGGTGGACAGGTTTCAGTGAAGTCTTTGACTAAGACAGACTAAGAAGAAGGACCTGGCCATCCACTTCCAAAAAAATTGGCCATGAAAACCTTATGAAGAGCAGCAGAGCATTGTCTGATATAGTGCCAGAAGGTGAGCGGATGATGCAAAAAGACCGGGCAGCGTCTCACACACAAAGACGGTGCAGGATTCTGCTCTGCTGTACACAGGGTCACTAGGAATTGGCATCGACTCCACAGCACTAACAACAAATCCAACCTCTAATTATTGCCATCTTTTTTCTATGATCCTTCTCTCTGGTCATTTCATGTCAACTGCTGCTTTAATAATATTGGGCAGTCATTGATGTCACAGATCTTTTCTGAACCAATCAACCGCCGGTTTTCAAATATTTATTACTCCTCCACTATGTGTAAGTCACTGTACTAGCAGATAAGAAAATATAAAAGGAGAGTTGTAAGGTATATAAATAAACATAGAATAACTGGTTAGTCTCAAACTAGAAGAAATATTTTTGCTTCAAATTTACAGAAGAGTGGGTACCTTTTATAGGCACAGGCTCTTGATCTCTATAGCACGGTTGGTTAGAAATACAAAAACCTAGTATCCATCCCTGTCTTCTTCCAGTTTGTCATGATTCTAATTAGGAAAATTGGATGATAGTATACGAAACATTTAAGAGCCAAATTTAAGGATATATTTAAGATATAATGCTAATGCAAGAATTGTCATAAGACAATATGTGGTGGCTTGCCAGATGATGCTCTACACATTAAGTGTTATGAGTTCCAGGGAGAAAGCACTTACCGTATGCTGGAGTGGTCTTGGACAATTTTAGTAAAAAAATTATAGCTGGTCCTTATAGCCTATCCTTGAATTAACTCCATATTATGTAATGCCGAAGAACAAAAAATTAATGTATACAGACTTCATGGTAGACTTCTGAATATAAGACACTGTAGTTTTTCTGATTTTCAGAAAGGGGTATATTTGGTATTTGGAACTTTATCAAATATCAAATATAATTATTGGAAGAGGCTGAGGGTGTTGGAAAAACCCCTGATATTAAAGTTGGACAATTGAGTGTGTCATGCAGGGTTCTTAACTGCAAACAATAGAAATGGACCCTGGCTAACTTAGCAGAAAAGGAGTTATAGAAGGGCCATTGGGTAGCTCACACAATGGGTAGTAGCCAGGGGAACTTGAGCTCCGAGGAGCGGGGTGGTTATATCTCTGTGCTACTGTGTTATATCCCCGCTACTGTGTTGGGCATGGAGCTCTCCACTATGGCTCTGAGTGGTAGGTGAGGCTCTCTTTGCCCTTCATTCCTCCCTCAAGTTTTAGGGACCAGAGAAGGAGATTCTGATTGACTAAGTCTGTGTCAGGGGCCTGCATCCAAATCCCAGAAAACTGGGAGAGGGAGATCAACCACCTTCTGCTTCCTTGATATCTGTGACTATAGAAATTTACTTAAACAATAGTGAGAGAGAGTCCTTTGATCAGACAGAGATAGAGTAGGGAGAAAATAATAATCAGAGGTGATGGCTGACTGGATAAGGAATTCTTATAAGCTTTGCAAAGGGCATTGTTACTCATGGTACATTTATACATATAAAACGTCTACTGATTTCACTATGTTGCACAACAATGGGGAATTGGGGCCATGCCTTCCATCCAGGAATACACAATAGTGCATTCCCCACATTTCTGGATGGCAAATGCTGGTGAGTAAAACACGACAAAAGTCCATTGCACCTGGGTTCAACTGCATCTCTTATTTCCCAGCTGTGTGACCTGCAGCAAGCCACTTAAATTTTCTGAGCCTCAGTTTCTTCTTCTTTAAAATTAATAGTTTGTGATTAAATAAGGTGATAAGTGTAAAAACTGTTTGCAAACTGGAAAGTGCTACAAAAATGTAGGAATAATGATTACCCTAAAGAAATATTTCTGTATTTCTTAGGATATCATAAACGTCAAACTTCACAAGGTCCAAAAATGGTAGCTCCAACTGACCATTTCAGAAATTTATTGCATGCTCTCAGATGTCTCCGAATATGAGATGCTAGGGCAAATCTCACCAGTTGGTGGATTCTAATTGATTTTGTATGCTGATTGAAAGAGGAAGTTTTTTCCCCCTACCTTTACCAGTTATTCAATGGAAGACAGCTGGAGAAGTGTCATCACACTCTTCATTGGAGCCATAAGAGTAAACATTTGGAACAGGGTACAGCATAGAAATAAAGCAAGGCCTTTGGAGACACACTGATCCAAACTTCAAACTCTGCTCCTGGAAAATGGGCATCTCCACAGGAGCTTCCTTGGGATACTTCTCTTGGTGTGATTCTCATGGGACTATACAAAAATTATCTCCATGAAAGTCCTTCAGTGTGTATTTTGATCCCAACTTCTTATGTTTTATTTGGCACGGGTTATGGGAAGAAAACAGGGATGCACTATATCACCACTTGTGTTTACTCTTTGCATTGACATGGTTATTTTCATTTGCAGGAGGTTTATATTATCCACTAAAGGGGTCCCTTTAAGAAGGGGATGCCTCGTATGAGGTTCTGCCAGAGCAGATGTGCCTTAAATGACAGCTTCAGAGCATGGGCTTTTCTGTGTCAAGCTGCTCAGTACAAAGCTAGCTGTCAAGTGACACCGTTGCATCCGTCAGCTTACTGAGGATAAGACGAGTGGCCTTCAGCCCTCTATTGCCTGCTTAATTTTTTTTTGCAGTGTCTCCTTACAGGGGCTGGATGATTAGAATCTCTGTAGGGGTCCTGCCCATGATGAAACGCAGCCCATTACTGTCTATCCAAGGCTGGCAATACTTATCCAGTGTGTTTTGTCCCTAATAAAAAGATGAGGAGACAGTGAGTTTCCCCTTTGTGAAGACCTGAAAAACTCTGGGAACTGGCAGGTTCCCAATTTTGATTTTTATTCTAATTATAGAGTGAAAACAATTCACAGAATTTAGTATCTAATTTGAGATATTTTAATCTTCGTCTCATCCATTAATTTGTCAAGACCATGTTGAGAGAGAAACTTGAAAGCAAGTTCTCCCTGTCAGGAAACCCTTTCAGGGCCCAGATGAAAAATCTGTCTTAATCACATACTCACTTTGCCCCGAGCACCTGAACAAAGAGACCCATAACACAGGCATGAGTCTGAGCACAATTCTTAGTTTAGATGGTGACAGGTCATACTGGATGCAATCTGAATCTCTTTATACAGTTAATCATTTCTGTATCTCGCAGCAATTATTTGTGCAACATTAGGAAACTCAACCCCTGTGGTTCTCAGATTGCCCATCTATAAAATGATAATGTTAGATTATTTGATCTTTGAGGTTCCTGTCATATTTTTAAATACTTATTGTTTTAAAAAATTATTTTATTAAAGACAATATTGGGAAATAAAAACAATATTATCATTATCATTTATTCAAGTTAGTCTAACATTGTTTCAAGCTAGTACTTAAAGTTTAGGGTCCGTTATTCTCAGACTTTACTATTAATACAAACACTAACTCATGCAACATAGTGAAATCTAAACCCCCTTATTTGGGGATAAACTAGAATAATGGACATCTACGTTGGGGAAAAAATTATCCAAGCTTACTTTGGTCTTTTAGATTTAGATTTTAAATGCTTGTCTATGCTCTCCTTATCCACCCCCAAACCATGCATGCACAATCTTTGTGTCAGTAATATCAGAGGCAAATGCACATAGCATATGTGCATAGTAGACACTCAGTATATGCTCAGTGAATTAAATAATGAGTGAATATTCAAACAACATATTTCCATGTTAGCAGATGGTCTTTGATAGAGTCAAATAAGAGCCACTGAGCAAGGCAGTTCTTGTGATAATAAACCATTATCAGTTCTATTATAGGCACTCTTTTTATTCATGGGTAAAATATATGTCAGTGTGACAGCATAATTCTTCTCTGCCATTACCATTGGTCTTCACCAGCACCATCAAAGGGCACTGAGTGTATTTCAAATTTAGAAAGACAGGAAATGTATAAAGTCAGTATCTGAAGTTTTATAACTCCCTGCTCCTCTCCCACCACTGCCAAAACCTATACAAGTCTCTGTGCTTTCAGTTTTCAAAATAGAAGTTTCTGATGTGATGTGGGATCTGAGGTGTGAGAGATGGTCTGTATTAGTGGATAAGCTCGTGTTTTTATATAGAAATCAGTTACGTATTGTAGAAAATCCTTCTTGCTGCAGAGCCCAAGTAGAGTTGAAGGGCAGATGACAAAAATCAACACAGAATGCTCTGTTTTGTTTTTTTTTTTGTCCTCCTGTCATTTTAGGAAATTTCTTTTATCACTTTGATCATGCTACTTTGTGGAGTTGTTTGAGCAAATCCCCACCGTTAGACAGGCCCACTGACTTCCACCTAATAGGGTCATATTTATGTGGCTAGAAGGGCTGCCAACTGACTTCATTCCCCGGGAAGTAACTCTTGGCTAGTTCTGGCAGGGACATTATAAGCTCACAGGCTTTATCAAATCTGTGAAACCAAGTGTGATTTACAACTAGAGTTGGGGCAAAGAAACATACAGCAGTTGGATTCTAAAATCAGTAGCTTCCTCTCTGAAGAAGTAGAAGGAATTTGAGTCATAAGCCAACAAAGAAGACCGATTTCAGCTTATCTTGAAAATTTCCAGACTTATTCATAAATTTGACAGGAGTGCTATCAGAGAGAAACATTTTGAAATGATAAAAAGTAAACACTCGATGTGAGACCGAGAGATGTGGATCTCTTTCACATGGCTGGCTTGGTGCAGAGGGCCACAATGACAATAGAATATCATGGCTGCAGCCCCTCTCTTTCATGTTTCTTTAAACTGCCTGTGGAAGTGTGGATAGGATGAAGACTGTTTAGTCAAAAAAGTACCTTGAATTTTTAAGATTAAGGCAGGAAATAAGGTGGAGTCGAATAGGAAGTGATGAGGTGTTTTTTTTTTTTAACGTACAAAAATATTCGGAGAACAGAATAGGCATAGGTTCTATTTTGAGTATATTGATTATTTTTCTGAGTAGTAAATGATTGGGAAATAGAGGGATTTCTTTTCCCTTTGGGAGTTGATAAAAAGGTGGTATCACCTGCTTTATTGGCAGAATTAAGGAGAGATGGAAGACAAGCAGAATTTTCTGTGATTATCCCATTTGGTAGTTTAACAGTATTATCAAGAAATTGTTTAAATTATCTTGGGATAGAATCTTAAAACCTCCAGAGAAAATGATAAGATTTATCCTAATTTTTAAACAACAAGGAACTTTATTATTTTCCATCATTCAGTATGTCCCTTGTTTTGAAAAAAATATATCTCCCAAAAATAAGCTTCACTCAGTAATAACTGATTCTCTTTCAGAACCAAGTTTCTGGTTGGTTAAACTTCTGACCAGCTGGCACGAGGTAACCAGTTTTGCTACGCTGAATTAAAATAATTCTAGCCTAAGGAAATTTATATCTGCTAACCTGTGTGGTCATCTCAAGAGTAAGTGTGTGTGTGTGTGCGCACACACATGGGCATGTGTCATTTTGAAATGCCAAATGTAGTTGGAGAAGCCCCTTCATCACCTTCAGGGATATTTAAGTCACTTAAAATCCACATTGAAAATCACTGAGCAATCTCAGTTAATATAAGAATAAGTAATCTGTTTCAAAGTAGTCCAAAGCAAACATTTAAAAATATTAAATGAATAATTATGATAGAAAGCAACTTTGCCGAGTGCTGTGGAGACCTCTTTGTCTTTTAAAAAGGATACTCTCAGCGCTGGCCCCGTGGCCAAGTGGTTAGGTTCACACGCTCCACTGCAGGCGGCCCAGTGTTTCATTGGTTCGGATCCTGAGCGCAGACATGGCACTGCTTGTCAGGCCACACTGAGGAGGCGTCCCACATGTCACAATTAGAAGGATCCACAACGAAGAATATACAACTATGTACCTGGGGGCTTTGGGGAGGAAAAGGAAAAAAATAAAATCTTTAAAAAGGATACTCTCTGTCATGAAGGAGGCAGGGCAAAGGAAAATATAGCCCTCTGCCAGGAATGTCTAGACAATTCAGACAAAAGGAAGAATGAAGAGGCCTACTCTACGTAGAATGACAAAAATAATCTTGACCTGAGAATCTTGGATGAGCTTTGGGTTCTGAAATGTTGAGTGAAATACTTGGAAAAGGAGAGGTGAACTCGATGCTTGGTTGTTCTCCTGAAGCTCATGGGTCCTCAATACCCAGCATATATAGACTTCCCTTGTGCTGAGAGTGAGTGTGTGTATGTCGGGTGGGGTGGGGCTAGGAAAAGGAACAGACTTTATTGCTACACTTGGCCTGGCAGCCAACACATCTCCAAGAGTGACTTTCACCTGTGGCACACCTTTGAGAGTGGGATGGCAGAGCTTTTTTCCTCTGACATTTTAATTTTCACTTCTCCTGAGGAATTCTGCCATATTTTTAAGTGGGTACAACACATAGTACTTAATTTATGCATTTAAGTAAGCAGATCTGACAAAACAATAAAAGCTGCCTAAGGTTTATGTGGGAAAATTGCCACTTCTTGAACTTTGAAATTTGCATGCACAGTAAGTTAGGAGTTGCTAATTAACTCTCTGCACATGACCAGAAATACTCACAAATATTGTTTCTTGTCACTAAGAATGTATTTAAAATATGCCCAACAAAATGAACCTTCAGATGATATACGCAGGTCAAAAGAATACTGTGTATCATAATATTTTCAGCTTCATGACCTCACCTTTTTTCACTATTTAGCACAGTTGTCCTGAGAACATTTTCTATTGGTGGTTGTGATTTGTGCAGGATAACAGAGTGGAGTACTTGCTTTAACCCATGAAATCCTCTTTAGAAGAAAACTTGTAACCAGTATAGATGAAACGTTTTTTGCCTATTAGATATATATGAACTCACAGAACTTTAAAATATGAAGTATAATACTTAGGTAAGAGCTAAGGTACTGAAACAAAGAAGTCATAAATACAGGGACTGAAACCAGGCAAAAATTTCTTTCTTCTCACATGACAGTCCAAAGGGGAGCAACTCAGCCTCGTGGGGAAGGCTCTGTTCACCGCAGTCATTTGAGGACCCAGGTTCCTTCCATCTTGTGGCTCCATCATCCTCTGGGGTGTTGTCCATGTGTGGGTCACTGCAAGTCCACACACCATTGCCATCCAGTGGAAAGGGAAAATAGGGGGAGGCAAGGACAGGCAGCTTCATTTTGAAGATGATGATACAGAAGTTGGCCACAACACTTCAGCTCCCATCCCATCAGTCAGAACTCTGACACATGGCTAGGGAGGTGCCATAGGTATTGAAGGCTGCCAGGAAACCTGAAATATGATTCTCCCTGTCACTCTGACTGACTGGCAAATCCACAGAAGTGGGTGAATCATGCTGGATATACTGGATACTCCTTGAGCTTTTATACACCTTCATTTCTATTGACAATAAAGAATTGATAAAATTTAAAAAAAAAATTTAAAAACTTAAAATAGCTTTCTTTTGATCTATGAATCATGTGAATTAATATGACATTCATATAGTTTAGATATAGTTATAGGTTCTTTGTAGTATCCATTTATTTTGAAAAAAATTGGAAGAGGCCCTGCAAAATTTTTCCTCATAACCAATGAATCTGTATTCTCCTAATAACTTTAAAAGAGGATGCGGGGCTGGCCCCATGGCCGAGTGGTTAAGTTCGTGCGCTCCACTGCAGGCGGCCCAGTGCTTTGTTGGTTCGAGTCCTGGGCATGGACATGGCACTGCTCATCAAACCACGCTGAGGCCGCGTCCCACATGCCACAACCAGAAGGACCCAAACGAAGAATATACAACTATGTATGGGGGGGCTTTAGGGAGAAAAAGGAAAAATAAAATCTTTTAAAAGAGGATGCGTTCATTGATTTGTTAAAGAAATGCTATTTATTGTACATCTCCTGTGAACCTGTCATTGTGATAAGCATAAGGTGAGACACAAAGAAGAGGAGTCTCACAGGTCTCAAAGGTCACGGTGGGCAAGATTCCTGGGTCCAGTTGTTCCAAGACACTATGAAACTTGGGCTTGAAGGGCTCTCCACTCTGATGTCCTTTGTATTGCCACTGACTATAGAATTCTTAAATCTTCAGTCTAACCTAAGAGATGGTAATAAATGATTGGAGGCCTCCCCGTTCCCTAATTAGTTCAATGAATGTTTTGTGATCACCCACAGTGCATCAGACACCACGTTAGGGTCTGGAGAAACAATGATGGAGAAGACAGTTCCTGCTCTCATGAATCTTACGTTCTGTATCAATGATTTCCAACCATTGAGCGTCAGAGCTACCGTGCATGTATGCTTGCTACGTTTCTCATTCAGCAGTGGCAGCAGACTCTACAACTATAAACATAACGATCCTCCAAATTTTGTGGCATTAAAATGAGGGTCTTACACTCAATCATTGCACATAAAACATGCTGATTCAGCCTGAAAAAGAAGCAATGGCTCTGAAATCTAGGAAACATCCTGGGGTCCACTGTGTGGTTCTGATTTGGTAAGTGTTAAGGGAATCCTAGGGTCTTTTGTCTCAGAAGTTTCCCAGTTTTTAATTGGGTTATTTTTTTCTTTGTTGTTGAGTTGTATGAGTTCTTTGTATATTTTGGATATTAACCCCTCATCAGATACATGATTTCAAATATCTTCTCCCAACCAGTAGGTTGCCTTTTCCTTTTGTTGATGGTTTCCTTTGCTGTGCAGAAGCTTTTCAGTTTGATGTAGTCCCACTTGTTTATTTTCGCTTTTTTCTCCCTTGCCTAAGGGGACATATCTAAAAAGATATTGCTAAGATGGATGTCGAAGAGCATGCTGCCTATGCTTTCTTCTAGGGGTTTTGTGGTTTCAGGTCTTACATTCGAGTCTTTAATCCATTATAAGTTAATATTTTGTGTATGGGAAAAGGTAGTAGTCTAATCTCATTCTTTTGCGTGTGGCTGTCTAGCTTTCCCAGCACCATTTATTGAAGAGACTTTCCTTTCTCTTTTGTATGTTCTTGGATCTTTTGTCAGAAATTAGCCGCCCATAAATGTGTGGGTTTATTTCTAGGCTCTTAGTTTTGTTTCCTTGATCTATGAGTCTGTTCTTCTGCTAGTCCATGCTGTTTTGATTACTAGCTTTGTAATATAGTTTTAAATCAGAGAGTGTGATGCTTCCAGCTTTGTTCTTTTTTCTCAGGATTGCTTTGGCTATTTGGGGTCTTTTGTCATTCCATATAAGTTTTGGGATTCTTTGTTCTAGTTCCATGAAAAATGTCATTGGGACTTTTATAGGGAGGGTCTGAACAGACATTTTTCCAAAGAAGATATACTGATGGCCAACAAGCAAATGAAAAGATGTTCAGCATGTCTACTTATTAGGGAAATGCAAATCACAACCACAATGAGATATCACCTCACATATGTCAGACGGTTATTATTCAAAAAAACAAGAAATAGGAAGTGTTGGAGACAATGTGGAGAAAAGGGAGCCCTTGTGCACCACTGGTGGGAATGTAAATTGGTGCAGCCACTATGGAAAATAGTATAGAGATTCCACAAAAAATTAAAAATAGAATTATCATATGATCCAGCCATTGCACTTCTGGGTATTTATCCAAAGAACACAAAAACACTAAATGCAAGAGATATGTGTACCCTATTTCATTGCAGCATTATTTACAATAGCCAAGACTTGGAAACAACCCGAGTGCGTAATGACAGATGAATGGATAAATAAGATGTGGTATATATATATACAATGGAATACTACTCAGCCATAAAAAGATGAAATCTTACCATTTGCAACAAATGGATGCACTTTGAGGGTATTATGCTAAGTGAAATAAGTCAGATGGAGAAAGACAAATACTGTATGATTTCACTTATATGTGGAAGACAAAACAACAACAAATAAGCACATAGATACAGAGAATAGATTGGTGGTTGCCAGAGGGGAAGGGAGTGGGGGAATGGTGAAAGGGGTAAAGGGAGATATTTGTATGATGACGGATGGAAACTAGACTTTGGGTGGTATGATATAGTCTATACAAAAGTTGAAATACAATGATGTACACATGAAATTTATATAGTGTTATAAACCAGAGTTACCTCGATAAAAATAATGAAGATCACAATGTACTGTGTCTAAAATAAAGTGAGAAAAGCAAGTTGCAAAATGAAAAAAGAAGCTTCTTGTGATTTTCATGAGCGGTCAGTTTGGAAAATTACATTTATGCATGTAATGTGGTTCTGTTTCAACACTTTTTTTTTTTTTAAAGATTTTATTTTTTCCTTTTTCTCCCCAAAGCCCCCCGGTACATAGTTGTATATTCTTCGTTGTGGGTCCTTCTAGCTATGGCATGTGGGACGCCGCCTCAGCGTGGCTTGATGAGCAGCGCCATGTCCACGCCCAGGATTCAAACCAATGAAACACTGGGCCACCTGCAGCGGTGCACGTGAACTTAACCACTCGGCCACGGGGCCAGCCCCAGTTTCAACACTTTTTTAACCTCTGTCTTGCTGGTATGTGACAGGTGATGAGTCCACTGTGTTTTATTGATGAGAACTTGAAAACTCTCCCAGTGCTCTGTGGCTGTGAGCCCCATTACCCATTACTGGATTTTCCTCCAATGTTGCTCAGTCTGACACCATCTTTAGGTTTAGCTTTCAAATGAATTCCAATATTTAAAGCATTTTTTCTTCACACTAAATATGTAGATTCCTTAGTTCTCTACCATCAAGCTATGCCTTGGTTTTGAGTAAATCTTAAAAACACTTTTAACTTCCTACTGTATGCAAAGCACAGTACATTACAAATGCATTTATATGTTCTCTTCAAAAAGTGACTCCAATTAATCTCCTATGGTTCAACACGGATCTAAAAGAAAAACCATGAAGCATCCATCAGTCAGTTGAAGCCCTTCTCCCAGCTGGAGAACTGATCAATTTAAGAACATTCACTTATTTTTCTGTGCACGGAGAGTATGAACTTTTCATTGCATTTTAATTCACGTTTCCCCCCCTTTTATTGTCACATTACCTGTCAAATATGAACTTTGTATCCAAAGGTTCTTTTTCCTTATATAGCAAAGTGAATATTTTGTTAGCTATTTTTCTTTCTTCTCACATGACTTTCCCCCAAAGATACTGTATAAAATGGTATTTTGATTTCCTTTATTTGTTTTATAACAGATATAGTGTTAAATTGAAAGAAAATAAGAGTCTTCTTCCTGAAGTTTCTTTTAGAGACCATTGAAAATATAGAGAATCTATTTGCTTAGCTTTAAAGCCCCCAAATGTGAACAGCATTCTGAAGTGAAAGCTGTTCTTGAGGACCGATGACATATGATCTGAGTAACAGCTATGGTACTCAGGTACAGCTGTTCTTTCTGTGTGGTTTCAAAGCTAGAAGCTCAGAAAATCCATCAAAGCCAGAGTTAGAGCAGAAATAAAGGTGATGACATAGCCATTTGAGGTGAGAAAGGTGAGCTTCTTCAGAGGGTTTCCAGAAAGTGCATAATGAAAACAATTTTGGAGCCATGTTTCTTTGGTACTCCCAGCTGCCTAACTCAGATCTCCCAAGGATGAAATGCAATGTGACCTGATTAAATCCTTATGATGTTCTCATCGTCCCTCCTCTGTCTCCTGTCCCCTCTTAATACTGCCCTCATTTAGTGGGTTGGATTAAACTCTGCTAATTTAAGGGCTGCTTCACAATGCTATTCAGAGAGAAGGATATAGAGCAGCAACGTGAACTGCTCCTTCTCTCCAGGGCCCAGCATAGAATGTGAAAAAAATATCCTCACTATTGCCACACAATGGGAAGGGGTTATATCTACTTGCAGCATCACTGCAGAAGTTACATATGAACCTCCATTAGAACTCATTAAGTCTTTTTTCCCTTGGCTCCCAGCCTCCTTGACAGCTTTAGCTGAGCAAGATCTCCCACCATCCTCAACAACCTACGTGCTCCATCAGCCCCGACATTTAGACTCTTCTATGCGAAGCACAGGGCTCACTTGTATTGTACTTCTTATTCCAGACAACCAGTATCATCCGTCTTTGGGGGTTACTGTTGGTAGTCTTGTCACTCAGACTCAGCAACAGGCATGAAGGCTCCTTTGATTATATTTCAGTTCCTTGAAAAGAACCATTCTGTACCTCATTTGACTGCTAAAAACCCATAGAGGTTCTTGTCTTGTTAAATGTAATTCTGTTGCAATTACTGTCAAATATTGAATTAAAAGTGGTTAGCTCATTAACAGCTCCCCCCAACAATCGATTAAAAAGTTTTCTTTTTTTATATGGAGATGGTTGGCATTTACTTACAAACTCCTTTCTCATCTTTGGAATCTAATTATGGTCGCTAGGAATGCTCATTTTTTACTTGGTCTCTGAATTCCTGGGGCATGGAAGGGGCATGTAGTGGGAACAGATGGATGTGGCATGAAACTACCACCGGGACAGAGGCCAGGTCTGGAAGAGATCCAGCTGAAGGTGTAGGGTACAGTATCGAAGGCAGGGCAGTCTCCAGCCTCCGAGGGGCTCATCAGGCTGTAAGAGGGTGGACTTCCTGATGTGGCGGGCAGAGCTGGGATCTGGGGAATACAGGAACAGATGACACTTGAAAAGCCAAGGCAGGCAGGCTGCAGCACTGAGCAACGCATAAGCAGAAAGCAGGGCAGTAGGCACTGGGCTGGACTTCAGGTGGAAGACGGCCAGGTTACAGTAGCACCCAGTCTTGGAAGGAGAAGGAACAGTAAACTAGGCATACGACTTTGAAAGTAATAATAAAACAGCAGTGAAAACACTCCCCTCTAATCCACTTCCACCATAGCCTCTGGAGTGATCCTTTTAAAAATATAAAGCAGATCACACCACTGTGCTGCCTAACCTTTCCAGTAGCTTCCTAAACCAGTGCTTCCTTATCTCAGAAGGACAAAGGGATCGCTCAAGGATCTTGTTAAAGTGCAGATTCTGGCTAGGAGGTCTGGGGTGGTACCGGAGTTTCCGCATTTCCAACAGGCTCCAGGTGATGCCGGAACCACACTTGGAGTAGTGAGAACTTGAAGCACAATCAAAATTGCCTGGCCTCCCTTCACTCTGTTTTCTCCCTTGTGCGTCCACATGCCAACTGCTCTCATCTCGTCGCTGCCTCACAGACTTTGCAATTTCTGTTTCCTGCGCATGGAATGCCACTCACCCGCTGTTCTAGCTTCTCCTTCTCTGGTCTCAGAGTAAAAGTCACCTCCAGAATGGCTTCCCCTGACCACCCTATCCAAAGCAGACTCCTTATTTCCAATCATTGTCTATTAGACTATTTCTTCCATCATAACTAGCCCTTACTCATTCTGTTACCATTTATGTATTTTTCCATGTTTATTGTATGTGTCCCCAATTGGATATAACCTTCCAGGAAAACAGGAACCATTACTGATATCATTTCCCTCTACCATTTATTAAGTTCTACCTATGTGCTAGACGCTCTACTAAACACTTTGCATTTATCCCATTTACTTCTAGCATCAATTCTGTAAGTTAGGTCTTTTTAATCACTACTTTACAGACAAGATAATAGACACCCTTTAAAAACACCAAACAGAGACTTCAAACATTTGAGCAGAATAGAGATCCAGAAAAATGGTTATTGCTTGTGCTGCCTCTGATTCTCTGTCTCTGTTTCACCTACCAGGTGGAGATATTCATACTGGATGATCTCTACCATCTCCATATGGTCCCCATGGGTGCACTGCCCAAAAGGGGATAGCAGCTCCATTCCTTGATCTCTCCTTGCACAGCTGAGCTAGTCTGATGCCAAAGACAGTTGGCAATACTAAGGCAGAACTGAAAGAAATTCAATAAAGAAAGTAACTAGTTTATCAACATTACCAAACTTACTACCAGCTGCTATGTATTGTGTTCCAACCCCAGGCCACATGCTTTAAAAATGAGATCAGTCAAAATGACTAGGGGGAGGTTTCTATTCCCAGGGCAAAGCTGTAGCATACCTTGGACCAGCATGTGTTCCTCTGAACCAGCTCTACCATCAATGACCAGGGGCAGGATGCTCTGCCTGGGCTTGTTTTCTCCTCTCTGTAAATAGAAATTCCAGCAAGAGTGCATTTCAACAGTGTTTGGCACTTGGGATCCATACATAGCTTTTCCATGCAAGACAGGGCATGTGTAGCCCTCTCTTTATTGAGGAGGACATTTCAGGGTTGAGAATTAAGGATTCAGTTTCTATTGCCCTGAATGATCCTGAAAGGGGCAGGATGAGGTCACTCACATAATTCTATGTATAAGTAAACATTTCATTTCGTATTATGGAGGGAAGAAAAGAAAAGTGGGAGATTTGGGGTTTGATTCTAAAGGCCCTTCAAATACCGGCTTAGCTGCTGACCCCCCTCGAAGGCAGAAGTGCAGAGGGGCCTGCCGCATGCTTGTTATTTTTGATGGATTGCAGTCTAGCTGCAGGGCAGGAAGCTCAAACCCCCAGGGTCACATCGTTGTAGCTTGCAAAGAAGCTGAGGCTTGAAAGATTTTATTGTAGCCAGACCCAAGGAGAGTTTCAGGTACTGTCTTCAAGATCCTTACTCTTGCTTCTTCGTGCTCACCCTAGATAGAAAGAATCCTGCCAAATTGCACTCCGCTCCCACACCCTTCCACACATACGCTAGAGCTGAATATGAAAATTGGTCTCTAATTGTTGGATACAAGCTTGACTAGCTTTGAATTAACAGCTAAAGCTGTATTCATTAATCTGAACAGGGAAGAGCAGGCAGACTGTCACAACACGGCTCAGTTCAGTAGTCATGCAGAGCAGGTGAGCGAACGGGAGGCACTTTGAAAGTGCGGCAGCCATCTCCATCAGCCCCATCAACCAGTGATGAAGAGGGGAAGGCAGCCAGCCACAATATCGCCACGAGATGGATGGCATATCTCAAAGTCCACCGTCCCAGGGGCAGCCCAGCAATGATCGATGGTTATCCACAGCAATTAAACTTCAGAGCTTTTAAATGTCATTCTAGAATGGAATGCCATCTCATAAAGGTGTTGTTTAACATTTATCAAATATGTGGATGGGGTGGGGTTGGGGGACTGTGGAGTTATTCTTTGGGGAAATAGGAACAAATGTTATAGCTTTGGAAGTGTGAAAACCGTGAGAATAACATTTGATACCATTCTAATATGTTCTCTTCAACATTGGAATCAACTGGAGCAGAATCCTTTTTGCACACTCTAAGATGTTTTTTAAATGCTGGGATTTAGTGGGGGTGTGGTGGAAAGAATATGTAACAAAGGGTCAGGAGAAGCAGTTTTAAACCATTGCTTTTTCACTTATGGTGATGTACCTTGGATAAATGACAACCTACCTGTGTAAATGGGACAGGTAAGCAGGAATGGTGGTTCTCAATCTCCAGCGTGTATTAGAATCACCTGAGAAGCTTTTAAAAAACAGCAATGATTGGGGCCCACCTGATCCAATTAGTCTGGGCATGGGGTGGGGCATATATGTGGTTGTGAAATCTCCCCAGGTGATTAATATGTACTGTGAAGACTGAAAACAACTGGATTATATAAGCTTCAAGTGTCTTCAGCCTTATATTTCCACAATTCTTTTCTACTTATGGGGATATTCCCAGAGCAGAGGATACTGGTTGATAAGAAAACTTTCCATCAGAAGAACATATGTCATTGAAGGACAATAATATGGTGGTAATATTTTTTCTGCTACCAATTTGTATTCATTCATTCAATAATCAGAGACTGAACAAATCTTGGCAATTCTTGTCAAATTCAAAGTTGGACGTATGAGGCCTGGGTTTACTTGCACATCGTGCAGTGGGGACCATGAGTGTGGAGGTGTGTCCCATGGATACCAACCTCTATAAAAGGCAGTTGGAGCAAAGTTCTTTGAATATCAGAAAATTGCTGATAAAGTTCTTGATCCTACATTCTACATTGTCGTCTTTTCTTCTGTTTATTCCTCTGTTCTATATCTAGTTCAGTGATGGCATGATATTTTTGAGATAACAGATACTTTTAAATGCCTCCTCCCCATGTTTTCTTTTCCCTCCTCCATTACCACATTCAAGCAGATAGCTAGTTTTATAACTTTTGCCTTAGGGGTAGGATGGACCAAAAAAAAAAAAAAGGGAAACATACACAGCTTTAGGTTCCCCAAGCCTGGTCCCTTTAAGGAGATTATTCTGATAGAGGGAATGTTCTCTAGATTATGGAATTCCTCAAGGAGGAATGAAGGGGAATGAAGAGGAAGGAAGGGGAAGCGTGAACAGAGACCTCAGTGGGCTCAGGAGACCCCGGCGTTGTTTGCAGGAGGAGTGCTGGGGAGGCAGGACAACCCAGGGGTGTAGGAGACCAAAGGGCCAAGGTGATTAAGCCCACTTTTTTGATGGAGATGCCCAAAATGAAAAAGGCCAGTGAGGATGTTACCCGGCCCACCCACTCCATAAGACATTAACCACAACCCTGCTCAGAATAAACCTAATGTGTTCTCTTTAACTTACAGGAAACCACAAAGAGAGGAAGGAAAAGATGGCTGAGACATAGCTCAAATCCAGTTAAAACCGGTAGTAGGCAATGAGGCAGTCCAACTTGACCCACAGCTCATTATATGCTCATTTTAATACATTACCATATTATAGGATACACCCAGGATGTCAAGACAGTTTACAACTGCCATGATAATGGAAGGATGTAACCAAATAAAGAAAAGAGGTGGCACCCTTGCTCCCCAGAAAAGCCTGCCCATTTTCCCAAATAACTCTGAGTATTCCTCCCCTTCGTTACCTAGACCCCTTACAATAGCTGCTTAATCACCCCGGGAGCCAAGATGTTGATTTGTGAACATAGTTCCTACTTCTCCAGTCTTTGGGCATTGAATAAAGCTGTGCTGATGAATGCTCAGCTCAGGTTTCTTTTGAGCTCTGCGACACCAAACAGAAAAGAACACTCTGAGGAAGAGAAGGGCTGATTGTGGGTTCAAGGCCCACCAGAGGGAAGTAAAATTAGTAACAAGGGGATGGCTGTCAGGCCCATCAAAGAGGACATGCTGTAGACAGTTCATCAGGTCTCCCCATGTCTACAGGCAACAGAAAGAACCAGCTGAGCTGAAGGGGCTGTGGGATGAGGTCATCTCTGTAGTGATTGAGTAGAGCAGAGCACCAGGACGGAGGATGGATGGTAGGTGGATGCTTGTAAAGACAAGTGACATAAGACCAGATAGGCCACCTCTTTGCCTTGACATTGTGTAAGTTCCAAGGAACAAATGAAACTGGAATTGTATGGTGGACTAGAGTACTCAAATATAAATTGTCACCCTTTAAAAATCTTTGGAGATATAAACCCTTATGGGATCTCCTTTGGACAGAAATAGAAGATAAAAATGAATCATGAGGTGTAGTTTGGCAAATATATACAGCCATGTATGATTAGTGTGGCAGTCAGAATTCTATGGAATATTAAAATGGATTCCCATTTAGAACAAGTCTTCACTCTGCTCAGAGAATTCCATTGCTTTAAATGAAAGGCAAATAGGTAGAGAAGCCGACCTGTAAGAGATAATTCCATTTGCAAGAGAAGAAGTCTAATCTATTTTCATGCCAGTGTGTAAAGGACTTTTCACTTTATTCACCACTTCATTAATCTAATTTCAAAAGGGAAGGCCAGGACTGAAAACAGAGGTTATTCACATTTCAAACGAACTCCTTAGGCATAATGAGTGAGCAAAGCCTTCAACTGTTAGACTCTGTTGCTTTTCTACCAGCTGGAGAGAAGCACAATGAAGGTCATGCTATTTAATCTTACAAACAGATGTATATAGTTGGGGTTGAAGAAGGAATTATTTTGAAAAATGGCAAATAGATCTGTTATGCACTGAGTATCAGGGCAGAGTTTGAAATAACATGAACAGTTCGATGGTTTCTATTTCCATCTTGTTTCAATCTACAGAATGAGTGAATGAATGAAAAATTCCATGGTGAACCATGAGACATAGCTAGAGTCATATTTACCAAATACCATTCTGCAACATAACAGAGGGGTTTGGAACGACTGGAAATACTTCCACTCCAGGAATTTCCAGGACATCTGGTAAGTCAACACCATTATCACAAACATTATGGCCAACAATGTGAGTTCTTGCAACAATGTATTCATTTTCCAAATGTTCCAGCTGAGAAAGCCACACAGAACATTCCCACCACCTAGCAGATGGCTAATGGGGAAGCCAATATTTTCTGTGGAAACCAAAGGTTCTTCTTCTAACATCAGACATTTTCAGCAGAGAGAACAAATAAGCATTTGTTTTTGTATTCTATTCTTTCACACTCATAAAGAGAATGTATTACAGACTATTAATTTAAAAAGTGCATAAGAAAATGAGTTTTGTCTTGTGATTATACAACTAAGGGGTTTTTAGATCCAGAAATGCTTGGTGCTGGGACCAGGGCTACTTGCTTTCTTATCTAGCACGAGATGGAGGGGTAGGGAAAGCTTTGGGCTTTTGTTGATTGTAGGGGAAAGAACTTTAAAATATGTGGGTGGAAATGAGTTTGCTCCTGCCCACCTCAGATTTACAACAGACTTGTAGGATGTGGAGAGTGTGAATGGGATTTTATTTTCATAGAAAGCGAGCAAAATGAACAAGGTACAGTTGCCCAGTTTATGTTAGGGGAGAGCGGGAGGAGGTGACAACAAAAGATAAAACATGTTATTTGAATAACATTGTTAATACATCAAGTTTCCCAGACGACATTTACTGTGCCAGGAAAGTGGGTCGATTTGCCTTAAGCTATTTTGCCTTCACTTGTTATTATCAAGCATTCAGATAAATGTATATATAACACATATAACAAATGTAACACGTACTTTAAAGAATCGAACTTGTTATAAATAGACGGTTTCATTTGTTTGTTTGTTTGTTTTTGTTTTGTTTTCTAAGCTGTTTGGAGTCCAAGTTGAAATTTCCACTTTTTCTGTAATGAATGTTTTTATGTCGCTGCTGTCTGACTAAAACACTTTCATTTTTAAATTAGCTTTGATACTGCCATGCAAAAATATTGGCATGTAAAATTAACACCTACTGTTATAACAGGCTAATTCACTCAGTCAATAATATTAAAGTTACTATATACCTACTATGTAGAAGAAAATATGCCAGGCTCTGCTGGAGACATAAGAAACTTACATGAAAGTTAATGGTGCAAAGACATGCTTAATTTCAGTAAGTTATCAATCATGTCAGTCTCCCTCCTTTAAAGAAATGAGTAGCTTAGCTGAAACACCTATTTGGTGGTTGCTAGGAGTTTGGCTTTCTGAAACTGGTACAAGCTGGAGTCCATGATGTTGTTCAGGGGTGGCTAACAGATGAAGATGTGCTCTTCTTGGTGTAGAGTTTGGTTCAAGAATCGAGAGAGCTGAAAATGTGTAAAGAACTCCTTAATCACTGTGGTAGGTGAATAACGCCCCCTCTCCTTGCTTAAAGATGCCCATGTCCTAATCTCCATAATCTGTGAATATGGCACATGGCAAAAGGACTTTGCAGATGTGACCAAGTTAAGGATCTTGAGATGGAAAGATCATCCTGGATTATCTGGGCGAGCTCAATGCAATCACAAGCATCCTTAGGAAGGCATGACGATCAGAATCAGTAAAGAAGTGACTATGAAAGCAGAGATTGGAGTGGTGTGCTTTGAAGATGAAAGAATGGACCATAAACAAAGGAAAGCAGGCAGCCTCTAGAAGCCGGAAAAAGCAAGGAAACAGGTTCTTCCCCAGAGTCTCCAGAAAGGTAGATAGCAGCCCTGCTGACACCTTGATTTTAGCCCAGTGTGACCGTATCATATTGCTAACTTATAGAACTGTAAGGTAATAAATTTGTGTTGTTATAAACCACTAAGTTTGTGGTACTTTGTTACAGCAGCAATAGGAAACTAATACAATCAAATTCATAAACAGCTATTGTAAGTTCTTCTGGAAGGAAGATGTAAGCCTGAGTATAAAAGAACTGTGGCATAGCAAGAATTCGTCATCTTTCTCAACTCTAGCTGGGTGGTCCCCAAGTAGAGCAGCATCAGCCTTACCCATGAGGAGCCAAGGGATGAGAGGAAAATGTGTGATGGCGTTTCTCCTCCTGCTGTCTGCAGCCACCTTATCTTCGCTCGGATCGATATCCTTTCTGAATAAATTGGGAAACTACAAGACAGAAGCATATATGGTCTCCTCTTGACAACTTGTACTTGTAGATAGACCTGAAATGATGCAAAAATAATCCTAGAAAAGGCTCAGTTAAGAATTAATGGGGTACTTACTTCTGATTATAACACAACTTGTTTCTACATCAAATATAACTTGCTGGAGGACTGGAAGTGATAATGATTTGGAGCAGATAATTCCTGAAGTTCTATGAACTTCTTTGAGCTCAATGATTTTTATTTCCTTGTAACAACTCAAGAAGTTTCTACCTGTCATTGGATATCTTAGTAAACAGATAGCAGAGAGAACAGAAACTGAGAAAAACAAACCTAAACAAAACACTTAGCATGTAAAAGGAATGAATCACCAGAGAGAAAACAGTCACCTGGTCCTGGATGTTTTCCATGACTTCTGCACACATCTGTACAATAAGCAAGAAGAACTCCAGTCCTGCATCTGGGGCCTGTTTGCAGCAGGACTAAATGTTGGTCCTCCCTCTGATTTGCCTTTATTCTGTGGGACAAGATGTCAATAGAGGTGGTTTCTCCTGAGGGTAAGCCTCCTGAATGCCTAAAGCGGGAGTCACTTCTGAACTACTCCAAAGGAGTCCACCATCTTCCCCAGGATTCCCCCAGAGGATCTTGGTCATCTGAATTATAGCCCTTCTCAAACTGTAGTTTGTTTAACTGTTTTCACCCAATAGACTGTGAACTCCTGGAGATAAGGCATGGTGTGTCATTCATCTTTGTGTTTCTGGTGCCTAATGAAGTGCCTCCACTCAGTGAGCACTTCATACATGTTGACTTTCATTGTTGAAAGGGGAAAAACCATTTTCTCCCTCTGAATCATTCAACTTTCTCATCAACCTTGCAGTCACTAAGGCTTGAATCCTACAGCCATACCTGACTCCCCCTTTTACTTTTCCTTCCGATCAAATATTCCTTAAGTCTGGTTCATACATTCTTCACAGTCATCCCTCTCTTTGCATTGCTAAGATTTTCACTAAAGTCTGATTCTTAGCTCTTCATGTCTGATTGCACTCAGAGTATTCCAACCACTCCTAAACCCAGCGACAGAAGAAACTCTTCATATCATCTCCTTGCTTCTATCGATTATTTCCAGGTACAAGTCCATGGACCAGTGACAGGATGACTGGGCCAAAATTACCCAGGGAGTTTATTACAAAATTGGCATAATCTCTGGAGGTTCTGAACGAACATAGAGCTCTTTATTTTAAAGAGCTTCCCAGTTATGGGTTGAACTGTGTCCCTGTAAATTCATATGCTGACATCCTAATCCTTGGTATCTCAGAATAGAACCTTATTTGTAAATAGGATCATTGCAGATGTAATTAGTTAAGTTTAGATGAGGTCATACTGGAATAGGGTGGGCCCTAATCCAATATGACTGGTATCCTTATAAAAAGGGGAAATTTGGACACAGACACACACACAGGGATATCACCATGTGAAGAAGAAGGCAGAGTTTGGGGTGATGCTTCTTCAAGTCAAGGAATACCAGAGATTGCCAGCAAACACCAGAAGCTAGGGATGCAATATGGAAGAGTTTTTTCCTCACAGACCTCAGATGGAATTAGCCCTGCTGACAGCTTGGTCTTGGACTTCTGGCCTCCTGAGACAATACATTTATGTTGTTTTAAGTCATCCAGTTTGTGGTGCTTTTCTGTGGGAGCCCTAGGAACTAATATACCAGATAATTCTTATATATAGCCATGGTTTTGGAACTGGACTCTTATCACTCCCCTTCCTTAAACCTTCAATGGCTTAAAGGGTAATCAAGAGCAGTCAATGAATTTATATTTGTAAAATGCTGAAAACAGTCTTGGCACATAGTAAGGAGTTACACGCACATTAAATTTTCAAAAATCCTTGTTGCTGAAAGCAGCAATATTAGTGTACGTGTTCACCATGAAATAACTTTAGATGCTATGAATATGAAAACAAATTCTTGCTAAGACTATAATTGGCTTCTGAATTCCACCATTTTTCAAGTTTAGGTTGGGGCTAAGATCAGTAGTTCAGTAGTAATCCATCTTAGGAGACACAGCATCTTAGAGCTCTGTGCATGCTCATGAATCTTCAAACCCTAAGTCACTGGAGCGTCTGTGATATATTGTTGGAATGTAGGGAGAGTAACAGTGATGCAGATGGCTGGGATGGAGTCTTGTCAACTGAATCTCCTTAGGTATCAGCGCATTTTCAGCGATAACATGGCACTTCCTTTTGTTTATAGACAAGAAACGTAGTGAAGATGCGACTCAAATGAATGCAGTTGGGGATACACAGGGGCCTGCAGAGTTAATATGAACAGATGCCAACAGTGAGTGTTTGCTATCTTCCAGGCGCTCTCTTAAATGGTTTACCTGTAGTGTTTCATTTAGTTCTCATGACAACCCATGCTTGGTAGGAAATTACCCCCATTTTTACCAAGGAGAGAACTGAGGTTCAGAGGACTGAAGTGACATGCTGTGGAGCACACAGGTTCTAAGTGGCAAGGCTGGCATTTAAACTCAGGCCGTCTGACACCAGTGCCTACCCTCCTAACCTCTGCCTTTAAAAAAAAACATGCTTTTTCTTCTGAATGCTAGCATACACTCAGAAAAGTATTTAAAACCTATATATACAATTTAAAGAACTCCTGTAAGGCAGATGCTTGTATAAGCTGCAGCCCTAAAAACAAACAGAACATTGCCAGGGCTCTGGAAGCTTTGTGAGCAGCCTTCTATGTCATGTTCCCTTCTGACACCACCTCATTACCTAGAGGTATCAATTTGTGATAATTGTGATGACCATTTTCTTGCTCTTTTGTAATTTTATCATCAGCGCTTATAACCCTTGATAATGTGTCATTTTTTTTAAACCAACATTCAAGTCCTTCCACAGGAGAGATTCTGTTCTCATTTCCTATTATTTTCCTACTTGAAGTGTCTATAACTTCTGGTCGATTTATATGACCCTCAACATGTAACGTACATTGCTTCTTCCTTCCTTTATATTTGTTCCAGTAAATCCCTTCCTTCAAGCCTCTGTCCTCAAATTCAGACTTTTATATGGCCCACCTGCCTAAGGGGGGCCGTTCTGATGGGTTTGTCCCTTAGGGAGTCCTTCTCCCCTGAACTGCTGTAGTCCTTGTGTCTATTCCACCCATTTTATACTTTCCTCCCAGTGCTGTGTAACGCTGTTCTTTAATAATATAGAGCCTCAAAGTGTTTGTTACTACTACTGTTTTATTCATTGTTAATTTATTCATTCAACACACACTTATTAAACATACTGTGTGGCAGATGTAGGTTCTGTATATACAGCAGAAAATAGGATATACAAATTCCCTGCCTTCATGGAGCTTACATCCTGGAGTAGAAAGACAAATAATAAACAGCTAAATAAGATAATTTTAGTAAATAAGATATCACAGTGATAAACACTGAAGGAAATGAAACAGGGATGCGAGTCGTGATGAAAGGGGGATATCCTTTGAGTCGAGATGTTTTCTACCATCTGGGAAACAAACGTCAAGTCAGAGAACACAGACAGTACAAAGGCCCTGAGGCAGAAACAAGCTTGGTACAAAGAGGGTAAGGAAAGAGCAGGAGGACAAGAGGGTATAGAAGTGGTCATGGGTAAATCATGTAGAATCATTTAGTTTTAAATGGTAACTAGTAATGATAACTGGTAACTGGTTTTGAATTTTTCTAGATGCAATGGGATGCCACTGTAAGGTTTAAAGAGTGGAAGAGGTGTTCTTTCACTTCCTTATGAGCTCTTACCTCATATTGTCTTTCTGCTTTTTGTATACATGTTTTTTCCACTAGAGTGTCCAATCACTGTAGTTCCTTAAAATTTTTACTGTTCTTGCAGCCAACATTGTTGTAAAACCTGTGTAGATGTCCCTTCACGCCTGTAAATATACTAACACTTTATTTTAGTTTTTAGCAATGTTAAACTTTTCTGAGTACTGAGTATTCTCCAAAACCCATCAAATCAGTAAAGTTTCACTTGGACAACTGAAGTAGCTTCGTGTGGTTATTACGTTGTCAATAAACATGACCCACCTTGTGAGCAACTCCAGAAGCGCCGAAACACCTGTGAGCTGTTCAAGATCTAAAGTGTGCCTCCTCTACGATTAGGGATAGCTTGACGCGACTTGAATTCCAGCTGACCTTTTGGGTGCTTCTCAAAGCAAGACGCGCAGAGCTGGGAGGAGGAGCTGAGGTTTCTGGGAAACCCAGCAGTTGCAGCCATTGCCTTTCCACTTCAGTTTCCCAAGGACTTTTGTCTTCTTACGGTATGCGCCTCTGAGAATTTTAAACCAGCAAAGCAACTGTCAAAAAGGGAGAAAAACCCTGAGCAAATGTATCAATTTCTACAAAACTGAGACATGAATGTGTAAGGTGGGGAGAGATCTGTTAGTAATAAAGAAATCTTTTTTTTTTTCCTGTGACGGCTGAAAGCATGAATTTGTCACTGAGTATTCCACATGATTGATGCCTTAGATTGCTCTTTATCATCTAAATAAGCAACAATGCACTTCAGAACCTGAAAGAATGTTCTGTAAGTCTGTGAAAGGAGTCAGGCAAGGAGCAAGGCATATGGCTTGTTGGCCTCAGGCAGTTTCTCAGAGTCTGAGAGAAGGGGCTCTGGTGCTAGTAAGTTGAGGTTAGCGATTGGACGGTGACCCCAACGAGGCGGCCTCTGGAGGAAAGCACTGATGCCCACCCAGATCACACTCCATTACTCCTCGCTGTTGCTAATGAGCCAAGTTTCCAAAGGGAGTGCTCCCTTTAAGTACACACAATTCTATACTCATCCAAATGACCTGAAATGTTACTTACAAATGGATTGTATTTAAATGGCTCAACTGTCCAGGTAGCCAGTCACTTGGTCCTCACACTAGAGATGAATGACTCATTGCTCCAAGAATAGTCTGAAAAACGTGGGTCAGAGATGCTTTAAAGCAATTTTATGTAAAAACGTTCCCTGGAGATGGCACTTTAGAAGGAAATAGTAGAGTTCCAGTTGCCTGGCACCCGCTCTTCAATTTTAAAATCAACAGATGTTTATTGAACGTCTACCATTTTCCAGACATTGTGCCGGATGCTAGGGATACAACGGTGAACAGGACAGAAAGGGGCCCTGCCTTCCTGGAGTGGACTTTCTACTGTGGGAGACAGAAAATGCACAAAAGTACACACATACAGTAAGGACATCCATAAGTAAATGGATTGGAAAGTTGTATTTAAGGCCATGGAGGAAACAAAAAAGAGGCTGAGATTGTGAAAGAGGCAAATAATCAAATAAAAAAACATAATCTTTGGCTTGATTTTGGTAATAAAAGATCTCAATGAAGCATTGACTCTGTATTTAGATCCGTAATAAAAGAAGGCCTTAGTCATAACAATGTTGGAATGGGGAAGATGAAACCTTCTGTGCAAAGGTAGCAGCTAGATTCGTTCCAAGAACCGAGATGTACCAGAATGTGCAGTGTGTAGGAGAAGGAAAGAGCGATGCATGGTGGACAGAGGGTCTGATCAGGCAGGGACTTCTTAGCCATGGGAAGACGTCTGGATATATTCTAAATACAATGCAATACGAAGCCACTAAAAGTCTTTAAGTAGGGGAAGATACGCTCAGACTTGTGTTTTGGAAAGCCTGAGTATTTTTCTCTTTGTTTCTAAATACACTTGATGTATTGATATTACTTGGAGTCTTGACAAAACCAATACTTTTCTAAGTTCACAAATTTCAAATTTTTCTTCCTCCCATACTGTTTCATTTTATGTTTATTGAGTGCCTACTATATGCTACGTAAGAACTATGGACACATAGAGAAGATAGAATGTTACTGTTTAGGGTGGAAGACCACGCAAAAATGGAAACTCTTCACACATGTGGTGCCTGCTCCCCAGCCTGAAGTTCAGAGACTCTAGGAGTCCAAAGAGAAGCCAGTCCTTGAAGCTGGGAGTCAGGAAAGTTGCCCTGGGGAAGGTGGCTCTACTTTGCCCCCGTTATCCCCACAGGCTCCTAGGTCAGTCAACATCTTTTAATACTTAAGTGCTTTGGATGCATGTCCACAAAAGCCCAATAGGAATAACACAGAAGTTGTTATGTATTTTACTTTTTGTGTGTGTTAAAGGCAGGTAGGTTCAGAGTAGCAAAATTCAGATAATCGCATTAGGGCCTGCTCTAGCACTGTAGCTTGATGAAGTTCTGAGAGTCTTTCTAACAAACTAGTGCTTAACGTCCTCAACAGTGTTTAGAAACATTAGCACAGAAATGACATCATCATGGGTAGTAGGGAGACACAGGGGTGTCAGGACTGTCCACATTAAAAATGTTGAATTATGTACAGTGAACGAAGGCAACTACTAGCAGATTTTAAAAAGGAATTTAGGAGGAACGGCAGTCTTCCTTAAGGGAATTTTTGGTGTTATTTTTGATTACTTAAAATCTCTTTCTGTTACGTCAACTAGAAAACAGCTTTCTAAAAAGCTAATAAATGGGCTTCCTGCTATCATAGGGTAAAACATATGTGCCTAGAGCATAAAGACTTATTTTCACCTTTCCTCTTATCTTGGTAAAACAGTCCACTGACTGTATCAGCCTTTGTCTGGCCGAGGTTTAGTGCTGCTGTAGTCGGCATTAAAGCCAGGAAAAGAGAGGGCCACCGAGGTACTTTACCTGCCACAGGCAGAAGCCATTATCTTCACCCTGTGAAAAATTGCCCGATTTCTCCTCTTGATAAAACTAGACATGAGTTTAAAAACATTACTTAGAAACATAAACCTCAAATACCTAAGTCCTTACTTCCCTTCCTTTATCACTCACCAGAGCCTTTGAGAATTGGGAGGGGAGGGTAACTATTTGTAATGAAATGCACTTAAAGAGGGGAAAATGTAAGAATTCATTTTTGACACACAGTTTATAGAACCATTATCTCTGGAGGGCTTATTCAATCAAGAGCCCAAGATGCTGAAGCAAGAAGAGAGTAAGAGATGTGAAAAGCCTTAAGGCGTCAAAGCAACTCTGCCAGCCAGGTCCTCTGTTGGCTCCCCTCTGCTTTGGCCCTGTTAGGGTATGCACTTCCACGTGGACCACACATCCTTCCCTCTGCTGAGGGGGCCATTCCTTGAGTGCCCTTTAAGTCTGGCCTGAATACCTTGGCAGAGCACTAATGCTCTCTGCTTTCAGTCCCCAAGCCACCTTCCCAGTATCGTTCCCATATCACTCCCATTGCATACACCCAATGTCATATGCATCCCAAACTCTCCATCATTCTGCAGACTCTCTTGTACTTACCTCATTCTGTGCCTTTGTCCCTGATGTTATTATCACACTTAATGACCCCTTTCTAATTTCACCTCTTTTCATTAAATCTTCTCCATAACTCTTCAGATCATTACTACCTATTTTCTATTTCTATCCCCAGTTTTTGCATTTTGCTTCCATCCCCAGTTTTAGCATTTTCACATTCCTCTCTTATAGTTGTGTTTCTAGCCTCTTTTCCCTTTAGACTGTAAGCTCTTTGAGAACAATGAATCATTTCATCACTGTGTCTCTTTCAGAAACTAGCACATCCAAAGGACATTTAGTGAGCACATTCTAATTGCATTATTCTGGGTGCCAGGGAAACATAGAACAAAACACACAAAATCCGTGTTCTCGTGGAATTTATATTCTGGAGGTGGGAGAATAACAATAGACACATAGACAGATAAATAATTACAAATTGTGATTCATGCTATAAAGCAAGCAAACAGGATAATGGGATAAGAGAGTCTTTGAGGAAGTGAGATATTCCATTAGATAGGGTGTAAGAGTGGCCCCTTTGTGATGGTGACCTGGGGGATGAAAAAGTGCCACTCTGGGGAATGGCAGTGGTCAGCCCAAGTAGAGCATTCTGAAGAGTGGGATCAACAAAATCCTGAGGCACGAGAAAGCTTGGCTTGTTCTAGGAATGGTCTGAAGTCATTTCATGTAAGGCAGAGAGAGAGAGTTGGACAGGCAGGCAAGAGCCAGATCATTCAGGACCAGAAGTTTGGATTCCGTTTGAAATGCAGTAGGAAGCCATCGGAGAACTTTAAGCAGGAATGTAATATTGCTTGATTTATACTTTTCAAAGATAATATAGACATTTGTTGAATTAAACTATGTCTTATAAGAGCAGAGCTTTTTTACTCTAAATGAATATTAATGGTCTTTGTTTTTTCATATGAAGCATTTCCAGAGGGTTCAAGGACTCAATGAGTAAGACTAGACAACCATTAAAAATAAAAGAATACTTAATTCAATTTTTCAGATTCGTTGTCTTGGCCAGTTCATTTTAATTGTCTCATTTCTACTAATCTATGAGAAAGGGTTTTGCTAAACAAACTTTTAGTATAAGTAGAACATTGGGGGAATGGGGTGGTACATATTTGTGTCAGTATGGTACCCCTTTAACTGAATTCTCAGAAAAAATATTTAAAAATTAGCACAATAACTTGTCCTTGTAATTAAAATGTCCTCGCTTTATTTCTCTCTGCATCTTGGATTACTCCTCATCAATGCAAGAAACCATTTATTGCTCTAAAGAGGAACCTGCACATACCTGGGAGGGATTAATATAACTTTTTGCAGACTTCTTTGTGGTGCAGGGCATCTTTGCTGGCCTTTCTTCCATTTAGAATGAAAAAGTGAAGTGGTACTGGTTTCCCGACAGCAGCTAAAAAGAGGGGACAAGAACTGCGAACAACTTTTAGACCCAAGTGGTGGAGAGGCTGAAGAGTAGACTTTATGTTTGAAGAGATTCAATTCTATTGCTCTTAGAAAACTTTTCTGGTAGTAATTCAACTTCGAGTAAGGCAGCAAGTTTATATTGGTAGCCACCTATCTGTAGCTGAAATGACTGGAAATAGTTCACACAATGAAACTCAGCTATAAGGCAAACTGACATAAACCAAATGCTCCTGATGCTTCCGCCTACTCTTCACAAACAGAATGGGTCTGCGACAGTGGGAGTCTGGTGCAGATCTAATTTTATTCTCTTACTGATGCTCATCCTCACGAGATTGGAGATGGAGTAAATGTCTCAATTAACTTAAACCTGTAACCACTCCAGGATGGATTCTAGGTTCCAGACTCTCTGGGAGAAAATGAAGTGTTTCATTTAAGAACTGTGATTGATAGCATAATGTATCATGCAGTTGGTCAGCTGCAATTTCTAATATTTTTGAAAATAATTCTTGGAATGATAATTAACGTAAGAGGTGAAAGTGTTATATACATATATGTACGGCCTTTCAGCGTTTTATGAAGCAATCCAGTAAAATTGACTTCTACCCTATCCCCGCTATCCTGACTTCGTTGGAAACATTTCATCTGTGGGTTGCTGTTAAGACATTTTTACTGTTTACCAGATGGGGTAAGATTTTACATAACTTAAAACATCTGCTCTCATTGCAGTCCAATATGATCATCTCTTTATATTTTTGAATTATATTATTCATTTCCTTTTAAATGATCATGAAAATGTTTTCAGAAGGACAAGTTTACATGATATTTGCCAAAGACATTTAACTTTTCTCCGTCTTTTTTCCTTGTTTATCTGCTATTAGGATAAGCCATATTGTGAGTCAGGAATGTAGTGAAATATTTAGATATATTTCCTACTTTTGAAATATTTGATTTCATAAATTAACTGTTGTTAATGTCACCTTTGCCTTCTTGTACACACCTTCAAATAATCCTTTCAATATAAATATAGAATACAGAAAGCCATTTTGGATCATGCCAAGGGTCTGACACAAAATAAGAGTCTTCCAAAAATACTGTGGGAATAATACTGATTCTGAATGAATGGAAGCAGGAAAAGCTATGCAAAATAAAAAAGGAAATGGAATGTTTTATTTGGACTTTGAACTGGCTAATAAAATTACTATTGTATAAAATAAAAATCACTTTAATATATAGTAATCAAAATTGGATGTAGATGTTATTATTGTTGTCCCATTTTACAGACAAAGAAAATAAAGTTTAAGGACATTTAGCAGCTTACCCAAGGTCACAGTGGGGAAGCCACTGGGGTTCAGACCACAGTCTCTACTATCAGATCCTTGGAAAGCCCAGTGGACAGCACATACATCCAGGATTCTGAGAGATGAAGAGGAAAACTCCTCTTCTTTATGATTACGACACAGTATACAGAGTCTGATGCTCCCATGGGATTAATCGCCTCATGGGTCACAGCACCTTTGCTGGCGTAGTGAGTTGAATTGTGTTCCCCCAAAAGATATTGCAGATCCTAATCCCCAGTACTTAGGAATGTGACCTTCTTTGGAAGTAGTCTTTGCAGTTGTAATTCAGTTAAGAATGAGATTACCTTGGAGCTTGGGCCTTAAATCCAATGACAAGTGTCCTGATAAGAGACAAAAAAAGAAGAGGACATAGAGACATAGAATCTAGGTAAAGATGAAGACATAGATTGAAATTATGCAGCTAGCCAAGGAATATCAAGAATTGCCCACAGCCACCAGAAAACAGGAGAGAAACATGGAATGGGTACTCCCTCAGAGCTTCCAGAAGGTTCCAACCATGCTGACACATTGATTATATACATCTGTGCTCCAGAACTGCAAGAGAATGAACTTCTGTTGTTTTAAGCCACGAAGTCTGTGGTGATTTTTTCATGGCAGCTCTACGAAATTCAACTAGCTAGGCTCTCTTCTAGAAACCATAGAAATAATAATATACAAAAGTCATAATTTTGGCTACCTTTGTTTGATATAGAAAGCTGGCAAAAATGGCAAGTTGATTAGAAGATGCTGACAGAAAACAAAAAAAAGAAACCAAACCATTAGTGGAAGCAAATGAGCCTTCTCCAGTGCTCTTAGGGGCCAGGTTTCCACGTGCTATTCGTCTGTCTTCCCTGACCTGCAGGTTTAAAAGTTGGTGCGGATGTGATTCAGGAGATTACAATTGTAGGACATCCACTAATTAATTATGTGACTCTGGGAAAGTCACTTAACGTCTCAGAGCCTCATCTATAGAACTGGTGCAGTGGGGCCTCCAGCCAGCTTTAAAACTGGATGATTCACTTTCTCACCTTGAGGCCTGCCAGCTTGGCACTGCCATTCCCCTGGAAGTGGAAGTGGAGTGGAAGGTGTCTTGGCAGAACCAAGACTTTGGAACAAAGGCATCTGGATGTGGCACTTACCCCGTCACTTGGTTGCTAACCCTCAAGTTTTCTTCTCTATAATAATGAGCATTATGCCTACTTTAGAGGGTTAGCGGGTGGCTTAAATGGAAAAATATACGTAAAACATATTTTTGGCACATAGTAGGTATTCAAGAATGATTTTTCTCTGTCCAATAAACTTTAAATTTTGTTTCGAATACTTCAGGGCCAGTTTACCATCATGTTAACTCAATCCTGGAGTCCTTTCTGGTGACTGCCAAGTAGGTTTCTTAATCTCTTTTCTTAAAATTTCCATTTTTCCCCCCACTTTTCATCCTTTACGGGCTTCCTGGCTCAGTCTTCTACATGTCACCGACAGACAAGGATATGTGTGTTGGATTCTCTCTTTGTTTTAAGAAAATATGTTGAATGTAAGTTTTTTTGTTTCAAACTATATTCTCATCACAACCCACCCTCCCAATTTGAAAATCTCTGAATTAATACTCTAACCATGACTCACCGGAAATGGTACCCTGCCGTTGTCTGACAAATATGAATGATTGGCATTTCTATGATTTTGGAGAAGAGCTTTTTAAATGAGACAGTCTTTAGTATACCCCTTAAAAGCACCTAGAATCACTCAGTTACATAAAGGTCTTTTAAAGTTACATTTAGGTAACCTAAGTTACATTTAGGTCTTTTAAAGAGTAATACTATACAAACAAACCAGGGACTCATTATGATAACGCATAATACCCCCTTAAAAGCCTGGATGAACTATGACGTTCAGTCTTTATTGGTCTTTTCCAGTTAAAAGAAACAAATTCCAGTAACCAATGAATTTTGAAATAACAAATCTTTAAGTTGCATTTCCCAGGCTCGGGAGGATGGTCAAATACATCATCCTGAGCGTCATTTATGAAAACCCTAATTTCTCTCTTCTCTGTATCCATTGCATACTTGAAGCTGCTCTGCAGCTCCCAGGCTTATCTCAGGCCCAGTGTCTTCCCTGCCTCCCCCCAGCTCTCCCACTTCATTCCTTTCCAATGCACATTCAGCTGTCCTGGCTCCAGCTACACAAACTCCCTTCTGTTTAAAAGCAGGGAGGAGGGTGGAGTCGGCCTGGGCAATTCCGGGATTCTCTTTCTTGGACTAGGGGAAAGGTTGTGAACTTTCATGTAAAAAGTAATTTTTAGCCCTGTCAAAATATTAATAACTTTATAATTATAAACATACAACTTAAATGTACATTCAGATATATTGTCATATTTCCTCTTATGAGATTCTCATAATATATTATTATTTTTAAGGGTCTGAGATTTCAAAGAGGTACGTGACTTGGCTGAGATAAGTGCAGAGACAAAACTTGAATCCAGGTCTTCTAACTCCTAGTCCTGTGCTTCTCTCTCTGTCTCTCTCTCTCTCTCTTTATCTGTCTATCTTCCATCATCTATATATCTCCATTCATTCATCTAGTCTTTTTGCTTTACTGTACCCATACTAGATTGGATGCATGTAACTCATGGTCTGAGAGTAGAATGCAAGAGCCAATAGTCACGGATGGTTGACATGCTCCCAACTTCCCAACTACATCGTGCTGTGTGCCAACCCTTAAGGTCTACCACCACTGAAGCTGCCAGCACTTTCTAAAGGGTCATAACAACCAAGGAGAAACTATCAGAAAGGAAGACCAAAAGGGGAGAAATACAGTAATGAGACAATTTTATAGGGTGGATATGCTATAAAATTTTACTATCACGTATTCCTAATTCCACCTTTCCTGGGTAATGTGTCTGGTCCGAATGTCATGTGATAAAAATAAAATGAAATAATTAATTTCCAAGTCCATAAGTGGAAATCAAAAGTCAGTGGAAAGGGAGCTTTTCCCAGTCACAAAGTCATCCAAAACATCAATAAATTGTATCAGATTTTTGCTATTAATTAACCATTCCATTCAAGACCTCTCTTCAGTAGAAATAGCAGAGGTTTAAGAGTCATAAAGCCTTCTCGGAAGGCCAGCAGGTCAGACTCTGTTCTATGCTCATTGTAATCCTCATCCTAGTTTTCATACTGAAAATTATTTTCAAAACACATGCTTTGTTCACATGAATTAAATAGAACCAATAAGATCCCTTTTCCTAGATTAGAGGTCACAAAACCTTTCCTGTAGAGGGCCAGAGAGTAAATATTTTAGGCTTTGTGGGCCACAGTTTCTGTCACAACTTCTTAACTCTGCCTTTGCAGCTCAAAAGCAGCAACAGACATAAACAAGTAGGTGTGACTTTATTTCCAAAGACAGGCAGTGGACCGGTTTGGCCTGCGCCCTGTAGTTTTCGATCTCTTTCCTCGATCAAACTGAGAAGTCAGGAGATGAGACGTGATGTTAGGAAAATCTGTGTTTTTGCTGAACATAAAATGCAAGATAAATATCTGTATGTGTTGCTGGACATGGCTACATTAATCCATCCTTATTCATTGATACATGTAAACACTATCAGCTCATGTTTCCTTCTATGTGATTTCAGAAATCTACTTTACTCTTCTATAGCAAGGACACAAAGTTCCAGTTCTCTTCCAGGCTTGACCTGCTCTATAGGGGAGTGGAAACAATTGCAATTGGAAAAGCAAATATTCTCCCTTACCAAAGTTTTAAAATAGAAAGCGGAAAAATACAAACTTCATTAGTAGCCAGAACTGAGCCTTGGACGCTCATTGGTTTTGAAAGCACCAAATAGGTGAAAAAATGAATGCATCAGTCTTTCAGAATCAATGCATCTCTCTGCAAATAAAGCTAACTTTCCATTTCAACCCCACTCTCCCTTCATCCACCAGAGAGACACCAGAAATCAGATCCTCCCTGAGTTAAACTGCATTACAGTGCCAAGCAAAGATTCTTGGTATATGGATCCTTAGCAAAATGACAACCACACTGCCAACTTTAGAAAATGTAACATGCAATCCATAGAGAAGCCTACTAAATAGATGGGAAGCAAGCAGCTGCGAGCTGTCTCTTTCAGCACCTGACCTCCTGAGACGCTTAATAAAACAGCCTACAAAGTATTACTCTCTCATCAGTGCCAAGAAGCATTTGTGGAGAGATAAATAAAGCTATTTTCCAAAATGGGGAATATTCTGGTGTGCTGGTATTGAAATGACAGCTTCTTTATGGGATAGGAGATGGGCAGGGAAGCATCAGCCAGGTAGTTGCCCCTGTGCCCACCACCAGTAGAAGGTCTGTAATGAGATTCCAAATTAGATTGCTGAACCTCACAGACAAGGTGCTTCACATCTGTGAGATGCTCGGCTTGACTTTATAATGAGTTCACCGAGCAGAATGAACCGCACTTGAAATCAAACACTTTGCATTCAGGATGAAATAAGTGGGGATCAATCACAGTCAGGGAAGTAGCATTTGCTCAGAATGTAATGATATACTGAGCTACAGAAAAAAAAGGGAGAGTGGACCGTGGAGTGCATGAAAGAACCAGTTTATGGCTGACATGGGTGCCAGGCAAAGCTGCATGTTTTAGCCTCTAGAGATGCTATCTGAAGAGGGCGAGATGGGGAGAAGTATAACACATTCATACTATCGATCGAGACAAATCAACGTGCCCAGGAAGCAGCCCTAAACACTGCCATCTTAGGAAGCATTTTCTGAGTGTTTTCTGCTCAGAGGGTTTTATCTGGTGACAGCCTTGGAGAACCAAGCAAATCAGTCTTGGTAACAAGGTTGTTTTGTCTTGCATGCAGGTTAGGTTCTAGATGAGGCCTGCATAGCCCATCTACAGCATGGCTGAGGGTCAACCTAAATGCCTGGGACAAGCCTTAGAGCTACCTTCAGCCCTGCAAGTGACTGAAGAGCTGCAAAGAAACACAGAGGCTCCCAGAGAGCCTGCACCTTTCACTACACAGGCAGCTCACTTGCAAAATCCCTAAGATGAGTATCTGCAAAAAGCTCTGTAGACTGGCATGGCCAACACCCCAATAATCCAGGGCCTTTTATCCCAGCCACTCCACCATGATTAGTGTACCTGCCAGGGCCAGGGTACCCCCAAGGTGGGGGTTGGCTGCTGGAAACAATCAGGGATGCCCCAGGTGTGACCCACCTCTCCTTTCTCAGAACCAGAATCGTTACCTGTTCCACTGTCTAGGGGGGAAATGTCACTGGAGGCCTCATTAACAGCAGACAGTGCAGAGAGTCATAGTATAACTTCTGGCCTTTCTGCAGGATTTAAAGCTTATATTATAGAAGGAAGAAAAAGAACAGGTGTCATGACTTGTCTTTTTCTTTTTCATCCTGCAGCTGTCACTCACAGGGTTCCAAACAGAAAGAAAAGTGCCAAAAGGAAGCCCATTGAGTCGCCTGGCCTGGGAGGTCATGCTGGTTTGTTGAAGTCATTGTTTTTACCCAAAAGGACAGCAATCTAGTATGCCTCTCTCCTACTTTCTCTTTCAAGATTCTCTTGTGACTTGACTTAGGCTTTCAGCTGCCAACCCCCATCCAGATCCCAGCAGGCACCTGCCTGGCTCAGTAGCGGACATAGTCCTGCTGCTAGCCTTAGGCTGCCTTCTGGAATCTTCCAAAAGTCACAGGGGATCAAGTGAGTGCATTTCATCCTCTCTGTTCCTCGCTGTGTCTGCTAATGAAAGCTTTCTGCTTTGAAGGGGAGAGGCCGGCCAGTCTGGTCCTCTTGCTCCCTAGTAAGAGGATAGGAATAGAGGGGGATAGATTTTGGAGAGCAGCCTCTGGCTGCTGCTACAGTTCCTTCTCTGGCCTCACTGGGCGTTGCCGAGAAGCATTTCTCAGCATGACAATGGATGAGAAATGAGTGATATGATGGAAAGGTTTCAGGGTCAAACAAGGTGGGGATATGCGGTATATAACAAAGTTAAACAATGCTAATGTGGGATGTGTCTACAGGAAAAGGTGTTTCCCAAACTGCCTAATCAATTAACTTGTTCTGGAGCATTTCCCAAGATGGTTACTCTGGGGGGAACATTAAGGGTTAAATAGTGAGAATGATCATCACTGTTTATTATATGTACATACCAAGGTACAATACTTACAGCACATACCAGTAGCGATTACTGTCAAGGATACAAGGAGACTATGGTCTCTCATTAAGACAAGTACAAATTGATCCAGGCTGTTCAAGGGCAAACCATTAAAAGAAGCACTATTCTTCTGCTATTTGTCTCCCTTTTTTCTTTTAAATTTACTCCTCTCCAATTCATTGAATCTTTTCCCCTTATTCTTAGACTCTCTTAGGGAAAATTCTGTGCACTTTTCCAAGTTGAATCTCATTTTGCTATTCTTACCCATATCCCTGTTCCTAGAGGAAAAGACATGGCTAGAATTCTTGTGTGTATGACTGATACAGCCTTTAGAAAAAGAGATAATGAGGCAGAGACCAACAGAGACTCAAAGAATCTCCAGCATAGATATAACACAACAACTATGTCATCTCAGGAGAGATCCTGTCATTAATATGCCGGGGATGGGAGTCCTTGTCTGAGTGGCCAGGCAGGTGGGCAGCATTTACCGAGTACCTGCAGCGTTGCAGACAACTGTCCCCGTCGCAGTAGGGAACTATGTGAAAGCAAGGCACTCTGAGAAAAATAAGAGGGACAGAATAAGAAAGTACTGAAAATACACAGGAAAAAAACCTTATTCTCAGAAACATGTGTAATCCAGTACGTCGCTACCTGAGTGCTAAGGATGTGGCTACAGTGACAGAAGCAACTAGAACCCGAAGGGGATTGGTAGGGCCTCTTCAGGTGGCAGGGAGGTGGCCCTTGAATACCAAGAAAATTTGCGTCTGATAGAAAGAGACAACAAAGGGGGTCAGGGGGCTGAAGCAGTGAGGGAGCAAAGCTCCAGGAAGGCCTTACCGGTCAGCTGTTCTTACTGCAAACTCTTGGCTCAGAGCCCTTTCCTACACATGTTCCATCTTAGCTTGGGACGGGCTGACGGGTCAGTGAGTGCCAGAAAACTTGAAGCTTTGGGAAACAAAGGTTGCCTTCACTTAACACAGGTGGCTGACCATGTCTTTCTCTTTCTGAATAGATATTGGAATGAAGAAGTTTACTTCCTTTTGCTAACCGAAGTGCCAATAAGATCAGATCAGTATGTCATTATCCTCTCTGGCCCTTTCAACTTTGCTCACCAATTTAGACGCCATGTGCCAGCTGACAAATAAAAGCCATAGGCATTGAGTCTTTCAAAGCAACACTCTTGGACGTTTCCGCATTTAAGTGGTATGCTTGCCATCATCTTCCAGGCTCTGCCGTCCTGCTTTAATCCATGATTCTGGCCTTTTTGTCTTTGGCGGATCAATGGACTCCTGTCCATAGGGAATTGAGTAACAGCGCCTCGGTTCCTAGCTCCGTTTCCTTTCCTGATTTCCGTGTTTCCAGCACGTTCATTGATGGGAGTGCTCTCCCTTTCTCTGCCTACACACACTACCACCTGTACCCCACTACTCTTCCCCTCCCCACACACCCCACCATGGGAGGACTGATACAGACATCCCAGAAATTAAAATTCTCATACTGATTGAGGAAAGAATACTGTTACAATAATTTCCCAAAAGTGAGAAAGTAATTTTTACAAAGTTAAAATACTGGTAGAATAGGAAGTGGGGCAGGTCAAGGGGATTCATGCTTTTAATTACTCCAGTAGTCCTCAACTGAGGGGGGAGGATTTTGCGCTCCACCCCAGGGGACATTTGGCAATGTCTGGAGACATTTTTGGTTGTCACAACAGCTTTGGGAGGAGGCAGGTGATTGCTACCAGCACTGGAAGGTAGAGGTCAGGGATGCCCCTTAACGTCCTTCAATGCACAGGATTGATCAGGCCTAAAATGTCAGTTGTGCCCCGGATGAAAAAATTTCAATGACCCTAACTGTGACAAAGTCGTATTATTTACATTTGGCAATTTAGTTTATTTAGGAAGAAGGAGATACATTTTCCCTAGCTAGGCAAATGGATGCAGTTTTCTTTGGAACAATTATTTTATTCTTGGCTCCTCCCTTTACCCAATTTCGAAGAAATGATCTATACCAGGGATCAGCAAGCATTTTCTGTGCCAGATAGTAATTGTTTTAGACTTTGTGGGGCCAAGGGGCAAAATTGAAGATAATTATAGAAGGGAGAAAATCCCTGTTGCTTTCTGCTACGTTTGCTTGGAATGGGTGGTCCTAGGTGGTAGGCAAGCTTTGCATCCAGTTGCTGTTCGCTAGAGGAAGAGCTAACCAGCTCGAGGGTGGGGCCTGGCAGTGAGGCGACTCCTGGACTGAGATTCCACCACTCGGGGCTAAGGGCAAAGTCCCCAACATTCATGGGGCAATGAGTGCTGGCCCTGGGCAGTGGCAAGGCTCAGCTGCCAGCTCGGGAGGTGGGTGCTGGGGGTGGAGCCTGGGACACGGGGTGGCTGCCTCAGCTTGGTTCCAAGAACCTCTGTAGTGCTAGCTACTCAAGTGGTGCTCATGGGCTGTAGAGAAACAGGACGAGAAGTTGTCTTGTGGGCTGTAGTTTGTCAACTCCCTACCTACACCATTCTGGATCTTGTATTTTGCCATCTTCATTTTTCTAGGAGAGGGTTATTTAGTCTCAATCTGAAGGGAATTTCCAAATGTTTTTGAGTTTTTAACAATAGCAGAATTTAACTCAATCATGGAGCAAAATCATATTTAAGGGTCATTTTCCCCTAAATGGAATCAGTTCTGTCCAGCTTTACCATGTAAAGCTTTGGGTTGCTAGCCTTTTGGGGGACACTTTGAATCCATGAAGATTTCTGCATTCAGATCCCTTACTACTTGAAAAAAAATCAAGACTACAAGGTATAAACTGCTCTCCGTTCCCTAAACCTATAAACTTACCAGTCAAACTGTTGTTCTGATTTTACCGGCAGAATGGTTATGAGAGTTAGTCTAAGTAAGTTAAATATCTCATGTATTTTATATAAAACAATGGGACATAATTATTATAAAACAATTAAAGACCCTTCCCACTTCCTTCTCTCCATTCTTGAAGGAAGTGGTACATTCTTCTTTGTATATTCCTTTGTTCAAGCTTATTCCTCTACCTGTGTCCTTGGTCCAGTTTTTATTTCCTTGCAAATAAGCTCTTTAACAATCTCTGCCTTCCTATCCACCAACATTCTCAAGAAAGCATCATTCTAAATGGTGAACATCTTAGAAGTATTCTCATTATATTTGGGAACAACACAGCAATGCTTGCTATCCCTGTTATATAACACTCTAGTGGAGGTCCTAGCAAATGCAATAAGACGAGAAAAAAAGAAATTATCCATTTGCTGGTTTATCTTCTGCTGGTGCCTGAATTGGCGTGTTCTCCAGGTTTATATCCTCAATGCTTTAACTTCTTACTGCACATGCTCCCCGTAGGTGAATTCATTGCTTCCTCTGGTTTTAGTTATAGTGTATAAATTTAGCACTCCAAATCTGTACTGAAAATTCAGACTTTGCTCCTGAATCGCACTCTTAACTCCAACTTTTTGTTAGACAGCACCACCTATTTGCTTCAGAATCATCTCAAAGTTGACATATTCAGTATATCCAACACTGAGGTCATTATCTTCCCCTTGTAAATCTGCTCTTTCTCTATATTCAGGGCTTATTTATGCCAAAATGTCAATAGCGCTTGCACTGAGAAACCTCCTCTTTTTCTGTATTTCCTATCATGGGAACAGTGTCCACATTCACTCACCCCTTAATCTTAAGTTCTGGGAGTCATTCCAAGCTCCTCATTCCATATATGATTGAGCACCAAGATTCTATTTCCTTACTATTTTGTCATTTCTGTCCCCACTTTTCCTTCTCCACTACTATTGCCTTAGTTTAGGCTTTCATCATATTTCTTCATAACTACTGTAATAATATATCAGCTGGCCTCCCTGCTGAAACTGTTATACTCCTTCCAAAGTACTACAGATAGAGGGGTCTGTCCAAAATGAAAACCTAATCATGTTATTTCCTGACTTGACCTTTTTTCTGGAGCTCTCAAAGCCTTTACAGGTAAGGCAGAAACTATTTAGCATATATACAAGGTCCTCCAGTTTCTGGTCTCATACTACTAACAGTCAATATTTATTTATCATTTGGATTTATCTCAACATTTACTTAGCACTGTGTACCAAGCACATGCATTTACGTATATTTAATTTAATCTCAAAATAACCCTAAAATGAAAGTATTGTTTTTACCCTCCATTTACAGTTGAGGAAACTGAGTCACAAAGTCTATAAGGAATTTATCTGAGACCACACAGCTCAAAAGCTGTATGTTTGGAATTTGAAACCAGAAGGTCTGATTCCAGAGCACAGAATACCCCGCCGCCCTCTCCCACTCCCAGTAGAGAGCAGGTGCTCAGGAACACAGTTTTTCCTCCTTTTTCTTCTTTGGGCCTCAGTTGCACAAAATCAGCTTAGTGTTTGTTTGATGACATGTTCTCAACATTGCCGTGCATGGATAATTTCTTACTTTTAATAATGTAACAACACTCCAAAATGCCACCCAAAACGTGAGTTAAGACCTCGACAATAATATAAACCTAAAAATGTGATCCATTCATTCTGTTTCCTTTCTCCTGCTTCCCAGAAGTTACTGTCATTCTGACTTCATTTTTCTTTTTATATACACTTATTGCTATATAATGACTATATAATAAACAATTTTGTGAATATACTATCGTTTATTGATCTGCTCTTTAGTTTATGGGCATTGGGTTGCATCCAGGACTTTGTTGTGAACAGTGCTGCCACGTACATTCTTATACATATTTCCTAGTGTATGCATGCATGAATTTCCTCTGGACAGAGCTCATGTTCTTCATCCCTACACTGAACCACCTTTTTCCCTGACTACAGTTAGAGTCATTCAATCATTCAACAAATATTTATTGAGCATCAACTATGTGGACATCACTGTTCTAGGTGCTGAGGAAAAAGAAGACAAAATTCCCATTCTCATAGAGCTAATGGGGAAGACAGAGGAAACACACATAAGCAAATACATAACTAAGGTATAACTTATCTTTTTCTGTTTATCACTCTGCAATTAATGCTACAGCAATTCTAAACTACTTGCACATAAGCTTTGATTCCTCCAAATCTTTGCTCATATTTTTTGCTTTGCATGATGTATCCTTTGAACTCCCATTTTTCTAGTTAACCATTATTTTCTTTTGTCTTTCAAGATTCAGCTCAGGTAATACCTCCATTATGAGGCATTCAGTGATACTTCTCTGACTGGGATAAGGGCCCCTCCTTCGTACTCACATAGCTCCTTATCATAACTTTATCATGTCTTTCTTCCACTTTCTCCCTCCTCCAGAGTATAAAATGAAATCTTATTAGCTTCAAATAGCTCTAGTAACTAGTGTGATGGCAGCAGATAAAAAGTGTTCAATAGATGATTATTGGGGAAAAAACTGAAATAATTCCAAGATTCTAGGACTATATTTTCTGTAGGCATTCATACTTGGGATTTTGTGTAAGAAGGAGCTTTAGTTCTGCATATGAGGATTGTAAGCAGTAGTTGTGATGAGAGAGTTTCTTCACTTATAAAAAGCAAATACAGTCTAGTCATGCCTTTACTCAAAGAAATGACACAGCTTTATCAGTAAGTAATTCAAGAGACATACTGTTCAAAAGTGTTCCTGTTCCTTTCGTACAAGAGATCAAAATGGATTTAGAAAAAGAACTCCAATAAAGTGGTTTGGGAATCAATGTAATTTAGTGGGAAGAGCAATGCCCTAGAAATCAGAAGACCTATAGGTAGAGAGACTTGGGCTCATGTAAAGAGAAAGAAAAAATGAAATCCTGGAGAACGTGATCTGAAGGTCAGGAGAAGACGTGTTCTATAGCAGGGGTTTTTCTCATTTAGGAGAAAGTCTTCCCTAAATATTTAAACTTTAAACTGGCTTAAAGTTAAGAAAAATTGATACTTACAATTTTTTTGATCCTTATTCATAAATGAAGATAAAGGTTATATTTCTCACATTTGTATTTGTTATTCTTTACATTAATGAAACTTTTGATTGTGAAAGAGACAATAGGTTCCTCCCCACTGCCCCTTCACTTCCTAACCTGGACTGTAACAGAGGATTATGTCAAAGAAGACTATAAAGTGAACAAATTACTTTGATTTGCAAACAAAGTAGTAGGAATTAGAGGACAGTCTCTTGAGAGCTCCAAAAGAAGATGCTATCTCAGGGGTCAGGATGATGAGGAAAAGAGAAGAGAAGGGAGAAATCCGTAGAAAGTGGAGGCCAGAATGAAAAAGATGGGCAGTAAGAAGTTTCTATGGTGTTTATGACCAGAAATTTGACCTGCAACACACAGAACAGGCTTGTGTGTGCAATTCTTAAAAGAATGAATAGGTTTGATGTCCAGTGTGGCATAAAGCAGAGAAGAAAGGGAGAGATGGGCCTCAGAAAGCAAGACCAAGGTGGAAGTCGGGGAGTCAGCAGAAGCAAAAAACTGGAGAGAGTTAGATGATGAGGAATGCGAGAATTCTGAGGACTTCTTGAACGTCTGGTCTGCTGTTCCTGGGCTGCAGAGGATCAGAAATTTTTGTTTACACATTCAAGGAAAAGGCCACCCAGGATGACAAGCGTTCTTGAAGACATTTGGGTGGGAGATAATTGGTTACACCTAGAATTATAATAGATACTTGTGACTGCACATACTTAATGAATTGGGGGTTGTTCAGAATACAAAATAAAACGAGGATGTTTCAGTGCAGCCCTGAGAAGCAGGAGCATATAGGTTTAGTGGGATCAGCATCACACAAATTTCCTTTTCTTTAAAAAAAAAAGTACATTGTTTTGCTTTTGGTTATTCTAGAAACATAGTGTATTAAATAGAGTTCAGAAGAGGTGACCAGAAAGGATCAATTTAATCAAATGACAAATAGAACGGAATGAGTGTTCTTTTCTTAAGAGTACTCATCATTTGGATATTGAAAATTCCATATCCAGACAAAAGAAAGAAATTCATTGAACTCTTATATTTGTATCAGTTAGAATTAGTTTGGCTGCATGTGACTGAAACTCTCAAATAACAATAGTTTAGTTAATGTAAAGATTGATTTTTCTCTCATAGAAATAAAGGCAGAAATAAGCAGCCAAGGGCTGATATGGTGCCGCAGTTTGTTTATCAGAGATCCAGTTTCTTTCTATCTTCTTGCTTCATTATCCCCAATATATATCTTCCACCTCACTATCCAAGATGGCTACTTAAGATCCAACTGCTGCATTCTCATTTCAGAGTGTATGAAGAAGAAATGGGAAAAGGGGCATTCCCCTTTATGAACACTCCTGGAATCTTTCCTTTTCACTTTGCTTACATTCCACTTAATACAATGTAAGCTGGGAGAATGTGGTTTTATTCTGGGGAGTCATGCACCCAGCTTAACATCAGAGATTCGGGGAAATTTATAGTCTCTGATATCATGTTTCATGCAGCCTTCACTCTGGGGCTGTATTACCCAATGGGGATAACATTGACAAGAAACAACCAAATGTTGAGCATAACTGACAGATATTTTTACTTGGATAGCATCCGATGTATGATTTTAAAATAGTAGGCAAATAGATGCTAGTTGTCACTATGTTCTAGACAGGACTTAACTAGTCTTTGGTGTTTAAAAGTATATTACTCTGAGGACAAAATTTTGGTCATTGCAACGAGAAAGAGAAAGAGAGGGGGAAAAATATTTCAAGAACAAGGCACATTTCTTTCCCTAAAATATTGATTTTTAATTTTAAGTTGGAGCCAAATATCAATATAGGTAAAATTGGTAATTCCAAGAACTGATGAGAATTCACAGAGCTTAACAAAATGAATGCATGGCTTGATCTTACTGCAACATATTTAGAGAGAAAACAGAGTATTGATCAACTCTTGCTTTAGGACACCATCTATAAATAACTATTGTTTGAAATAGCCTTATTGCCAAAAAGTTTATCTATGCTACATTTTGTTCATTGTAAGGGAATTCAGACCTTACTGGTTTTGAGAAATAGTCTAATATTAGGAGTGTCAAGAGGATATGTTTTAATATATAATATGAGTTCCAGTTGCTGAATCCTAGTTTAATATTGTATAAAACAGTACAATATCCCTGCCTCAGTTACACTCTTAGGAACATTAAAAACATTATGGGTTGTTCATTTCTAAGCTCAATGGAAGAGGATGTTGATATAAAAATAGTCTCATGGTTCTAGCTTGATTACCAAAGGGTGAAAGCCAACCTTCCTAAAAGTAGAGTGATTCCTAGGGTATCCTCTCCTTTGTTCCTTCTTTGACTCACTTTTGAGGCAGCTTTTATTATTTTGAGTCACAATTTAAAAAAAAAAACAGCCTGTAGTTACAACAATGTCTAAAAGCATTTATACTTTAATTGCTTCACATATAACATTTAGTAATTACTGAGTTGACACACTTCATTTATCTAAATTTATTCAGCTATAATGAAAGCTGCCCACATAATTTTCTATTGTGAATGATAAATACATAGTTATATCATAGCTCTACTTATTTTGGAGTGGCCCCCAGGAAATCTACATCTAAGCTCTGTATACCTTGAAACTTCAGGCAATAAAGAGATTCCTATATCTATTTGGAGCTATTGAAGATTAGAAAAAAATTAAGTTTGCCTTATTAAGTTAAATTCTGCAGGAAAGAATTAGCAGAAAATCTATAACATGGTTATAAGTAGATGATGTCTAAGGTTATTTTGTTTTTTGTTTAATCAGTTTTGTAGAACTGTAAAATCTTAGAGTCAGACAACGAATTCCAGGTTTCTAAATGCTTAAAAAAGGAATTCAAGAAAACACAAGACAGGAATCCAACATTCTGGAGCTCTTTTCTGAATGTGGAAAATGTAATTTAAAAGAATCAGTTAACAATTAACTCAGATTTGAAAGATATTAGTAATAATCTTTTATAATACAGTCACAGAATTATTATAATTAGTAGGACAAGTGCCAAATGAGTGCTAAAGATACAAGTACTATAGGAATTGAGGGTTTTTGTGGATAGAAAGATTGGGGAAGCCACCATAAAGGAAACTTCTGCTGGATTGCAATAGATAGAGGAGTCAGACGTGGATTAATGGAGAAGACAGAGAATAGCGTTCTTGGAGGGTGCAATGAAGGAGCAAGAGCTTGAAGATGAGAATGACTAAGATATATTCTGATGTCCATGAAAAATAGAGCATGCATCCTAGGGGATAGTAAGAATGGAAATGATTAATTTGGTGGGAATGTGATAGATCTTGAACTTGATCCACGAGGCTATGGATAAAATTCTGAGTATTTGATCTAGAAAAGACAATAAAAGTCGTGTTTGGGATGATTAAGCTGCAAATATTGCATAAGATGGTGATAGGAGACGTCAGCAGACTGTAAGATCACAGTGAGTTTCAAACTTACTGAAGTTAAAATCACCTAAGTCAATTGTTAAAATCTGTAATATCTAAAACAGTGCCTGGCACATGGTAGATAATAAATATTTATTGAATTGAATTGAATTTTTACCAGTCTTGAGTCTATCCTAATCCATGTGTTGTTTGTTCATGATTTATGAGTGACCATAATCATAGATATCATAGATGTTGTGTTTTGCTTTATTTTTTTGTATTCCTTTTTTTTTTTTTTTGGTGAGGAAGTTTGGCCCTGAGCTAAGCTCTGTTGCTGATCTTACTCTTTTTCCTTTTTCTCCTCAACACCCCAGCACATAGTTCTATATCCTAGGTGTAAGTCAGTTAAGTTCTTCTATGTGGGATGCCACCACAGCATGAGTTGATGAGTGGTGCCTGGGTCCACACCCAGGATCTGAACTGGCAAACCCCGGGCCCCTGAAGCGGAGTGCACCAACTTAACCACTCGGCCAGGGGGCTGGCTGAAGATGTTGTGTTTTACCAAGAAGGCTAGAGGACTACTAAATCTTTCAAGATTCAAATGAAAAAAGTTATGATGGTAGAATTTTTTCATCCATACATTTATTGATTCCTTCAGGTAATGAATATTGAGCATCTATCATGTGATTAGAACCCTTTTTGTTTCTAGGGTATAGAGGTGAATGAGACAGACAAGGTCTCTGGTCTTATGGAATTTATATTTCAATGTAGGGGACAAATAATAAATACCTATGTAAAATACTGTGACATAATAACAAATATATCTGGTCTTTGTCCCCAGTTCCTACCACAGAGCTTCAAAAACCCTTGGAACTTCCTGAGTGACAGGAGTATCTTTATTATGCTAATAAGATAAATAATAGTGAGTCCCTTAGGTAGCTTCAGGATGGGGTCACCAGAAGGACCAACTATGTTATTAGAGGGTTGGAACTTTGGGTAAGCTTGACCTCTGGAGAAGGGAGGGAGACTGGAGATTAAGTTCAATCTTGTGGCCAATGATTTAATCAATCATGCCTACATGATGACACCCAATAAAACCTCTGGACACCAAGGCTTGGTGGTGCTTCCCAGTTGGTGAACACATTGATGTGCAAGGAGGGTGATGCACCCTGACTCCACTGAGAAAGGGAATGGAAGTGTTGTGCTCCTTCTCAGACCTCATCTATGTATATCCTTTAAAATAAAACTGTAATCATAAGCATAGCCCTTTCCTGAGTTGGTCTAGCAAATTATTGAACCTGAAGGGCTTGTGCAAATCCCCAAATTTATAGCCAGTTAGTTAGTCAGAAGTGTGGTGGCCTGGGGATCCCCAGAGTGTGGCTGGCATCTGAAAAGGGTAGTCCTGTGGAGGACTGATCCCTTAATATGTGGGGTCTGCACTAACTGAGTAGGTATTGTTAGAATTGAATTGAGGTACACCCAGTTGGGTATGGAAGTAGAATATATATAGTGTTAGATGCTCATATGCATTAGGTGTGTTGCATTTTAAGATAGATACTAATTGGTAAGGATGGAACTCTGACTGACTTCTCTCAAAGTATGACACGAAAGGGGGCACTCAGTACACATCTTATAGGTCCTTTAGGTGCTGCTTTAAGGAGAGAATGGAGCATGAGTTAGATCTTGAAGGATTAGTGGCATTTGGATAGGCAGAGAAGGAAGGGTAAGGAAGAGTCAAAGTTGTCTGAACCCCTTGCAAGTGCTAGAGCAGGCCTGTGGACATCTATTCATAGTCTTAAGCTATTTTCCCTAATGGGCCAGTCACATTGGGGTGGGCATCCCATTGGCTTGAAGTGCTAAGGAGGATAAAATTTTTGCTGATATTATTACTAATAACAGTAACTCTCGTGATCCTCACTTGCTATAGTTTGCCAGTGTCTTTTACATGTTACCTCAAGATTCTTCCAATAACACTCCAAGGCAGATTATTATTTTCTGCGTTTATACAAATAAAAAAACTGGAGAGGTTAAGAGATTTGCCCATGGTTCTAAAGGCTAGAAAGAGACAGACTGAGATTGAAACTCATGTCCTTTAACAAGAGATCCAAATTCTCTACACTAGACCAAAGCTTCCCTTTAACATTCAGAACCATCATTTTCTAGTTCTGTTGTTTTTCCCACCCCGATTTACTTGACTTATAACAAAACTCTAAGTCATTAGTGAATAGAATAATTAATGAGTCCTGAAGGAGGATGGAGACAGAATCTGTAATTCTGCCTCAGGAACAGTGTCCTGTTTTCTCATTGACCATTCAAGTCCATTCCATGAGGGCCTGAAACAAGAGGAAGCCTGTGACTTGAACACGGAGGGAACAAGGAATGAAACAGGATTTTTTCAACAATGGAAGGCATTTTATCAGATATGTGTGCCAAGAGACAATGACTGTAAATTGTAAACAGGGGTTATTTGAGAACTGGGCATAATTAGGGCTCTTTTAAGAGAATGATTCCTTTAGAAAATAATTTCCTTTTTTTTAACCTTGCGAAATGCCCTTCAGTGAACATCTAAGTAAATATCAAAGCGTTGAACCTATGAATTTTTATTAGGCATTTTGAAACTGAGTGGGATTTTGCTGAGTGTCAGGGGCTCCATAGACTCATGTTGGTCATTATCACGAATGACTCCTCTTTATAACAAAATGTAATGATGGCTCCTCTTTGTGACCTGTAACGTCCTCAGCCATTTCTCTTAAAAGTCAGAACAATTTCCCTTTGAATAATATCACTTTTAAAAATATCTTGATGGTGAATTTTTCTTATCTTCAAGCTTTTTGCTGCTGAGGTGAGGAACTAGAAATGGTTTTCTTACAGTAGAAATTTACTTAATGTTAAACATACGCAGGAAAGCAAATTTACTCCTTTTCCTTAGAATTAAACACAGAAGCAGATGAAATGTGCTAATGTGCTCCCAATTAGCACATTCATTAAGGACTATTTTGAACGTAGTAATGAACTTTTTGCTTCTGATTGAAGATAGAATTCACAATGATTAATTAGCGGGTCTGTCTGCTCAAAGTTGCCAAATTATAGGGCTGAATGAATGCTCCTAATAAAACCATTTACCACTCATATGAAAATGGTAAATATGAATCTAAAATCCTGAAAAATATCCTTCACATGAGTGTAAATCTTTCTGTGAGGAAATGCCAGGTAAAAATTAATCTTGAGCACTAATGTGGCTTCAGCTGGTTGATTTGTCTGCCCAAGAGTTTGGTTTTGAGGCATTTGCTTTCCTGTGTTCAGACAAGGGTGACTCCTATTAAACCGACAGTGAAATGAGAGAATCTCTTATTTCAAGTTTATCAGGTGCTGCCTAACGCCACAGGAATCACTGAGCTTCCAGCATGTTAGCGAGCGCGGATGTGAGCTGGTTAGAAGAAAAACTTCAGCGCAGATCTCAGGAGAAGTGGAACAGCAGAAACTGCTACCTATTAAATTCAATTCTGTTCCCGGCAGTAGGGATAGAGGTAATAAAAGTAGGTGATAAAGGTGTTGACAATGATGATGATGATAACTATTAGCAATTATTTCTGTTTGTTGAATCGTTACTCGGTCTGACAATGTGTTATATATATTACTTTATGTACAATCATATGAAAAAATTAATACTATTCTCTTTCTACAAAATACATCAATATTATTTTTATGAAATTTAGTGCTTTCCTGGTCTTTTAGATCCTCTCTATACCTCCCACAAGATCAAAGGCCCGCTTTCTTCTCCATCAATCTGCAGGTCTTTCTATATTGGCTCCTCAAGACGTGTTCACTGCCGTGAATGTCTACTCTCCAACTTACAGTTTGCCAACTTGACTTTGATTTGGTATTTTCTGATAATTTTCTAGTTGGGTTTTCACTCCTCCCACTCAAAGTTCTTCAAAGTTAGAGAACGCCTTCTATTGCCTTTGAATACTCCCAAGACTCTCTAATCCAGTGCTCTGCTTACAACAGAAATCCAATAAGTGTTGTTGTTCAGTGAGATGAGAACCTCTCATGTTTTTAAATATTTCTGAAAAATGAGATTCCTCTGCCTCCCGTGGTAACACATCCCGAGGTCCATCAGCATTAACTGTCAAGAAATTTGCCCTCAGTTCTTCTCTGAATCCCTCATGCCATTTCCCCTCTCCACTGAATCCTTCAAACATCCTCTGTGTGATGGCCCTTTATGCACTTGAAAGTTTGTTTCACGTCTTCCTTCAGCTGTTCCTCAAGACAAAATAATAGGCCTTCAAATGATCGCTATAGATTTTTTAAGAAAAAATCTGGATGTATTCTCTTTAATTATGTTCCAAAGAGTTTATATCAGAGGAGATATAAGAAACTAAACAAAATCAAAACTAAGTTATTATTTTACTTCTCTTGTATTTTTGCTTATAGAAAAGTCATGACGTAACTTCTGTTCTCCGGCATGGTTGTAATGATTACGCGGGAGGGTAGTGATTTTGTTGCAAGGCTTTGTGAACTTGAGTTTTCTGAAAATTACATTCATAGATATTTTTCTTTTTTTTCTGTAGAAATTTAGGTTTTGGTTTTCCTTTAACAAATTTTTGATTAAGAGCGAGAGGGCATAAGTCATAAAGGTGCCAGACTACTTCTAGCCATAAATGTTGATCTTTTTATTCCAATTTAGGTGTGTTTTTCCCTAAGAATATAAAATCTATGCTTATAAAGCTGGATTTTCTCATGGCAGTAGATAGAAGTATTGGTGCTTATAATGGATATGTTTCGGTATTTCCCCTGAGCAGTCCCAGCCCCTAATCCCTGTTTTAAAGTGCTCCCTTTAGTGTCACGTTGCAAAATTAATCTTTCCATTTGCTTCACTCCACCCCGTTTAATACCGCTTGACTCCGTATAAAGCACCATGACATGAGCTTTGAATAAAAGCCGGAAAGGGCTAAATTGTGTGCACATTGTGTTTGGGATTAAGAAACTAAATTCGACAGGTAATGGAGTCAGATTTAACTGCTCCATGATGCTAACCTAGGAGGTGTCATGTCAATCATCTGTCCAGGAAATCTAAGCTATAAAAGGAAAGTGAGACATATTTCAGATGCCTAATCACGCAAGCTAAAGGTGAGCTCCTCAAGGATGGTGAGTCTGCAGGCTACTACCTTCATCTCTCAGGGGACGCTAGGAGTTAAGGCCGTCACACAAATAGGCTTATTTGCCTGAGCATTAGATATGTTTCCTAGGAGACATGATAAAGAAACTTCTGCAACAAATGGCAAGTCTCTCCTATTAAATAAAGGGAAAACAAAACTTTAAAGCAGTGAGGGAATGGATGTGGATGTTTAGAGTTTCCTACATACTTAGAAAAAGCGTGTCAGGTATACAAGAGAAATAGACTTTGAAATATTTCTTGCTAAGATAGTTACCAATAACATTAAACATTTGCTCTTATCCTTGACAACCAGGAAGTTTTGAACTCAATTTTATATTCAATCAAAATAACTATATCAATCTAATTCTTTGATAAATTTGATTCTTTCTCTGTGCCGTAACAATATTTTTTTCAACTATTTTAACTGACCTATTTTTATTGTAATTCTTTCTTTGAAGGAAGTAAGGTATAATTAATAAACAAAAAGTAAAACATCCTCTGCAAATAAAGATAATCTATCTATCCATCTATCTAGTCTGAAGGATGATACAAGAGTGCTTGGAAGTGAATTGCTAAAGTGTACGATTACACATTTAGTCCAGTCTCAGCTTGACGTGCTGTGATTTTACTGTGCAATTCCCATTAACGCTGATTGTCCAATTTAGTGCTTCATTAATGAGGCATAGACCACTTGTAAATTTCTGACTTACAGGATCAACCACAATTAAAGTTTTATTCTCCTGAAAATGTCTCACCTGACAAGCTGATAATAAATACTTAGCATTCTTCCATCCACTTAACCCTTCTTCCATGTCAATTTTGGCAGTCAGTTGGCATTCTCTTTTCTTAAATGTAGATAGCATTTATAGCAATAATAATTGTTAGAGCAAACATTTTTATGGTGTTTACTCTGTACTAAATTTAGCCTTTAACATCATTGATTGATGCCTGATGCTCTTCCAGTTGCTGTTGCAAGCATTCTACATGTATTACCTCATTTAATCCACATAACACTGTGCTCTTGCTCTTCTTACTATCCCCATTTCATTGATAGAGTAACTAATAAAGGTTAAGTCACTTGCTTAGGGTTACAGATCTGGTGGGTTTATGAGCTGGAATCTAAACTAGAGAGGTCTAGCTTTAGAGTATGATTCTAAAGCTTGGTCCTATGGTCTAAGTATATTTTCATCCTCATGAAGTGGAAAAGGGCTTTACAAAGGAACTGAAGGGCTCATCAAAATACCCAAGGCAGTTGCACAACAAGGAGCCCTTATGTAAAAAGTTTTACTTTTTGCTTTGTTCCTAGAACCCTTACCAGTTATACCCACCATGATTCTGTGTGCTGTGTCTTATATTCAGAAAACTGACAATTTGCAGATTAGCACAGATTAGATCAAATTTGGAATAAAGTAATTGAAAATTTTGTCATCAAAAATCATAATATTGTCATTTGGGTCAAAATACTTTGAGAGTAATTAATAAGTGATGATATGCAAATATCACTAGCAGCTGTGATCAATCAAGTAAACAGACTGAATAAAAACATATAAAAATATTGATAAGACATTTGAGAACTTGACTTTGATAACAGAAAAAGACATAGAACCATTCCATGCCTGAAACCAGAAGAAAAAGTAATTATGTCTGGAATGTGCTTTTGCCCAATTCTGCCTGTCGAGTCACCATACTCGCACATTCTTCAAAGTCCATGTCTTCAGAAAAGCTCTTCTCATTCCTCTGGTCTTCTACAGGATTTTGTGCTTCTCTCACATCGCCTCTAAAACAGTGACTTGTGTATCAGCTTTTGTGTATTCCTGTCACATACTCTTTTGTAAATTCTCTGAGAGCAGGGGCTATATCTTCTCCACTTTTGTGCATATTTATAGGCAATCAACAAATATACACTGATTGATTGACAGGCAGCCTCAGGTGGTCTCAATGGTTTTCTACCTTTGAATTAAGTCATTAGTACATTGGGGAACCACTCCGTAAATCAAATGTATTCTGTGAGTTGTAATGAGTGGATAGATCTTAAAATTATCAGAGAAAATTAAAATGGAAAAGTAATCACATATGGACAGCCTAATAAGGAGAGTTGCCTCACCTCGCAAGGCAAGTTGAAAGAACAAGTTCTCAGCAAATCCTCAGAAATCATCCATTACAAAATGTAGAATAGGAATGTTTTCCTGATGAGTCAAAGATTCTCTATTTTTGTAACCAGAAAGAAATTAAACTAAAATATAATCAGATTCCCATCATCTACAAACTTGGAATTATAATATATTATGAAAAATGAAGGAAAGTGACTTAATGACAAGTACAAACAGAAGTCACCTGTCTTTTTTTTTCTTTTAAAGATTTTATTTTTTCCTTTTTCTCCCCAAAGCCCCCCAGTACATAGTTGTATATTCTTCGTTGTGGGTCCTTCTAGTTGTGGCATGTGGGACGCTGCCTCAGCGTGGTTTGATGAGCAGTGTCATGTCCGCGCCCAGGATTCGAACCAATGAAATACTGGGCCGCCTGCAGCGGAGCGTGCGAACTTAATCGCTCGGCCACGGGGCCAGCCCCAGAAGTCACCTGTCTTAATGATATATTCTATAATGAAAATCAGAGGGTGAGACCACATCAGAAATAACCTTCGAATTATTCTAGTGAAGGAGACATTATTTACTAGAAGTAACTGGAAGGGCAAACTTCGTTTGAAAGTTCAGATATAATAAAAATTATATATCCTGTTTTACTATCCAACTCTTTCTGTTTTGATTCTTGGTTCTAAAACAAAACCTTCAGATTACAATTTTGGCTTTCCACAGTCTTTGATACTGTTTGTGGGTGTCTGGATTTAAGGCTTAATTGTTTCAGTTCCACTTTATATTTATATCCTATCGATCAATACTCCTTAGGTTTATATTCTGATTTATCAAGAATTCTCTTGTAAGAATGGATAATATGGGTCAATGAACAAAATCTGTTCATTCTCAAGTGAATGGATAAGTGTTGAGTTTTGTGAATTTGCAAAGCCAAGAATTAATTGGAGTCTTGCTAGAAAGCTTTACTAACCCATTGGTGATGCTTGGGGTCTGGAGTGAACTAGCAGACCAGGCTGATGTATCCCATTTCCTTACATCTCATTGTCTTAATTCATTTATGTTGCTTTTTAGGCTCATGTGGGCATGTGAGATTGTGAACAATATACTAAATTAATAAAGTCACCTATAGGTGCTTTTCACTAGATAGCAATGTGGTAGATTGTGTTATTGTTGCCAATTGTTTCCTCACCACCTCTTTACGAGGGTTATACTCTCCACTATGCTGACATAAGTCTTGGCCATGTGAATTTGTTTGATCAATGAAAGCTTTAACAACCATTGCTTGGTTCTGCTGTTCTTTCCCTCTGCCATCGAATGGTATGTGTTATATACTTGCTGCTCCTTCATCTTGGACCCCAGAACAGAGGCACAATGGACTTGCTGCTGTAAACTGAGGGATTTTGTAAAACACTGAAATTTGGGAGTTGTTTGTTTCTGCGGCTTAAAGTAACAAAAGCCAATACTAGTACTCTTCCTAGAAAATAATTTTGCATTGGGGCCGGCCCCTTGGCTGAGTGGTTAGGTTTGCGTGCTCTGTTTCAGCGGTCCGGGGTTTCGCCTGTTCGGATCCTGGGCACGGACATGGCACCACTCGTCAGGCCACACTGAGGCGACATCCCACACGCCACACCTAGAAGGACCCACAACTAAAAATACACAACTGTGTACTGAGGGGCTTTGGGGAGAAAAAGGAAAAATAAAATCTTTAAAAATAAATAAAAATAATTTGGCATTTATTATAATCTCCTGCAATTTTCAAAAATTCTTTACATCTTCAATGTTTGCTCTTAATTTTCAAAATATATCACCTGCAAGAAAGTTTACAGAGAGAGAGGAAAGAGGTCTTTGGGGCACTCTTCTCATATTTTATGTAAGACAACGGCTTTACTTGAATTGAGATCTTGATAGTTTGGAAATTATAGCCTTATCAGCAACCAGCCCAGTACGGAGAAAAGACATTGAAAGTGGTACCTCCTCTGATGGAGAGGTAGGAATGAATGATGACTAGGGTGCGACTCTCCCGATCTTACTTGAGGGGAATTGGTGCTGTGCTATAGTTGAGAGGGGAGGTGAAGGACTGAAGCAGAGAGGGGTCAACTGTGTGCATAGCCATAGTGATACCCCTCCCTCCTGGAGAAACTCTGTGTGCAGCATTAGATTACGCAGAAAATCGAGGACATGCATTTCGGGAAGAGTGAATGAATCCCTGACCTGGCACCTTTATTGCTAGAGCTTGTGAGCACTGCTTAGAGGAGCAGTAAGCTCTGACAGATTGAGGCAGGAATTTTTAGAATTCTTTTACTACTATTCAGTGCACACAGAGAGAACTGGTAGTCATTGAACGGCCAAGAAAAGACACATGCCAGAACGCAGGCAGAGAACGAGGCGAGCCCTACTCCATGCTGGTGAGGAACGGGGAGATTAGAAATGCCATGCACAGGTGTTTTCAGCAGGTGGCATAAAAACAGCAGGATGTATTGCGAAATATCCTGGGAGACTCACAGAATGGTCTCCACTTCCAGAAGCATTCCTGATGGAGGGGCTGTGTCTCTTCATGGAACTCTAGGGTTTTAGGATCTTGTATTTTATCTGTAACTGAACAGCGATCTATTTTATCTGAATTATCTTGTGTTTTAATGCCTTTTGTTTTTGTTACATTTAGCAAGTATAGATCCAAGTTTGGGAGTAGATTCCAAATTAGGAGATTTGCTAATGGAGAGACGATTCCAGAATTTCTTTTTGGGGATTATGGCTAAAGGAAACACACCCCCTTCCCACACACCATACACACACAAACCAACCTTTAACCTTTTTGTAAAGAATATTTCTTACGGAAGAGTTGCGTTTAATTTTTAAAATTCTTCTATGAGATAATCGATATTACTGAGATCCCACAGAACGATAGGCCAGTGTCTCTGGGAAACACATAGAATTAACAGAAAACCTGGAATTTAGTCATATGAGTAAGTTTACTTAACTGTCTTATATTGCCAAAATTAATACCTGACGCTTGACCTTGGCTGTGGTGGTACAAATTTTCTTTCATCTTCAATCGGGAGAAGAACCCAAGATCAGTTCTACTGTGTGAGTGTGTGTGTATTTAATGCTGGTTTCACACAGACAAATAATCCCATTCGTAGGTAAACCCTTTTGTTACAATCCACAGTGTGCCGTTTTTTTTGGATATAGTTTAGGAAACAAAACATATGCATAAATACCCTCAAGAGTTTCTTCTGTGCTTTTATGCACATTCAGCCAGACCATGATAAGGTAGTTGCCAGGTACGGCCATTATATCTAGGTAGATTACTTGGGTACTCTGAAGACACTCTCTGAATATTATTTGGCTTTTACTCAATTACAGCTAAATCGCTGTACCCTTCATTTCTGCCTGTCCAAAAATCTCTTTCATCAGAGAGAGATGTATGTTTCTCTAATCATAAGAAAACAGAACTTTTCTTCAAAAGACAGAGCACATGTTCAGTGCACAGTTTTGTATCTTAGCCAAAGTTTATCTCTTAAATATAACATAGAACATGTGTGTATCCTGAACTCATATTTTTGCCCTTCTTTCTGATCCCTTTTAATTGCTACCATTAACAACAGTTTTTTATGTTAATGTTAACAGAGTATTCCATTAAAACGTATTTCGGTTGGTAACAGCTGGGTAGCCAGTGCTTGGTACATGACTTTTGCAAAGATAAAACCAACGTGAGCAATCCCTGAAGCTATCTTGAAGGATAGTGGGAGTCATGAAGAATCATTTGGATATAGCTGACAAAGGGGCACAGTTTTCCTCAATGAACGAGAGAGGTGAGTTCCAGAAGAAGTGGGAATCTCTAAAGGTCCCCTTGCATTTCTACATTACAGTAGACATGGTAAAAGGCACAATATTGATGCTATTAAAATTTAAATTGGTTATGTGATTTGCACAGAAAACACCTTGGTTTTTGAGTTGAAAATCCTTTGGGAATAAGTCTGATGCCAAAAAGGATGTGTAACTTGGAAACAGAAATGTACGTTTCCTCCCTAGGGTGGAAGGAGAACAGAGAACGTTTTGTAAAGCGCCATCTGCATTCACGTCCATAGGAGGTGGGAGAAAAAAACCCAGCACTCTAATCTTTTGTCTGGTTCGTTAGTCATATTAGCAATGTTTAGGGAAAACCCAAAACAGAAATGGAACACAGTTCCAACTGGCACAGTGCAGCATTTAGGGTTTCCAGAATACAGCCTAAGACTCAAAAAATATACTGTAAATAATTTCCGAGAAAGAAGAAACCTTAATAATTCTACAGAATTCAGTATTTTAAGGCTCTTAATTAAGGTTCATGTTAAAGAACATAAACTTGCAAAAGTATATGGGAGTACAATAATATTTGAAAATTTTTTAATATATTATGTATGTAACAGAATAGTATCAAATTATTAAGAAATTAGAAATAGTTAGCTGAAAGAAAATATATATAGCATTTATGTAGAGTATGATAATTTATTTTTCTGATTCATAGCTTTGGTTATCTGCTTTATGTGGCTGACTACCAAATCTATATCTCTAGTCTGGTTTATCTTTCAAGATTCAGGTTCATGTTCCAATTATTATCACATAGTTTCACAACTATTTTTCTCATCTCAAAGCACAACTCATTATCTTTTTGGTATCCCAAATGGACATCCTTCCCTAATTTCCTGTTAATGGAAATGACTAAGCCATTGTCTGTATTCTGCGGGCCTGGAATCTTGAAGTTATCTTTGACTGACGACTTGTCTTCAGCTCCATCTCACAAATCCGTCACTAAGTCCTTTTAATTCTCCCTGCCAAAGTTTCTTCCCTCTCTTTCTCTTTACGCTCCCACTACTGCCCTCTTTTGAGTTATTAGTGAAGCCATGCTGTGGCAGGTGTCCCACATATAAAGTGGAGGAAGATGGGCACAAATGTTAGCTCAGGGCCAGTCTTCCTCAGCAAAAAGAGGAGGATGGGCGGCAGATGTTAGCTCAGGGCTAATCTTCCTCAAAAAACAAAAAGATAGAGTTGTTAGTAAGAGAAAAGTTGATTCAAATGGAAAGAACAGGATCACTAGTTTTTAGTGATGTTTTTAAGTTATTAAAACACATTATAGGAAGATTATTGCTTTAGTAGGTAGAGTCTGCTTTTTCAAGCAGTTTATTCATTCATACATATTCTTTCATACATGTTAGATATATTTATAGATTATGTACTTTGTGTAAAGCATTCTGAACGGTGTCTGCCTTCAGGGAGCTTGTAATTAAGCAGATAATTGTTAGATAACAACTTGATTAAAGAAAGAAGAGAAATGCTAGGTGCTTTGAGAGGGTATATGAAGGGGAGCTCTGTAGTCTAGGGAGGATCACAGAATACTTCACAGAGGGAATAAAATTTAAGTTGAAATTAAAGAATGGGAAGCATTTATTAGGATAGAAAAGCATTATCCAGGAAGAGAGAACCATGTATGCAAAGTGCTATAGAGGAGAGAAGACTTGGAACTCTGAGGGACTGATAGCTGTGCGGAGTGACTGGAGGGGAAGTAGGAGGGAGAATGACATGAAGACAGGAGGGAGATTGAGGCAGGGGCCAATTAGTCAAGGCCTTTCATCCAAGTTAAGGATCTGGGACTTTGTTCTAAGAGCAACTAGAAGACACTGAAGGGATTTAAGCAGAAGAAAGACTAGACTCTCTTCTCAGTTCAATGTTTACCAAATCAATGCATTGGATTGCTGTGTTACCTTAGATAAGCCCATACGTTTCAGTTTTCTCAATTTTAAAACGGAGGTAATGATAATGAATCATGGAGTTCTTCCAAGGAGAAAACTGGATAATTAGTGAAAGCATTTGTAAACAAAACAAGTGGAAAGGGAGAGCGAAAGTAAGAGGCAGACAGGGAGAATGAGAAAGTGTAGAGTACTGTTCATACATCCCGGCCCATGCCCTCAAAGGATTTAGAACGCTTACCTATAACATTAACACTATATTGCAGGACTTGTGAGGTCAGAGGTGGGAAGAGGAATATAAAAAATTGTGAATGATGGACAAGAATACAGGGATTAAATTATTCCATTTATGGAAATTAAGAAGGGGAAAATTTTTGTGTTACTGCTTCCAAAGATTTTAGATTTCTGAATTAGCTAATTTCAGTTACAAAGAGAGAACAACCTATGACGTTAAAAGGATTCATTATTTGTCTTTTTCTTGCAGAATAGATACCTCTTAATGCACAAACCAGAATCTCTGTACAGAGTAACTCTGACCGGCTTGCTGAAGGGCCCACTTAGAAAAAGTTCTGTGCAGAACATTAACTTTATGTCTGGATTTTAAATCAGAAACTCACAGGACTATAAGGAAGGGCAATAAAAATATATTTACTTTGGGTCTCTGGCCTGCAGTAAAGATAGCACCTAATTGTTTTGGTCAGATGGGTCTCCCTGTCCAGTTATAACAGATCTCCTGAGCAAGACCTATTTTATTGAAAGAATTTTCAGATGAACTGCCAAGTCAGAAGAAAGCACTAAGCCAAAGTTTAGAGTAATTAAGGATACAATGCCTGCTCTATAGAAGTAAGAAAGACCCCAAGAGAACAACGTCAAAGGTCATGCTGATAAGTTGACTTGTCCTGAAAAGACTGTAATGGATTGGACTGGAATAATCCTAGATGTATTTATCGAGCACCCATTAGGTGACTGGCACTGTTCCAAACAAACCTTTTGGGTGGTAGAAGACTGGTCGGTTTCTGTAGGGCGAGAAATTGATTTCCTCCCTAGGATCAGCTTTATGGGGAGCAAGCTATTTGTTTTATTTATGGCTTGAACTCAGCTCCCTGCTGTAATAATTCAAATTCTGTAGGTACAGACCTCCTTCTTATTTATATATTGACTGTAAAGGGAGCCAGCTTAGAGCTGGCCCTGCAGCTACTTGTAAGGGGTTTGGATTTATGCTAATGAAGGGGCTGAGGCTTTCAAGGATTTGCTTTCATTACTAAATCCTCAAGTCAATACTTCCAAGATTCTTGGTTGGGCTTTGCAATAAGAGCAGAAGTCTGTGTGTTCCATGCTGAAGGCTATTTATTAGGCTCAGAACAAAACTAAATAAAGAAAAATCTAATGGAAAAGTTTGGTTTCTTAATATAAAATTCTGTATCTGAGTAAACAGAAAGTAAAGAAGGAAAGTCTAGGAAATTCAGAAAGCATATTCATGGAGAGGTGACTCCATTGTCTTATCTTGGGAGTCAGAAGTTCCAACTTAACCTCAACTAAATTGGAAACTAAATTTTCTGCTTATTAGCTATTGAGTTATAGAGTCCAAGCATCTAGATTTCAGGAAGCAGTCTCAAAGACTTTTGATATTTTTCTAAAGTAAGAAACTTACTTGAGCCTTTACCTTAATCATTCTTGGAGCTTCTATGTTCTCTTTACTGACAGCAGGAAACCAAAGACCTTTGTACAAATCAATTCTCAATGGGGACAGGCACATTGCTGAATTCCAGTAAGGTTATGGACAAATCCACTCAGAAATAAATCATAGTAGAATTTAAGAGAAACTACAGAACCAGGTATGATATGATTGGCATCCACATGAACCGTAAAGTCCTTTAGAAATGTAAATATAAGTATCATTGTGGTGAAAAACAAGTATTTCATTTTTAAGGCATAAAGTTGATTCTTGAATTTTTTGAATAAGTTTAGAATTATATAAACACTGCCAAAACTTTATCATTCTGGAGATTAATTGCTATGGAAATAGTATTCTTTTTTCCTTCATAGAGAACCTTATTTACCTTAATTTTAAAATCCCTTCTCTGTGAGTTTTACATCATAGTTTAAATTTGTTTGCATGTTTGTAAAGTACAGGAGAATTTTACAACTGAAATTTGGGGTAGGCTATTAATAAGTTTAACTTACTCTTGTTTTTCTCATGGATTCTTTTGAAGAAGACTGTTACATTTTCTTCTAACTCTGTCCTTTATAAATTTACACTCAATTAGGATATGGACCACACCAAAACTATCTTATTCTTTTTTATAACTCTAGATATCATTCTTGAATATTAAATTAACTATCTCATCCATTTTATGGGCTGGTAGGTTATTTAATTTTCTCACTGCCTTTGGGTTGAGCAACAAACTTCAACAATCCAGCAAAGGAAATATAAGGCCTTTTCCATCTGAATGTTGAATCTGGAGTCCTATATGTATGTTTGTCTAAAGATTTCTTTAAAAACATTTTAAAAAGCTAGCTGGTCCACAGAAAACCATGGTGGCAGTTTATCTAAAAGCAGTTATTTAGTGTCTACTGCATTGACTGCTAACAGAAAGGCTACAGGAAGAGTCATCACAAACATTTATTTTTGAGTACTTGATTTTGAATTTCTAAGTTAAAAGTAGTAAGAGAAAGGATGCAAATAGGCCCCCTCCGCCCCTGGGATCTTACCACATTACACAGGAAATGACACAAATACCCAGATCCCAGGAGGGGAAGGGCATAGCAGAATTCTTTCAAAAGGACAAGTAAATTATGAGCAGATATTCTCAGTTCTCGTAATTTATGTCTATTAGGATATAGCAGTGGTCAGCAAACATTTTCTTAAAAGGGCCAGATAATAAATATTTTAGACTTTGCAGATCATATGGTCTCTGTCACATATCATCTCTGCCCGGTAGCTGGAAAGCAGCCATAGACAATATGGAAATGAATGACTTTGGATGTATTCCGGTAAAACTTTATTTACAAAAATAGGCATTGGACTGGATATGGCCCGTGAGCAGTAGTTTGCTAACCCTTGTTGTGTAGTATAATATGTCCCACTTAGACCTGAAAAAAATGAAACATTGCTTTTGAATATTTTCCGCCAGATCCGGTTTACGAAGCATACAGATTAACCATCAATAGGCTGTGTGACTATTGCTTTTGTCACAACTTCAGTTTCTTCCTTTGTAAATAGCACTACTTCTCAACTATTTCAAATGTGATAACACATCAGCAGGACACAGAACATTATAGTGGTATAAAAATGTGTTGAAGGAAGAAAAACTTCAAGTTGCTTTGCAAAGTTTTGCTCAAAATTTACTTCTCTCCAAAATTTGCTTTTCATATTTTTATTACAGCATTTACCATAATGTCTTATAAGTTATATTCGACTGTCTTCTTTAGACTATGGGTTCCTCAAGAGCAAGGTCCACATAGGTTTATCTTTGTATCACTAGAACCTCCCATAGCATCTTCCTCACTCACCACCTTTCAAATGAATGACTGAACTCACAGCCCTGTGATTTTTCCCAGGCACTCTCGGGTAAGGGGCATTTTTCTCACCCTGTCTTCCTTCTGTGAGTTCTAAAATAGTGCCTGAAATGATTGGCTGGAATTCACCCAGTTTGAATAGATGTCTTTAACAATAATTTAAAAGATGATTTAACTTGGGACGTTATGAGAGCTTGACTGAGAATGACTCATACCAGGAATGACAACTGAATGCAGTGTACTAAATGTTCAACTCAAACGAGAATGTATACAACTAAGTGTAAAAAATATATAGCATGTTTTTATATTAATTTCTAACCCTTCCTCACCAGGGTAGTGAACATAGTTACTGCTCTTCCACGATCCTAGAATTCCTTCCAGGCCCTTTCCTTGACTTCTGTAACTTCTGTATTGACTTTTAATAACTCACACCACTAGACAACTGTCTTTGGAGGTAGTTAGTGCTGTTGAGTTGGTTCTGACTCCTAGCGACCTTGTGTATAGCAGAGCTGAACCCAACCCAGTCCCTTCGGGCCATCCTCTCCCCTTCTAGTGTTATGTCAGATAATGCTCCGCTGCTATTCGGAGGGTTATCATGCCCAATTGTTTTGGAAATGGGTGGCCGGATCCTTCTTCCTAGTCTGTCTTAGTCTGGAAGCTCCACTGAAACCTGTCCACCATGGTGACCCTGCTGGTCAGCATCACATAACATGCAGTTGCCACCGTATGACAATCGACAGACAGGTGGTGTAGTCCCCCGACTGGGAAACAAACCTGGGCTACGGTGGTGGAAGCGCCAAATCTTAGCCACTAGACCATCAGGTCTGGCTCTTTTTGGAGGATGGCCCTCAAAATCTTCGAGCTGCTTTGCCTGAACTTGTGCGGAGTTGGTAATGTTTGGGAACTTACACCCCCCTTGATGTGGTCCCTAGGAAATGACAGGAGTGTGTCTCCTTCCAGCTGCCTTGCCCTGAAAAGAGACAAGACTCTAAGGTATAATTTACACCCCAGAGCCCCCCTGTAAGATCAGGCTGAGGCTGGGACTGCCTAAAATCATAACCTTGCTTGGCTTGTTGCCCTTCACTGTCTTACTTCCCCTACTCCCTTACTGTTTCTCCAAGGAGCCTTTTCTTAATAAATCACTCGCACACAAATGCTCATCTCAGAGACTGTTCTGGGAAATTCTAAGACATGAGTCAATATTCAGCTAAAGAAATATTTCTACTTGGTCTTCTTTCTCTTTTATTCCTTTTTTCCCTTCCTCTTTTTCTCTCTCCCTGCTTTCTCTTCCTTCCTCCCGCTGACTCTGCATCCTTCATTGATATTTTCTGGGCCACACACCATTTATGACCTATGCCATTTTGGGCTGAAATGGTCTTTCAGCACCTTAACAGCAGGAAGGTTTCACTGCAGCTGTTTCTTTGGCAGGAAGAATGTAGCTTCTGTGTTGAGTTCAACCTGAAAAGTGCTTCCCTACTGGGTAGAAGCCATGGATTGTATAACACTCCCTGTTTCACATTATTAAATATCTGCTCTGGCAGAGCAGCATCTCTGGTTTTTTTTTTTTTTAAAGATTTTATTTTTTCCTTTTTCTCCCCAAAGCCCCCCGGTACATAGTTGTATATTCTTCGTTGTGGGTCCTTCTAGCTGTGGCATGTGGGATGCTGCCTTAGCGTGGTTTGATGAGTGGCGCCATGTCAGCGCCCAGGATTCGAACCAACGAAACACTGGGCCGCCTGCAGTGGAGCACGCGGACTTAACCACTTGGCCATGGGGCCAGCCCCAGCATCTCTGGTTTTTAAATTTCTTTCCCCAAGTATACATTTTTATTAAAGTATAACACACATACAGAAAAGCACACAAATCATAAAAAAATACAGCTCAGTGAATGTTACAAAGTAAACAGACTTGTATAACTACCACCAGGTCAAGAAATAGCACATTACCCACATCCTAGATGTTAGCATCCTACTCTTCCTGGCTCTTAATGTAATGACCTTAAATGTAACTGCTGTTCTGACTCCCATCAATATTGTTTAGAGAGAAATTAATCTTACCCAAAGAGAGATCTGGACTTTGTCCTCACCTATCAGGAGGTGATCTCTAGGTCCCTAAATGTCTGGCCTGAGAGCAATGTCTTTATTTGCCCGGGAACTTTGTCCACTAGAAGGTCTAACCATGTGATTTATGATGGGGGTTTTGAGATGTACCATGTCATATCTGATCTCTGGGGGAACTGGAGACTAAAGGTATTAGCTCAAACCTACAGAAAGGGCTGAGGCTAAAGGTTAACCATGCAGGCAATATACAACCAAACCCCAATAAAAACTCTGCATACCAAGTCTCTAGTAAGCTTCCCTAGATGGCAGTACTCCATGTGTGTTGTGATACATCTATTCCAGGAGAGGACAGTGTCCTTGCAGAAGGAAACCTCACATCTGGAACCTCCCAGATCCTTCTCTATGCTTCTCTTCCTTTGCCAGTTCAAATCTGTAACTTTCACTATAATAAAATTGTCATCGGAAATATAGTGCTTTGTGAGTTGTGTGAGTCTTTCTAGCAAATTATGGAAGCTTAAGGTAGTTGGTGGAGACCCCTGAATTTGCAGCCAGCTGATCTGAAGTGAGGGTGGCTCTGGGGACCTTGAACTTGTGGCTGATGCTTGAAGTGAGAGCAGTTTTGTGGGGACTATGCCCTTCACCTGTGCAGTTTGCACAGCTCATTACAACTATAGCTGTTTTGATCGATTTTTGAACTTTATGCAAGCGAAATCATACAGCATGTACACTTTTATTTTGTAGCTTTTTAAAAATGACATTCTTAGTCTATATTATGTGTAACAGTAGTTTACTCTGTATTCCAAATAGTAATTCCACTATATGAATGTATTTTTTTTAAAGATTTTTAAAAATTTTTTTCCTTTTTCTCCCCAAAGCCCCCCGGTACATAGTTGCATATTCTTCGTTGTGGGTCCTTCGTGGGACACTGCCTCAGTGTGGTTTGATGAGCAGTGCCATGTCCACGCCCAGGATTCGAACCAACGAAACACTGGGCCACCTGCAGCGGAGTGTGCAAACTTAACCACTCGGCCACGGGGCCAGCCCCATATGAATGTATTTTTAAAATTTATTTATTTATTTTACTGTTGATAGATGTTTGGGTTGTTTCCAGTTTGAAGTTTCCTTAAAAAATAATTCTGCTCTGAACATTCTTGTATGTGTCTTTTGGTGGAAATAAACACTCATATATCTTGGGCATAGACCAAGGAGTGCAAATTTTGGGTCAGAGTAAATTTGTAATTCCAGCTGTAGGCAATCCTGCCCAGTATTTTCCAAAGAACTTGTATAATTTTCCACTCCTGCAAGCAGATGATGAGAATTCTGGTTGTTCTACATTCTTGTCATCCTTGTCAACACTTAGTATTGTCTGTCTCTTAAATTTTAAGCCATCTTAGCAAGTGTGAATATACTCAACTTAAAACTTCATGAGAGAAATAAGAACACTGATATTTGTTCAAGTGGAACAGTTCAAAGAAAATGTGCACAGGGATGGCAATGAAATGGTTTGTTGCCTGAGAAAGGTGGAGTGGCACCTCAGATAACTTCAATTAGTGGACAGTTCCTTGAAAATTCTCCATGGAGAACTGAATGGCTTCCAAGAAAAGTCTCATCAGTGTTCTCTAACCGACCAAATGTGAGAATGCTAGTTAGAGACAGTAAAGCTCACAAGAAATTGACGGTGAAGCCTTCTGGTATTGAGGGGTTTTTGGGTAAGAAAAAGTAATATTGCACACTCAAATTCTTTAATAGATATAGAATTACACATATTTTCTATTTTCTCTTGTGTGCATTTAAAAACATTTTAGCCACTTAGTCTTGTCTTCTGACAATTCCAGTTTATTTTTTTTTTCATGTTCTTCATTAGGATGGAAGCTTTTTCAGGGTAAGATATAAACTATATAATTGCCCTAGGAGCAAGTTCAATTTTTCTCTTAAACTTATTCTTGAATCCTAACCAGATACCTTAAATACACTTGTATTTGTCCTTGTAACTTGTATACACGTGTTGAACTAGTGTTCATTCTTTCCAACTCCCGGTTTATCTCTACTTCAAATATTGATTGTAATTAAGACTTTACATTAATAGACTCTCTATAGACATAGGTTTTGCTTTATTTGCTCTTTTCAACATTATTATTATGTTCTTGATCAGATAATGCAAGTATAAGATAAAAAGTTTAAAAGACACAAAACAAATGGAGTGAAGGGTAACTCTTTCTCTCACTATTGTTCTACGAACCTCTTCCTCACCCAGGAAACAATCACTCTTACGTGTGTTTAATGTATCCTTCCAGAAAATACAACATTTGTATCATTTCTTGAATATTAAATATAAATTTTAGTATGCATACACATAGTTCATTACCTTGCTTTTCTTTTAAGCATAACAATATATCTTGGAGAAAGTTCCATATTGGTACATAGATATGTTGCCTCATTAATTTTAGCTGTTAAATGAAATTCCTTTATTTATATATATATATATATATATATATATACACACTGTATATATATGTATATATAGGTATATATAGGTAGGTATATATCTATATATACACACTGGATTTAACTAGCTTTTGATTGAGGGTTTAGATTATTCCTTATTTATTATTATAAAATGCTACAATAAATATTCTTGAATGTTCACTTTTGTGAACATGTTACAGGATACCTGTAAAATTAGTTCCTATAGGTTAAATTGTTGGGTCAAATGTTATGTGTGTTTATTCATTCCATGTCTGTAGAGTCTTTAACTAGTTTCCCAGAGTTGAACTGCTTGATAAATTTGCTTAAGTTCTGAACATGATAAAGCTTATATCAAATTTTACGTCACAAAGATTGTAATCAAGAAGTCTGTTTTATTGAGGCTTGTTTAAAAATTTTAGCAAGTCACATGTAACCTAATATTTTTCTTTGTTTAACCTTACCAATACTGTAAGAAAAATGATTGCAGAAAAAAGTAACTTTATTTCATTTTTGTTGTTCTCTTTTTAAGAAAATTACCTTAAATTTTGGTATCTTTTAAGCTGAAATTAATTGTGTAGGCTAATCATGTCCAACAAAGTGAACCTGTTATCTTGTAATATATTCTCTATCACCCAATACTTTCCAGATCCAGTTCCATACCACCAAGGACATTCAATTTTGATCCAAATAAAATTTTATTAGGTACAAATTGGAAAAAATAATTAGTTAGTGATTGGAAACATGACTGAAAAGAAAATGGTCCGGCAGATCTGTATACCTCACCAAAAATTGGGGACAATTTATGTCCAAGCTCTGTGGAAGACAGAAATCCAATCAAGAAATGCATCCTTGTTTAGAACCCTCTGATAGACTTTTAGTTTTCAATTGCACAAGAGCCTGCAGACAAATAGCCGACTGGTCTTTTTCTATGGTGTTAAAATGCTATGGTCCTCTAGCAGGGTAGAGAGTTACCCAAGGGAAAAGAGCAAGAAGGGAGTCGAATGTGAGCTACCCAGCATTTAATGATGACATTTCTGTATCCCAGGGTTCCTATCTCTTCACTTGAATAATAATGGAGAGTCACCATGTGTCTGTGTACTTTTTCCTTATTATTTTCATTCATAGTTTTAGGAATTTTCATTCAGCAAACAATACAATATTTATTGTGTGGTGATTCTTTGCTGCACTCTCTACCGGTTGATGCATATATGGTATAGTGATGAAGAAGAAAGACAATTCCTGCCCTCAGAAAGATACCTTCTAAAGGAAGTCGGAGAGTTAAACAAAGAAACATAGTACAATATGATAAGAGCTATGACAGAAGAATTCAAGTACGTAATCAGAATGTATAGTGACCTCCAAGGGTTAAGTGGAGGAGGCTTTCCAGAAGAACAGAGGGGAAATCTGATTAGTAAAATGAATTGTTGCATGAAGAGAGTATTCTAAGGCATTCTAACCCTATCCATCCCTGTTCCAACTGCATGTGAAGGCCTGCAGACCTTGAGTTTCCAAAGATCAGCTATATTTTATTCTACTCATGGTATCAGTGAGTCTATCATACTACTAGATGTCCTGGCCTGATCAAAAAATGGGCACAATTCTTCACACTTCCCAGTGTTCAGGTTCTTTGCAATGTGACTTTTGAAGCTCTTCCCATCAAGAGATGAAATCTTTCTCCCCACTTCTTGAATCGGGGCTAACCTGCTTTGGCAACATATTGTGGTGGAAGAAAAGATGTACTAGTTCCAAGCCCACGCTTCCATTCTCTTGGAACCCTGCCTGCACCATGAGATCAAGCCTGGGCTAGACTCCTGGAGAATGAGAGACCATGTGGAACAGAGCTAGGTCAGCCCAGTTGTCCTAGCCAAGGCCCCAGGCATGTGAGTGAGCCCAGCTGAGATCAGCTGGCCCAGAACAGCTTGGCCCTAGACTCTTTGGAAATTATAAGTGGTTATTGTGTTAAGACACGATATTTTAAAACGGTTTATACAACCACAGCTAACATTGGAGTATGGTTACGAAGATAGATAAAATAATGCACACAAAATATTCCACCAATGACATAGTAAACAATGAAAATTGTTATTTTTGAAGATCCAGTTAAACTGTGAGAGTTAGTTTTCTTCTGAATGTGCACAAAAATCCCTGGGAAACATTCGACTAGATAGCTCAGTGTTCTCAATCTCAAAGCCTGCTGACTACAGTTTCCCTAAGAGATTTTTCTTATTAAGGTAATATTACTTAATAATTGTGATATTGTGATCCTTAGTTTGAGGTCCATGATGAGGGTCCTGGAGTGAAATGAATCACATGGCTCATGGCTGGAATGGTCACTCCCCTTTTGTTTTTTGTCTTTATTGCCTGGAGTTTGCTACCATTACCAACCTTCATGCCTATCTGCAAAAGGTAGGCTTGACATTGCTAAGGGAGCTGGTTGTGATCATAACAGATAAACCAACTTCTTACAAGCTTGAAAAATCCTTATAACCCCACAGCGTTCCCCTTGCTGATTAGCCATGACATGCATAGTCTCACTCACTGCCATGAGTGCCCCTGAATTCTATATGTAAACCTATATAACAGGATGCGTCTTTATATGGCTGGCTACCTTGAAATATTGGAGGACAGAGGAGAAGCCAGTTCCTGCTAAGTCTGGAGTACCAGCAGAGTCTGGGCTTGTGTCCTAGAGGGAAGCACTAGCATTTGGCTTTTTTGCAGCTTCTTTAATTGCTTCAAATAATTTATAGACAACATCTGCTGCTATCTTCAGGTCTTGCTTGGCTTTCTTAACAGTCCAGATGACTTTTCCTTTGAATCTAGTTACCTTTTATTTTACCCATATGGCTACTCTCTGTTTTTTGTACCGGAGAAAAATGATGAACACTTTTTATTCCAAGTTTTATGCTGGAACAATCTTTAGAGTTCTCCTAGATACTGGAACAATCATTAGCTTTCGTCAACTTATTTTCTTTAGTAGGTATAATAGTTTTTGTCATAAATCATTACTTCATCAAATATTTGTTGAGTGCTGACTATATGATAGATATTGTACCGTGTCTTAGTTTGGGTTCTCCCCTAAGCAGAACTTGAGATCAAGGTTTCAGTGCAAGTGGGTTATTCCAGGAGCACAAGGTGAGAGGAACTTAATCTTCTAGGAAAATCTGGGAAAGAAGTAAAACCCAAACCTCAAAATTATTTTATTGAAAGGGTGAAGAAGCTGGAGTATTTATGCTCATCTATGGAGTCATTGTCTGAGGGCTACTGTGGAAGGCAGGAAAGTGTTACTTGTGCATGGGCAAAGGGACTGTCCAAGATGTTGGAAAGAAAGTCCTGAGGCACAAAATGCAGTATTGTCAATTGGAAATCTGTCAGGAAAAACCGGCAGCTATGAGGGCAATGGGTGGAGCACCAATAGCATCCGCTACAACTACGCACTTCATATTTATTATCTCATTTGGTCCTTGCAATTCTATAGGAGGCCATTATTATTTCGATCCGTTCAAAGAGAAAAACTAAGGTTCAGATTAGTTGTGTAAGTTGCCCAAGGTTATATATTAATAAGGAGCGGAGTCAGCATTTAGACCCAGGACTGGGATCACAGTCTGTTGAGAAAGTAACAACTTCCCAAATGTCACACAGCAGCTATTTAACAGAGCCAGGAATATGACTCAGGTCTCCAGACATGCAGCCTAGTGGCCTTTCCATAGATGTATCTGGCCATTCTCCCTCCCCGCACGCCTCCCACCTCTAACTCTGTACCCTGGGAGTTGCATTGCCGGAGTCAGTTCTTCTTCTACCCAGGCATTTGATGCTACTGCTTTGTTGAGATACTCTGGAATCACCAAGGGGAAATCTGTAAGTTCCTCTTTCAAATTGTCAAATACCTGTTAGCAAGCCCAGTGTTTCGTCTTGGGATATCCCTTCTGACTGAAGACACTTTATTATCTTTATTGATAATTTTATTCCCTTGAAATTTCTTTGTTTGCTCCAACCACAGGGTCTTTTTACATGTTGTTCCTGCCTCCTGAAAGACCTTCTTTCTCAACTGTCACTTAGCTGATTCCAATACCTTCTTCTGATCTCGGGTGTCATTTCCCAGAAAGCCTCCTCTGACCTTCCTGACTACATTAAATTGAAGTACCCAGTAGCACTTCTTCATAGCCCACTTTGTGGTGACAATTTAGCTTTCATTTCTGCGACGTTTCCATCCAAGCCTGAAAGCTCTACCAGGAGAAGGGACCATGTCAAATTTTGTTTACTACTGCATCCTCCTCACCTAAAACATAGAAGGGGCTCGGTAAACATTGTTGAACAAATGGACGGATGAATGGATGCATTTCTGGCACAAAGCGCTCAGGGCGTAATGTTTTCTACTACGTCTGCTAGGAAATAACCTTAGATCTTGCTTTAGTACAGACTTAACTCTTGGCCACAGCCTATGCCTAACCCTTAAAAAATACAGCCTGTCCTGGGCCACACCCTTTCACTGCTGCCAGTATACCCCTGTTACACCGCCAAATTACCCCAGGATGCAATAAGCTAATTAGGCAACAAATCCAGGTGAATCTGTAAAAATTTAAAAGGATAGATACTCTGACTGTTTAAATCACTCTGTTCATAATAAAAGAGACATGCACATGAGGGAAGAGGCGTGTCATACAATATACTTCAGCAGTAAAACTGCTAACCTCCATTTCGTGAAATGCTCATACTGAGGCTTGAGGCTACAAAGTTACACTCCAGTATGTCCCGCACTCCTGCACCCACTAGTTGACATTTTGTCTCATCAAGAGTCAGTTGGGCTCTTTCCAAGCCTATTCATGCCATTTGCACTTACTACAGTGCTTCATGTTTTAATGTATCATTATGTGAACTATTAAAATATGAGCTCTACAACAAAAAAGGGTGTTTTTCCTTAAACACTAAGTTGAATGCTTTGAAAAGACTCAATAAGTCCAAGAGGCTAAATTTAAAAAAATCTTGTTGAATTAGTTACGAGCAAGATGATTGTAAAAGATGGAGGGAGATGTAATCATAAATATCTAGATGTTTTCTGCCCATCACAAGTCTCCTTAAGAAACAGAAACGGGAATTATGGAATCATGTATTTTGGTGGAGATTATGCAGAAATCATGAGGCAAATTCCATCTAGGAGAAGCATATTTCATTTTCTTTATGTGTTAAAAGAGAATAGTAAAACCCAATGGAGCGTTTTGAAGATTAGATATAGTAATGCTTGTTAAGTGTCTTGCCTAGTGCCTGGCTTATAGCAAGTGATTAGTTTATTTTGGTTCCTATTGTGTGTGGAAGCACTTTGTAAATGCTGTATTTACAAATGTATAAATGTCAGCGTACAATTGTCAGTTGTTGTTGCAAGGGGCCAGGGAGGAAGCAGCCAGGAAGGGAGGCAGATTTGGAAAGCCTGGAGATGAATCCAAAGAGAAATAGATCTAGGGTCATTTGCAGTGTTCTCCAATATCTAGGCTGAAACTACTCAAGAGAAGAAGCTGGCTTAGTCTCAGGCCTGTAAAAAAGTTGATTTACTCTTTAATGGAGGAGTGAGCTCAGAACTGAGAAGCTGAGGGAAGATGGGCTCGGTCAGGCTCACCAGAAGGAGCAAACGGTTCTTGCCATACTAAGAGGGTTCTCAGCAAAGGATGTTGGCATGACAGTCTTTACAGTTATGTGCCACATAATGACGTTTCAATCAACAGTGGACCTCATATAGGTAGACGGTCCCATAAGAACAGTACCATATAGCCTAGGTGTGTGATAGGCTATACCATCTAGGTTTGCATAAGTGTACTCTATGATGTTCGCACAACAATGAAATTGCCTAATGACACATTTCTCAGAGTGTGGCCCCGTTGTTAAATGATGCCTGACCGTATTTGGAAGACAAAGTACAACACACAACCCTTGATTAAAAAAACAGGTGAGAGGAGCTGGCCCAGTGGTGCAGCGGTTAAGTGTGCACATTCTGCTTTGGTTCACTAGCCCGGATCCCGGGTGTGGACCTATGTACTGCTTGTCAAGCCGTGCTGTGATGGCATCCCACATAAAATAGAGGAAGATGGGCATGGATGTTAGCTCAGGGCCAATCCTCCTCAGCAAAAAGAGGAGGATTATTGGCAGATGTTAGCTCAGGGCTAATCTTCCTAAAAAAACGCAGGTGAGAAAGCTAGTGATGTATCAAATGAGACAGCTCTCTACGTGCACAACAGAAAAACTTTTAAAAAGTAGAGAGTTTGAAAGTAAGCTTAACAAATTCCTATGGGTCAAGAGCTCATTCCTAAAAACAGATTTCCAAGTGGAGAGCTCTCACATTTTTGCAAACCTACTTATTTCCAGATTCTCGATGGGAACAGAGCCTAACCACTCTTCCTGCTAAGAGCATTTAAGCACTAAGTGGAAGCAGAACGTTCTGCCATGAACTTCACCAAGTGTAACCTCTGGAGTACGGCAAGCAGGCTGCACGGGGACTACATTTTTGCATAGTGCCTGTTATGCGGTATCAACCATTTAAAAAACTGCCAACAGTGTTGTCTCTGAGGAGAGTACAGATTGTGGGCAGAACAATGATGTGTCGATGGTTGTGCCTGGCTTTTCAGTGCAGTGAAGAGCCTAAACTCTGCAAATACATAAGTGTGAACAAGTCAGCTCACTCTGGTTGTCTGCTATGCACTGTGAGACGAGTATGGGGAGGGGGGAATACATTAAGCAGCTTTCTTTGAAAAACTGCTTTTGTATCTGGTTGACTTAGAAAATTTCTTGAGGACTCTCTCAATGAACTTTGTGTCTTAGTCAGTTTGGGCTGCTGTAACAAATTAAATACCATAGACTGGATGGCTTATAAACAACAGAATATGCTGCTCACTGTCTGGAGGCTGGAAGTCTAACATCAGAGTGCCATCATGGTCAGGTTCTGATAAGAACCCTCTTCCGGGTTACAGGCTGAGTTCTCACTGTATCCTCACATGGTGGGAAGAACAGAGAGATGGAGCAAGTCTCCCGTCTTTTCTGATAAAGGCACTAATCCCATTTGTGAGGGCTCCACCCTCAGGACCTAATCACCTCCCAAAGGTCCCACCTCCAAACACCATCACACTGGGGGTGAGGGTTTCAACATATTCCGTCCACTACAATCAGAAATTTAGTAGAAAGTAGTAAAATTGTTTGAAAGAAAACACATCCAACTGAATTCTCATTCGTAAACATCTTTTACATTTTCCTCTCTTTCATCTTCTCACTTTTGCGTCAGCAATGAATTCCTCTGCTACACTTTCTGAAGGCAAGCATGTGTTTTACTAACCCACATAATAGCCAGCACCCATCAAGATACCCAGCACACATTGCTTCCTCAAGGAAAAAAAAGAAAAATAACAGGAAAAAACCCTAAAGTAATCCTAAAGAGGAAGAGTTCAACCAACAGAGGAGTTACGTGCAAAATCTATGTTTGTAAATCAGTTGTACCGAGATCACAACTTCTGAACCCTAATCCTTTGTCAGTTGTATGTTTTGAGAATGTCTTCCCCAGGTCTGTGGCTTCTCCTATAGCACAACAGCTTGTAGAAACCCTGGTACGAGTTAATTTCATTGTGTATTTGGTACCCAATGCATCTCTACCCCTCACGTATCTGAAGGACTGATGGCAGAGACCTAAATTCTGTTATCTGCTATCAAGAACTATGCAGTTTAGGAGTCAGGAGGAGAAAGAAAGAGAAAGAGACTATTTTTTCCCCGTCTTCTTAACATCTGGTCTGAACTTAAGGCAAGAATTTTTTTTCATTTTTGGTGAGGAAGATTGGCCCTGATCTAACATCTGTTGCTAATCTTCCTCTTTTGCTTGAGGAAGTTTGTCCCTGGGCTAACAACTGTGCCAGTCTTCCTCTACTTTACGAGTGGGATGCTGCCACACCATGGCTTGAGGAGCAGTGTGTAGGCCTACACCCAGGATCCGAACCTGCAAACCCAGGGCCACTGAAGTGCAATGTGCAAACTTAACCACCACGCCACCAGGCTTGCTCCAAGGCAAGATTTTCAAGTAGATGAAATGTCTTTGGCACTTTCTCCTTTGTATGTTGCACCTACTTTGCCTGTTGTACCTACCTTGCCTAATTTCCCATTACTTTCATTTCTCTGTATCCACTTCCCTCTTTTCATATTCCAAAATTATTAACCCCAAATCCTCTCCCTTCTAATCCCATTCCCATCCACAAATAGCAGAGACCTGGAATCAACTGAGAGGTGTTTGCACATTTAGACACCTAACCCATTGAGTCTTTGATTGGCAGCATTTTAAGCCATGAGATCAAGTGGAATTTGTGTGTGTGTGTGTGTGTGCATGTGTGTGTATTATTTTGGACAGAGCGATTCAGGACATAGTGAAGGCAGCCCTGCCTAAAACATTGTCCAAAATTTCATTTTTCTTGAGGTACTTCTGACTTTTTTTAATATTCCATTTTCATTAATAATTTAATTTAACAAACATTTAAGTGCTCAAATAATGTTTGTTCAACATATTTACCTTCCCTCTTCAAATTACGAAACTACAGATTCTCTGAATACTTCATGGTGTTTTTCGAAGTGGTTTCCACAAGAAAGGAAAGTGTCTGAGTGTGTGAGGATGGCAGAGCTGGCATTGGTAGCCATTTTTATAAGTGAGTCATTTCTCTGTTCAGTGTTTAGAAGTGAGGGACTACTTGTAAACGCCATTTTTGGAAGAAATTGCCCACCTCTGAACCCATAGCTAAAGTAATCAGATTTTTAAAATGCAACAGCAAGACACAAGTGACAAAGCAGATGCAGTTATTGGGAAACATGCAAGGGATTCATGATAGGCATCCATCCAAGAGTGAGGAGATGGAGCCTTGTCCTCGGAAAGAAGGTGGGGCAGGAGAGAGGGACTCGAAACGGCCAAAGGGAAGAGAAAAGCTGTGAAAAGTTTACAACCAAGGTTAAAAGCATCTAAGGATTGTAGGTTGAAAGCTAAATTTGACTCATATAATAAGAACCACTATTGTGTCTGTGTGTGTGTGCATGTGTGTGTGTGTGTATGAGGGAGAGACAGAGAGAGAGAGAGAGAGAGGCCTTTTATTTCCTACCTCTGGAACTTGGCTTAAACTCATACCTGTGAGAAGCAGAAAGGCACAGGGCACTGGTTCTCCATGTCTGGTCAGTGGACTCTTGGACATCCTGCGATTGTTTCAGCAGGTCCATGAAGTCAAAATTATTTTCATAGCAATACTTGGTTGGTATTTAGTATTATATTAGTATTCAGTGTTATATGTGTTGGCATTTGCCCTGATGGTGCAAAAGCAATTGTAGGTGAAATTGGTACCTTAGCAGAAATCATGGCAGTGGCACCAAGCAGTATGAGGCATTATACTCTTTCACTCATATACACTCTTCACAGCTGCACACTTTCAGTTGACAAAAAAAAGGACCACTTTTGCTTAAGAATGCCCTTGGAGAAGCAGTGAGAATTATTAAATTGATTAAATATTGACCCTTGAATACATGTCTTTTTAATATTCTATGTGACAAAGTGGCACGTTTGATTAAAGGACTTGTGCATACTGAAAGATAGTGGTTTTCTCGAGGACAAGTACCCGTGCCGTTGTTTGAGCTGCAAGATGAACTAGTAGTTTTCTTCATGGAATACCATTTTTACTTGAAAGAACTGTTGGCAGACTATGGTTATTCAGACTCATATTTAGCTAACATTTTTTTAAAAGTGAACAAATGTGCCCGTCTCTTCAAGAAAAACAATTGGCAGTATTTGTTGCCAGTGATAAAAATGGAGCTTTCTAGTGAAAATTAGAATTTTGAAAAACGTGTGTCCACTGTGGTGAGTTTTCGCAAAACTTAAGGATTTCTCATGAGATGGTAGTTATATTAATGGATGTGCTGCTTTGATATTGTCTAATGAATAATGTCAAGCTTCCAGATAACTAATACATGATGTTACAAAGTCATACATTGGTAAAAGGTCTATTCAAATTGCATGAGAAAAAATGGATTTTAAGAAAACAGAGTATAAAAAGTTCACTGAGCCAGTTAGAATTACTCGTTTTCTATTTCTATTTCTCTCTTCCAGTCTCTCTCTCCCTCTTTCTCTCTCTCTTTCTGTGCTTCTCTCTCTCTCTCCACATTGCAACTAACCTTTAAGAAACATTACTTGAGTTTTATTTCTGTTGAGGAGAGGAAGTGAACAGAGGATCAGGAAAGCGTTTGTACTCTAAATTATATTTATATTCTCCTTAAAGTCTCTTTAATCTGATATTAATAATGATGTATAAACATTACTTTAGTTACTTTCTTGTTTTCTTTTATTTTCAAATTTTTATTTGGTTAACTTTGTAAACCTGATTTTAATCCACTTACATTTTTAAATTTCTGAAGTATTTTAACTATCTTTTTTACTTTTTTGTTTCACTTAGCGTTTTTTTCCTTTTCCTTTCTTATCTGTGATTAAAGGTTTTTTTGGTGCTTTCATTGTTTCCTCTGCTTGTTTGGAATATATATACTCTTTCTATTTTCTTAGTGATTACTGTTATATATCTAGCATACGTATTTAATCTTCTTTTCAAACAGTGGTTAAAGGTACTCAGCATCTCTTTCCTCCTGCAGAAATAAGACAAAGAACTGAGCATTTCAGAGTTTCGTCATCACAGATTTATATTTCTGATATTTTCAAATGAACACAGTATCATAATAATAGCTTTTTAAGATAGAATTTGTTAGTTAATAGATTTGCCAACATTTTCAAACTAATTTATTTACTCTTCATTGCTTCTTTCATCCAAATCTTTCTCTCTATAATCATTTTTTTCCTCACCATACACTCTGAGAAGTCTTATTTCCTTTCCTAATCCTTTCACCTTGTGACCATTTTGTTGTTATTATTGTTTGTTTCTGTTTTAATCTGTCCTGTATTTCATGTATATACATATTCTCGTGTCTTTCTAACACAAAACATTGTACATACACTTTATAATCTTCTGTGCTTTTTTCACTTAACAACACATCCTATAAATCAGTTCATGTCACTTCTTAGATTTATCAGTTTTTTATTGTTATTATTGGAGTCATCGTGGCTTACAACATTGTGTAAATTTCAGGTGTACATCACGATATTTCAGTTTCCGTACAGACTGCACTGTGTTCACCACCGAAGGTCCAGTGTTTATCCATCACCATACATATGTGCCTCTTTACCCCTTTCACCCTCCTCCTGCCTCCTTCCCCTCTGGTAACCACTAATCTATTCTCCTTCTCTATATGTTTGTTTGTTTATCTTTCACACGAGTGAAATGATATAGTATTTGTCTTTCTCTGTCTGACTTATTTTCCTCAGTGTAATATCCTCAAGGTCCATCCACGCTGCCACAAATGATACAATTTTGTCTTCTTTATGGCAGACTAGTATTCCATTGTGTATAGATATCACATCTTCTTTATCCATTCATCCAATGATGGGCACTTGGGTTGCTTCCACATCTCGGCTATTGTAAATAATGCTGTGATGAACACAGGGGTGCATAAATCTCCTTGAACTGTGGATTTTATGTTCTTTTGATAAATACCCAGTGATGGGATGGCTGGGTCATATGGTATTTCTGTTTTTAATTTTTTGAGAAATATCTGTACTGTTTTCCATAGTGGCTGCACCATTGTGCATTCCCACCAGCAGTGTATGAAGTTCCCTTTTCTCCACATCCTCTCTAACATTTGTTCATTCTTGTCTTGTTAATTATAGCCATTCTGATGGGTGTGAGATTATATCTCATTGTAGTTTTGGTTTGCATTTCCCTAGTAATTAGTGATGTTGAACATCTTTTCATGTGCCTGTTGGCCGTCAAATATCTTCTCTGGAAAAATGTCTGTTCACATCCTCTGCTCAGGTTTTGTTGGTGAGTTGTGTGAGTTCTTTATATATTTTGAAAATTAACACCTTGTCTGATATATGATTTGCAAATATTTTCTCTCAGTTGATGAGTTGTCTTTTCATTTCATTGATGATTTCCTTTGCTGTGCAGAAGCTTTTCAGTGTGATGTAGTCCCATTTGTTTTTTTTTTTTTTTACTTCCTTGGCCTAAGTAGACATGGTACTTGAAAAGATGCTGCCAAGACCAATGTCAAAGAGTGTACTGCCTATATTTTCTTCCAGAAGTTTTATGGTTTCAGGTATTACATTCAAGTCTTTAATCCATTTTGAGTTGATTTTTGTGTATGGTGTAAGATAATGGTGTACCTTCTTTCTTTTGCACATGGTGGTACAGTTTTCCTAACACCATTTATTGAAGAGAATTTCCTTTCTCCATTCCATGTTCTTGGCTCCTTTGTTGAAGATTAGCTGTCCACAGGTGTATGGTTTTATTTCTGAGTTTTAAATTCTATTCCATTGATCTCTGTGTCTGCTTATCTGTCAGTATCATGCTGTTTTGATTACTATAGCTTTGTAGTATATTTTTAAATCAGGGATTGTGATTCCTCTAGCTTTGTTCTTTTTTCTCAGGATTTCTTTGTCTCTTCAGGGTCTTTTGTTGTTCCATATAAATTTTAGGATTCTTTGCTTTATTTCTGTGAAGAATGTCATTGGGTTTCTGATTGGAATTGCACTGAATCTATAGATTACTTTGGGTGATAGGACGTTTTAACTATGTTTATTCTTCCAATCCATGAGCATGGAATATGTTTCCATTTGTGTACATCTTTGATTTCTTTCAATAACATCTTATAGTTTTCAGTGTATAGGTCTTTCACTTCTTTGAGTAAATTTACTCCTAGATATTTTATTCTTTTGGGTGCAATTGTAAATGGGATTGTATTCTTGAATTCTCTTTATTCTAGTTTATAGTTAGTGTATAGAAATGCAACTGATTTTTGTATGCTGACTTTGTATCCTGCAACTTTACTGTATGCATTGATTATTTCTGATGGTTTTTTGGTGAATTCTTTAGGGTTTCCTATATAGAGAATCACGTCATCTCCAAGTAGGGAGAGTTTCACTTCTTCCTTTACAATTTGGATCACTTTTATTTCTTTTTCTTGCCTAATTGCTATGGCTAAAATTTCCAGTACTATGTTGAATAAGAGTGGTGACAGTAGGCATCCTTATTTTGTTCCTGTTCTCAGAAGAATAGCTTTCAATTTTTCTCTGTTGAGAATGATATTAGCTGTGGATTTGTCATATATAGCCTTTATTATGTTGGGGTACATTCCTTCTATATTCATTTTATTGAGGGTTGTTATATGGTTGTTAGATCTTGTCAAATGCTTTCTCTGCATCTATTGAGATGATCATATGATTTTCATTCTTCATTTTGTTAATGTGGTTTATCACAGTGATTGCTTTGTGGATGTTGAACCATCCCTGTATCCCTGGAATAAATCCCACTTGATCATGGTGTATGATCTGTTAATGTATCATTGTATTTGCTTTGCTATCTTGTTGAGGATTTTTGCATCTATATTCATCAGTGATATTGACCTATAATTTTCCTTTTTTGTTTTGTCCTTGTCTAGTTTTGGTATCAGGGTAATGTTGGCCTCTTAGAGTGAGTTAGGAAACTTCACATCCTCTTCAATATTTCAGAATAGTTTGAGAAGGATAGGTATTGAATCTTTGAATGTTTGGTAGAATTCACTAGAGAAGCTATCTGGTCCTGGACTTTTGTTTTTTGAGAGCTTTTCGATTACTGTTTCAATCTCTTTATTTGTGTTTGGTCTATTGAGATTCTCCATTTCTTCTTGATTCAGTTTTGAGAGTTGTATGATTCTAAGAATTTATCCATTTCTTCTAGGCTATCCAATTTGTTGACATATAGGTTTTCATAGTATTCTCTTATAATCCTTTGTGTTTTTGTGGTGTCTGTTGTAATTTTTACTTTTTCATTTCAAATTTTATTTATTTGAGTCTTCTCTCTTTCTTTCTTAGTGTATCTGGCTAAAGGTTTGTCAATGTCCTTTATCTTCTCAAAGAACCAGCTCTTAGTTCCATTGATCCTTTCTATTTTTTTTAGTCTCTATTTTCTTTATTTCTGCTATGATTATTATTATCTTCCATCTACTAACTTTGACCTCTGTTTGTTCTTTCTTTTTCTAAGTCTTTTAGGTATAGAGTAAGCTTATTGACTTGGGATTTTTCTTGTTTGTTGAGGTAGGCCTGTATTGCTATAAATTTCCCTCTTAGTACCACTTTTACTGCATCCCATAAGAGTTGCTATGTTGTGTTTTCAATTTCATTTGTCTCTAGGTACTTTTTGATTTCTCCTTTGATTTTTTTCATTGATCCAATAATTGTTCAGTAGCATCTTGCTTAGTCTCCACATATTTGTGACTTTCCTAGCTTTTTTCTTGTAGTTAATTTCTAGTTTCATAGCATTGTGGTTGGAAACGATGCTTGAGATGATTTCTGTCTTCTTAAATTGACTGATACTTGCTTTGTTTCCCAACATAAAGCCTACCTTTGAGGATGTTCCATGTGCACTTGAGAAGAATGTGTATTCTGCTGTTTTGGGGTGGAATGTTTTATATATATCTATTAAGTCCATCGGGTCTAGTGTTTCACTTAAGGCCACTCTTTCCTTGTAGACTTTCTATCTGGATGATCTATCTACTGATGTAAGTAGGGTGTTGAAGTCCCCTATTATTATCGTGTTGCTGTAAATTTCTCCCTTTAGGTATGTTAATAGTTGCTTTCTATACTTTGGTGTTCCTATGTTATGTGCATATATATTAATAAGTGTTATGTCTTCTTGGTGGAATATTCCTTTTATCATTATATGATATCCATCTTTTTTTATCTTGAAGTCTTCTTTGTCTGATATAAGAATGGCTATGCCCACTTTCTTTTACTGGTCAGTTGCTTGGAGTGTAATCTTCCATCCCTTCACTCTGAGCCTATGTTTGTCTTTAGGGCTGAGATATGTTTCCAGGTGGCAGCATATTGTTGGGTCTTCTTTTTAAATCCATCCAGCCACTCTGTGTCTTTTGATTGGTGAACTCAATCCATTTACATTTAGAGTGATTATTGATATATGAGGGCTTAATACTGCCATTTTATCTTTTATTTTCCGGTTATTCTGTATTTCCATTATTTCTTTTTCCTTGTATTTCTGTCTGCCATTTCAGTTTTGTGGTTTTCTGTGATACTTTTCTCAATTTTTCCTTTGTTTATGCTTTTTGCCTCTGCTCTGATTTTATGTTTTGTGGTTACCATGAGGTTTGTATAAAAGATCCCATAGATGAGATAGTCCTTTTTCTGATAGCCACTTATCTCTGTTAGCCTATGCAAGTTCCGTCCTCTTCCTTTTCTCTTGCTATGTTTTTGTTGTCACAAATTCTTCTTTTTTTGCATTACAGGTTTGTGAACTAATTATATGATTATAGTTATTTTTGATGCTTTCCTTCCCTTTATCTTTTATGTTATAGTTAGGTGTTTATGAACCTAGTCTGATATAGAGCTGAAGTTTTCTGATTCTGTCTGTCCATTTGTCTCCTTGCTCAAGGTTTTGTCAACCTTTGCTTTTTAGTTTCAGATTGGGGGCTCCTTTCATTGTTTCTTGTAAGGCAGCTCTAGTGATGACGAATTACCTCAGCATTTGTTTGTTTGGGAAAGCTTTTATTTCTCAGTAATATCTGAAAGATTATTTTCCTGGGTAGAGTATTCTTGGCTTATAGCTTTTATCTTTCAGTATTTTGAATATATCATTCCACTCTCTCCTAGTCTGCAAGGTTCCTGCTGAGAAATCTACTAAAAACTTGATAGGGGTTCCTTTGTAAGTTATTTTCTTCTATCTTGCTGCCCTTAATATTTTTTCTTTGTCATTGAATTTTGACAGTTTTAATATTATATGCCTTGAGGGCATCTTTTTGCTTTAAGGTAATTAGAAGTTCTATTAGTCTTATACACTTGCATGTCCAGTTCCTTCCCCAGGTTTGGGAAGTTCTCAGCTATTATTTCTTTGAATAAGCTCTCTGCTCCTTTCTCACTCTCATCTCTCTCTGTGATACCTTTGATGGTTACATTACTTTTCCTAATTGAGTCAGATATTTCTTGAAGAATTGCTTCATTTTTTAAAAATCTTAGTTCCCTCTCCTCCATCTGATTCATTTGTAGGTTTCTATCCTTGAGTTCACTAATTCTCTCCTCCATATAGTCTGATCTATTTTTAATGCTTTCTACATTATTTTTCATTTCACTTGTTGTGTTTTTCATCTCCTGAATTTCTGTTTGTTTGGTTTTTTTAGAGTTTCAATCTCCTTGGTGAAGTACTCCTGTTCATTTATTTTGTTCCCAAGTTCATTGAACTGCCTTTCTGAGTTTTCTTGTAACTCATTGAGTTTCTTTACAACAGCTATTTTGAATTCTCTGTCAGTCAGATGGTAATCTTCTGTGACTTCAAGTTTTGTTTCTAGAGAGCTGTCCTTCTCCTTTGTTCTGCCATGTTACTATAGTTCTTTATGGTGTTTGATGAATTGGTGGTAAAAAATGCCAGCACATTTGTAGTAGTAACCACCTTTCTTATTTGGGTACAGTTTTGGTTACTTTCATTCTGCACTGCTTCTGGCTGTATTTGAGAGCCTACACTTTCCGCTATCCACTGCTTCTGCCAGGGGTGTTGCCAGTGCCCTCCTTGTGCTGCTCGTGCCTCTGGGGTTGCTGGTGTCTTCACTTTAGTCTCAAGTGTCACCACCACGGTCACCAGGCTGCAAGCACTTCTACTGCTTCCATGGTTGCCTGGGTCTCATGTTCCTCCAGTGGCCTTCCATGGGCTCTCCAAGGCTTGGATGCTGCTGCCCCATGCACCAGTTGTGCTGCTGTTCTTGGGTTGTCTGGGAGTGCTGGTTGCACCACAGCCAGGGGTACTGGGTTCACAGATGTCACTGTTGCTGCTGGGGACCCAAAGATCAGGGGATGGTGCACAGCCCTGGCTGCTAATGGAGCTGGTGTTCAGGATGCAGGCACTGGGGGCTGAGCCAACAGTTTTGCTGTGGTTCCTGAAGCCTCTGGTCACAGGTTCCACCAGGAGCTAAGCAGGTTGGGGTTTTTGTTGTTGCTTGCTGTGCAACCTCTGGTCTCTAGTGCTAGCCAGTGTACTTTTTAAAACTCAGGTCAGAGCACCCCATTCCAGCCAGGAAAATCCAAGTTTTGTATATGATCCCCACTATTGGAAGGACCTGGCCACTGCTGAAGGGTGGGAGGGGATGCACACACTGGATCTGCTGGTAGATGTTCAGGGAGCAATCTCATCCTTCCTCTCTGCTTCCATTCATAGGCATGCAGGCTAAGTCCTCTGGGAGACAGGCAGGGAGTGCTCTGATCCATATTCACCACTGCCAGACCACTCAAGGAAGCCATGACTGTTTTCTCACAGGTGTGTGGGCCAGTATGGGGATCTATGCTCTGGATTGCTACTGCTGGAGGAGGGTGAGGTAGGGGCTGCTCCCCTAGTTCCACTACCTCCTGGGGGTCCAGTCAACCCGCTTTCAGTTGTATAGATGCCTGGATCTCTTATGCATCCTGTTGTACTGTGTAGGGAACCCTCTGTTGGTCAATGGATGTCTGACTGGTTGTAACTTAGAGGAGAAAGACAAAGGGAACAGCTCACTCCTCCATGATGCTGACTTCACTCTCCCCATTTTTTTAAATAATTCTATAGTATTGTATTTTGTGGGAAAACCTTAGTTTATTCAATTAGTCTCCTACACATGAGCAATGAGGTTGTTTCTAATATTTTGATGAGACAAAAGTCCACCATGAATAAGCTTGTGCATATATTATTGGTTTATTGAGATCTAGCCTTAGGATAAATTCATGGTAGCTGGATTGCTGAGTCAAATGAGAAATACATAATTCATAGCTTGATTTTTTACAAATTAACTTAAGGTTGTATTGTGTTCGTTGAATCTGAAGATTAATGTTCTTAATTTTTTCCTGAAAAGTATTAGCCATTATTTCTTCAAATACTGCCTCTGCTTGTTCTTGACTCTATAGTTTCTTGGAGTTTCCTAATACTACAACAGCTTTTTTCCCCACACTTTCTAGTTTTTTATCATTTTGTACTGTATTTTAAATAAATTCATTAAATAAATAATCTTCCAATTTAATAATGTTCTTTCAATTGTGTCGATTCTGTACTCTCTCTTTATATACATATACATACATATATACATATATACATATATATCATCTATTATAATTTTTACCAGTGGCTATCCTTTTCATTTTCTAATTTTCTAATTGATGTATTTTCATATCTAATAATATCTGTCTCTTGCTTCATAACCTCTTGTTTTGATTGTATGTTTTTCATCTCTTTCAGGTTCTTAAAATATGTATTTTAAAATTATTTACAAGTGTCTCTAATATTTTCACTTCCTAAGACAAAAGTTCTTCCATTTAATGAGTATTTTAGCTGTTTTCCATTGTTAGCTTCCTCCTGTTCTTTGAAATACTACCTGTTGTAGCTACTTCTGAGTAGAATATTTCTGGTTATTTACTTTCTCTCCTTGTTCTCACCCATCCTTGTCTGACAGTTCTGACACCATGTCACTCAAGTCCTTTGGGTTTCCAGTACCAAAAATGTCTTATGCTGCCAAATGAGAGCTTTTATCATATGAAGATATTGTAGAACCCATCTTTGCACCAGCATGCAGCAAATCACACAACTTCTCTAAGATTCTTTTTGTCATCTATAGAATGTGAGCATCAACAGCATACATTGCATGGGATTGTTGTGAAGATTCACTTTGTTAATATATACAAAGAACTTAGTGCTTGGACATAGGAAGCACTATATAGGCACTCACTATTATTATCATAATCTTTCTTTTTAAAGTTGGCACTTTAGCTAACAACTGTTGCCAATCTTCCTTTTTTTCCTTCATCTTCTCCCCAAAGCCCTCCAGTACATAGTTGTATATTCTAGTTGTGAATGCCTCTAGTTGTGTTATGTGGGATGCTGCCTCAGCATGGCCTGACAAGCAGTGCCATATCTGTACCCAGGATCCGAACCAGCAAAGCCCTGGGCCACTGGAGTGGAGCACGTGAATTTAACCACTTGGCCATGGGGCCAGCCCCTATTATCATAATCTTTATCACAATCACTGGTATATTGCTAAGATATAGCAAATATTTTGCAAGTGGGTGTTATGGTTATTATTTTGATTCTTTGGATGTCTGGTATCTTATAACTTCCAAGTCATGTTTCTATGCCTTTTAAAATTCCTGTTACTGCATACCCTCTCTGTTCCTCTATGAATATTCCCAATGACATAGATTAGGTAGTTTCAGGGGACTCACACCAGGACATTGCTCCCTTCCATAAGTAAATCTCTGGCTCCAGAAATGGGACAATATTCTTGATTCTACTGAATTAAAATCCCCTTTCCCTCTAAGCCAGCATTAAGTCAGGATCTATGATAAGCTGATGAAAGATGCAAATGAAGAGTAGGCAATGATAGTTAGAGATGGATTCTTTGTTGGCTTCATATATCTTGAAGTAATGACTTCCAGTGTCTGGTATATAATTAGAATTCAATACAGTCATGCACTGCATAACAATGTTTAGGTCAATGACAAACTGCATATAAGATGGTGGTTCCATAAGATTAGTACCATATAGCCAAGAGGTGTAGTAGGCTACACCACCTAGGTTTATATCAGTAGACTCTATGATGTTTGCATAACAACTAAATTGCCTAACAATGCATTGCTCAGAATATATCCCTGTCATTAAGTGACGCATGACTGTATAATTTTCTGTCAAGACAAGTAGCGGGAATCAGAAGATTAAAAGTCCAGAACTAGGGGCTGGCCAGGTGACATAGTAGTTAAGTTCATGTGCCCCTCTTCAGTGGCCTGAAGTTCATGGGTTCAGACCCCAGGTGCAGACTTACACTGCTCATCCAGCCATGCTGGGGTGGCATCCCACATACAAAATAGAGGAAGATTGGCACGGATGTTAGCTGAGGGCCAATCTTGCTCAAGCAAAAAGAGAGGAAGATTCGCAACAGAGGTTAGCTCAGGGCCAATCTTCCTCACCAAAAACAAAAACAAAAACAAAAAACTCCAGAACTAAATACCTAGCCTTACTAATGTTAAGCTGAGAAAACACTCTGATGAAGTACTGTATATCAAAGAACGAGGGTAATAGTTAAAATACTAAGACTTGAAGTCAGTCTTCAGGGTTCATATTAAAGTCTTCTACCTCTCTATGTCTGTATTTTCTCATGAGTAAAATGGAAATGATAATAATATGGTTATTTTGAGTTAAAACATGCAAAGCACTTGAGAAAGTAGCCAATATAAACTAACTCAATAGTTACTGACCATTATCTTACTGTGGATTTTTGGCCAAGGGAGGGTCTTGAGGAAAATGTAGAGGTTGGAAGAGGGATTACAAGGATAATGATCTCATTGATAAGAAATAAAACATGTCATATTATTTCTGTTGTGATAAAGATCATGAAGTCTCAAATGGGTGTATAAGATGAGGAATTGGCTGCGCACAGTGTGGCTTTTACAGTATGTGAGAAAGGTTTATCCCAGCCACAAGGAGGTTGAGGGGAGGTGGCTATTAACTCAAGCAGCTCACATCCGGTTAGCTCTGGAATTTTCGTCTTCATCCCCACTTTCTTTCCTTTTCTGAGGTTGTCCCTCAAGGTCTAAAGTTGGAAACTTCTCACGTGCTAAGGCCCTGTTTCTTCTTCCCAAGCCATAAAAATGATCATGGCCCAGGAGTAGCAGATGGTGTGAGGAAAAGAGGAGCTATTGAAATCAGTGACCGATGGGGAGATTGCAAAAGATACAGGTGGAAAATTCCCTGTCCATCTCTTTTGAGGATGAATCACACAACTCCTTCTCTTGGTTACAATCTCATTGGGAGCTGTGTTTCCTCAACTCTTCTTTAAATTTATGGCATGGAGAAATTTGTCAACTATTTATAAATGCCTATTTTCTATGCAACTGAATCCCTTCGACAGAATATATCTGATAGACTGTAACTTTTAATATGCAATTTGCATATCTCCACAGGAAAATTGAATGATCTTAGGGTCCTATATTTTTAGTGCTTCTAAAATTTTCAGCATCAGAATTTAGTTTGGCTTGTTCAACCATCAGTTCATTTTCCAGCTAGAAGATATTAAGTGGGGGAGATTATGTATTAATCAGTATCACAACATTGTATGTGAAGAAGTGCCATGAGGAATGCTTAAAAGGAGTTAAGCTTAAATAATTCCCTAATTTGTAGGCTGATTTTAAAGTTTCCAATTCTAAGATGTCAAAAGCGTCAAGTACTTTATATGATACAGGTCCCACATCCTCATTCAAATGTAAGCACATGCTTACATTCTAGGGCCAAATGTAAATAATTTTGGATTGCCCACTGAAACAGGTTGATGAAGCTTTTTAAGCTTTCATGCTGTTGATAATGCTTTTAGAGTTAAGTATCCCTCCTATAAATATTCTGAAGCCCAGATTGTGTTTCTGGAATTAAATAACCAAAACGACACCCAAACAAATTTGAAAATGCCTCTAATAGCCACCAAAGGTTCATGTTGAAAAATTGGAGTTAAGTATTTCCTATTCAAGAAGGAGAACCAAAACAATTTCTTTTGGCAGATTTAGCTTTAGCTCATCAACTGGAGAACCTGATGTCTTTGCCAAAGAAATATGCAAATATCTGTTTGATTAAATAAGATGAAAACTTTATTGCTGAGATATGGCTTTTCTTCCCATTTCCAACTTCATTCATTTCACGCCCACTGAACCAAACTGAACTAAGGCCTCCGTGACTTTCAATAGGGTAGCAACACTCTGCTTCTAAACAAGCCCTCCTAGTGTTGTGAGTTCTCCATGAGTTCAAGATAGTATCAATGGGTGGACCTTCTCTCTTTCTCTGGTATGCATGTTGGGGTGGCAGGGTTGGGCATGCATATGTGCAGAGGGAGACTACTTATGACAAACAAGAAAAATCTATCCTGTCAAAACCGCATGGGCCGCTGCTTTATCACCATGATTACACCGAGGTTTTACTTTAGAGAAGCCTAGATTTTAAATTGAAAGTCAAATATAATTTACTACAAGAAGCATGAAGTGAGTGACTAGAAACTGCTAGCAAGGCCCAGCATGGCAAATCAGTATCTCCGTGATGACGAGCCCTAGCAGGTGCTGGCGCACGGGGCCTCAGTGCGGGCGGCAGAAGTAGACTGGAGGCCCAGGGTTGGTGCAAGGGCCACGTATTCTGGATTGGTTCAAATGGTATGACAGCTAAAACCAGGCAGGCACCATTCAGTTCTTTTGTTGTTGGGAGACAGCAGCATTATTTTCACTCCTGTGTCAAATCAAATGGGGCAGCTGAAGAGAAATCAAGTTCATGTTGAGAGACAGCGCTTTAGGGATGTGAGCTAATATTTACGGAGTGCTCAACTTGTGCCTGGAGCTGTGATTGGTACTTTACACATATATTTTCTTATTTGATACTCATGATGGATTTTATTATCCACATTTGGAAATAAGGAAACTGAAACTTTGAGAAACTAAGTGACTCTCAGAAGGCCACACATTTAGAGCAAAGTGAGGGAAATTAACTTTCATGAAGCATCTTCCACATGGTTCTGTGTTGTCTTCTGTGCCTGGTACAGGCATATATGATATCCAGAAGTTGGTATTAGGGCCATATTTTGTAGAGGAAACAACTGAGTCTCAGAGAAGATAAATTGACTAACCCAAGTGAAAGACGCTAGTCACTGGCAGAAATAGGCTTTCAACTCAACTTTGCCTGCTATGGAAGCTCTCGGTCCTTCTATTCCTGTCTTATGTTTAAGAAGGTGACTTAGTAAGCTGAGGATGAACTGATTCTCAGAGAGCATTCTACACGTTCAAAGCTATCCTAGGAACCTCTGTTTTCTCTCCTACGATGACTTGCTGCTAGATCTTTTCTGCTCCTTGTTTAGGACTGCCTCTCTTGCTGCATCAGGCATTTATAGCATGCTTGATTTGATCCGAATATATATAGGAATGAAATCTATAGCAAAGGCTATTAAATTTTCCCTCAGGCCACCTCGGAAGGCAGGCTGAAGCACTATTCTGCCAGTGTTTGCTCACTCACTGACCACCTCCAATCCCTGCCAGCAGCCCACAAATTGGATGGCTTGAATGCCTAGCATTCACCTACTTGATGTTCAAAGAGGATTTGCAGTCACATGACCAATGCTTTAGAGGTGGGGTGTGGAGTTGCCCTGGCCCTTTGAAAGGCTTGGTTTCCTGTCAGTAAGGATGACGTTCCTATCTGGGAACGTTGCACATAAACACAAATCCTGTCTAATTTTGTTCGCATCTCAGTGGGATTTGTCCTAGTGCTGAGAGCCACAGGTTTATGCTTCACCCGTGGTTGCCAATACTTCAGTAGAGTTTTTTCTAGGCGTCTTAAAAATATATCTAATTACGGATGCAAAGCTCCCATAATAAAAGTAATAAAACAGGTGGGCATCATTATTGGCTGTCCCTTCACTCTGTTTTCACCAAACCAGCCTCCAGTGACTAAGGACTCAGAACTTCCCCTCTGAGACCCTGGAAGTATAGTATGGTGAGCAGAAAACCCTGTACATTAGATTTAGAGAGCCCTGGGTTTAATTTGGATTTATGCACTTCCTAAATTGGTTGAATTTGAAAAATATAATAACTCCTCTGAAATTCTATTTCCTTATCTGTAAAAAGATATCTTTATCCCTGTCTCAAAGGTTAGGAGTTAACATGACACGTCAAATGTGGACACAGCTAGCAAAAGACTTATATATTAAGGGCTTGATGAAAGCTTCTCTTGTTTGATGAAAGCTTCCCTTGTTAACTGTGTGACCTTAGGCAAGTTACTTAACCTTTCTGAGTTTTAGATTCTTCTTCTGTAACTTTGTGAAAATTATACCTAGTTTATAGTGTAGTTGTAAGGATTAAACGGCACTGCATAGGTAAAGCACCTGGCCTTGTAGGCACTCCTTCATGACAGCTTTTATGATTATGAAGACTTTCTGGGTTCAGGCGGAAAGGGCTCAGGTCTTACCAGTTACCATGCCTTCTGGTCACCCTGGACAGGACCTCTTTGCACCTGGTTCTGGCAAAGTTATTAATAGCACATTCTCTACTCTCAAAGAATTTGAAGTAAATTCTGTGGTCACTCTAAATATAAACTAACATGTGGAGGGGGCTGGCCTGTGGAGAAGAAGAGAGCATAACAATCCCTTACCCATAGTAATGTTTGTCCAGTCTTCCAACAGGGTAGTTTGTTATTAATAGTTAGCTATTATTAGTGGTTGCTTATTATTATTAAGCAGATAACCATCTACAAGTCAGAAACTAAATACACAGAAAATACATGGGCAGAATATTGGGTGAGGTGGTTTGTCCTTCTTTTTGCTCATTTTGCACCCATTGGCACCCATTTTTCAAGAGCCCAGGGCTTTAACGCTGTACTCTGCCTGCCTCAAATCACCTCCTACTGTTAACTCTAAGGGTTGGCTCCTTAAGTTCCCTGGCTGTTTGCACAGCTTCCTGCACGTGTTGGTGATCCTAAGATCCTAAGAGAGGTGGACCTCTCCTCACTGATCCCCTCATTCCTGGCAAGTATGCTTCCTCTGATTTTTGCTTCTGGAATCTTCCTGCTCTGCCAAACAACCTTTGACTAGGGATAGCTATGGTGGTTAATTTATTTTTTGTGATCTTAGCAAGCTCTGCTGGCTCACTCTGGGCCCATAGGTACAAGAATGTAAGAATCTTTGCCTCAAGATGGGGATGAGCGTAGCGAGGAACACATTCCTGAGTCTTCCTTTGGCACTCTCCACTGTTTCCCCACTGTTCCCTCCCACTCCACCACATACAGTGTCTTTCTCATGGAGGAGCAAATGAGAAACAAAATGGTGGTCTTTTCTGCCCTTGGGAACCGCTGAACTTGGATGAGGACCTGGCAGGCAAATCCTTGGAGAAATAGAAACATCAAGAGGCGTAAGTATCTCACTTTCATTCTTCATGAACCCTGACCCTCTCTCTTTCCTTCTCAATCCGCTTTAAACTTTCTCCTCCAGAAAGGAAAGAGAAATCAGTTATCATGGGGCCAACTTTTATTTCCAATGATTATTGTCTCACACCTGGTATGTAGCCTTTGATCCAGTCCTTTGGAATGCAGGTTATCTTTCTTTGCAGTCACTGTGTAGAGCTGGTAGGGGAAGAAAAAGGTAACCCATTATTTGACGTAATTGCCTGGAGTAAATATTGTCAGATCACCGTGTTACACAGGTAACAGACTTTTCCTTTAATTTCCTTCAGCACAGTAGAGAGGAGGCAATAAGTTAAAAATACATATATTGTGAAATATATTTTTAAAATATAAAACAATATATAAGATGTAAGTACTTTAAAAAATCAGGCATTGGCAAACGTTTTTCTGTAAAGTTCCGGGTAATGAAGAGTTTAGACTTTGTTGGCCACATACATCTCTCTTGCATAGTTTTCTCTTCTTTTCCCTCCTCCTCCTTCTTAACAAAGCTTTAAGAATGTAAAAAACATTTTTAGCTCATGGGCCATACATAAGCATCCTGCTGGCCAGATTTGACACATGGGCTGCAGCTGGCAATATCTAGTATAAAGGATAATAATACCAGGACACCAAAGTACCCACCGCCTGGTTTAAGGAACAGAACAACACTGATAATGTTGAAGTTCACTCTATGGCTGTTTTTTCCTAATCCCTTTTCTTTCCTTCAAAAGGTAATCGCTAGTTTGAATCCTGAGTTTATCATTCCTTTGCTTTTCTTGACAGTTTTACCTCTTCTACATGTATCCCTTATAATACAGTTTTTTATGTATGGCATTCCATATTACGAATATACCAAGATTTATTCATCCATTTGGACATTTGGATTATTTAGGCATTTGGCTTATTTCCAGCCTTTACTGTTGTAGAAAACACTATTTTGTACATTCTTGTAAATATTCTCAGGATACAACTTTCATTGAGTTTTTTGTTTGATGAAAACAGAACAGAGACATGACATAGAGAACATATAAAATTGATATTAGATGTGACCTTTTTCAGACCTCTCGGGTTCAAACCCCAATTGACATATTTCCTTTATGGGACAGCCCTTACTGATGTCGTACCATTTCTGCACCTACCTTTTGGAATATTTCCATGTTTATCTTCGTAATTCTGAGTCCCATAGGGATCCATGCCTACCTGCCAGAGGCCCAGAGTAAGGCAATTTCCCCACTTTCAGCCTAATAAGCAACATTTCAATCTCCATTACCTATCCCAGGATATGCCTCTTCCTCAGGTAATGGAGAGTAGCAATGTCTACTTCCTTTCAGAGACATCCTATTCTTCTACCATGTAGTGTGGGTGAGTCCTTCAGCTCTAAAAGTACAGTTAAATCATCTTCCAGAAAATAACTGTCTAATTTTAGAGGGTCTTGATATATTCGGCCTTAAATAACATAAGATATGTAGGTCATATTGTAGTATAACTTGGTCTGAATTGAGCTGTGAACAAACTCAGTCTAATCTTTCTTTTTACAGTTTCTCCTGGAACATGAAATGAAAACTTACATAGACATGACTTTCCTTTTTTTCTGTATATATTCCCAATTTTTTATTTTTTTATTTTTTGAGGAAGATTAGCCGTGAGCCAACTGCTGCCAATCCTCCTTTTTTCGCTGAGGAAGACTGGCCCTGAGCTAACATCCGTGCCCATCTTCCTCTACTTTATATGTGGGATGCCTACCACAGCATGGCTTGCCAAGCGGTGCCATGTCCGCACCTGGGATCCCAACCGGCGAACCCTGGGCCGCTGAAGAGGAACGTGTGCACTTAACCCCTGCGACACCGGGCTGGCCCCTATATTCCAAATTTTTAAAACAGTTTTTTAATTGTTTTAATTGTTGGATTTATATAATATGCTTTAATATTAGGACAAGGCCCTGCTTTCTCAATGTTTCTTTTAAACTGTGGTATCATATATGTTTTTGAGATGAACACTAGTATGTCATTTTGTTTTAAAAACCTATTATTATTTGTATCTCACTGAATTTGTAAATCTATTATGATCCTGTAATTTACTCTTTTTGTCCTTCCCATTTTTCCCCACATGGTGGATTTCTCTTCTATGTCTGGACAATTGAATTGTCTATGCCAGGAGTTTTCTGTACTCCAAATTATAGGTCTCAGTCTGAGACTGAGGGTTGCCATGTCAAGAAGGTCTTATGGTAGACGATCAATGCTACCACCCTCCACTGATGGACTCTGACCTTTCTATTTACTGGGCTCAGAAGGGTTGGACTCATGCAGTGTTTCTCTCTGATGGCTATTTGTTTTCTTTTTTCCCAGATGACTGGATAGGGACCATTTTGGGCCTGGGTGGCCTTGACATCTAGATCTCAGCATGCACAGAGTAAAGGTGTGTTGTGTTAACTTTCGGTTGTTGTAATTTCAATATTAAACGCTGCCTAAAATAGGTTTGATTCTTTGTCTAGAAGCCAAAACAAGTATCATATAATTTTTGTTAGGTCCAAATTAATACCACCCCACCCCATCTTGTGTTACTTCACAGCTGCAACATTTGCTGCTTAAGAAGTTAGGAAGGCAGTGTGAAGGTTTGAGATTGAAACCCTGGAATGTCACAGTTACATACCTAGAAAAATCCTTTCCTCTAAATATTGGAACATAGGAGTTCCTACTTACTTTAGTTCAGGCTGATGCTTACTTTTCATGCATTTTCTATCACTAGGATAACTATTATCGTGATGGACTTAAATTCTATCTTCTATCAAAATAATACTGGTTAAGAAACATGTGGATGAAATAAATATATTTTTTGTTAACTTTCCAAGTATAAGATTTCTCTTGTATTAACATTTAAACATATCCTTCGGATTTGTTCTCACCTAATATTGGTAATAATTCAAACACACAGTCCACCTTGGCAATCACAGAATAGGCCAGTGCCTGATATTATAGCAACTCATATGAAATCCTTTCCAGTGCAAAAGCTTATTAACATTTGAAAAGAACTAGATCCATTTATACTTTGACTATAGAGTCAATGCCTGCTGAGCAGAGCTCACTGTCTGTCATTCCCAACATTTTCCCCTCTTTTGCATTTGCTGAACTCCTTAAATATCAGCAGCACACTGAAAATTCTCACACAAATGCACCAAATGAAATCCCATCTTTAGCTCCAGCCATCCCAACCCATTTCCCTCATGTTCATCTAACATTGAGGGGCTAATTTTCAGTAAATTGTCAAAAAGAAAGGTGACAGTCCATTTAGCAGTCAGCTAGTTGCTAATTAGTACCCAACTAAAATGCATCAGAATTTGAGCACTCCCAACTGAACACTTTGAAAGATAAGCATTCTACTAATTTAACTCTGCTGTAGGTTGAGCCCTGATTGAGTTCTTTCACAGCAAGATGAGCCATGTTCCAGTGCTTTCCAACGTTGATTCTTAGCCCAGAGCTAAAAAGCCTATCTAAGCATCTTGTTGTTTTATCTTTGATTGCCTGCTACATGGGGTACAAACTTATGAGACTGTAGGCAGTGGGTCATCACACGCTGACACAAGATTTAGGAAGGACTGTCTTGTCCTTTTTTGAGACCCCCCACTATTTAAACAAAAAAACTTGCCGAGGAGGTAGAGGAAGGTAGGATAAACAGAGAGATAATTGTTCTAAGAAGTGAAAGGTGAAAGTCGCCATTGGTGGTCAAGAGAAGCTGAACATGGTTTGGTCTTCCAAGAGATAGTTATGCTTCTTTCCATACACTGGTGCATTCATCCTGGGGATTGTACCTGCCATTGGAACTAGGCACAACAATATTTCTGCAGAATTATACAGAGCTTGACCAGACCTAGAAGTCATTTTATTCCAAGACTTGAATTAGCATTTTTTCTAGGGCTCAATACAAGCCAAAAATAAAGGGGGGTGGGTAACATTTTTAAGCACTTACTATTAAACACTTTTTCAAGCAGGCTATAAATACTAACAACCTTGAGACAGAGTGGTGGTGTGCCTGGGAGCCTGAAAGTCCATCACATATTCTGTCTCTGAATCCCATGCTCTTTCCACCACTGCACATTGAAGTCTCCAATTCTTAGTGTGAAGAAACCAAAAGTACTAATGGTATTTGAAACAAAATAGTGTTGTCATAATTTTTTTAAAAAGAAAAGGGAAATAGGTCAAAATGAATCTTCAAAATCACTGAATTGTAAGCACTCAAAGGTTTTTGAGAAAGGTATGGAAAAGGTACAGACTGAGCTAGCTTTAATGAGGCTAAAGTGACTGTGCAAATCTCATTTGCCAGAAATATCATCCCTGATCTGAGAAAGGTGCATTACTCTCTTGTAGCTATGGTTCTTTCATACCACAGCTGCTGTGGCAACATGGTGGGTGAGGCTGAGAAGGTGGGGATTTTTGGAGAGTTAACAAAATCAATGTATATCTTAGAAGAGTTGGATTGTGTTTCTTAGGCATCTCAGGGTTGCTAGAATAGGTACCTGGGGAAGGCAGATGTAGAAAATGTAAGAGGCAAAGCCTTTGGAGACCAAGAAACAAACTTTGTCCCTTGGTCAGCTGCCTACTTCCTAATTTTGCCTCTGGGTAGCTTTGGAAAAGAGGACAAAGAAAAAACAGGATCTCAGAAGCAGTTGGATTTAAATATATGAGCACAGAACTTCCCCTTCCTCAACCCTACTGTTTCCCCTCAGAAAAGATTTCTCTAGCTTTGAGAATCAGGAGACCTGAATTCTATATCTCTCTGTAGACATTGAATCAATTCCTTTACTTCTCTGTGGTTCTGCTTTTCATTTATTTAAAAAATGGCTTCAAAGATATTATCTCTATTCAGTTATAAACTGTGGAGATCCTGTGATTCTGCTTTCCTATTAGAATGTTCTGCTCTATAGAGGACAAGGTAGGCTCCCTCTGCAGCGTGTGGAACATAGTTGGTACTCAAGGAAAAACAGTTGAATGAATGAATGACAATTTTTTGTGGGATTCAGTCATTTTTTTGTGATTTTCCTGTTTGCAGATTGAGCACAGTGCATTGTATAAGATATCTGTAGCAAAATTGTTGATTGAATGATTCCTGATTCCAAACTACTTGTATGTAATTTTCAGAAATGTCAACGGATAGCGATAATTACCAGATTTACCTTTGTACATGACCTTCACCATGTAGGTACCTATTCTATCATGTTATAAGTTCCAAGAAATTTTCCATGCACCTGGTTCAAACTGGGAACCATGAAGGTGAAAGGGGCTGCCAAGAAGAGTGACAGAGATAGCATGGCACAGTGAGCTCAAGCTCAATGCCACCAGCTAGATGGGGGACCTTGTGCAGACTACGGTAATCTTGCTGCATTCACATTATTCATCCTAATGTTACATTGTTTCTGCAAGTCTGCCTTACTCTGGGGTTTTAAATTAACTATGTTGAGAGTCTTAATCCATTACACTGGCTTTGTTTTCCTGTTGCTAACTTTGGACCTTTAACACCCTGCAGAACCTTCCTCAGTTAATTCCGGAGGTTTCAGGGAATGTCTCATGTGATTTTGAATAACTCCATCAGCAACCGTATGGCATCTGTCACGGATCACCCTCTCCTCTGTATATCACTCCTGTTTCTGTACCTTGTCTGATGACAGTACCTGCAACTTCCTGCATTTGTTTGCTAGGGTTTCTGTAACAAAGTACCACAAACTAAGTGACTTAAACAACAGAAATTTATTGTCTCACAGTTCTGAAGGATAGAAGTCTAAGATGAAAGTGTCAGCTGGGCCATGTGTCCTCTGAAGGTGCTGGGGAAGGTTCTGTTCCAGGCTTCTTTCTGAGCCTCTGGGAGTTTCTTGCCTTGTGACACCCTAACTCCTGTCTTCATGTGGTGTTCTTTCTGCGTGCATGTCATTTCCTCTTTTTATGAAGACATAGCCATATTTGATTATGACTTCATATTACCTTGAACATCAGCAAAGACTCCATTTCCAGATAAGGTCACATCGACAGGTACTTGGGCTTAGAACTTCGACATCTTTTGGGGAGACATAATTCAGCCCATAACACTTCCCTTGGCTGATGCTGAGTGAAAAGGTACAGCTGTGACTGCTGCTCTTACTGACTCAGTCACTGTCTGAGCTATGGCTGGACGCTTTCCCATCACTGATGGCACTCGGGTACTTGAGGTACTCAAGCTACACCGTGTTCTCTGAAGCCCACAACGTGCTTTGAGGGGGAATGCTTTTCTTCTCTTTTGCGTGGTTCTTTGTCAGAGACCTATCGAAGAAGTGAAATTTTGGTGAAATTGTTTGTTTCCTTTTTATTCTCCTCCCTCTCTTTCCTTAGAACCCAGACATGTGCCTACAGAATTGGTTGAAAGGCAAAATTGAATGGCAGACTCCTGTGGTTAGCAAAATTGGCCCTCATTTCTGACACTGAAGCTTCGTAACAGTCTAGTGTCTTTCCTTTCATGGATTCTCTGCCAGGATATCTCTCATGCAACCGACTTCTGAAAAGCTCACTTCACTTATCGGCCAAGCACACTCAGCTTGCCTGAATCCCAGTGGTTAATATTGCCCTTGCCTAAACTGAGATTCCTACTACATGTAAAATTGAGATTCGCAAGAATATGTGAAATATATCTCATTAAAAGAATAAGAGAGAAAATTCATATGATTATTTCAATAGATATAGGAAAAATGTTTGATAAAAGTCATCATACATTTTATGAAAAAAAAGTAGGAATAGGAGGAGACTTTCTTAATCAAATAAAGTATACCTAAAAAAATCCAACAGCGAAGATTATACTTAATGGTGAAATGTTAAAAAACTTTCATTTGAAACCAGAAATAAGAACAGCAGTACCACCAGTTCTATTTGGCATTGTGCTGGGCTTCCCAGACAATGCAGTAAGGCAAGAAAAAGATAAACTACATGCATAAGAATTGCAAGGGGAGAAAAAGGGTAATGTCATTGTTCACAGATGATATGCTTGTGGTTTTTGAAGATTCAAAAGACTCTTTTGAGAGTTTACAAGTTTGCTGAATATGATATTAAAATGTATTATTATATATCACCAATAAGCAGTTAGGTGATAAAAATATCATTTAAAATAGTAATAGAAATAACAAATGACTAAGAATCCATTTAACAAACGATGTGCAAGATCTCAGTGAAGGAAACATTAACGGGAAGAAAGTAAAGCAACTCTAAACAAATGGAGACGTATATTATGTTCATGGATGGCAAGACTCATTATTGTAAAGATGTTAATTCTTTCCAAATTGATATGTATATTTAATGTAGCGGTGATAAAAATCTAAGCAGGTTTTGTGTGTGTGTGAGAAAGAGAGAGAAGATGAGCAAGATGATTTTAAAATGTTTATGAAAATGCAAAAGGCCAAGTATGACCAAGATACTCTTGAAAGAGAACAAGGTAGAGGAGGACTTGTCCTTCCAAATACCAGCACTTGATTAAAAGCTATCGCAGTTAAGGTAGTGTGGTTTTTGGCACAGGACAGACAAATAGGCCACTGGAAGAGAGTTAAAACAAAAAAAAGACCCACACATCTATGGACGCTTGATTTATGACAAAGGTGAAGATAATTGAGAAAAGGATGGCCTTAATTAATGGTCTGGGCCAAGTGGATGGTCACACTGAAAAAAATTTAAACCTGACTCTGACTTCACATCATAAAGAAAAATCATTTCAGGCAGAATGTAGATTTCAATGTGAAAGGCAAATCAATAAAGCTTTTTAGAAGAGAGTGTAAGAAAATATCTTAATTGCCTCAGGATAGGGTAGTAGTTTTTAAACAAGATAACCATATGGGAAAATATTGATAAATTTGATTAAATTAAGTACTTCTGTTCTTTAGAAGAAACCACTAAGAGAGTTAAAAGGTAAATTAAAGAGGGTGAGAACGTATTTGTAATTATATTTATGATGCAGTGTCATAAAAATTAATAACAAATAATAAAAATGGACAAGAGACTTGAGCATGCATTTCAAAAATATGACGTCCTTATACCTAATGCACATCTGAAAAAATGTCAACCTCATTAGTAATCAGGAAAATGAAAAATGACATACCATAGTACACCTACCTGAATGGTTAAAGGGAAAAAGACTTACAACACTAAGTTTATTCATATGAAGCAACAGGAACTCCCCAACACTGTTGGTGTAAATTGGTACAATCACTTGGAGAACAGGTTTTTACTATTGACTTAAGTTGAAGATGTACGTTATGATGACTCTCAATTGTACCACTAGGTATATAACTGACAGAAATGCATGCCCATGTGCCTCCAAAGACATGCATGAGAATGCTCATAGCACATTATTCATGATAGTTCTAATCCAAAGCCCGTCAACAGTAGAATGAATAAATAAATGGTAGTACAGTCATATAACATAACATGATAGCAATTAAGTAAACTACAGTCACAGACAAAAACATGAACATCATAAACATGATTTTGGATTGAATGAAAGAAGCCAGATGCAAAAGGATCCATGTTGCATGATTCCATTTATATATGGCTCAGAAATAAGCACAACCAAACTACAACGTTTAGAAATGCAGGCTTATGTGGAAAACCCGTAAAGCAAAGTTGGAAACGGATTGCCTTAGGCGGTGCTAAACTTCAGGGCAGAGGCAGGTGGTTGAGGCTTGTATGCAGCAGCCTTCTGAGGTCTTGGCAATATTCTATTTTATGACCTGTGCAGAGGTATAGAGGAATTTTCCGTTTCTGTAATTTTGTGTAACGGTGTGAAATTTGACAATAAAATTTCTTTTTCTTTTCTTTTCGTTTTTTAAGGAATGTATGCAAAATTCCAGGTCCCCAGTAGGGTGCTGCATACACAGTAGCTACTTCATAAGCATTCTACCTCTCTCTTCTGCCCCTGATTAGCTCTGCTCACCTAATCTTAAAAAGCAATGAATAATCTTGGTGGGAATGCACAACACAGACGCCCATTCCCAGAAGAAAAGTTGCCTGGAGCATTAGCAAGATGGCAAAGGCGAAAGATGTTCATTCCTGCCTCGTCTGATTGCTTCTTACACCAGCACGGGCATTGTCACGCCGGTGACTATGCGTTTCAGAGCCAGCGAGCACCCCCATGCTTCATAATTACTGAAACACATGTGCTAAGTCACTTGTTGCTAAGCCACGATGAGAATTCTCAGTGCTCAATCGCCCTCAAAATTTCTCATCTCTTCCCTGGGGTGAGGTGCTTTGGTTTAGCAGCTGCACATGGGGATTGCATTTAAATCATTTAAGGTCTGGAGTTCAATAACTCCTAACAGCAGCCTCCTTTCTTTCAGCATTCCTCTTCAGGCACACCTGGATTTTTTACATCAAAGTGAGGGATAGCCTCCTATGGGGGAGGAAAGCTTTGGAAATGCATTAACTCTTTGAGTACACAGGTGGACTTCACCATGCCGTCTGCTTGCTTCTTCCCAGACTGTTAATCACCCCTTGGCAGTAGCTCTTTTAAGTCGTTAGCCATCCATTTCACATTTTAGCAGCAAAAGCGGTAACAGTAAATCAGGTGTGTGGATAGCGAAAGGTCAAAAGCGGTAGTGAGGAGAGGGCATGCAAAATCAAGGCCAATTTTAATTAGATAACGTACGTAGCCTCTATGCTATAACACACAGGCCCTCCTCCTGGATTCCTCCAATTACTGAATTGATTGTACAGGTGGCTAAGCTTTTCATGAAACAATTAGAGTTATGCCTGAGGACATAAATTTCCTCAGAATCTCATCACATTGACAGTCTTATGCTTTGCTATAGATGAAGGGCGTCAGAGGCTTTTCTGAAAGCAAGTTTTTGTTGAGAGGTGAGGGAGGGCAGCTAAAGGTATTTGTGGCTGAAGCAGAAAGGAAATATTTTGATGCTCCCAACAAATTTCACTATTTACTGATTGCACTAAGGCCTAACTCTGTTATTGTTAATTTTTTACTGCCTTTTACCCCAATTGTGGGGGAAGTCCAAGAGGTCAATGTCCGTCAGCTTGAAATTAAATGAGGAATTTGGGACAATGAAAGGGGACTTGGCACAACAGAGTCAATCAGATGGAATCAGATTTAGACTTTCATGTTTAAAAGTCTTAGTTTTCAGAAAATACTCTATGGAGGTGAACGAAAAGCTCCCACCTGTATTTTTCAGTGATGTAAAGGAATAGCTTTTCAATGCAGTGTATTTTGGTAAATATTTGTCAAGCACCTACTGTGTGCCAGGTACTCACTGGTACTTTATTAGAACTTCTGGAAAGGGTGGATGAGGCTGAGTCACTGCCCTGCCTCACTAATCACCGTGCATGAAGTACTTAGATCCTGGGAGACGGTGCAGTGCTAGACACCACAGGCCTGTGAGAGTTTGGATGGAGATTGTTGGAAAGCTTAGAGGAGGCTGGACTCTCCCCAAGGTGAATCTGCAGGCCTAGCTCCCAGTTCAGACAGACAGCTCATTCATCTCAGGATGTTGGGTGCACTTTGCCAGTCACTGAATGCCCCTGCCTCTGCTTTTTTTTTTTCTCCCACAGAGCCATCTGCAACTGGTGAAAAATGACCCATTGAAGCTGGTGAACATTTCCCACCGCTTTTCCTCTGACTTCACACAGCTGTGACAGACGGTGGCCCAGCAGGGTCCACGCAGCTCATCTGCCAAGGGGGAGAGCTGTCATGATGGTCCTGACTTTAGGTCTGGGCTCAGCTTCTCTTTGTTCTAACCACCTCTCACTGCCCCTCAGAAACGACGCCCAGTTGGAACTTGGCAACAAAAGTTATTGACCGAAGGACTGGAGAATCTTTTACTACTAGTGTTATAAATCTAAAAGAGGGTTGTCCTTCTAAGTCAACCTTTGTATTTGAGAGGTGAGGAATCTAAGACAGAAATTTAAGGTCATGCTACTAGTTGGTGAGGAGTTAAGACCAGGGCCCAGGTCTCTGGTCAGTGCTATTTCCATTCTGGGTGCATTCCTCACGTTATTAGGTCATGTATTTTACTGAATACCTATGGGATTTGCCGAGGAAAAAGGTATCTGCTTTTTGGAAACTTTCTGCTTAGTACTTAGTCCCATGTGATACTCACGTTGGTTTCTGTCATTGACCTTTAATCTGTTGTGTTAAAAAATTCTTAGGCTTCCTTAGATATATATGCTGATCCACGCTGTGTCTTTCCAACCAGACTACCTTACCCAAGGGCAACTACCAGAGACCCCACAGAGTAGTGGAAAAGGCGTTGCATTTTAGGGCCTGACATACCTAAACTGGAATTCCAATTTCTCGTTTGCATGATCTTTACATGTCTTTTAAAGATCAGAAGTTTTTAATTTTTATGAAGTCTCACTTATCATTATTTTAACATTTTGGTTTTTGTGTCCTGTGTAAGAAATCTTTGCATAACCCAAGGTCACAAAGATTTTGCTCTTATTCTAGAAATTTAATAGTTTTAGCTCTCAGGTTTAGGTCTCTTATCCTTTTGGAGTTAATTTTTGTACATGTTGTGAGTTAATAGTTGAGGTTTATCTTTTTCCTTACAGATATCCAGTTGTTCAAGAGTCATTTGTAGAGAAGACTTTCTTCTCCTCATTGAATTATCTTGGCACATTTGTTAAAATCAATTGACCATAAATGTGTGGGTTTATTTTTGGACTCTTTATTTATGTCAGTGCCACGTTGTCATGATTACTGTAGTGTTGTTGTGAGTCTTGAAAGGAAGTAGTGTAAGTACTCCAAACTTATTCTTGATTTCATGATTGTTTTGGGCTATCCTAGGCCATTTTGCCTATTCATATACATTTTGAATTTTAAAATTAGGGTGCCAATTTCTTCAACAAAGTCTCTTAGGATATTATTGAGATTACATTAAATCTATATATCCATTTGTGGGAGAATTTCCATCTTACTAACATTAGTCTTCTGAGCCATGAGGATAATATAGCTCTCAGTTTATTTAAGTCTTCTTTAATTTTCTTCTGAAACATTTTATAGTTTTCATGTTGTTTCTGCACATCTTTTGTTAAATTTATTCCAAATTATTTTTGAAGACTATTGCAGTAGAGTTAATATTTTAAAGTTTATTTTTTAATCACTTATTTCTAGAATATAAAACTTAAGTTGGAGCCAGCCTCATGGCGTAGTGGTTATAATCTGGCAAGTTCTTAGGGCGTCATTTCCTCAAGCTGAAGTTAGTCATAGCTTTTTGACCAACTCATTCATATTTCTTATTGGAGAGTTTTGGTGATTTCAAAAGATTAATATGATAATTTGTAGCTAACTCATTCATGAAATATTTTTATTCCTCTACTATATTCCTGCTATGTTGCTAGGAGTTCTGTATACAAGTGTGAACAATTTGACCCTAGTCCCTTCTCTGATGGAACTTAGAAGCTAGTGGAGAAGACAGATATTAAAAGCAATTAAAATGAAGTGTGGTGCGTGTTGTCATAAAAGGAATGCAGGGTTCTATGGAAGGAAATGCTAGGATCCCTTACATAACTCCAGAGGCGATCAGGGAGATTTGCCTGAGAAAATGAACTTGAAGATGAAAGTTGAAGAAAGTGTAGGAGTTGGAGTCCGATAAGTAGAATTCAATTTGCATATTGGGAAAATGAGTTTGAGGACCATGTGGAGAAGTGTTCAAGTGAATGATGGGGTAGAGGGCGAGAGTAGAAGGAAGAAAAACCAGAAGTAAGTACAACGGTGATGTCCTGGACGAGGTAGTGATTGTGGGCAGGGAGAGAATTGGGATATGTTTGAAAGATATTTAGGAGATAGAATTAAATAAGATCTCACAATTAGTTAATAAAGTCAGACAGAGAGGGAGACATCAAGGATAACTCTTAGGTTCCTGGCTTGAGCCTCTGAATGGATGGTGGGAACTTTTATTGAGATAGGGCAGGCACACTGGAGGAGGAATATGTTAAGAAATAAAAGATTATTAATTCAGTTTCAGGCTTTTGAATTTTAGGTATGTGTATTATATATATGTTGAAATGTTCAACACGCAATTGGGTATGCAAAACAGAATTCTTAACCAAAAATATCACTCTTGGTGCTAAGTGTTAGGAGGAACACATTTTCCTTGTTATCCATAAATCCATAGAGAGGGGAGAATTGCTATCCACAGAAGGTAAATATGAGAGGAATTCTTCCAACTTCTTTCCGCATCCTCATTGACTCCTCACTGACAAGACTGACTCATCCTATTGGTAAATCTTGTAGAAAGAGCTGAGCACGCTGGGCTCTGTGCCTTCTGGGTCCCCTCTTATGCAACTCACAGGTGTTCAGGAGACAGGCATGGTCTTCCATTCGGGTAGCTTTGGACTAGATCCCGGTGGCCAGGGTTTATCCTACTCTGCCTATGAGTGGAGGAATAACCATGTCTATTTTTCAAAGAGCTTAGGGAATCCAGCTGAAGTTATGGTCTCCAGTCAGGCACTTTATCAATATACCAGGCACTATTATAGGGATTGGTCCTTCTCTTCTGTCTTATTTTTTAATTGACCCAAACTCAAGTGGAAGATAGGGTGGGATTTATTGCCTTTCCAAAATCTAAACAAATTAATAATAATATCTTGTCATTTTCTAAGTGAATTAACTGAAAACTGTGAGGAGTTAAGTATTTTGTCCATGTTCACAGTGATAGTAAATGACATAACTTGGATTTGAATCTAGTTGATTGTTTTTCTTGAAACTGTTCTCTTTCATACGTCACACCACAGTGCCTCAAAAGAGTGGGAACAGTGAAACTTTACTCTTTGCAAATATTTTTGGGTAAACTGATGAGCTGTCACCTAGCAGAGAAGTCAGTTTAGGTATTCTGTCATTGAATGGGCTGACTATGGGAATTGAAGAAAACAATTTTAGGTCTTTGTAGAATCTCAGAAAGCCTTTTGAGTCTGGCTGTGCAGTACACAGGGTAGGATGTCTCTGTGTAATGTCTGTAGGGTCTGTCCATCTGCACCTCCACCTCACTTCTATAATTTGAATGTCTTGGGAGGGTCATCTGAATTCAATGGAAAGGCCATGAAAATGGTGGATCTGCTTTCCCAGAACCACAGGATGTTGATAGCTGAGGAGAATTTCCCCTAGGATTAAAGTTTAACCTCCTAGAATTAACTTTAACACACTCTAATTTATTAGAGTATGTTAGGGGTATTATACAACTAATTAGAATATCTTTATTTAAGGAAGAGCGTGTTAAAATGGAAAGAACATATATGCTGTAGGTAAATGGCTCAGGCTCTCTCTGTGTGATGATGGTCAAGATATTTGACTTCGCTGAGCTTCACTTTCTTCTGCTATAAAATGGGAGCAATGTTTTCCATGTTATTGCTTAGGTTTTTGATATAGTTTAAATATTGGATATGCATGTGTCAAAACTGCTATTTTGCTGTGGAAATTCCAAGCTCACTTTTCATACTAGCCTGCTTGTAAAGCCAACTGTGCTCTGTAGAATTTCTGTGACTATCTCTTTAGGCGTAAATCCATAGTGGTGCACTCAGGAGTGAACTGGGCCAACCCAGAAGACAGGGTGTTTGGTTACACTAGATAGCAGTGGTTTGTGGAAGCCACTGGGCGACTGTCAATGTGGAAAGCCAGCGTGGTATAAGAGTTAAGAGTAGGGTATCCAGAGCCAGCTGTGACCTTGCACAAGTTATTTATTCTCTCTCTGCCTCAGAGTCCTTATCTGTAAAGTGCAGTTAATACTATTACCTCCGTTATTAGGTTGTTGTAAGGATTAATAAACGAATATGTATAAAGCAGTTATGTTAGTGTCTGGCACATAGTGAGCCCTATGTAATTGTTAGGGATGATGATGATGATGAAAATAAGATGACGAAGAAATTTCTACTGCTGGTTGCAGGGTTTTTTCCTTTCATATCTGTTTCAAATGTTCTGCTAGTTTTCTTTTCAACAAACTAGACCATGTGGAAAGCAAGTAAATTAAGAGGAATCTCGGTGACTTTTTAGAGAAATCCTTGACTCTGTTGGTAGGTGGGATTTAAGAATGAACAAAGGAAGTGAGACATACTGGTGGCGTGGACAGTTCTGTTGACTAGTGGGAAAACACAGCCACAAATGACACGTTTGGAAATAGGATTGATAGCAGAGCTGGCATATTTGAGGCAGCTTTAATATTAGTCGAGAAACTCCACTGGGAGGAGAGATGAAGGGTCTTTGTTTGTTATAGCTCTCACTACTTGAAAGAGAAGAGCTGGGAAATAAGGTAAAAAGGCTTAAAGGCTTCCATCCATTCCTGAGGGGTTCTGTTTCTTAGTCAGCTTTAAGGTCTTGGGTCTTGCACAATGCCTGGCCTTGAGACCCAGGAGAAAACCGAAGTCAGCTGTGCTTGTGGAAGCAGGCAGCCCAGAGCGGGGAATGACTCCTGCACAGCTAACAACCTTCACAGAGTAGGTGCTCCCAGGAGCCTTATAGAACCACAAATCCTCTCCGTGATTTGGAGGCGAGTCAGAAACCTACATAGGAATTAATGAACCAAGACAAACTTCACAGTGGCAGGCTAAGACAGAGGCCAGGGCAGAGAAACTAGCAGCAAAATTCTAGGAAAGAATCAAAAATTTATGGTAATCATTGGTGAATAGAATTGGAAGCAGAGAATGTCAGACATTACCTAACCTGATTCCACCACAATCCATGGCTGCTCTAATTGAGAAGGCTTACATGGACTCAGGTCTTAGTTTGAAGATAGGTTGTTATATCACTGTAAATTGGCTTGAAAATCTTATTTTCTCTTAGATTTGAAAGCAAATGTGAAAAGTCTATGTATAGTTGTTTATATCATTTATTAGAAGTTTGCTTTTTCTTTTCTTTCCTTTTGTTGGATGAGAGCTAAATTAAATAGCTGGAGGAAAACATTTTTGAAAATCCATAAGTTAGGCTTCACGGAGAGAGAATTTGACAACTTGGAAGGAACATTTCAGGCAGGCTTACCCCACTCTGGGCAGTTCCTCAAGCTAGCCTTAGGATAAGATGAGAATAAAAGGGGTGGGGGAAGCAGCACCCTGTTGAGGAGAATAGTAATCTTCCTTAGATCTCCTGTCTTACCTTTGTTCCTCTGGAGCTTCATCAGAACACCAGGGATGAAAAGTTGTAAGAGTTTTCTCTGCAGTGATGTGGGCAGCATGGGTGGTGCGGCTCGCTCTGCAGTCCTGTGTGTGGGTCACCTGGTATGTCTGCTGGTTCGTCAGTCCTGCCATCTGTGTGTATTGGGGGTGGAGAGAGGTATATTCCAATATGGTGGAGCCAACAGACAAGCTCTGTGGCTGGCCCTTGACTCCACTGGCCTTTCCCTTAGATAGGATTGCCAGGTTGTTTTATGTGCAGTTCTGGGCAGAATAGTTCAAGCTCTCGTATTTGGAGAGTACTGCATTATTGAGCCTAGAGTGAGCAAGAACACATGCACACAAATCACTTTAGAACAGGGGTTCTTCTTTCCATGTCCAACTCAAGCATAAACAGAGATTTAGTGACTGCAAATTGTAGCAACAGACACCACAGAACGAAAGGTTTTTAAACATCTAATGCTGGGAAAACGGATCAAATATTTGGGACAAAAATTAAATTATCTATACTGTATACTAAACAAAATTAATTTCAAGTGAATTAAATAATAAGCATTATTAATTAAGTGCTTACTATGTGTCCTGTACTTTAAATATAGTGTTTCATTTAATATTTACAACAACTTCTAGAGGTAGGTATCATCTTCACTTAAGAAATGGGGATATCTTGGGGGGCTGTCCTCATGGCCAAGCAGTTAAATTTCCACACACTTTGTTTCAGTGGCCTGGGTTTGTGGATTTGGATCCTGGGTGCAGACCTACTCCACTTATCAGCCATGCTGTGGAGGCATCCTACACACAAAAAATAGAGGGAGACTGGCACAGATTTTAGCTCAGGGTGAATCTTCCTCACCAAAAAAAGAAAAGAAAGAAATGCAGACATCTCTTTACCTTATAAGATAAAAAAAAATAACTTTGTAGACATAATTAATTAAGTATCCTGACATGGGGAAATTATCCTAGATTATCCAAGGTGGGCTCTCAATGCAATCATGTATATTCTTATAAGATAGAGGCAGAGGAGGGAAATTTGACACAGACACATGAAGAGGAGGCCGTGTGACTACAGAGACAGAGATTGGTGTGATGCAGTCACAAGCCAAGGAAGGCTAACAGCCCCCAGAAGCTGAAAGAGGCAAGGACCCGATTCTCCCTGTATAGCCTCCAGAGAAAGCACAGCCCTGATGACGCTTTGGTTTCTGCCAATGATACCGATTTTGGACTGCTGGCCTCCAAAACCATGAGAGAATGAACTTTTATTGGTATAAAAAAATAGGGATATTTCAGAAGTAAGAGGTGGCCTGTCCAAGGTCACTCAGTGAATAAGGGGCAGGGCCAGGATTCCACTCAGACCATCTCAGAGAAGAGCAAACACATTGCATACCACAATGGGCTTCCCCTAATGAAGCACAGAACTAAGAGAAATTAAACTATCGGATATTTATCCACTCATGACAGGAAAGGATTTTTTTTTCTGAGGAAGATTAGCCCTGAGCTAACATCTGTTGCCAGTCTTCCTCTTTCTTTCTTCACTTGAGGTAGAATAGCCCTGAGCTAACGTCTATGCCAACCTTCCTCCACTTTATATGTGGGTCACCTGCACAGCATGGCTGACGAGTGCTGTAGGTCTGCACCCAGGATCTTAAAAGTCAGCAATAAGAGATCTCAGAAAAATAGACAAAAGTCAAGAAAAGACAATTCAGAAAAGAAATACAAATGGGCAATAAGCATGAACACATGTTCAAACACAATGAATTATAATTTTTCGCCTTCAGATTGACAACCATTTGAGAAATGAAGCTGGAAAACAGGCATTTCATACACTACTTGTAGGCTTGTAAAATTTTTTAAAAGTCTTTCCGGAAAGCCACTTAGATATGGGCATCAGAAGCACAAAAGAGGTAAAGGTTTTGAATTTTTAACTCCACTTCTGGGCATCTTTTTTTTCCTATGGAAATAGAATTATGCACAAAATAAATCAGAGAACTCAATTTTAGTGCAGAATCTACTTTTTGATGTTTGTTGTGTGTCACTGGCCAAATTATTTAATCATTCTAATAGTTTTTCATCTGTAAAATGGGAATGATACTAATACCAATAGACAAAGTTTCTGTGAGGATTTATGACATAATTCACATTAAAGAGTTAGCCTAGTACATGGCAATTATATACTTAAATAATATTTTTTTGAGTGTTGTTGCTTTTTTCATTACAGTTTTACTTATGAATAAAAATAGTGGAAACAAACATTTTGAAAGGCCATTTAATAACATGAGTAAATCTTCATAATGTATTCTAAAATGAGAAAGGAAGCTACCTATTTGATTGCAATTTATACTGTACTCATGGAAGGAAATATACCAAAATGACAAAATCAGTAATTATTGTATGTTTATTTGGGTGTTTTTAATCCTTTTCTCAATTTTCCAGTTTTTCTTAAATGGAAATAGTCCTTTGCCATTTTACAAAACCCAGAGTATTTTTAATGGAGGAACAAGGTGAAGAATCAGTCATGACTGTAGGATTATGGAGCAGAATTGACGAAACAGGACCTGCGGCTGAGGTGGGGTGTCTATGAGGTGTGAGGTGAAATTAACTTCATCCGGGTTTCTGGAGGTGGGGGCACATTGTATGAAATTGGGATTTCTGAATATTGATTCCATCCTAATGAGAGAGAAGCCAGAACTTTAGTGCATTTATTTTCCATGAAGGATTGAAGGAAGCCAAAGGGAAAGAAAAATACATCTTTCAAACAGTTTCCAAACTCAAGATACCAGGATAGATTGTGGGTTGTAAAGAAATGTTTTTAGGGTCTTACTATGTGCTCTACATTCTTAGTCTTGGTGGCAGATAGTCCAGACATGAGTCCCACTGGTAAATTCTTAGGACATATTAGCATGTTGTGACTTATAAGCCTAAATCATCTAGTGAGCAAAACAAGAATTTCACACAGACACACACACAAAGACACACACACACACACACACACACGGTTTTGGGTTGAGAGAGAGAGAAGGAAAGAATTGACGGTATCAAATTCTTGAGGTTGAAAACAGCTATATCCTGTCCACTAGGCTAGAAGCTACATGCTTCAGAATGAGGGGGAGATTCATGCTGGAATTGTTTTCAATTACACATATTATAGGAATAATGTAGTTTGAAATATACTAGTGTGCTTTCATTTTTTATACTTCCTTGTATTGGACTGTCCCCTGATTCAGCCAGGCATGTCCATTGCCTCAGGAAGGAATATGGAAGGAGTGTTAGGATAGGATCACAAAGAGAAAAAGTTTACTATTCAAATTTTGACTAAAAATGAAGTTTTTGAGTCCACTGTGAGACAATATACCAGGACTTACTGAAAGAGAAGGATTTCTCTGAATTCCAAAAATTTACCCTTTCTGTGTGCTGAGCCAAGTCTAGGAGGCTTGGATCACAGAATTTTCCATAAGCTACAGAGTAGGAAGGGTTGAGGATATGAAAGATAACGGAGGAAAGGAAGAGGAGGAAGGAAAGTGAGGAGGAGGAGGGAGCAGATTTCTGTCCTGGGGGATGAGGTGCACTGGAGGAGGAGAGACTAGGCTCAGGTGCTCCCTGGTCCCTTGTATGAGACCAGAATCCTCGCTCCTAGGTCTTAGCCACAAGATGATAGAAATCTGACCAAAGTCCCAGACAATTCCCTCCTTTGCATTCAGTGTGGTCCAGGGGCAGCAGAAGAGCAAGAGCAGAGGGAAAGGGATGTCTGGATACATTTAGCTGCAAAAGGACCCCAAATCCTATGACCTGCACAGGTTTGCAAGAGACCTAGCTCCTATGTGCCTGGTGTTGAGGGTGGAGTGGGGGTTCAAGAGGACCAGTGACAAACAGAGAGCTTAGGTGTCAGGATGAAGAGGCTACAGAGCACAGGACCTCCCAGCCAGAGGCACATGTGGGCTGGTATGCTTCAGCAGCACGTCCAGCAAAGTGCCAACCAAGGTCAGGTGGGATGATGTATTATCTGAGCTAACAGCCAGCCAGGGCAGTCAGGGCTCATATGGGATCCACGCTTCAGTGGGAAGCAAGGTAGGCCTCCCAGGAATAAAAGTAGACCAACCTCGTGATAGGGGAGACTTGTGAAGTCCCAAGTCAGAGACTCATCACTATGGGGATGAGCATCCTTGATTTGCCCCTGTACCAGTGTGAGAAGGAAGGAGGAGGAAGAAGAGAAAAACCTGGTGAGGAGGGATGAACCAGCTCTTACAGGGATTTTGAACTTCTAATTGGCAGATTATTCATCCATGGGATCAGTGGTTCTCAACCTTGGCTGCACATTGGGATCACCTGGGAAGCTTTTAAAACTCTTTACGGCCAAGCCCAATTAAATTAAAATCTCTAGAGGTGGGATCTGGGTATTAGTGTTTTTAAGAAATCTTCATATGATTAAAAAGTGCAGCCAGATTCTAGAAGCACTGCAATGAGGAAAAAGAAACTCAAAGGAGACTTCTAAATTGAACTTATCTTTAATTGGCAAGATTAATTTACTTTAGATTCCCCCCCTTTATTGAAATTCTTAGATGATCCAGAGCAGGATAAGATAATTTAAAGGGAAGAAAATAAAATTTTCAAAAAAATCTGGATCTGATTTATAGTATTTTCAGCCCTACTCCACATAACAAAAATAAGAGCTAATACACACTGAGCGTTTGCCATTTGCCAGGCATTAGTTGAAGTGTTTTATACATGTTAATTTATTTAATACTCATGACAACTTAGGAAGTAGGCACTCAATATTCTACTTTAGATAAGAAAACAGTCATGGAGATGTTAAGTAACTTTTCCAGGTTCACTCAGTTAGTTAGCGTCAGAGCAAGTATTCACACCGAAGCAGGCTGTCCCCAACGCCCCCTCTTTGTCCCACCAGCTGCTGCCTCACGTCACTCAAACAATATGATATTTCTTCCTAGGCTCCTACCGTGTGATGAAATAGGCTGTATCCTCAATTTGCAAAAATGCTTTAGATTTTTCACAACTGTTGTGTGGCCTTTTAAAAACTCCAACATGTACTTCTAAATCTGCATTTGCCTATACCAACATCTATAAAAAGTTTGACAAGGTTCTAGAAAGAACTTTCACATATACTGTGTTGGTCATCATTTTCATTTTTGGTAGTGCTTTTCCCCTTCTAGACTATCAAAATATGCCTCACTAATGTTAGCCTGTTGAGCTGCCTTTAACAGGACACTCAGCTCAAATACCACTGCCTTCTTGAGGCCTTTTCTGATCCTGCCAAGGGCATATCTCTTTGCTGCGTTGACTGACATAGCCCTCTGTTCTCCCTTCCTTTACCACATTCATTTGTTGTTAGTGCAATTGAGTCAATTCTGACTCCTAGCAACCCTGTGTACAGCACAGCAGAATGGTGCCCGGTCTTTTTGTGCCTATCTCTCATCCGATGGTGCTGTATCAGACTGCTCAGCTGCTATTCATAGGGTTTTCATGGCCAATTTTATTGGAAGTGGGTGGCCAGGTCCTTCTTTCTAGTCTGTCTTAGTCTGGAAGCTCCACTTAAAACTGTCCACAATGGGTGACCCTGCTGGTATTTGAAATACCAGGGGCATAGCTTTTGGCATCACAGCAACATGCAGTCACCACAGTACGACAACTTACAGATCGGTGGTGTGGTTCCCCTGACCAGGAAACAACCCAGGCTATGGCGGTCAGAGCACTGAATCTTAACCACTAGATCACCAATCACATTCATACAGAGGCCAGATTATGTAACTGTCCAGCATTATTTATCTTAACACTTCTCCCCATTCTTCTTCTAAGTTCTTCTAGTGTATGTTCCTTTAGGCAAGAACTGTCTTATTTATCTTTGCATCTCTTGAATCATTAACACACTGTCTTGTTCATGTTCAAAACCACATATTTCAATAAAATTTCAGGCAAATGGTCACGATTCAAATCTAACATATATAAGAAAATGGTTCCCCCTTAAACAATAAATATTACACATATAGAATAAAAAGAGTTTCAAATGGAATACACTGAATGGTGACCTCTAATAGGAAAAGTAAAAGGTGAATAAGCAAAAGCACTTCATTTCACTTTTCATTTCTAGAATAACTTGAGGTATCTTCAGTTTTTAAAAGAATTGTAGATCTCTCAAAATAATGTGCTTAAGACTATTTGTCTTAAGCTGCCATATGGGAAAAGACAATTTTAGTTGAAGTTTCTTGTCCTTCCATGTTCTCATGACATGTTCTCCTTTTGGATTTCACAGGCGGCATTGTAGACAAATACAGATTTGAAAAGATTGAGTGATAAACAGAAGTTTTTTGTTTTTCAAAATTTAAAGAATTCTATCTTTAACTCAACTGACATTTTAACTGCTACTGGTATAAATTGTTGGACTTTGGTTTATGAAAATTTTGTTTGAGTTTTTCTCGGGCACAAATATTATTCTTTGTGATTTCTAAATACCCTGTTTCGCAAGTCGTGGCATTCAGTTCTTTTTGCTTCTACGTTTTCTGGATATTTGCTACCTTAAAGAAGTAACAAGAAGATACATGTTTTCCTTTTCTTTCTTTTACCTTGTGACCTTTGAAATTAATGCTAAAAACATATCAGGCTTAACAATAATTATTCTGGCTTGTGTTTTTTTAATTGGATAAACTGTTTTCGAACCAACTGGCACTGAATTGGCTGGGGATGAACACATTTCAAATTTAATATCTACATGAACTGACAGGTATTTGGTAAAAAGACAGGTCAATCGCCTGAAGGTCAAATTCTTCCCTGTGATTTATGGAACAGACCAACAATAAACTATTTTAAATTCTGTAAATCTCTGCATCACTTTAAACATTTTTAATCTTCTAAATTCTTCTTGTACTATTGAGGTGCCTTTCAGAGATAAGTATGCTAAAAAAAAGTTTGAGAAATATTTGCCAACTCTCTGAGGAGAGCAAGAGCTCAATGGTATATTTTGAATTCTAGTTCAATTACTTTATGATAAGGGATTTTCTTTATTCACGAGTGAATGCTGCTGGTTGAAGGTAGAGTTCAGCTGTTTATATACTAACATGCAGCAATTATGATGAAACAAAACTCATTCTAGAACTCTGTTGTAACTATGGCAACCAGAATTAAACGAATTCCATTAGAAATACAAAAAGCCTCCCCAGCAGGATAGAGTAAATATTATCTCTTATTGATTTATGAAGGTTCCAGATGATGAAAAGTGGTTAATATATTTCTGTCATGAAACACATTTGTTAGGGCTTTTTTTTATTGATAGAGCCGTTGTCTATTTAAATAATGTCAGCTAGATATCATTAATTTTTACATCTTTTTTTCGATCACTTGTGCCTTCATTACAAGAAGCTATCAGCCTTTCTATTATCTTCTCTATTTTATTTCGGGGTAAGAAGGAGGATGCTTGTATTAAGGACCATTTCTGATCATGTTTGGCTAAAATCTGGCTTGACCGAAGACTGTTAGTAGAAGTGGGTTGTACATTTATTCTGAGTGAGAATTAGTTGATTTTAATATTTCATTTCACTTGCATTTCGACAAAACATACAACTCTGTTGGCTTCAGGTGACTGGTCCTTGCCGTGGGATTTGTTGGAAAAGGAAAATTAAACTCTTGGTAATTTGTTCTTTAAGGAGACTAATTTAAAATTCGATTCAAGTAATAATGTGAGGCTAAAATGGGACAGCATTATGTAGCAAGATTATAGTTTTTGTGTCCCTGAGGGTTTGACGTGCAGATGTCAGTGGGGCTCTGCATGTAAAATGCCAGCAGGTACTGTACCCACTTCTGCCTTTTCCTCAAAATCAACTCAACATTTTGTTTCTTGATTAAAATGAAAAGGTCACTATGGCTTTTTTTCCTCCAAAATACTGACAACAGTCATAAGAATGGAGCATCTGCAAACCCAGATGTGGGAGACAAGACCCGCACTAGGCATTGGTCCTGGGACCTTTAGAGCTTCTCGTTTCATTATACACATTTTCCCGCGATGGCTTCTAGTCACCAAGTCCCAGTGGAAATGCTGTTGTGGTGAGTTGGGAAATGTGTTTATTCAATCACAAGTGCTCAGTCATAGAAACAAAGCCGAAAATTATGAGAAAGATTGAAAACTTCAAGACATTTAACTAATTTCCTACTCTCATATTCTTTTAACTTCTAAAAATATTGAATTGTAAGGCTGGACGTTTAGGTATGTTATATATCTTAATTGGGTTTATTTAGCCTGTATAATCTGTTTTATTTATGACTAGTTTTTTCCTGTTACTATAGATCTTGAAATTCCTGAAATAAACCACGATCAACCCAAGCACTTGTCTAAAAACGTAAATGATAGAAGAACCACAGGCTTGCCTTACTCTAGTCCTGATGCAGCACTTCTCCAAAGTCCCTGAGTTTACCAGGGCCCTGGGCCACTGTGTCAAAGCAATCTCCTAAAAGCCATTGCAATCTGATCCTTTCTGCCTGCAGTTCTAAGGAGCATGGAGCTCCAAAGTTTTTTTGGCATTTTTATGACATTTCACAGCATTCTCAGTCAGGTTGACAATCTGCTTCAAATCACAACATACAAGAATTGGAGGGGATTTCAGAGATCACCTAGTGTAAGCTGTTCATTTTGCAGATAAGAAATTGAGGCTCAGAGAGGTGAAGTGAATTGCCCAAGGTCACACAGCTCATTAACAGCACAGCTGGAGTAAGACCTATGCTCTTCTAAATCCTAATCCAGAGCTCTTTCCATTAAACCTCACAGCCTCCTGTTTTCTCTTATGTCCAGAGGAAGGTGCTTCCAGGTCTCCTTCAGCATATGAGTCCACAGACAGAAAGTAGGATTGCCCATTTCCAAACTACTCCTCCATCCATTACTGCCCATTACACATCTTCTCAGTTTTAAAGGAAAAAAAAAATTAGCCTGAACGTTCTGCTTTTATATTCATTATCTACTCTGTGCCTGTTAGTTGCTCTCGTTTTTTGGTAATGCTTTCACTGATTAACTTGGTCTTTGCAATATAAACTGGTGAAATGCATTATCCCGGGTAAATGTGACGTTATTAATGTGTTTTATTCTAGTTATGGGTCATTATTTTCGATAGATGTAATCGTCCCAGCACTGAGACCTAGCAGGTGGTCTCACTAGAAGTTATAACAGTTTTCTTAATGGTCTGGTAAGAATGTCATTTGCAGGGCAGCAAGGGCAGAGAGAAATTGGTCCCAGAGCTAGCTTGCTTCTGCACTCATTCCCAAGCTTGAGCAAGCAAAAGTAAATACATATTTTCTTACTGATCATCTGGGTATTTTTTCCTGCCTATTCATTTTCAGTAAAAGTGATGTACATTTATTTTCTATTTACAGCGCCTCCCGCCCCCAATAATACTAAAAACCCTGCAATGCCTTGCTTTTCTAATTCTTAAAGGAAACAGGGCTTATTGCCTCCTGCAAGGAACCAACGTCCGTTCAAGGAATGAGAAATGATTAAAACCAGCTGGCTAGGCAAAAGACAGAGACCACTGGGAAGCAGAAATCAAGAGACAATTTTCCCATTAGAGGTAACTCACTCTTGAGAGAATCTTAATATCAGTATGATGAGAGAAATAGAAATCGTGTATTTAAACGTTAACACCTGAGTATACGTAAGAGGCATGCACGCCGGAAATTACGGTGTATATGATCGTCCTTCTAAATTTTTCCTTGCACACAGCACAATCACAGTTCAATGACTTAATGTCTAATTGTAAGCATTAATGCCCTGATGAAATGAACTGTCTAGTTTGAGAAAGGTGTCTTGCAAAGTTTAGGGCATTCTCGGTATATTTCAGGTGCGCTGCCGCGCGTAGTTGTGTGCGTATGTGCGTGCGTGCGTGCGTGCGTGCGTGCCGGAGACGCGCTGAGTCTGGGAGACAGAGACTGAGTAGGTTTCTGGGTATAGGAATGGAGCGTTTGTGAATTGAATTAGTACAGCTGCTATAAAGTAGCAGGTTAGTCATTTATGTATTTCTCTGATTCCTCATTGTTATTCTTGTATTTCGTTGATTCTAAGATGAATGTGTTTTTCTCCCCCCACGTTTTAACTTCTCTGAAATCAAGAGTATCTTCTGCCTGCTGATGCACGGGGGCAGTTTTGCCATAGCTGTCATCACTGTGCGTGCTTGAACTTAGTGGCATGACTGGAAAAGTGCAACCCCTTGACATGTCACTCAGCATATCATTTAAGGACTGGTTGAGAAAGGAATATGAGGTGGTTAGTCTGAAGCCTTTCCAAGAAGGCACACATGTGGAATCTTGACTAAGGCGTCCAAGTAGCTTGGAAGAAAATCTTGGAGACAATAGCGAAGCATTTAAGAAATGCTATATACCATGTTCTTGTCTAAGTAAAAAGTGGTTCAGAAGTCAGTTTCTGCACACAAGTGTGGCAAATACCTAAACAAATTTCATTTACGCTTTCCTTTTTAGTTTAACAAGAATGCTATGTGAAAAGAAAAAGCTGTATCTAAAGTGTGAAAAGACTTTATAAATAAATTTTAAATAAAAATCCTAAAGAACAGGAAAACAGTTTAATTGCCAGTTTTCCTTGTGGTAAGTAATAGTACATCTTACAATCAATGACATTTTAGATTTAATAAAGTATGGAGTTTAGTCATCATATCATAGAATTAAATATTATATCTGAAGCCTAGAGATTTGGAGAATGAGTCTAGCTTGTCCCTTTTATATTTGAGAAAGTAAGGCTCAAAGAAACTAAATGAGTTGGCCATGATTGTACATCTCTCTGATATATAGGATGGTGACAAGCCAAATTTTAGAGGTCAGCACTGATGAGTGTTGTCAACTAGTCTTATTTAGTTTTAATAACACGCTATCATTTTTGTCTACTCTGAGGTTACTTCCTTCTTCTTAGGATGTTAGAATACTGCATGATCCACCAAAGTAAAGTGATAAAGTATTTCTTATATTTGGGAACCTCCCAGGAGACATAAAAACATGGCTTTTCCAACAATATATTGTAAGTTCTTTGGGGGATGGTGATGATTTCTTAATATTTCAGTAATTATTATTTGTGGGGAAAAAAAGAATAATGTTCCTTTAATATCTGGAGAATTCTAGATAAACAATGGGGACAAGAATCAGTGGCCCTGAGAATAAAACAATGTACTTTCATTTCTTTTCCACACTGCTATCTAGTATTTATTGGTTTTGTTATGGACATTCTTGTGATTTTTAATCTTTAGAGTGCATCAGAATTCCTCTTGCATTTTCCCTTTTAAACAGTTATTTTTATCAAAATGATGCATTATGTATAGATAGTTTTGAAAGCAAAAAATATGAAAGGCTTATAATGGAAAGTAGCAGTCTCTTCTTTACTTTGAACTCCAGTTGTACTCCCCAGAGGCAAACACTGAATTCTTCTCGCTGTTTCCTTGGCATTTTGAAATGCTATCTACCAAACAATAGAGTAAGACATGACTTCTTTCTTGTACATCCATATGTTCCTTAAACAGCTTTATTAAGGTATAATTGACCTATATTAAGGTATAATTGACCTACAATAAATTGTACAGATTTTAAATGTCCAATTCCATAAGTTTTGGCAGATGCTCTGACTTATAAAACCATGACCACAATCAAGACAGGGCGTATATCATGCCCACTCCAAATTTCTTTGTGCTCCTTTGTAATCCCGTCCTACCGCCACTCCCTGCAGCTCCCCCTGCCTGCCCCCAGGCGATCACTGATTTGCTTTCCATCACTATAAATTAGTTTGCATTTCCTAAAACTTTATGTCAATGGAATCATATAGTAGGCACTCTTTTTTTTTTTTTTCTGGTTTCCTTCACAGACATAATTGTTTTGAGACTTGTCCCTGTTTTTGCGTGGATCGGTAGTTTATTCCTTTTTATTGCTGATTGGTATACATTGTATGGATACACTACAGCTTGTTAATCTCTATACCTGTTGATGGACTTTTAGGTTGTTTCTTGTTTTTGGCTATTGCAAATAAAGCCGTTAACATTCATGGACAAGTCTTTCTATGGAAATATGCTTTCATTTCTCTTGCATAAATATCTAAGAGTGGAACAATTTGGTCATATGTAGTAGTATGTTTAATTTTTAAGAAACTGCCAAACTGCTTTTCCAAGTGGTTGTACCATTTTGCATTCCCATCTCCAGTGGATGAGAGTTCCACGTCTTCACCAACACTAGGAATGATTAATCTTATTTTAAGCTTAGACATTCTAATAAGTGCGTAGATGTATTTAATTGTGATTTTTATCTAATTACTAATGACAGGAAGCAGAGTCAATAATATGATAAAATGAGTGAGACACTCACCTTGGGCACAAAATTTGAGGAGGTGCCAAGAATCAAGATAAATACTATTTTAGTACAGTATTTTTTAAAATAAAAAATACTGCAAAATAACCACAATGAACAAAGTATCAAACTTTTTAAGTAGAGACAGTATTAAAATTGCTGATTTTTCCTTTTGCTTCAGATTCCAATACGGCTTGGCACTCCATTGATTGACGTTAGGAATATTTTCATGTACTTATTTACTATTTGTATGTTCTCCTCATGAATTATCTATTCAAATCTTTTGCTCTTGTGGATTTTTTTAAGATTTTTTTTATTGAGTTTGGAAATACTAGTCCTTCATTACATAATGTTTGCAAATATTTTGTCGCAGTCTGTGGTTTGTCTTTTCTTTTTTTCAATAGTGCCTTTCAAAGAGAGGAATTTCTTAACTTAATGAAATGATCAATTTTATCATTTATTAATTTTATGGATTGTGCTTTTGGTGTTGAAAGCAAACTTCACTTAACCAAAGATCTCAGATTTTTTACTATTTTTTCTACGAGAAATTTTATAGCTTTAGGTTTTACAATTAGATATGTGACTCATTTTGAGGGTTAATTTTTGTATAGATCAGAGTTCTTTTTTTTTTTTTTGGCATATGATTATCCAGTTGTTCCAGCACCGTTTGTTGAAAAAACTATTCTTTCTTCATTGAATTGGCTTTGAAGATCTGTTCTCTTCTGCAGAATTTTCATATTTTCCTTCAGAGATGTTTTGGCTGTTTTAAGTCCTTTATAATTCCATATGAATTTTAAAATCAGGTTGTCAGTTCCTATGGAAAAGGCTACTCAATTTTGATTGAGATTGCATTGAATCTCTAGATCTACTGGGGATAAATGGTATCTTAACTATAATGAATATTCTGATCCATGAACATGGTTTCTCTCTCTCTTTATAAAGATGTTCTTTAATTTCTCTAAGGAATGCTTTGTAGTTTTCAGTGTATAGGTTTTGTACATTTTTTGTCAGATTTTTCCCTGTAAATTTAATACTGTTTGATGCTATTGTAAATGGATTTTTTAATAACTTCACCGTCTGATTGTTGCTAGACTATAGAAACGCAATTGATTCTTCTGTGTTGATCTTGTATCTTATAAATTTGTCAACTTATTAGTTCTAGTACATTTTTGATAGAGATCATAGAATTTTTTCCATGGGTGGTCATATTGTCTTCAAATAAAGCCACTTTACTTCTTCCTTTCCAATATGGATTTTTTTATTTCTTTTACTTGCCTCACTGTACTAGCTAGAATGTTCAGTGCAGGTTTGAGTGGATGTGCTGAGTGAACATCTTTGTCTTCTTGGTGTTCTGAGAGGGAACTTGCTTATGCTTTCACCATTAAGTGTACTGTTAGCTGTAGGTTTGGGGAGGATTCCTTCTGTTCTCTTCTGTTTCTAGTTTGCCAAGAGTTTTTAATTAGAAAGGTATATTGGATCTTGTCAAATTCATTTTTTTGTATTTATTGAGGTGATCATATCCTTTTTCACTTTTAGTTTGTTAATATGTTCAATTACATTGATTAGTCTTAGAATATTCAACTGATATTCCATTCCTGGGATAAACTCCACTTGGTTGTGATGTATTATCTTTTCTATGTATTTTTGGATTAGATTTCCTAAAATTTTATTTTATTTTATTTTTTATTACAGAATTTATTCATTCATCCAATAAATCTTTTTCGTTGAGGTAACGTTAGTTTATAACGTTATATAAATTTCAGGTGTACATCATTGTATTTCAGTTTCTGTATAGGTTACATCATGTTCACCACACAAAGACTAATGATAATCCATCCCTATACACGTGTGCCTAATCACCTCTTTCGCCCTCCTCCCTCCCTCCTTCGTCTCTGGTAACCACCAATCCAATCTCTGTCTCTGTGTCTTTGTTTGTTGTTTTTATCTTCTGTTTATGAGTGAGATCATATCGTATTTGACTTTCTCCATCTCTTATTTCACTTAACATAATACCGTCAAGGTCCATCCATGTTGTTGCAAATGACAAGACTTCATCTTCTTAAAAATAATGTTTGTATATATATTCATGAGAGTTATAGTTCTATAGTTTTCTTTTAATGTTTTTGTCCAGTTTTGGTACCAGAATATGCTGGCCTCATAGAATGAATTAGGAATTGTTTCCTCTTCCTCTATTTTTCTATAAGTTTATATAAAATTAGTATTATTTCTTAAACATTAGCTAGAATTCACTAGGGAAGCCATATGGGCCTGGAGTTTTCTGTGTGGGGAGCTTTTTAACTTAAAATTCAATTTTTTTTAAAAAGGGCTATTCAGGTTATCTATTTCTTCTCTAGTGAGCTTCAGTAGTTTATGTCTTTCAGGCAGTTTTTACATTTCATATGGAATGTCATCATTTTTTTTCTTTAAATGCCTTTAGAATACATAGCTTTGCTACTTCTCTCACATTTCATATTGGTAATTTATGTCTTCCAGCTTTCATTTCTGATCAGTCTGTTTAGGTATATATCAATTTTATAGATCTCAAATAACCACATTTTGTTTTTTTCTCTTTATTGTTTTTCTGCTATTTCATTGATTTCTGTGCTGAACCTTATTAATTTTTCTTTGTTTTAATTTGCTCTTTTTTTGAGTTTTTTAAGGTGAAAATTGAGGTCATTGATTTGAGACCTTTTTCTATTGTAGTATAGTTATTCAATGCTTATAAATAAATATTAGAGACATTTAAGTTGTACTTTGGCTGCATCCCCAAATTTTGATATTCAGTTCAAAATTTTGTATTCATTTGAATTCACTTCAAAATACTTTATCATTTTATTTTTTACCCATTGGTTATTTAGAAATATATTACTTAGTTTCTAAATATTTAGGGCCTGGCCACATATTGATTGATTATTGATTTCTAATTTAATTCTGTTGTCATTAAAGAACATATGAGGTTTGTACACTTTTCAAATCAATTAGACTTCTTTTATGGCCCACAGGATGGTCTAGCTTGTCAGTATTCCATATATATTAAAGGAATGTATATTTTGCTGTTGTTAGGTAGGGTTATTAGGTCAGGTTGATTGATAGTGTTTTTCAAGCATTTTTTATTTTTAATGATTTTCTGTCTACTTGTTCTCTCAATTATTGAGAGAGGAGTGTTGAAATCTCGGACCACAGCTGAGGAATCCAGACTGTTTCCATCCTCTGGCTCTGTTATTTCCACATAACACGTTCATTACCCGAGGCCTGGGAAAGAGAGAGTTTGGAGAACTGAAACTGCTCTTAAAGCACTTGGACCAGAAATGATATATCTGATTATTAACCACTGGCAAGAAATAATTACATGGCCCCAAACAAGGGAAGCTTGGAAATATGGAGGGGCACATGGTATATTTAGTAAGGAATAACCATATTTTCTACAATGAATTTTACCCAAAGTTAGAGTTGAAAATACTCCTAGATTTATTATGGTTTAGTATACAGAAATGACTCTTTAGACATCTTCCATATCATAAATTTTCAGACTTGTCCCATGCCACACAATGAACATCATGGACCAAATAAGTGACTTGTCTATTACTTTTTTTTTTTTTTTTTTTGGTGAGGAAGATTGGCCCTGAGCTAACATCTGTTGCCAATCCTTCTCTTTTGCTTGAGGAAGATTGTCCCTGAGCTAACATCTGTGCCAATCTTCCTCTACTTTGCATATGGGATACTGCCACAGCATGGCTTGATGGGTGATGTGTAGGTCTGAACCCAGGATCTGAAGCCATGAACCCTGGGGCACTGAAACAGAATGCACAAACTTAACGACTGTGCCACCTGACCAGCCCCAATTGTCTATTACTTTTTACATATAACTAAAAGTCTAATTTCATGAAACCTTTGGGATAAAACAGGGTCATCCTTGTCTTAAGAAATAATATAGTAATGAACAATTTTGTGTCATTATGTGCCAGTTTGCTAATTATAATATGTAAATTCATATAATCTTTACAGAAACCCTATTTTTCATCCTAATTTCTAAGATGATGACACTGAAGTATAGAGATGTGAGTAAGTAATACGTGAGCAAATAGGTGAAAAACTGGCAGAGCTGCTCTTTGGACCCTCATGTCAAGTCCATCTGACACCGAGTCCACTCTGTACATTTTCTGTTACTACTAAGATGAATCTATTCTGTTCCTGAACTTCTGGCAAGTAGATTCAGGGGGAAAAGGTGAAAACAAGTAAAAACGATGAGTGACAGTTCTGTTTCACTGGAATTGATAAATGAATATAGTAAGAGATAGCTTAGATATCCCCAAGAAATAATTATAAGGTTATGTGATCCATTATAAGCGTATTAAGATAGCTCTCTTCAACTCTTTGGAGGACTGTCATGAAGAAGAAGATTATATGGGTTATATATGGCCCAGGATGAGGCCATATATAACCAGTTTATATAGCACCATGATCGAAACACACATGTAAGTGCACATATATGTATTTATATCTGTATACATGTATAAATTATGTAGAGTATGTGTTGTATATACACACCTGTGTATATGTTTATACAGGCATACATTCATACATAAATGCATGCGTGCATATGTGGGTATGTTTTCCATGCTCAGAAGTTTCTTAGGTTTCTTAATCCTCAAACTGCTCTGTGGGAAAAAGGAATCCTATCTTCCTGAGGAATCAGCATCTTGAGTGATTCAGAGTTGGTTCTTCCAACATCCCGTGGAGGGTGTTTTGCCAAGAGGAACTGGAGCTCCATCTTCCCGTTCTTAATTCAGAATGCCTCACTTGTGAAGTTTAGTTATGTTTCTGTGATGAAAGGGAAAGACCCATAACTCAAAAAGCCTCAGGCATGAGGGAGTCGCTTTCATATAAGCGACGGAAACGTAAGGATCGCTCTTGAAAGCTGAGATTGAATTTATTTTTATTTCATTGCAAAAGTGGTGAGTAAAAAGAGTGACATAATCTGAGACACAAATGAACCTCACCAACAGGAATGGAAAGATCAGCAGGCATGAATTAGGTTGTATTCTAAATTGGACTGGAATTTCTTTTCAACGTTTGGTAAAGTTTTGCTTAACTTTTGTTTCATTTTTAAACAATCAGTTCTCAAACTTTTATGTACTTGAGGAGTTTAAATACAGTAAGATAGCTTTTCTAGCATTGGTGATATGTCAGGACAAGGAAGTACTCAAAATGACAGGAAAAATGATCTGCCTTCTTGTACATTTTAGTTTCAATTTCTAAGCTTTCTATCACATATATCTTTTCAAAGTATTTAATTTCCTTTTTTCCTTCTGAGTTGACATTTTGCTCTCTTCTTTTCTTCATAGTTGTTCAGATGATCCCCCCCCCCCCCGATTTCTGTATTTCTGTTCTATACAATTAACACTTGAGCAAAGCCATGTATGGTACTCTGCAGTTTTTATATCCATGAATAGAATGAAAATCTGTGTCTGCTCTTTCAAGCTCTAAGAGTTTACACTTGATTTTAGGGCTTGACAATCACCTTTCAGCAATTCTGTTTTCTAAAGGTAATGCCAAACAAATATTAAATCTAGAATAGAATCAATCTTGTACACTGTATAGATCATCAGGCAATTAAAATAGGTTTTTAGGAATATTTTCTTTAGGAGAGTACCAAAAATATATCATTAAAGAGATATTCAAGATCTTTTAAAAAAGTCCTTTGCTGTGATAGATATGTGAGATAATACAAGATTTGTGTTGCATTTATCTATAATACCATCTATCTCCAATTTCTATGTCTATCTTTCATCTCTACTCTATTTCTGTCTCTATCCTTGGAAAATGTGCCCGGACGTAGTGCCCTTGGATGTGAGTTCAAACCAATTCAACGACTACAATCACATTAATGAATCAAGGATAAGAATTTGACTGTCTCTACAACCTGTGTAGTGCTGACATTTTCAAAGGGCTGAAGTTCAGGTCCAAAGTAATGGAGCTGTAAAGAGAGATGCACACATTGGTAGCCACAGGGTATGTGCTATGTTGTTGAATTATGCTGGTTTAATTCACTTAGGGTTGTGGTCGTGCTTTCAGTAATATCTGGCTGCTTTTCTGTCATTAAAAAATGGATGAAAGACAATTGCTAAAGTGAATGTGTTTTTGTGGTGCTGTTATTTTTCAAAGGAAAAGTAATTTTCAGACTTAAAGAATTGAAAACTCCTTAAGACTCCAAAGCTTTTGGTGGGAAACAAAAGTAGAAAATAAAGGTGCAGCTTTGAATTGGTGATTGATGGAAGTCGTCCGTCTAGAGTTTGGTCTGTAATTTTGCACATTGTCCAGCCATTGATGGCGTCTTTATGGAGAGGTGTTTAATTGGTGGCTTCCTTTTCATAAGCAAATACTGTAGTACCTATCCTTTGTTCATGGGCTTAGCAGTGTGAATTAACTAACTGATGCGGGATGCAATTTACTCCTCATTATGTTGCCTTTGGGGCTTATTTGCTTCTTTTGTGCCCCTTCACCAGACCATGCAGTTATTGCAATGCTCTGTACCCCAGCACACCGAATGTGCACACCTAATTTAGTCCAGCTGCCTCTTCACCCCTCCTGCCCATGCTTGAAGTTTGGTCCATGTTTTCTCCTCCCCCAGCCAATGCCGTGACTGTTCTTTTGACCACAGTATCCTCTTCCGTTTTTGGCAACAACCCCACATACTATCCAGACTTGTGGCAGGAAATGAGAGCAGCTGTTCCGTTTATACAAAAGCCCCATGGTGCACAGTATGAAACGTTTCCCTGATGGACAAAATGTGTATACAACACCGACATCCCAAAGAAAGCAAAAATTCTGTGTATTTTTTTTTGAAATTTGGGAAAACAGAGCAATCTGACATATCTCAGAACTCCTCTAAAGGGAATATAGGCAATAAGAACTGAAGCTCTGACTGATCCCTAAGAATTGAACAAAATAATGAGAGCTAACTCACAAAAGGATCTCGACTAGCATCCGGACTAAACTGGGAAGTACCCCAGGAGTCCTCACAAATTTATCGTGCCTATCATATCAGCTCTGAATTAAGGAGCTTCTGATAAATCACTTTGAAGTATTCATTTATGAATGGGAATAAAACTTGGACAGAGAAACACAAGATGTTGGCAAGAAATCTTCCGAGTAAGATTAGTAGAGATGGGATTTCCTGGGAGAGAAATTCTCCTTTTAGTTTCTGAGGGGTGACGGTGCATCAATCTAGTCTTTCAAATTATGCACCCAGATTTTTTTAATGTTCTTGGGAATATAGTCTTTTTCCTCAGTTCTTTTGTTAGCCTGACAGCTTTGAGCATTAGGGGAGACCCATGAGGCCAAAAGAGAGTAAAGGACACTGTTATTTGCCCAGCGCCTGTTTGTGCCAGTGTTGGGCTCGTTCTAGACCCTTTTAGTCTCTCAGTCTTCGCAATAACCTTACACGTCGGATATATTCTCACTGTTTGAATGAGGCTCAGAAGTGAGTATGTTTCTGGTGGGGTTACCCACCTCCCTCAGGGAGTGAGGTCAGGCTGACAGTACAGTCCATCAAAGCTCATTTTAACACACAGCATACGTGGGGAGTACGGTGGGCCACACTTCTTGGTGGTTGACTTTGTTTTGACCTACAGACTTATGCAGTATTTAGAATATCTCAACTCTAACTTTGTAATTAAAACCTTGCAAGTTTTGTGACTTAAGAAGTTAATTTTTTTTTTTTTACAAACCGATAACTTTTAATTCAAAAGTAAGGGATAGTCTAAAAGAATATAGGAAGTAGCATCCTAATTTGCTATTTATATGAGCAATGAAGTCATTGCATTCTAATATAGTGGGTTCAATATGGTTTTTACTTCTGGTTGACTATATCTTAACAATTTTACCTCTTTATCTATTTCCTCTAACTGAAATGGAGGTGCTTGTACAAATCCTGGGCTCTCAAGGCTGGAGCTTGGCAGGTGGGTCTCCTCTCTGATTTTCTCCACCTTCACGAGCGCATGGGCCTTGCTTCCAGCCTAGAGGCTGCTCAGCATCAGTTTGGTTTTCCTCTTCACTTCACATAAAACACCAGATGTGAGCTGCTCGAATTAAAGTGGGTTGGAAGTAGAGAAAGGCAGAAATAAGCTCTTAGCCAAATCACATCCTTTTCTCAAATCTTTGAATTTATTCTGCCTGTTTTATGTTTCTGGCGTTGGTACAGCTCTTTCCATTCAAATAATTAGCGTGTGCCTCACTGCTGAGGAGTTGTAGGCTTGGCTTTGCTTTACTTCTGCTAGTCTCGGAGAAAAGAAAATCCTCCCTTTTGGCCCCTTTGATATTCTTTCTGAATATTTAGCTATGTCAAGAATAGAATAACTAAGCACAGTGAGCCTTTCTTCTTGCTACTGCCTATGCAGTTGCTTGCTCCACACGTCTCTGAGATGTCTGCAAATAATACAGGTGATTCCTTTCACCCTGAGAATCACCTGGAGCAGTGTTGGGTTTCTAAGATTTGTTTATTTTGGAATAGAATAATGGTGCCCACAAGTGCACTAGCCCCTGTGTTCCTGGAAGGGTGGGAGTCTGGGGAGGGGAGGGATGGCTGCTTTCCCTCCTCTCTCTGCAATCCCAGTGGAGGTTCCTATGGAGTCTTTGCTCCTCCTGGTGGGAGGCTCAGGGGAGGTGCACATGGGATAGATGGATTGGCTGTGCTCACTCAAGAAACCTGCATTTCATCTCCTTCACTAACTTGATGGGGAGACATTTCCATCTGTCCTTTCAATCTTGATTCTATAGGAGGCTATCCATTTGATACTTCCTTTTGCTGACCATTTTCTCACTCTGGAACTGAGGCACAATGGATCAATGGAAAATGAAATGAAGTAGAAATTTCAGTGATTCTATTTCATGAGATCAGAACTTCGTCCAATTCTTAGGAAAGGAAGAAACAATGTGGTCCTTAGTAAGTCTTCCTGTCATGGACTGGATGTGTCTCCCAAAATTCATATGTTGAACCCTAACGCCTAATGTGATGGTGTTTGGAGGTGGGTTGTTTGGGAGGCAGAGCCCTCAAGAGTGGGATTAGTGCCCTTATAAGAAGAGACCCAAGAAGGCTCCCTCGCCCCTTCCACCATGTGAGGACACACTGAAAAGACATCCCTCTAAGAAGTCGGCCCTTAGCAGACGTGGAATCTGCCTCAATCTGCCAGCACCTTGATCTTCAGCTTCTCAGGCTCCAGAACTGCAAGAAATACATGATTGTTATTTAAGCCACCTGGTCTATGGTATTTTTGTGATAGCAACCCAATTAATTAAGGCACTCCCCTACTTAGGGAGCCTGAAGCTTTGTTATAGCTTTACCTATTCCAGCCCACTAAGGAACCATAATTTAGCCCACTTGCTGGGTGAAGCACAAAGATTTATGACACTGAATATCCATTATAATTAAAAAATTTTGAAGTGGAAAGCACTTTCCAAATTACAAAGAAATCTCATAAACATTTTTTCGTTTTATACAAACTTATATACATGAGTATGAACATACATGCATGTCCATGGCTCCCAGGGAGATGTAACATACCTGTGAAGTAGAATCTGTTAGGATGCTTGGAAACCTGAGTGTTTTTCAAAGAAGTTGGCTGCGTTGACTAGTGAAATCTATTTCAAGTGCCAAATCTTTCCCTAGATAAATATACATAACTCCCATTACCTGCTCTTTTAGTGTAACCATGGGTAAAAATTTGGGGAAAGAATTTTACCCAGAGGAGGTTAAAGGTGATGATCAAGAACATCATCCAGCCCGTGGAGAGTTGAGAATGAGTTACTGAGGGTAGAACTTGGCTCTTATTTTATGGATAAGAGAAGTCAAATGCAGTTTGTGCTTATTTTCCTCCTTGGCAAGACAAATAAGACAGAAAGAAAATAACGTTTGGACTAAAGCAGAATCTTAATAAAAGCCACAATAACCATAAATTGGAAGCAGAGTTTAATTATTGTTTTTCTCTGCATGATTCGCTCTTTGCCTTCTTTGTAAACTTCCTAGCACTTAGCTTTGACTCGTCTTTTATCCTTCATGTGCTGATGTCATTTACATACAGAATTGTGATGTGTTTACCGTATTATTAAAATAGAACTGGATTTTAATTAAATATCAATTCAGGATCGCAGCTTCCAGCTACTTGCCAACACCGATGGTGATCAATAGAAGATGTTGAACAAAGAAGGTAAATAGATTTTCTGAAGAGTCAGATATTTTTCGTTTCCCTCTCCTCTCCCTTCGCCGGTTCCCCTGCTTTCCTATTCCCCTGGAGACTAGTTCGCTCGCTCCCCTTCTTCATTCCTCCGTCTGCTTAATTTTTCATACACTGCATATATTTAATTTCCTGTGCACTTTTCCCTCATTCTATAGCGTGCATTCAAAGGCTGGGAACTGGAGAAGTTGACTGCCAGATCATCACTGTTTGCTAGTTCACAAATCTCCCTCAAGTTGCCAGTTCCCTGGATTAGGCATCTTTGAAACAGTTTCTATTCTATGCTTGTTTCAGAATTATAAAATGTTATTTGCTTGATTGTGTATTTATTTTACAACAATTAATTCCCCCTGTGCTTTTATTTGGAAAAACCGTTGCCTGCAAGAAGTAAACAGTTCTAACTATTCTGGAATATTATACCTAATTATCCCTTTATTTTTGTAACTGTACACCATTCCCTTCCAAGTTTAGCACTTTGGTTGATTTAACTCTTGCAGAAATCAAAGCTCTTTGTGAGAAATGTTGCTTAGAAAAATTCAGGATTGTGGATTTGAGGCTCTGCTGAATGGAACACATGCTTCGCGGTGAGGTCTTTGCCTGTACAGTATAATAACAGGGACATGATGGATTTGCTCATATGCACTAATTTACTTCTTTTACCTGTGTGTTCATGTATTTTTGCAAAATTATCTGAATATAAAAAAGAATTTAAAAAGCAATTCAGTGTTACATATTGGAAGTAGTTCACCACTCCATCAAGCCATGAATCTCAATTCACTTACAGTCTGAATGTATAAATTCCGCAAAACTTATTGAAATAGTAACACACATTGTGTACTCAATGATTATGAAATTCCTATATTCGTATCCCCCTTCCACATATACACACACGTGTATGTGTGTATGTGGATTATACTGGTAAAATGGTTCTGAATTTTTAATTTTCTTCTCCTTATTGAGAACATGTCCTTTAAAATTTCTCTTATTTACCCACTTTTACCTTTTTCTGACTGAACTTTCCTCTTTGTTCTCCTCTTTCTCCTTTTCTTGTTTAGGAAGATTCCTATTTATCTTTGCCTCTATATTAACAATTTCCAGAGCAAATTGCTGACTAATTCTGTATACTTCTGTTAAGGTTTGTTCTCTTGGCTTTTGGGCATATATACTACCTCTTTAAGGAACTCAACATTTTACACGTCTCTTAGCCTTCAGCTGGAGACATGGCCCATGATAATCATTTTCCTCCAACAAGCAATGAGCACTTGATTATTGACTTCATGATTTCTCCTCTTCACTAGAGTGTCTGATACTGTCATTTTGCTCCACTACTAACCTGACATACAGTGACTGATTCTCTTCTGTCTTCCGTCTCCTTCCTTTTCTCTGGAGAAGAGTATTGGAAAGGATGTTATTTTCATGGGTGTTGGGGGGAGGCTGTTCTGTTCTTCAGGGAGTAGTGCTGTGTAGACTGTGGCTGATGTACATCGATAGAAATTACTCATGAACTTCCTTTATAAGTAAACTTGTGACTTGTCTCCCTACTGGCCAGTATAGCTCTGATATGTTTTAATGGTTTGTGGAATGAATGAAAATATGAATGAAATATATATGTGTAATTCTGAAAGATTCAGTTGAGATATAAAGCAAAGCTTTATTAATAGCCCAATGACTATATTTAGCAAGGAAACATGGTGGATAGAAAGTGGAAATTGAGGAGTCATAGGAAGAGAAGAAAAAATCTTACTGAGGAAAGCAAAACCTGAGAGAGTAGAAGACTAAGAGGAAATGGCATATTGATTGAGTGAGGACATTAAAACAATGAATTTTTAAAGTAAGTCACAGAGGATAATGTTGGAAGTACTGAAAACAACTTTTCCTGCTACAGTAACCTTTGAAATCATAACTAAATTATATGAAATATTTAAAAATCAATAAATTGTACAAACCAGATGAAGGAGGGATTGAATGGCAGAGAGAACTGTATAGAAAATTAGAATAGAGCCTTCAAACAATATTAATGAAACAGATGACCAGACAAAATATATGGTCCAATTGTGACCTAGAGGAGTGTTGGGGGTAGAGGTATAGAAGTTCTTTAACAAGTCTGCTACTGTTCTTTACCTGCTTTTGCTGGTTCAAGAGTATGACCTTCTGAAATCCTAAACATTCAAAGAAAATTAAAAATTCAGAACCATTTTACTGGTATAATTATCATGTACACACATATACACGTGTGTGTACATGTGGAAGAGGGATAAGAATGTAAGAATTTCATAATCATTGAATATACAATGTAGGTTACTATTTCAATAAATTTTGTGGAATTTATACATTCAGACTGTAAATGAATTCAGATTCATGGTTGATGGAATGGTGTACTACTGCCAATCTTGTCTAGCTGTCGTATGGGCTCCTGGTTGTCTGTCTCCTCCGCACACAGTTCTGGGGAGGTCAAGGAGTTCATGGATGTAAGGGACTCATATTTTTCTGGAGGAAAATTTCAACCCTTGCAAATGCAGGGTTCTATTGAACATTGATTAAACTTTCATCAAATAACAAATTATCTCCTTTTTAAAAAATTTTTGGAATGGAGTAACAGTTATCGGTGAGAATGGTAGCATGTTACTGAAATACTTAGGGGATGTGCTCCTAGTTCACTCATTCACATCAAGATTTTTGTACCCTTAGTATTCATTTATTACCGGAGTTTGCTGTTAAGTTGATGGCCCACAATGGCCCTATTGGGGTAGAATATTTCGTAAATAAAACACAGCTTGTTTAAGCACTACTGGCATATTGGTGTATTTCTTTTCAAAAATAGAAATGTATCTGTGGGTGAGAATGAATCACCTTATAAAATGAATCACCAAGTAGCAAGTTAAGATTGCCATTTAAGAAGAGCAGAAGTAGCTTTAAATATGTATAATCCTTCCACACACCCTCACCTCACAAACATCACACACACACACATGCTCACAGACACACACATCCACACCTATACATTTCGGGTTATAGTAATAGTCAGGTAGCTTTATTCTAAACACAGAAAAGAGAAACTTTCTAGGTAAATGATGACTTTTGGTTGACATTTGAGAGGCTGATATACTAGGTAAGGAAGTGTTTGTCGGGCAGCTGATTGAGCCATTTAGCTTGGCTGCTTAGAAAATTAATTTTGTTCTCTTTTTCTAACAGAAATAACTATTCCCTACATGAAGCATTTTTCCTCCCACCTCTTCTCTACGATCCCTAGATTTAAGGGAAATTAATTACTGGCCAGACCATCAGTCATTATCGCTGGACTCTAAGAAACAGGTAAATCTTGAAATTATGACACTCTAAAAGTCATTCCTTAAATCCAGGTAAGTAGATGATCAATCCCTTCTCAAATGATTATTTATTGAAATACTTTTGGAGGGTAGATCTTATTCTATATGTTCAACTTATTTTCAAGTTGTATAGCGAGCAAGAGAGAGGATTTATGAACAGTTAAATTGCGGTCATATAAGAAAAATAAAAATACTTCCAACTTTTTCACACTTGAAATATTTTATCCTCAAGAGTAATTGTCTTACTTTCTTCAAAGCAAAATGAAGTAAAAGGTTGGTGCCTTAATATTCTAGATCTATAGTCTGCATAAATTGGCACGTCAGATCTTTCTAAGATTAGGGTTATCCTCTTTACCAGTGAAATAATACAAAGTGAAATATATGGTTTGGTATCTCCGAGAAAATCTTGATATAAGCAACTCAGGATTATTGAGATTGAGGATATTTGTCTTTAAATAACCATGTTTATGCCTTGCATATGAGATGAAATCACACATCTCTGAATTGGTTTGCCTTATTTAGGGTATTCCTGCCTCAAAACATTGTCCTACAAGTCTGATGTGCTACTTGGAATGCTTATCATTTGACTCACTTTTTTCTTTTGGGTAAAACTCCAGAAAGCCCATCTTTAAATACAAATATGTGACCCAGGAGAACTGATTCATTAATCTACTGTATTTGCATAAAGGAAACTACACCAAAGGATGAAAATGTCACACTAGTGCCAGAGAAAGGAATTTTGTCAGCAGTGTGGTGCATAGCATACTATTTCATTCATTCCTTAACATAACTCTGTGGTCGTTGTTCTTCCCATTTTACAGATGAAGAAAATGTGAGATAAATAATTTGCCTGAAATCAGTCAGTAAATCTGTTTTTTTCATATCACTGTGTAACAAGTGCTATTTTTGTATATGGATACGGCTAAAAGAAAAATTTTGTTTGTTTTAAAATCTTATTACCATGCTAATACCCAATGGAGGAAACTTGCCCCGCTGAGAATGGTACTTCTGGTTCAGTCGCCTCTGTAATGTAATATTTGGAGCTGCGCTCTTGTCATGGCTGCTAAAGAACCTGCTCTTCGCGACGTTTTCCTATTTTAGAATGTGGGGAGGTGGAGGCAGAGAGTGCAAGGTGACTGAGAGGTGGGAGTCACACAAGTTTAGCTGAGAACTGCAAAGTATACGTGGGAGGTTAATGGAGAACCCGAGTTGACTAGTGATGTTACGTTGTAAGAAGGACATTGCCAGACAGTGGGAACTCAGATTCATCAAGGCCGTGTGCTGCTGCTTTCGCTTCTGCAGAAAGAGTATGCACAGAAACAAGTGGGATTTACAGAGAAAGTCGATGCAATAACAATTTTCATGTCCAAGGCTGTGGCAATTTTTTGATAATTTGTGTTAAAAAGGAATTTGAGTTTCTCAAAAGAGAAGGCTGAGAGGGTGTCTTAATTACTGTCTTTGAGTATATGAGGGATTGTTACAGTATTTGGAAGATGACAACCAGCTGTTCTCTGTCTCCAAAGAGGAAAACAAAAGAAAATGAATTTGCCAAGTGGCAGGGACTTAGACTGGAGACAAGAAAGAACGTGATTATTATATATTTTCTTAACTATGCAGACTATTAAATGCTGAAAGAGGTAAATTGTGCGTGTGTGTGGTGGGGGGGGCTGTGCACTTTTCTAACTGAGGTTTAGGGTGAATGTCATCTGGTCCACTCCTCTCCCTCTGGGCTGAAGATATACAGTATTGAAGACACAGTTACTAGGAACACATTTGACATGGCTTTGGCACTATGTGACTTTTATGGTTCCTTTCAGAGCCTCTTTAATAATGAGAAGTCCAATTTTTTTTTTGGTAAGGAAGACTGGCCCTGAGCTAACATATGTTGCCAGTCTTCCTCTTATTTGCTTGAGAAAGATTGTCACTGAGCTAACATCTGTGGCAATCTTTCTCTATTTTTTGTATGTAGGATGCCGCCACAGCATGGCTTGATGAGCAGTGTGTAGGACCACACCTGGGATCCAAACCAATGAACCCCAGGCCACCAAAGCAGTGCACATGAACTTAACCACTGTGCCATGAGGCTGGCCCAGAAGTCTACTTTTTTTTTTTTTTAAAGATTGGCACCTTAGCTAACATCTGTTGTCAATCTTAATTTTTTCCTTCTTCCTTTCCCCAGAGCCCCCAGTATATAGTTATATATTCCAGTTGTAGATCCTTCTGGCTTTCCTATGTGGGATGCCACCTCAGCGTGGCTTGATGAGTAGTGCTAGGTCTGTGCCCAGGATCCGAACCGGTGAAACCCTGGGCCACTGAAGCAGAGTGTGTGAACTTAACCATTTGGCAACTGGGCTGGCCCACAGAAGTCTATATTTTTAAAAATAATTCTAGGTAAAAATTAGTTTTTCCAAACCTGATTATGACGTTGATAACAGAATTTAATATTTGCCATTTTCTTCACTAAAACTCAATTTTGAACATTCACAATTCATAAGAATGCCATAGAAGTCTTAAATTATTAGTGAACTTCCAAGTATGTCTATCCTGCCACTTGGTCATCAATGATATGGTGTTCATATGTAGGGAAAGAAAGTTCTTACGATAGTAAGTCTCTTTTTTGTTTTACTAGAGTTCCCAGTGATTTTTAGGATAAAATTCTCTTTGCAAGGTGAAACTCACAGCTGTAACTCTTCTACCTAGAGAGGGAACGATTCTGGAAAGTGTTTGATGATTTTGTAGGGGTGTGTGTTTTTAAGCACTAACTGATAAACTATAAAGTATTGCAAAATCACCTTGGATGACTCCCCATAGGTAAAGACTAGCTTTGGCCTTCTAGTGAAAGGAACCAATGGGGATCTTTTTAAAGAAGGTAAGAATTTGAAACTGTGTTATCTTAAACTCACATTTTCTCCATATGTTTAAAAAAGAAAACTTCCTTTTTTTCTGGTTTAATAAAGTTATGTAATATATAAATACATATTTAACAAATATAATTTAAGAAATATATATATTTATACTTTGACATAATCATCAGTAAACTCCTGATCACCTTTGGTCAAAAGACAAATTTCTCACAGTGGCTTAAATTTTTGAAGCCCGAAATGATGATAGAAATTTAATTTGTACAGAATGGGATTTGTGGCTTATTTAGCAGCTTTACTCGCACTGTTCTTAAGAAAACATAAGGTATCATAGTTCATCAGCATTGTGTATAGCTATTCTTATATTCTTACGTAGATGAAGAGGACGGACAATACCTTGTATAAATGCAGCTGTATTATTTCTTGTTTTCTTAAGGAAACCTTCATCTCACTTGATACTATAAAATGGCCCTCTTTGCACTTTGTGATGCCAACATGAGTTGTTTACCTGTCTGCTAATAGCAATTAGATTTCTTGTTAATGACCAGTTTGTAATTGAGTGCTGCTAGCTAGTCATTAAAACCCGAGAGATCAGAGGAGACAATTTCTCAGGCTTGTGGCACCTTGCTCTGGAGGTTTTAAAACAGCTCCTTGTATGTATGTATTTTTTCTTTTAACTTTGCTACCAAAGTCGAAGGGTAGGCAGTCACTGCTGTTGTGTTCACTATACATACTTTATTAAAATAAGTCCTTTCCTTGCGGAATTTTCATTTTAAGATAGCAAATAGATATCAGTCCTATGGTAGGTACTAAAAACAAGGAGGGCCCCCACAATGTTATCAAATTTAACTAGACATACCTGTCCTCAAGTGCTCTAATGTCTGTCTTAGAATGGAAACTCAGTAAGAGGAGAGGACCCAGCATTGCCAACACTTCCTACCAGCTTTTCTTAGCAAATTTGATTTTTCATGTTCTGAGATGGCATTTTCAAATTGTTGTTTTCTCCTCAATTTCCAACACTCCCCCCCCCCCCCCCCGCCATGACATACTTAAGGAGGACGTTGAGGCAATAAAAGGAGATCAATCTCATCTTTTCATCTCAGAGTCCAGTGGTAAATGGAGAAGGCAAATTGAGGGCTTTCCCTCCCTGAAGGACCCGGAGAAATCACCAGTGATAGACCCTTCATCCCAGTTTGCAGAGTGGGCCGGGCTCTGCTGTCTCCCACCACCTCAGGCACTATGGAGAGCACCTCCTGTTTGGGCAACTGGAACTTATCAACAGCTCTTTTTAGGAATTGTGCCCCAGTTCCCAAACACATGAATTTAACCCACTTTGCTATTATGCAAAGTCCACATTTGGTGTATACAAGAGTACGCTTACTGTTATATTTCATACGTATTCCTAAATACATACATATGTACAATCAAACACAAATACGCATGCGTATACATATAGGGACATCCTGCAAAGAGAGTTGGAATTTCTAAGGGCATTGGGTTGTGTTTTCAGAACCTGGTAAGAAAATTTCTCCTTCGTATCCAGTCGATAAAGTAATGAGTTTTCCTGAGCCTTCTCAAGGGCTGCTTGCTACGAGGAATAAATTCTTTAAAACTTTCTTGTTAACTTTATTAAGTGCCTGACATTTAACAACATTAGCTGATGGCAGAAGATGGTCCTGCTCCGTGTGCTGTATCCTGGAACATGATGCAAGACATAAAAAGAAATCTGGACGGAAACGTTGCCATTAGTTTGGAAGTTGCTGTTTAATCTGAGTTATTTTGGGGAGGAAAATGACTCAGAAGCTAAGCGTTCATGCAGATTGTGATATTGTGGGAGGCTGGCCTGGCTCTTCATTAATCTTATTTCAATTAGAACTCTTCACAGCCTGCAATTAGAATGTTGCTGCTGCGATGAATCCATACTGGACATGTATCAGCGACTGTTTCCTAATGGAGAAAAACAGGCCGCTTGGCATTTTAAAGACAAATTTCCATTTTGGGTAATTCAATAAATGCTTTTGCTTTGCCTCCTCTCTCTACGCCCTTAGAATTGTCCCTCAAAGCTAGTGAAAAGTTTTCGATTAATCCTAATCATGTCAAACATAACGCTTGCACATCTTCTAGAATCTGTCTTAACTGTGATGGAAAACCCCCAGAATAATTTGATACTTATATGTAGTTTAGATTACTGATAGGCACCTTTTTCTTAAAGGGCCAGGTAGGAAATATAGGCTTGAGGGGCATATGGTCTCTGCTGCAGCAACTTAATTCTGCCCTTGTAGCTCAAAAGTAGCCACATATGTAAACAACACTATGTAAACAACACAATATGTAAACAACTGGGTGTGTCTGTGTTTCAGTAAATCTTTATTTACAAAAACAGGTAGCTGGTCTGTGAGACATAGTTTTTTGACAACCCCCTGCCCCCTGTTTATCCATTTTCTGGAGCTTGGGGATCTGGAAAAAAATGTTACCACGTTCAGATATTCCACCGAGATTATCTGTTCTTTAGTCAAATTTATCCTTATAACACTGCTTTTAATACTTTTTAATACTTTTAAAACTGCTATTTTCTTGCTGACTGGAGGATTATACATGAATTTGTAGCGTAATACATATATTCTTTTATCTCTGCTTCACACTGATGCAATGAACCAAATTGGACAAATTGTCATTCTCATTTCCCTTTCATAATTTCCATCACTATGGAATGACTTTTCTGAGACATTAAAAATGTCAAGATGTAACAACACGCACATTACTTCCTCTTTCAAATACTCAAATGATTGGCACATGTTTACTGTGCCAAGCACCTTGGTAGACATAGTAAAAGAAAATGCATGTCTTAGTTCTTGAATAGAAATAGACTCTCAAAGAGAGCATGGGCCAGAGATCATGTATTCCAGGGTCTCATTGCAGACTTGCAACCCTTTTGAGGAGGCTAGACTAGCAGTTGTTAAACAGTAAATGACATAAATCTGTCATAAACAAGTGTTATATATTGAAGTGCAGATGCTAAGGAGTATAGCAATTTCAAAAAGGTTATGGAGATACCAAATCAACAGGTGCAAGAGCCCTGCTCAATCATGAATAGAGCTCAGCAAATCCCACCAGATTTCAGAGATGCCATCCTTAAAATGCTGACTATTCCCGATCTCTCCCATCACTGACAAGATCCTTCTAAATGGATACATGCATTTCATATGCTTTTATTAAGTGAAAGACACTATGCTAGGTTCTGTGGGTCATCGCTGGAGATGACAGATCCCAAACCCGAGGAATTTATGGATTAGGAAGAAAGTAGGTGTACACAATTAATTTAAGACAAGGCAAAATGTGAGTGCAATAAGAGAGGATTAAAATGGCTTTGAGACTCAGAGGATGAGGGCATAGTAATCTGAATCTGTCCTTTTGAGATTTCAGTAGGCTTAGACTATAGGGCGATACATCTACCATCCTTTCTCCCCTCCTCCCTCCCTCCCTGTCTCTGTTCCTTCCTTCCATCCTTTTTTCTTTCCTTCCATAAGTCACTCAAGAACTTCTCTATTATCATTAATCATCTATGATGCACCAGGCATGGCACTATGCGCTGGAATAAAAGAGACAGCAGCTCTTAGGGGCCGACTGGTATTTGAGGTGAGGAGGACAAAAGAGAGAATGCTTGATGCAGTCTGCAGAGATATAGAAAGATTTGCCAGAAGAACGTGGAACCTGAGGCTTGCTGATCATACAAAGAGAGGACATTAAGAGATGGGCCACCTAGAAAAGACAAGGAAAGCAGCTGCAAGTTAATCCCACCTTACCCAAATGCAGTAACAAGAATATTTTATGCCATGATGTAGTAAAATAAACAATGGATGGGAATTTAGAAAGCTTTATGAACAGATAAAGTTTATGTTAGCTCTAACATAAACTTGAGAGGAGGCAATAAGGAGTGTTGGGGAACGTTAATTTCAGAGTGCGGTAGATCCAGAGACATATCCTGATTTTATCACTTACTTACTGTATCACCTCAAGCAAGTTGTTAAACCTCTGAGTGTCAATTTCTTCATTTGTAAAGGGGACTAGTAATAACTCTGTCCCTTAGGCTGTTTTTAGGTGCAAATGACTACACAGTGGCTTCAAGAGGGCGTGATGGCTGCAGAAATTCTAGACATTGCATCCAGGCATGACAGTGTCAAGAGGAAGAGAGAGATGATAATTTCATGTGACTTGCTTATAGTGAAGACACTTTCCCAGAAGCATCTCCCTAGATTTTCCTTTGTATCTCATTGGTCAGAATTGATCACGTGGCCATTCCTGAACCAGTCATTGTCAAGGAGAATGAGATAGCTCCTGGGCCACCTAGTGAGAGTGAAGATGAAATCAGGATCCCCTAAAGTACATGGCTCTGTGAGAAAAGGCTGGGGACATGTACAAATTAGAATTCTGGTGGGAAGTGTGGGGTGCAGAACTAACAGTGTCATTGTCATTATTAGGATTAAAAGAGATCACGTTGAAAGGAACATAGGACAGCACGTGGTACATGGAAGGCACTTAATAAATGAAAGCTAAAATTATTGTTAATTTTGTCACTTCAATTCTTGTAGGTTCAATTTTCTCTGTTTTCTTCTAGCATTAATATTATATGCCAGTTTTATTTTATATTTTTTATATGTGATCTTTTTCTTAAACTCAGTTTTATTGAGATATAATTTAAATACAGAAAAATGTTCCAATCTTAAATGTAATATTTGATGAGCTTAGACAAATGAAAACATTCTTACATATTCCAATAGAACATTTCTGTCACCCCAGAGTTCCCTTATGTCATTTTCCAGCCCATCCTTGAACGTTACATGAATGAGATTATTCAGTATGTTGTCTCTTGCGTCTGGCTTTTTTCACTCAATATAATGGTTTTGAGTTTGATCCATGTTATTACTTACATTAGTAATTATCTCTTTTTATTACTGAGTAGTGTTCCATTATATGGATATGTTACTATTGTTTTGTCCATTTATGAGTTAATGGACATTTGGACATTACTGTGTTTTGTCTGTTGTGAATAAAGCAGTTGTGTAGATCTGTGTTCAGCCATTTTTGTAGACATACACTTTCATTTCTCCTTTGTATATACCTAAAAGTATAGTTACTGGTTCATAAGTGAGGCTTTATAAGAAACTACCAAACATTTTCCAAAGCGATTCTACCATTTTACATTTCTACCAGCGATGGGTAAGAATGACAGTTGTTACACATCATCCCCAACTCTTGGTGTTATCAGTCTTTTTGTCGTTCTGGTGGGTGTGAAGCAAAATTTCATTGTGGTTTTAATTTGCATTTCTCCGATGACTAATGATACTGATCACCTTTCATATGCTTGTTCAAGGTTCATTCATCCTCTTTTGTGAAGTGTCTTTTCAAGTCTTTGCCCATTCATTTATATTTTTTTATTATCATTGATTTGTTGCTCTCCTTTATATATAGTCATCTGCCACATAATGACATTTCAGTCAGTCACAGACTATATGTATATATATATATATATATATGGTGGTTGTCCCATGAGATTAATACCATCTAGCCTAGGTGTGTAGTAAGCTATACCATCTAGGTTTGTGTAAGTAGGCTACGATGTTTTCACAATGATGAAATCGCCTAATGACTCATTTCTCAGAACATATCCTCGTCTTTAAGCTGACATATGACCGTATTCTGGATATAAGTCCTTTCTTAGATATCTGTATTTATTCCCTACCTGTGGCTTGTCTTTTTCATTTTCTTAATAGTGACTTTTGATGAGCTAAAGTTTTTAATTTGAAGAATTCTGATTTATAATTGTTTCTGTTTAGTCAGTATTTTTTATATCTGTTTGTCACAAGGTTGCTGTGCTAATCTCTTCGATGTTTTCTGGAATTTTTATAATTTAAGCTTTTTGAGTTTTAAGGCCTTCTTTCTAGGTAATTCTTCTAAACTATCTTTCAGCTTACTTCTTGATCATTGATCTATTCATATTTTCTATTTCTTGAGGCAATTTTAGAAATTGCTTTCTAGAAAGTATTCTTTGGTTGAGGGTTCTGTATGTTAATTTATACATGTGCACAAATATAATTTGCATTAATAAATAAGTATAATTGTATACATGCATTTTAAAAAGATGCTGTCTAGTTTTTTCTTTCCTGCTCCCCTCTCCCTACGTCAGCATCCCTACATGAATATACCCCTATATTAACAACCAAACATCCATCTCTATCTCTCTCTCTCTCTCTCTCATCTAATCTAGCTATTGTTAAATAGCATTCTTTGATCCTAACAAGTAAATGATATGTAGGCTGGATAGAGAAACCTTGAGTTGCAGTCTTTTCTTCTTAATTTGTACCTGCTATTCCACTTTTTTTCTGGGTTTTGGTATTATAGGGGAGCAATCTGATGCCATTCTGATATTTTTGTGTCATTTCTCCCATCTTTTGCTTTTATCCTTCCATTTTTCTCTCATGACATTTGTTTCCTCTTTTGACTTGGAAGGCATGCACCACTTTTTAATCTATTTATTACTACCTTTAAGTGGAAAACTTCTCTGAGTTTGTGTTTCTCTAATTATAAATGGTAAAAGTGCTTTGTTATATACTCAGTGTAAGATGAGAAATTCTTATACTTTCTTCCTTCTTCCCTTAGTTTTTATGGCCCGCCACTTAATTTTTCGTAGGTCAGTTGCTTTAGCTTTTCCTATTTTTATGGTTACTGGCTTTTAATTTTTTAATCCTTACAATTCAAAAGTTTTGCCAAGGTGGCTCTAGAAATAGGTATTCTAGCTTGAATTCTGCTAAGAAAAAATCCCTTCAAATTTGCAAATTCACTTCTTTCTTTTACTGGTAGATATTTTTTCTTATGTTATTTTCATGTTTATTGAATACTGATTTTCTTTTGAAATTCTTTTGAAATATACACTGGATCTCCTGGATCTATCCTCTAAGCCTCTTACCTTTTTCTCACACCATTTTTATTGCTATCATTTTTCCCTCAGTTCTTTTAAGGTATCTTTCTGAACTTGATTTCTGTTCCCTGATTCTTGTGTGTGTGTGTGTGTCTGTGTGTGTGCTTGTGAGTGTGTGTGTGTATATGCTTGTTTTCAAGGGTGGGTGGTGTGGGATGTGTGTTTTGTGTAGACAGCCTCAGCTCACACTGCCCCTTATTGAAGCTTCGGTGGGCTGTCTCCCACTCCTGTGACTGTGTACACAGCACTCTGCCTTCCAGCAGTACCAGTAACACTTCTTGGTTGAAGACTCAGTGTGTGTTAGCCTAATAATCTTGTTAAATAATTTTCTTTGGTCTTTTAAATACTTTTCTGTCCTAAATTAGTCTCAAGCCATAACACATCAACTTTAATAAAAAGGAATTTAGCTATGATGGAAAATTGTCAAAAGCCTAGAGCACCAGTCGCCATATTATTCATGTTTCCTTCTTGGTGGTCAGCACATCAGCTTCTGTTATGAATCATTCTATATGAATATTAAAATACTGATGTTCATTTTTACTCTTAAGTGCTCTAGTGTCACTGGGTTTTATGATCGCAACATGTTATGTGAAATGGGACATGGTCCTTCTCTCTTTTAATAGAGGAACAGGGCATTCTTGAGAGGTCAGATGACTCACCTGAAGTCATACGTCAGTTCAACAAGGTGTTCCATTTAGAACTCAGCTTTCCTGACAGTCACTGCTTGGACTCATGCTGCATTTTAATGTAGCTCTTAAATATGTATGACATAATTGTTAGCTTGCCGTGCTGTGTTGCTTGTCCGGAGTCTCCATGCATCTCAATATCTTGCATGCCTGATGGTCTATCATTTCTTCTCTAAGCTCCAGTTTAAAATTATTAGTAAAAACTGCATTATGCGTATTGGATAGAATGCATGATCAGATTTGAATAAGTATCCTAACAGAATCAGCCTTTTTCCCTTTCCCATTGGGTGTCTGTGGTAACATTTAGCAACATTTAGTCTTTAGGATACTGGATCACTGGTTTGTTGCTTGCTTTGAATATTTGCTCCCACACATTGTACTGTGAATACTTTCTCATTATTTACTTGTGACTAAAGTCATTAAGGGAATAATTGACTTATATTTTTAGAATTTTAATTGGCAAATGATATTCCCACACATTATGAAACTATTTTCTGTTGTGAACCAATAAATTTAGTGCTAATTGCCACAACTAAATATACTCCAAAGCACATTTCTAATCTTACAGAAAATTTATACCCCATGCCCCTTGGATAAGATGTGTACATAGCCCAAATTCCTGTAACTACTGACATTTTTATTTCCATGTTATTAGCTCTTAGTAGTATATTTAGGAAATGACATATTGAGCAAAATATTCCCTAAGTTGTAAACAGGAAGTCCATAAGAAATCTGCCTTCTACATCATAAGGAAGCATACCCTACTGGGCCATAGAATCTGACTGTAGATTGTAGTGATTGTTTGAATTTCAGAGAAAAAAAAGACATTAATAAAATATTAATCAAGAGCTCTAAGATCTTAATTCTGTTATCAGAGGGAGTGGACAACTAAAATGTTGTAGATATTTACTGTGTAAGACTATGCAGTATTTAGAAACAATGCAGCACCGTGCTCAGTTCTTAAAATGTAGGTTTTAGGAAGAGGAGGAAGAGTTAGAATTAAATCCATATCATTTAGGGAAATTAAAAACACATTTATACACACTTAAACACACATACAATGTGCAGGGGAAATTTACATATTCAAGATCATGTATTGGTCACAATTGAATGAGTTCCTGTGTGGAGGAGGGGAAGTGGAGTAGGCATCAAGAATAACAGGGAAAAACTGAAAAAAATAAAAATAATAATAATTAAGGGCTTTTTATGGACCAAGGATGACAGTGTGCCAATAGCTGAGGATTATGAGGATTATGATTAACCCAACTGTCTTTGCCAGTATACTAAAATTATATACACGGTGTTGCCTTTCTAGGATGACTACTGAACTGAGTCTGGAAACTTGTTTCTAGTACGTGCTGTAGCATAGCAAACCATATTTGCTGTGCTACGAGCTGGCAGTACAAACTTGACCAAGCTACATCAAGTTTTAGACCTGAATTTCCTCTGTAAGTGCAAGCATTTGACAATATGCTCCATAAGATTTCTTCGGGCTTTAAACTTCAATATAAATGTATCCATTTATTGATACAGTAGACAGCGAGGGTTACACACATTTGTATGATTACTAGAAGCAATATACTTAATTTTAATTAAAAATTGGTGGGACAGAAACTCTTTTCTGTTAGTCTCTATTAGGAAAAGAGCTTTCCTATCCCGTATACTACAGGAATCCTGCTGATGTACATTTTGGATGCCTGTGCTTTGGTGGTGATCTTGTGGAAGCAATAGAACCCATGTTCTTATGGTAAGTCCTGGCTATGCCCAAGGATCAGGCACTTCCCACCCTAAGCACTGGGATGGAGCCAAAGCCTAGATTAGAGTCTCAGGAATTGTTCACCATCTCAAATATGCTATCAGAACAGATTTGCCTCCTGGCTGCCTTCATGCCATGCTGCTCCATGCTTTGTCATTCATGCCTAGTGTCAGACTCTGCCTTCCACTTACCTCCCTGGCTCCTTGATTTGTTGCTGTTGCCTTTGTGTGGTTCTGGTAGAGATAGGATGCTTCATTGACATATTTGGTGGTAGTCAGTTTCAGCTTCCTACTCCCTATAAGTTTCTGTGAAGGAAAGGGCCAGATCCTAATCCAGTGCCCTGGAATCCTTCACTGCCCCGGAATCCTTCACTGCCCCGTAATAATCCTTTGCTGCCACTGCCCCACCTCATCTCGTTTTGGCATTCTGGCCTCTGTTGAGTTGAGGAAGTTAGGATGGGCACTTGGTAGGAATGATGAAATTTTCCCGTCTGAGTCCAAATCTTGGGTTGGACTAAATTATACCAACAATTTACATTTGTTACGTTCCCATATCACCAATGTCCTCACCTTCTTGGTAGAAGGAAAATATTTGGATATACAGCTGGTACTACATCTAAATAAGCATTTTCTAGACAACATTTTCTCATACTCACATTTTCTCATAAAGTGGTTTAAATACTTCTGCCATGACAATTTTGAAGAAAATCTTGAGGAGTTTCTCTTTCCTTCTTGACAGCGTTTTCATGAAAATCTGTCCTCTTCATCATCAAAGAGTGGGGGAGGAGACTTCTGATTTTAGCAACCTGGAAGACTGATTTATTGTGGGCTTCCTCCTAGTAGAAGTAAAAATCTAAATGCTTATCGACAAAATGGAATGTGTCAAAAATTTAAATATGTAAACACTGAGCTTGAAAAAAAGAAAGGAAAACCCAGAAGCCCACGCCAGAGATTAGAGCCAGAGCAGTAAGCATCCTAGCTGATGTTACAGCAAACTGGGATCTAATGTTCTTGGTTGGAGGAGCTAAGCCCAGGGGCTGAGTTTCTAACATCCATAGAGGCGCATGAGGCAGGAGCCTTGGCTTATATGAGAAGGGGAGCTTGAATTAAGGCTCTTGCGTAAAGCTGGACCCTGGAAGTGCTGCCTGCTCAGTGGAATTCTGTGTACCCTGCCTGAAGCTCTGGATGTGGGACCAAGCCTCCCGTGAGCAATCAAAGCCAGAAGCTGTGCCATGTTTGGATTATGTGACCAAATTTATATTTTGGCGTGATGTGGAAATCCCCAAGCCAGAAAATTAATTATAAAAACCAGTGCCATACTGGTAAACCCATGGATCTCTCTGTAGAAGCAAAAGCATCCCCGCTCTTAGGGACTTTTCTACAGCCCGGGCGATACAGAGCCCCCAGAGTTAAAACAGTCCCCGGTGCAAATGACACCATAGGAGGAAGCAATCCACAGCGCAGAGCCAGAAGTCACCCACTAAGAACTTGGGCAAAAAACATCAGAAGGCTCTTAGAAAATATATATGCTTGATGAGAGGGGGTAAAAAGGGAATATAAACCAAAATAAAAGAACAGGGTATAGTGAAATTTAAAATGGAGAAAGGAGTAAAGGGGAAGGAAGGTTTGGAGCCTTCATGTATTAAAATATTTATGCTTTTTCTTATGTTTCGTCATGTATTTATGTCATGTATGTGTGAATTACATTTGTATTATAACTATATGTAGTTATAACATAATGTAGTTTAATATATAATTATATAAATTATAAGTATAATATATAATAATTATATATATCTGTGTGTATATATATATATATATATATATATATATATGGTCTCACATGGGGTTGAGTCCATTCTAATAAATGTCATTCAAGCAAAATTCATAATAGCAAAAATTTTAAATTCCATTTAATGATTACCAATTAATCAACTAGTTTAAAATAAAATTCTCACAATGGAAGTTGTTACCTGTGGTTATGACAGGTTTCTTAGAGAAGTCCGATTTTTTTAAAGATCCAGGTGTTCTACATCTATTTCTCTTGAGCAAATAAATTTCCTAAAAAGCAATGTTTAATCAGGGGCTATGTATTTACATTCTCTAATACTACAATATAATCAAGTACTTATCTCATTGCCAATTTGCAGGACGTCCTGTTTTAGTATTTTAAGATAAACTGCGTCATAGACAAGAGAATTTTTTAAGACTCCTCAACTCCAAGCACCGCCTTTAGTAGTCTTTTAGTTAGCATTCTTGTATTTTATTTCAACTTCAACTCTTTCCTTCTAAATTCAGTGCTGTGATTACTGCTTGTCTCAGTTGAATTTCAATGGTAGCCTTTCCAATTGTTTCCTAAGTGCTCAGTTCTTTACTTATGTGCAGTAAATTTCTCATACCTAATAGAATTCCAATCAGCATTCCTCAGGGCACTTTGCATTCTTTCAAAGTCTTCTTTCCCAAAGTCAGAAATGCTTGCATTGTTTCCCTTCATAAGCAGCTACTCTCTGGAGCATTTCAAATCAAATAATAAGTAGCTAACTGGATTTGAGATGCTCCTCAGCTTCAGTCTGATTTATCATACTTGCCTGAATTTTTAGGAAAGGTTCCAAGAAAAAAAATTAAAAAAAAAAAAACAACCAAAAAACTTCTCTTCATAAACATTAGCCAAAGAAACTCTTGGGAACAAAAACAATGTGACTTGAGAACAGAATTTTTACTTTTTTCTATAATTAAATTGCCATTATCCCAATCAATAGCAGTGTAATTAAAATCTTTCCTGGTCGATATTCCAGCCTTTCCATGGTTGTTCACTCTTAAGAAAAGTTACTGCCTTCAGTTTCTCTGCAGGTTGTTTTCACATAAAAAGTGGCATTTTCAAGATTGGGTGGATCCCTGCTTTTAAGAGAGAAAAATAAACTGAGAGAGTGAGAGAGGAAGGCAGACAGAGAAGGAGAGAGAGGGAGAGAGATTTGATATTGCAATTAACAGATTGGTTTTGAATGCTAATTATATTCCCTGGATGCTTGCTTGATTCACTGTATATTTTTTTCTGAGAAAACATGAAAAAGAGGACTGGCTTAATCTCTATTTAAAGCTTCCCGTACATCACATTTATAACATGCTCAAGGATTTATAAATGCTGAAGGATGTGTTCAGGACTAAGGAAGTGAAACTAACAAAGAAACTGAATTTAATTCCTGCCTTCAAGACACTTATGCTCTTGACTGAAGTCAAGATAAAATATAGGAAAAACAAAACATTACACTGATTGATCATTTTCTCTGTAGGAAGTCCAACAGCAGAATCAGTATAAGTGTTAATTTGTTCTTTGTTTAAGGACTTCGTTTATTTAAGCCTCTGTGATGGCTTTGCATGTCACATAGCCTTTCTTGGTTTATGATCAGAGAACACAAGCTTGTGGCCTGAAGATAGGCTTTGTGGATTTCCCAGAATAATATTTAAAGCTTCGAATTGTTTGTCAATAGTTACAACTTGGGAAATTTGTCAAAAAATTCCAGACTTCTGAATTTTCTCAAATATATCAAAGATCCATTGACAGTGAACCTAACAATTCCACAAAGAAATAGTTGTAGAGGAGTAATGGCTGCCCTAAAGTTGGGTTTATAGTCTCCAGTTACCTATGGCTCCCACCTGGTCTGCTTTGACTTGTTTATGTTAATTGCCTACAGGCCATGGATTCACAAACCTTGGCTACCCACTAGAGTTACCTGGAGAGGTTTAAAAAGTATGGAAACCCAGACCACCCCAATACTGGGTGCCACCTACATAGGTTGGGATTTATGGGTCAGTGGGATGTGGTCATTGGCGCATATATATATATATATATATATATATATATACACCACAACCCCTGCCCCCCTGCAACCAAAACCAGTGGTTCTATGTAACCACAGTAGAGAATTGTTGCAGCATTCGAAGTTTTAGGTGCTGTTTAACATTTCCAGTGGTCTGAACATTAAACAAGAGTATTTCTTTCTAGTTCTGTTCTCTTCTGGATTTTAATTTTGAAGCACTAATCTGGAACATAAACCACGCTTTTTGGTATTTGTTGAGACTGGAAAAAGCATGCCACCTTACATGATCCAGAACCTCATCACAGTTTGGTAATCCAGAGCTTCATTTGGTTTTGTCTTTGTGCCCAGACATGACTAGGCTCAAGGGAAGTGATTCTGGTTAATTAAACTCATGACAAATTTGTGCACTTATTAGCTTACAGTAAAAAGTTTAAAATGAAAAGAGAGCTTCCAAACAGAAGGGAATGTGTGTGAATGTGTGTTGGTAAATCCCTTCCCCAGATGAAGGCCTACATAGGAAGTCACATTATGATCAGGAGGCTGTTTGGTGAGCCCAGTATCAGACCAAAGAAAGCTAAGTCAATTGTTGTACCTGCTGAGTTGACTGACCAGAACATGAGTGCCTACCACTCAGGGCTTGCTAGACACGTGTCTCACTACAACCACAAGTCTTGCCTGGTATGTTTGACTGGATTTGGGTTTTTCCCAGGCCTCCTCAGGTAGGCATTTGCTGATGCTTGTTCATATTGAGCCCCCTCAACAGATGGTTCATGTCTCATCCATTAAGGGTACAATTTTATTGGTTTAATTTCAGATGTAAAATCTGTCTTTAAATTCTGTGGGCATCTCAATATAAGCCTCTGTTTACTAAAATATTATGAACTAGCTTTCCACGAATGAATATCTTTCATGCTTAGGTGAAGTGGAAGTTCCTTGAGGGTAAAAATATAACACATTATACTTTGTAATTCTCTTCAGTTGTCACACCCTGACCTTGCTGTCCCGACAGAACTCTTCAGGGAGGGAAAGAAACAAGTATTTCCTAAGCAATTGTTATGGACTGGTACATTTAAGGCAATTAAAGCTGAGAGAAATTAAACAAGTTGTTCAAGTTTGCAGCTAGTATAGGCAGAGCCTGAATTTAGCTCTCTGCCTCTTTGACCTCGAATTCCGTGTGTGTGTGTGTGTGTGTGTGTGTGTGTGTGTTGGGTTGAGAGAGATAAATTGCATTTGATTAACTTCTAATAAGTATACTATGTCGCCTCATATAATATGTGATTGATAAAGGTGTTGGTCATTTAATTTATGATTGAAAAAAGTCATATTTATCACTTGATCATTTTCTTACAGCTCCTACATATTTTCATTTGTTGTTTATAGAGATTTGGGAAATGGGGTGGATTTTAATTGTTTCAATCATTTAATGCTTGGCAGTTTGAGCACATAGTAACTGCTCAATGAATATCTCACATGGGAAAAAGTGAAGGAAATTGTAGGGGAATTTTGACTCTAACTAGACTTATGAGGTATAAATAGCTAAAGATCGGTTCAATCCTTCTCTTTTCGCTTTATTCAAAATGCAAACAGTATAAAATCCTATTTAATATTAAGTTATTGCTTCACGGAATGGATCTAGAAAAACTGTTTGCTATTTAAAATGATTCATTGCAAACAGATTAGAAAAATAGGAAATACTTTGTTGTTAAAACACACACACACACAAAGCAACCCTTCAGTGGAATCAAAGTTTTCTCTTGTAAAGTCGGTGGGTGGATGTAGACACCTGTATAACTCTGAGCAATTTCAAATCAGGCAACTCAGAAAGCACAAGTTGGCGATATTGGGCTTGAAGCATACCCGTTTCGCCTGGGATGTTGTCCTGCAGCCTTGCAGCTTCTCATCAAGGGTGCTGAGATCAGACAGAAGCAAACGGCAGGTTCCTCTGTCGTGCGGCAAATGTGTTCTTAACAATTGGAGAGAAGTCTTAGAAAAGCACTTCTGTCACTAGTGTGGCTGACATCCCACAGGCAGCTTTTCTGCTTTCACCCTAGCACTCTATTTGAAACATCTAGTATAGATATAAGTGAATGGTCCCAGATGAAACGAAGTGAGGGCTGGAAATTGAACTGAGATCTCCTAATACACCATTTTTCACTGCATTTTTTGGACCATTGTGCACCATCGCCTCCCCCACCAGCAAGGCCACACCTACTGACTTTCAGCACTTATTTGAAATTCTCTTTGGGTAATACCCAATCTCTTCTCTAATGAAAATATTGATGCAATACATTCATGTGAGTTTTATTAGTTCTCATTTATAATTTTATTTTTACAGAAGTTTAGTTTCCATAGTTTGTGCCTATTACAAAGTTTTGTTTCTGCATGTGACGAAGTGAATACTTACTACCTATATACAATGTTCTCTTCTAAAGTCTTCTTTCTCTTTGGTATCCTAAGGTGGGTAATTACTAAGGATTGTTCTGAAAATATTATGGTCTAGTTCTTTAATTTTTCTTTTCTGTCTATCTTCCTATTAAGCCTATTAAAAATGACTGTTTAAAAATATTCTGAATTCTATAAAGAATTGATGAGGAAAGCTGATCATAGATCCTTACTGTTTTTACGATTTGTCTAATTGTAGTAATCATTACTTATACAATACAAAATTCCAAACATCCCCCCCACCCAAGTGCTGTAAAGTTGATCTTATGTAGTACCAGGAAGGGTTCACAAATTAGTATTTTTAATCCAGTGAATTGAGAATGTCTCATCCAGTTATTATTGTTGAGTTACTTAACAGATTTTAAGTTAGAGAAAGAGCTAACATTTACTGAGTGACTACTATGCAGAGACTAGCACATTGTGCACCTCACTTATGTTACTGTGTTAAACAGACGCAGTTCTGTGAGGCAGGTGTTAATCTTTCCATTTAGTTGACAAGGGCAAGAAACTTGAGACATGTTAGGCAACTTGCCAGGTTAAGAGCCAGACTCTAAAGCCAATGAACCTGCCATTACCCTTTCATTATTTCTGTAAATGTTTGTATATATGATTTAAAAAAATTGTTTGTAAAAATGGTCATAGCGTATGTTTTCTAGATACAGATACTTTATCTGCTTTTGTCTTCATGTTCTATGAATTTGTAACATTTTGATATAGTATAGTTTGAACCTCTGGCTCTTATTGAATACATTCAGCACCCACCATTACTATTAAATTGTCATTTTAATTCTCCTTCTTCAATATATTTGTATCCTATTATTTATGCTTTTTTTTCCTCCCTGAGTTAGAACCTCTTTGTGCACTTTCTCAACAAGTGTCCAAGAAAAGATTAGACTAATGATTTTTAAGCATGTTAATCCCATAGTTCAATATTCCTCTTGCCCCAGTTACCCTTCTGATGGTACTCTTATTGTTTTTAATTGCATGAATAAGAATGAGTATATTGAGAATAATACAAATAAAGCTGTTTTGCTTTCTTGCGGCTGGGCTAAAATTCTGCTTAGATCGCACTGTCCTCAGATAAGAATTCCTATTGATGTTAAGTCATGTAAACGTGAACCTGAGACAGCATACTCAGTTCAAACACTAGTGGCCTTAGCGGTTGGATCTCAAGGGGAAGGCATGATAACAGCACCACCATTACCAGCACCAAATATCAGCAAGACAGTTACCATTTATTAGACACTCTCAGTGTTCAAGGTATTATACAGGCACTTGATAAACACATACATCTTAAATATGTATTTGACTTGACATGTGTAAAGCACTCAGCACAGTGTCTGCTAGCAAATTTTACACAAATGTTTGCTTGTGTCATTTTCTTCTTCATCATCATCATCATCATCATCATTTTAAACCCTTCAATGATCGTTGGATGTAGGTATTATTATTCTCATTTTATGGCCAAGGAAATTGAGGATAATCGAGGCTGAATTACTTGCCTGGTAAATAAATGGTAGAGACTGGATTTCAATGCAAGTGTGTTTAATCTAAGACCATTTTCTTCCTGCTGAGCTACACTACATCCCTTAGGTGGGAATGGTCACAAGGAAAAATGTTTCCCTGCTTCTGACCTTCACCAGGTGGGAACACCTTCCTGTCTTCCCTAGAAGAGCGTCTCACACAGGGGAGACTAATCCAGAAACTGTGGCTGATGTTTTCACTGCATAGATGCTGTTCAGAAATGTCTCTGTGGCCTTGAGGAGGACGTGGCCGGGTTCCTAGGGGACCCTTTGAATGTCTAAGATGTTTTGATTGCTTTGCTTATCCCAGGAAAGATAACCACTAACTCTTGTCTTCCCCAAGGCATTCTGATTTTCCACACAGAACTGGACTCTGGTTATATAAATGCTCATCTTGTCCTCCCCTTTGTCCCTTGTCATCACTTCTTCTGAACCTGACACCAGCTGTGTGCCATCTATTAACCTGTCATATTCATTGATCTCCTAAGAAATCAAACTGTCCCTCTAATTCCCCTGTCTGATCTTTGCCTGCCAGAGCTTACTGACAAAATTGTCCCCTCGCAAAAGAAAAGTATACTCTATTCGCTTTAGTCCTAACTGCCTCAGATGCTCTATAGTCAATACATGATTTTCTGTACATTTTATGGCCTCATTGAAAATGAAAACTGTTTGCAGATAACTCTGATTTGACCTCCAAAGGCTGTATGAAAGCACAATGAAAGTAAACCTAGGGATTAGGGAAGCTTATAAAGAAAAGTATAAAACCTTTCCATTGGTGCTTTCATTTTTCAACAGGAAATAGAATGCACTTTGTAATTCATAATATCCAAATCCAAACTGATAACAAGTTTTCTCTCTTATTTCTTGGAGAATGATTATAAAATCTTCAGTGTAGCTAGTATGCTTACAATGAAGCTGTGGTCATTCCTTTTTCTGTTTAAGAATCTTAGGAAATTCTCCATTCCTTGATGACACTGTTCTTCAACCTCACGATGTCACTGTAAATGCATGGCTTCTTTGCCAAAACTAGGTCTTAATTTTACAATAAGTGCATCCTCATTAATTCATCATTTATCTCTCCGTCTATTTATTTTTCATCTATAAATTCTTTCATTATTCAGCACTAACACTGAGCTAGGACCTTGTATTAGTCAGTGTCCAATCAGGATAATATGAGTTTTTCTAGGCATTTCAAGCAGAGAGAATTGAACACAGGAAATACATTAAAAACATATTGGACATTCATTGTAACATTATTTACAGTAGCCAAGATGTGAAAACAATCTAAGTGTGCATCTTTGGCTGAATGGATAAAGGAAATATGGTACATATATATACAATGTAATATTATTCAGCCATAAAAAAGAAGGAAATTCTGCCATTTGCAACAACATGGATGGACCTTGAGGGCATTATGCTAAATGAAATAAGTCAAATAGAGAAGACAAATATTGTATGATCTCACTTGTATGTAGAATCTGAACAAACCTAAATCATAGATACAGAGAACAGATTGGTGGTGTCCAGAGGTGGGGGGCAGGGGAGTGGGTGAAATGAGTGAAGGTGGTCAAAAGGTACAAACTTCCAGTTATAAGGCCAATAAGTCCTGGGGATGTAAAGTACAGCATGGTGACTCCAGTTAGCAATACGTAATGAATATTTGCAAATTGCTGAGAGAGTAGATCTTGAAAGTTCTCATCACAAGAAAAAAATTTGTAAGTATGGGAGGTGATTGCTGTCAACTAAACTTATTGTGGTGATACATTTTGCAATATGTACATATATCAAATCATGTACACTTTGGACTAATACAATGTTATATGTCAGTTATATTTCAATAAACTGAGAAAAAAAGAAAATAAAACGTATTGAAAGGATCAAAATAGCAAAAGAGAAAAGTAAGTGGTTACTCAAAATTGGGTGCTGCTGCCTTCTTGAGCTGAAGGCTAGGAGCTCAGTAGCCATTGGGCGGGGGGGTGGGGGGGCTGCAAATGGCCTGCTAGTGCTAGCATGGCGCTGCTGCCCCTGAGCCGGAAGCTAGGAGCCTCCTCTCCCACTGAGGCTGCTGCAGCTGCCCTAGAGGCTGCTGAGGATGAAAATCTCCAGCAGTCTCTCTATAAAGCTTTAGAGAAGCTATTGTTGTACCCAGAAGTCACTCTCTCTCCCTCCACCTGTCACCCCACTGCCCTGTCCTCCACTTGGCTAACTTTTCTATTTGTATAAAAAAAAAAATCAGTTTGCTTCTCAACAGCTAGCACAAGATGGTTATATTGAGAAGTCTCCAACTTTATCATTCCCTTCTCTGTCCCTTGTGTTGGGCCTGGTATTGCATGTGTCACAGTGTATCTGTGACCTGTGTATTTGTTAGTCTGTCCTGTTAAGCTGAGAGCTTCTCAAAGTGGGACCTTTTTTACTTATAATTTCTCAACTAGTACAGAACCTATCAATTCTCAACTAATATTTGTCAGATTTGTTTTAATTGAATTGAAAGACGCGAGTACACAGAGCTATGGTATATTTTGATGGGTCTAATGTGCCGGATTGGGAGTGGAAACGTTATCCTGCAGGCGATAGGGAGTTGTTGATGCTTTGAAAGACTTGCAGAGACATGGTGTCATTCGGTGAGTGGAAGAAGTTACAGAAAAGGAGCATGGAGTGCAACCCCACAGCTGTAGCATTCAGTTAGGAGCCGAGCGCGTTGATTTTAGCCTGACTCTTCAGCGACCACTGTTCTTTTCTCATTTGGGACATGGGAGTGTTATTTTCTCTTACTTTATTGTGGAGCTGGGGCTTTTTTCAAGATTAAAAAGTATTCTTTTTAGAGCTTTTGAAGGTGGCTGACAAGCTGGCTGAGGTTTTATAATCAACCATTTATAATCATGAAATGTTCTAATTATAAAAAGTAATGTAGTCAGACATTCTAAATTATGTTCCCATTCACTTTGCCAAGTACCTTTTCAAACCTTTTTGCTCTGGCATCCTACCTTTTTTTTTTTTTTTGTAATTCTCTTTTTACAACACAGAAGACTGGGGAAAGTCTAACTTCAGAGACAATATAACTTAGAACAAATTTAAAGGTGTGAATATAAGTGATCCAAGCTAAATCGCAATCTGATACTCTGCCTCCCCCTCCCAAATCTAAACTTGAGTTCTTTCTCCTGGAAAGACCCCCTAGAACACCAGACCTGGGTGCTCATATGGCCGAAGCTAAAATAACAGCGATAACCCAGTAGTCCTTCCTGACTTGAGAAGTGGGCTTTTTTCCCCTCCCACGAAGCCTCCTTCTCAAGACAGAGGCCGCTATGATCTAGGCCAGCGGATTTTAAACCGGGTTCTACAGCTTCTTGATGATGCCTGAAGGTCACCAAGGGGAGGGAAAGTAGCAGAGCCAGCAGAGCGTCCTCCGCTCCAGCCTCTCCCATCTTCACCCTCAGCAGATTCACTCTCATCCTTTCAATACATTTCATTATCCATCAAACTTCATTTACAAAAGGAATTTGACTGCTATAAACACTGTGAAAAACTACTCATCTAAGTCTCCTCAAATATTAGAATACACAATTGCTGAAAAGGCTGTGTGAAGGGAAATGCCATGGATCTGGACTCAAAGAACCTCTCCCTTGATTTTTGATTTTGCTCTTCCGATTTTAGCGTGAGGCCTTGAACAAGTTACCTAACCTCTCTAAACCTTAGTTTTCTCATCATGGATGCTGTAAAATTTAAAATTACTAAAGCTTTTGAGAAGTGGTTTGCAAATTGTAATATTCTATTCAAACAAGAGTTATTAGTATTTTCCAGAGAATGGGTCAGTAAATTAATGAAATTCCAGAGGAACAATACAAATATGTCATTATTAGTAAACTTTTTCAAGTGCCTACTGTGATGGTTAATTTTATGTGTCAACCAGTTTGGGCCACAGGGTACCCAGTTAATTAGGCAAACTTTATTCTAGTGTTTATATGAGGATTTTTTTGATGCCATTAACATTTAAATCAGTGGGCTTGAGTGAAGCAGGTTACTCTCCACAGTGTGGGTGGACCTCATCCAGTCAAAGGCCTGAATAGGACAAGGCTGACCCTCCCTCGAGTAAATGAGATTCTCTTGCCTGATGGTCATTAAACTGGGACATCAGCTCTTGCTGGTTCTATGGTAGATTCTGGCCTCTGGACTAGAACTGGGACGTTGGCTCTTTCGATTTTGAACTTGCCAGCCTCCGTAATTGTGTGAGCCAATTCCTTTTAATAGATAGATAGATGGATAGATAGATAGATGTCCTATTGGTTCTCTTTCTCTGGAAAACCCTGATTAATATATCTACTGAGGTGATCTTGAAATATGTACATGATTCTTTGATACTCTTCCCTCCAGGAGATGGAGCATAGTTCTCCTCTCTCTTGAATGTGGGCTAGACTTAGTAACTTGCTTATAATGAATGGAATACAGCGGAAGTAACAGTGTGTGGCAAAGTGATAAAAGGCACTATGGCTTCCTTCTTATTTCTTCTCTTAGACCACTTTCTCTAGGGGAAGCAACTGCCATGTCTTGAGAACATTCAAGCAGCCCTATGAAGAAGGTCACATGATGAGGAACTGAGGCCTCTAGCCGCCATGTGATCCATCTTGGAAGTGGACTCTCCAGCCCTGTCACGCCTTCAGAAGACTGAAGCCCTGCTTGACATCATCACTGCAACTTCATGAGAGATCCTGAGCCAGAATAATTCTATTAAGCTGCTCCCAGATTCCTTCCCATAGAAAGTACGTCAGATAACAAATGTTTGTTGTTGTTAAGCCACTAGTGCTTTAGGATACTTTGTTTTGCAGCAGTGGATGACTAATACATCTGTGTTGAGTAGATAGCATTGCCCTGAACTCTCCATTCATGGACTCAGGATTGTAAATGATTACTAGGAGAGAGAGATTCAGAGAGAAAAATTTTCATTCCATTTTCTATTTGCACCAAGATATGGGAGAGTGGCAAACATCCAGTAAGCCTGGATCAAAATTCGAAGTGCCCTGGTTGATCTGGGCAGGAAGTCAAGACAGCCCAAATGAGGGTCAATGAGGGCAAGGACAGAGTAGTGGGCCCTGAAGGGAAAAGTAAACCCTTCATCAGCACAATGGGGAATAATTGGCTGTGTAAGAACGAAGGTCAGGCTCCCTGTGCGCTTAAAATAGGTGTTCAATACACACGCATTGATTGATGTTGCTTGATTTATTTTGAATGCCAGACAGACCATGAGTCATCAGTATTGCAATATAGCTTAAATAAATGTGAGTTGTGCCTGGAAAAATATCAATTCAGCAGTGAGGACCAAAAGGAATCACTCAGCCTCTCCCTGGGTAGCTTTACTGGTCCCACCTGCCACAGACCTCTGATTACTGAGAGCGAGGAGCTTCCCAGTTGGAAGGTGAATAATGCTTCAGGGGGGAAATGAAGGAGAGTCTCCAGTGGGAAGGCCTTTGGCAGTGGAGCCTGACCAGTTGCTCTTGTTTCAAGGGAGAACCTGGGTCGATTTCCCTATAGGAAGGTTAGTGGTGTGATTTGCTAAGATGCTGAGACAGACCCTTCATAGGTTGGTGGTGAGAGAGGACAGGATGCAGGGAGTGGGTTGGGGGGTAGTGGAAGAGAAATTTGATACAGTCGTTAGACACAGTTCACACAAAGATATGGTTTAATTTTGTTTTTATTAGTCTCTTGATGAGAACCTTGCCATGTTTATGCTTCCACAACAAATACAAGTGTGGCTTGTGTTCTAGGTCATGTTAGATTAATATTTTTCTTTTTTGGAGGTTAAGGCCCTATGTGAAGTATTGAGGGGCACATTATCATTAAGATTTCTTATGTTCTAGTTTCTCTGGGAGAATCTATATTTATACATCTTATCCCAGTGTCATTATTTTAGTGCCACTTTTTCAAAAGCATCCTGATTTGGACAATTAGTTATATGGCAGCCCACTTTGAGTCTAAGTGGAGTGGCGATACAGTGGAGTGGGTAGAAATAAGGAGTCTGGCACAAAACTCGCTGAGGGAAAGTCCCTGCTTTACCACTTAATAATCATGTGACCTTGGACAAATTCCTTCATATTTCTGTACTGTGGTTACTGTAAAGTGGGCATAATAATAACATCTATTCATGTGGTTAGGGTGAGGATTAAATGAGTTATTATGCCTAAAGCCCTGCAAATGGTGTATGAAAGCGCCGAGATCTGAAAGCTGTGTAACAGCTTTTGGTTTAGTTAACATTAAATCTTTATGAAGCTCTTGTAGTGAAGTTGTTATTATGTCCCTTTGTAAATGAAGACACTGAATTATCAAGAGATAGAGAAACTTTTCTTAGGCAGAGCAGCTAGAAGGTGGTAAGTGCGGGAGTCAGTCTTAACTCTGACCTCAAAGCTGGCGCTTGTTAGAGTATAGCACAAGACTGGTTAGCCTTAAAGACTCTTTATGCCCTTTTGTCATTTTCTTGAACAAGTCAGTATGAGGCATTATGCATACATTCTTACTCTCATTCAATTCTATACCAGCTCTAGCCAGAGCAGAGATTTTTTTTTTTTGCAGAGTTGAGGGGGAAGGAGGACTGTTTTCGTCATCTTCTGGTGTCCTGCACCTGTATCAGGTGCACAGAGGATGCGGCCAGGCCAGCGACACACCCATTGTGATACTGGCTTTCCTTAACCATGTCTCTCGGAGGAGGTGAGAGTCTAGGATGATTCCCACTGTGGAGCTTAGAAGGATTGTCCTGTGGGGAGGCTGGGGAGGCGGGCCGAAAATAGCCTCACCGCGCCTCTGCATCATGAGGATAAAAGAAAGGATGATGCATGTTCACACAAGAGCAGAATGGACATGACACACAGAGCCAGCAGACCTTGGCTGCCCAGGCCAGTGTGTTAAAGTTTGGCCTGTGTGGCCCGGCGGTCAAAGACTGAAAGGAACAGACAGGTCTTAGTGAATACCGACTGGGCGGATGATCCACCAGGGCCCAGGCACTTCCCCTCTCTATTAGGCCTTCTCAGTACCCCAACTCTTAGGTGAAATTCTACTCAAGGGGCAGAGATTAAGTATTTGGCACTAGCGGGATATAGTATTTCTCTATATTTTTAGTAAAAATTCAGCTTAGTTTTGGAAAAATACAGTTCCACAGCTTGCATACTTAAGATTTATAGGTATATAGCTGCGGTGCCATCTTGGGAAACAGTCTTATTCCAGTTCTTCCAACTTCTCTCTTTCCTGACTTTTTCTCTTTGTGAAGCTTGATTTCTCAAGTTGAGCTTTTAAAGAAGAGCTCAGACCCATGCTTAAACTCTGTACCCTCAACTATAAAGTGAGAATACTACTGTACGTCAGAGTCATTGTGAGGATTAGATGTAATTTGTATAATGTGCCTGTCCTACAGAGTTGAGACACCATAGGTGCCCAAATACTACTGCTGTTTCTCCCCCTCCCAGTACAACCAATGATGGCAATAATGCAAATAATAATGACAACGAGACTGGCTCTAATAGCATGATCACTTGAAATGGTCAGGATGGTATATTCTACTACACCAATATTTATATTATCAATATTAAATTATCGAGGTTACCAAGGTTAATATGTGTACCTAGGACACAATGTTAATAGGAATATCTAGGACATATGCTGTCTTCTCCACAGTGCTGGTACTTTCCTTTATGCAAAGAGAATTCGCCCTGTTCTTTCCTGAAGGGGTGTGTTTCTCTTGTATAGACAAGCATGAAGAGAACATTTTACTTTTTTAAAGAGCACATTTCCATACCTATCAAGGAAATGAAAGCTTTTCAAGACAATTTCTGTGAAAAGTCTAAGATTATTAAAAAAAATAACTGTTGAGGAAAAAAGAAACAAAGGTTTAACCTTTTTCCTATAGAAGTTAAAGACTGCACTTCACAAAGCTTCTGCAACCTCCAATTTTATTCAAGAGCTAAAGAAACCAGCAATCCCCAAGGCTCCAAGGTTTAATTTCCATTGCATGGAGTGCCTCTCACATCAGAATTAATCAGGTTTCATTTCCACTGTTCCATTTCCCTTCAGGAATCCTGTGGTATAAACCTCTAAGGTAAACACAAATATTCATCTACTCACCTGTTTTGAAGAGCCAAACGTTCAGAGATGTAAATCATTGGCAGTGACAGATATGCACTGATTTGGGCACAATTCATCTTCTCTGTCTAAATGCGCAGAGTTCCCTTCAGCCTCTCCTCGTGCTCGCAAGAGCAAATGCTTTACTCCAGGATATCAGGACAAATGAGTGGACATTTATGGTTTTTGCTGCCTGTAAGCATATGGAACAAATCCTGACTTTGTTTCTTTTTTTTAAGAGAGGGAAAAAAAGTCAGATGTATGAAATGGCCAGTAGCATTATCTGGGTATCCAGTTTTGCTACTTCTACAGACTTCCATCCATTGATATTCTAGAGTTAGAAGAAAATTACTTCTGAGATTACAATTTCCTCTAACAATTTGAAGCTTTGTGGACTTACCTTCTTTGGTTATTCTTTGTTGGTAGAAGTTTTGGGTATCCTCAGAAGCAAAGTAAATGTTGGCCCCAGCTCCAGGACAGTGACGTGTTTGGAGAATTGGTACTTATTTGTTTGCGGAAGGATGGGCCTGGCGTTGCATATCCACAGTGGCTCAGATTTAGTCTACCTATGTGCTTATATTTCCTGAACTTGCAGTGGTACACTGCAGGCATGAAGGATGGGGTTTTCCAGAGTGGCTTTTGTAGCAATAAAGGACTTAATGGTCTGCTTATCCCTTCTTTGTTCCTTGCTGTTTCAATCCCTAGCAAACTCGGGCAGTTGTTCCAGTTCAAAAAGTAGACAAAGGACAGGGCAGTGCTCATTTTCAAATCCCTCTTTTAGGAGAGATTATAAGGAATCAGAAAGGATGAATGGTGGCTTTGGAACCTTTCCTTCCCCGTGATAATTAGCATTCTCTTCAAATTCATTGGTCTCTGGGGCATTTGTTCTGTGTTTGGGTTGGCTGCAAACTGCGTGCGGGCATTACAGGCAGGGAAGCTCAGGGGAGCTTGGGATGTGCCTTCAGAGCATAATAAGTAGCTTAAACCATCTCACCTACGACATGTTTACTTAGTCCTAGAGGATTTGGAAGTCTTTGAAGTCAAAAGTTGCTTTGCTTCAAATTTGATTGTACAGGAAGTACATTCCTTGAAGTTATTTTTGTTTAGTTCACTTTGGATATACAGATAACCATTTAGGAATAATAGTCTAGCTTTTCCTTTCATTCCTGAACTTTGACAAACTCAAGAAGAAAAATCTCACATTTGGTTCATGCTGGAGCCCAGTGTGAGGAGGCACCTAGAGCAGCTACAGAAGTTACTTCTGACTTGGGTAGTGTTAGGTAACAGGGCTCCAAACATGCACCGATGTTGCTGGTCCCTCTGCATGTTGCTGTTCCCTGTTGTTAAATCTGCAAAACTCCTAGAGACCGTAACCTACCCAGCAAGCAGAGACTTCTGTGGAACAAGCTGCCATATGTAGGAACCAACCAACTCTTCTGAAGTAAGCATGTCTAACTAAAATGAAAATTAGGAAAAATTTCTTGGTCTTAAAATCATCTATACGAGGAAGATGTATCTTCTAGGTCCCTACTCATCACTCATACTAACTTCACCAAAACTTCCCTTAAAATATGGCCTTGAAATTGCTGATCCACATGCTTGTCTCTAACTGAACTGTAAGCCCCCTGAGGGTGAGGACTGGGTTTTCTTCACTCAGGACACAACATTCCAGTATCTGAGTGGGAACAAGCATTTGAAAAATGTTTGCTGATTTAGTGAATTGAACTTCTTGTGTTAAAACAAAACCTGACTTCTAAATCCGGCTGACATTTTTTCAGCTTTTTAAAATTATTGTCAATAATAATAGCATTCAGTTATTTATTATGTGTCTGACATTGTGCTGAGTACTTTGCCTGTCATCTCTAAATCTTCGCGACTCTATGGATCTTTGCACTAAAAATGGCCTAACTTATGAGGCTTTGGAATCAGAGAAATCTGAGTTCAAACTTGTACTCTGCCCCTTGTTGGCTCTTTTGAACTTAGTCAATCTCTGTGAGGCACCAATCTTCATTTGCAAATAGAAGTTCGTAATAACTTTCTCAAAGAATTCTGTGAATAACATTTATCTTTGCCTAGCATGTAGCTTGCACCTTTTAATTGTTATTTCTATGCTTAAGATAATTTTATTCTTTGAGTCTGTGAATAGTAGAAATTATCAGTTTGGAACAGAGAAGGAAAAGAAATATTTTCTTTTAATCTACTAGTCTCCTCTTCTTACATTTTTCTATATATCCACCTATCAATTATACCATTCTAATATTGGTATAATTTAGCAGCTTTTTAATTATTTTGAGTCTACTATCTACAACTTTAATTTCATAATAAGTAATAGTTTCCCTTTAACAGAAACTCTTCTGATTGTTCTTGGTTGCCCATTCTCCCCAGGATCTTTTGCCAGTTTTTTGATTTCTTCTTGTTTCTCAATACACTGAAAGAGTTTGTTTTGATAAAATATTGTTGCAAGCAATCCTAATATTATGTATATCTAACATATGTCCTACCCAGAACAATGAAAAATGTACTGTGGTAGCAGAAGCAAATGACAGTATGGATACATGACCAGTCAGAGGTGATGCCAGCCATAAACAACTGATACCTATAATACAATGAATGCAGTCATACACAACTAGGTACATTCGTATGTTTGTGTACCTGCTGAGGGTCAACCCAGTAGCCCGTCCCCTCTTTGCCTGCCCTCTCGCCTATTTATAAATGGGCAGAATTCATTAACAATTGTGACAGACTCTACTCAGATACTTTCCCTAGTGGGACTTGTTGATTACTTTTTTTTAAAGATTGGCACCTAAGCTAACATCTGTTGCTAATCTTTTTTTTTTTTTCTTTTTTCTTTTTCTTCTCCCCAAAGCCCCCAAGTGCATAGTTGTATATTCTAGTTGCAGGTCCTTCAAGTTGTGCTGTGTGGGACACTGCCTCAGTATGGCCTGACAAGTTATGGTAGATCCGTGCCCAGGATCTGAACCGGCGAAACCCTGGGCTGCCAAAGCAGAGTGCATGAATTTAACCACTGGGCCACGGGGCCGGCCCCTGCCTACTTTTATATACCAGTTCAAGTCTCTTCTGCTAAGAACTAGAACTCAACAGAAACCAGAAGAGACCACTATATAAAACATACTCACCATAAAGATATTGTAACTGTTTCACTAAAACTAAAGGTTTCTTGCTTTTAATAATGTTTTATTCATACTGTCTACGTGGATTAAATAATATTAACAATTAAAGAAAAAAATCAACATTTTGACCCAAACATTTAGATCAACAGCTCCTGATGGACAAATTTGAAATATCAGTGAGGCTTGAGGAAGGTAGATGCCCTGGATGTTCAGAAATGACATGAGTATGGCATCAAAATGTGTAAAGGGTCTGAGATTCTACCTGCTTGCAAGTTAACAAGTTAGCCTGCCACAGCTCCAAAGATGCTAGCAGAAAACATGAGATTCCTAGATCAGAGACAAAGGACGTTATTGCTCATGGTGCAGTAGGCCACATGAGGCTGATGTTCCCGCTGGTTCCCCCAGCTTCCCAATTTCCACAGGGCAATACAGGTAGATATAGATTAAAGATGTGTGGAGAGTGTGTTTGTGTCTCACTGAGGAACCCCAAGATTAGGAAACCCCAGTCTTTTATAATGAACCATAAACCTGTTTAACCTTTGCCCCTGGAGGAAACCTTATCTTCATTATAGTCAACAGCAGACAAATCTATCTTCTGCTCTGGAGGAAGACAGCTCTCAATTTCCTATGGCTGTTCTCTATAAAAACATCTTTGAAAATACAGTCTAGTGCAGAATTTGTCAGTGTATCTACTTGCAAAATGTTAGAAAATTCTCTCCCAACAGCTGGAGGCCCAAGGACTCATTTGACTGTGAACTAACACTGACGAGAGTATTTGAACTTTTTCCTATCCAATCCATCCATTTACTATCCTCTCTCTCTTTTAGTTAATGTCCTGATGAAAATTTTTTTCTGGAAAGAATCAGTGCCAAGGGCCCTTCTGATGGAAACTACACCTCTGAGATGCCAGTGCAATTGGATTGATGATAGTAGTCAATTTATTGCTTCTCCATTCAAGTTTGTGCATTTGAACTATAAAGGCTTTGTTTTCGTGGTCTGTAGTATGGGGGAAAATGACAAAATCAGTTAAATCCTCTATAAGCAACAGAGAAGCAAAATCAAAAGCTTGTTGCTGAACCATTGATCTCCTTTTTCTTGTTTTCCAAGCCCTGCTTATTCATAGCTGTTACAGAAATCTGTAGAAGACCAGTGAGACTGAGAGCAGGTACAAAAGCTGGAATGACACCAAGGGGTTAAAAGAGAACTGAGTGGTATCAATGCAAAATGTATTTAGAAAGAACTTCAGAGAATCAAATAGAGAAAAGGTCAGGATATGATATTTCTAAAAAACCAGAAGTGAGCCATTGATGTGTCTTTATTACATTTCTATTTGTGAAGCATTTCTCACTACTTAATTATTTGTTTTTTGCTTAGAAACTTGGTTTTATTATTTCAGCAAACTTTGTATTATACTGCTGTTTCAGATGAGAAATATATTCCTCTTAAATGCAGGCCTTGGCACAATATCTCATATTTAAATGAGAAATATATTCATTTTAAATGCAGGCTTTGGCACAAGAGCTCATTATATTTGAGCCATGTCAAATGTTGACCTAAGTTAGGAACAAAAAAATCTTGGGGTGACCAGTTAAATTTAAGTAACCGATTTTTCTCTGGCATTTGATAATCCCTACAAAAGCAGGGATTTTTCTCTCTATATATAGATAGAAAGCTTTAGCATCTAATTTGAAATTTATTAAAAGATACAGTGGTGATGTCAACTTTAGGAGTTGGGAGTCATTTTGAAAAATATACACTAGTTGATATATTCACTTTCAAAATACATTAAAATACAGAGAAAAGATGTAGTTGGGACCTTACATGATGTTCTGGAATGAAAAGACTAACTGTATTACATTGGCAATGTAATTGCCAGATAATTTCTTACATAAGTGAGAATAGACGATCTTTAATTATTAACCGATTTATCAGTCCAGAGTGAACTATTACAGTAGCACTTGCTTTCATGTAGATGTTTCATAGTACATTGTTTTCCTGTACATGGAGGAAACAGGCACAGATGGTCTCATCTACTTTCAAGTAAGTGTTAACCAGAGTTCAATGTATATTATTTCTGATTTTGTTGTTTTCCCAACTCCTTCTACTTTTAACTTCACATGGCTTTAAAGCAAGAGAAAAAAGAACAAGAATTCCTTTATTCTTTACTTTCATATCTTCCACTTATATGGCATGCGGATAGCATATTGACAATTAAAAACACTTTTATATCATTTAATTTAGGATGTGTGTTTTCTCTTTTTAAAGTGCTGCTAAATGACAAGCAACGCACTATACATTGAATAAACCACTTTACAGTTTTATATCAAAGCATCTTTATGGTATATCTAAATGATTTTTAAATTGTATTTCAGAGATCAGAACAGAATTGCTTTAAAAATGTGAGCAGCTTCAAAAATTAGTGTGTAAAACTTTCTGGGCTGCTAAAGGATGCATTTAAGGTATAAACTAATTATTCATTGCAAATTATACACATGAAAACTATAGCTTCAAAAGACAGCTTATTTGAAGGCAGGTAGACAGGTAACACAGTGATTCCCTCCTGATTAGGAGAAAGGACTGTCATAGAGAGTATAATGACATCTAAAGGGCAAGTAGGATGTTGGTAGATTTCTGCTTTTACCATGACTTGAAAGTAAGAGAGAGATGAATTCCTGAAAACACCAATGACTAGGCAAAGATTCAGGGAAGGCCATTAAAACTCTTCTTAGAATTAAAAATATTCATAGATAAGATTCTCTAGTTGGAGAGTAAAGACTTCAGGGATCTTAACACCTTGCGGAATAGACTAGGGATCTCAAGACAAGCTCTGAGCAGCCAAGGAAGATTTCAGCTTGGAAAAGGATTCCAGGATTTATCAACATTAATGTGAATATGAGTCACTAGGGGTCTGTTTTTAAATGCATATCTTGATTCTGTTGCTCTAGGGTGGGGCTCAACATGCTGCATTTGCAAGAAGCTCCAAGCTGATGTCAATGGTTTTGCTTCAAGGACCAACTTTGAATAGGTAGGGATTGCACAATTGCTTAAAACAAGCAAAGTTAGACAGATATCCTCGTGTTTTATTAGAGTTTAAATCTTTATATATACAATCTACAATGTGTGCCATTTCATCATCATATACATACACATATATATATACACACATATCTTTTCAGTACAAGTCCTTTATCAGATATGATTCTTTTGCAGATATGTGCTCCCAGTCTATCTTTTCATTTTCTTTATGTCCTTAAAAATAATTTTTAAAAATTTTGATCAAGTTCAACTTATCACTTATTTTGTGACTTGTGCTTTTGGTGTCATATCTAAATAATCTTTGCCTAACCTAAGGTTACAAAGATTCTCTGTTTTTCTCTAAAAATTTTATAATTTTAGGTTTTACCTTTAGGTTTATGATTCATTTTGAGTTAATTTTTAGAAAGAGTAAAAGGCATGCCAAGGTTCATTTTTTTCCAATATGGATATCCAATTTTTCTAAACACAATTTACTTAAAAGAATATTCTTTCTCCATTGAATTTCCTTTGCACTTGTCTTGAAAATCAGTTGGTCTGAGATGTGCGGTTCTATTTCTGGACTCTAATTTGTTCTGATAGTCCACATAAATATCATTATTCCAATCTTATGGACTTTGTTACTGTAGCTTTATGGTAACTCTTAAAATTGGGTATTGTAAGTCTTCCAACTTAGTTTTTCTTTGTTGAAATTGTTTAGATTATTCTAGATCATTTCTATTTACATGTAACTTTTAAAATTAGCTTGTCAGTTTCTACAGAAAATCCCTGCTGTTTTAATTATGGTGATATTAAAACTAGATCAATTTGGATCTAGTGAAATCTCAGTGTGGTTTTAATTTACATTTCCTTGATGATTAATAGTGTTGGACATCTTTTAATGTGCTTTTTCCCATTCATAATCTTCTTTTTTGAAGTGTTTACTCAAATATTTCCTTTTTATTTAATTTGACATTTTTCCTAGATTATTTTGCTATGAAAGTTTTACTTTATTCTGTACACAAGGCTGTTGAAAGATATATATTTGGAATACATTTTCCAAATCTGTGGTCCACCTAAGAATTTCTTTAACAATGTCCTTGAAAGAGCTAAATTTTTAATTTTGATAAAGTCCCAAATATAAAGTGTTTTTAAAATGGTTCGTGCTCTTAGTTTTATATCTAGGAAATTTCAAGGTCATGAAAAATGTCCTTTATGTATTTTTCAAGAAGATGAATGACTTTACCATTTACGTTTAAGCTTATTGGTATTTTGGGTTGATTTTTATGTATGGCATGAAGAAAGGGTCAAGGATTTTTTTTCCATGTTGAATATAGATATCATTTGTCCCATCCTCATTTATTTAAAAAGATTGTGCTTTACTAAGTGAATTATTTTGGTGCAGTCAATTGATCTATATGTGTGTATACCTATATCTGAACTGTCTATTTGGATTTCACGTTAAATTAACATTTAAACAAGTAAAGCAATTTTCATGTTGACAGTAAAAGAGAAGAAAACATATCATCTCAATAGCTGAAGAAATATCATTAATTAAAATTCAACACCCATATATGATATACCTCTCAGCAAAGTAGGAATAGAAGACACCCATAAAGGACATCTACCAAAAACACACAGCTGGCATAGTACTTAATGGTGAAATACTGAATAATTTCCCCCTAAAATTTAAAAAAAAAACAAAAAAACAAGGATGTCCACTTTTATCACTTCTGTTCATCATGGTGCTATAAGCTTTAGCTGTGTAATAAGGTAAGAAAAAGAAATAAAAGGTGTCCAGAATGGAAAGGAAGAAGTAAAACTTTCTCTATTCCTATTTGATGTGATCGTCTATGTAGAAAATCCAATGAAATCTACAAAAGTGTTATTAGAACTAATGAATAAGTTCAGCAAGTTCTCAGGATACAGTATTTATGTACTAAAATTAGTAGTACTATATATAAGCAACAAATGATCTGAAATGAAAAAAAGTACTATTAATGAAGCAGAAAAAAGGGAGCTAAATTTCTAGATGCAAAAGACTTGTACACTGAAAACTACAAAGCATTGTTGAAAAAAATTAAGAAGTAAATGAATGGAGAGATAGATTGTATTCATTGGTCAATATCCCCAATACTGTTAAGATGTCAATTCACCTGAAATTGAGTTATAGATTCAGTGAAATCCTACCAAAATAGCAGCAGAATTTTTGGATAGAAATTTACAAACTGATATAAAAATCATATTTAAATGTATAGGACCTGGAACAACGAAAACAACATTACAAAAAACAAAACAGGGGCACTAACAGTACATGATTTTATGATTTATGCTACAGCTACAGTAAAGTCTGATGTTCATGTCAACAGAGACAAATAGATTCACACAACAAAATGGAGAGTCCTGAATATATATATGGTCATTGATTTTTGGCAAAAGTTCAAAGGTGAGTCAGTGTAGAAGAATATTCTTTTCAACAAATGGAACGAGAAGAATTGAACCTCTATATGCAAAGATTAACCTCTACACATAATTCACACTGTATAGTCCTCCCCAAATCCTTCAAAATTGGTTATAGACCTAAATGTAAATCACCAACTCCTGGGGGAAACATAGGAGAACATTTTTATAACCTTAGATTAAGTAAGATTTCTTAGATATAACTCCCAAACATGATACAGTAAATTGGACTTAATCAAAATTAAAAGTTCTGCTTTTCAAAAGACAATGTTAAAAGAACGAAAAGGCAAACTGCAGGCCATAAGGAGGTATTTGAAAATTTTGTATAATGTACAAATAACTCTCAAAACTCAGTAATAAGAAAACAAATAGTACAATAAGTGCGCAAAAGATTTTAATGTCCCCTTCATCAAGGAAAAGATTTGGCTGGCAAATAAATAATATGAAAATATTTTCAACCACTAGTTATTAGGGAAATGAAAATTAAAACCATAGTGAAACACCACTACATCTCTATTAGAGTGGCTTAAAGTAAAAAACAAAAACTCTAACCATATCAAGTGTTGGTGAGGATGTGAAGCAACTGGAACTCTCATCCGCGGCTGCTGGGAATGCAAAAGAGTTTGGAAAAGAGTTTAATAGTTTCGTTAACGTTGAACGTGCATCTACCATTTGACCCACCCATTCTGCTCTTAGGTATTTACCCAAAAGAAATGATAGCATTTGTCCGTATAAAGATATGCATGTGAGTGTTTGTAATAGCTGTATTTGTAAGAGCTAAAAGTGGAAACAACCCAACTGTCCATCAACAGGTGAATGGATTATCAAATTGTGGTGTATCAGTTTAATGAATACTGCTCAGGCATAGAAAGGAATGAAATATTGATACACAGTATAACAAAGATGAATCTCGGTATTATTACGCTATGTGAAAGAAGCATAAAAGAGTACTTTACGTATGAATCCCTCTATACAAAATTATTGTACATGCAAACTAGTTAATATTGACAGAATGAAGATCCGTTGACTGGACTAGAGAGGGGGCTGTGCAGAGAGGCCAGAGGAAGGGATTAGAAGAGGCATGAGGAAATGCCAGGGGGTAATTGATACGTTAATTATCTTGATTGCCATGATGGTTTCGTGGGTGTATACATGTTTACAACTTATCAAATTGTTCACTTTCAGTATGTGCATTGTATGTCAACTATTTCTCCATAAAGCTGTTAAAAAGAAAATAAAAATTAAGGGCCTGAAATGATATCAAATCACATTATTTTGCCCCATATGTCTTAATTTTGAACATTATCATTGCAGTTATGAAGAGTAAAATCTGTAAGGTAATATACCATTTGTATTAATCAAAGGAGGCAAAAGGAAATAAACCCTGCCCTTGAGATATTTATAATCTGTTAAAGTACACCCAGTGTACATTTAAATTTTTGGAATGCATTTCTATAAATCAACAACTGTTTAATTATAGACAGATAATTTAACATGAAACAAATTCAGTACCTGAAGGGATGCAGGTTTTAATGGTAATCAGCTGAGTTCAGGTTTTTCTCAGGAAGCTTCTAGGAGTGAGTGAGTTTTCCTCTTGTAGCAAAACAACTTTCTTACTTGCAGACTCTCAAGTCTCAACTTAAGTTTAGCACACCAAGTAAGTAACTTGCTGCAACACTTGAGTGGGAATTGAGTAAACACTTTGAATTGACACTCAAGGATCATCTTCTGTACCTCAGTGCATACCTGCCATTTCCTGTGCCCCCTGTGCATAAGTCTTTATATTAGATATAGAGTATGCAGGATGGTCACTGTTTTCCTTAGAGTGGATTTTATTTTTCCTAAATGACTCACAGTTTTAGTGTGCAAAAGGACAACATTTCACTGCTTCAAGTATTCCTAAAAAAACTAAAAATCAGAATGTTTTAGAGTTGTCTAATGATAATAACTAATATTTATTGAATACTCTGTATATGTAACCATCTCTCATGTATTATTTCTCAGTTGAACCTCATATTATTTTTGCCCAAGTTGTTAGGGATTGTTATATTGGCATAGAATTTTTGTCTTTATTTATGCACAGGAAAGAATTACTGTTGTTTGGAAATTTATTTTGATATAATAATGAATTCTTATACCCCAGTGGGATAAGTTTGAACTCCTGATCACCCCATAACATAATCAGAATGCTAAATTCGTGAAGTTGTTTATCTTTACATGTCAACATCTTGCAGAGTATTCTACACAGAGTATGTAAAATTCATTTGTGTAAGAACTATCAGATTCAGAATAAACAGAGTTTCAAAATGCTTTAGGGTTAACACAGCGGAGAATTTGGCACTTGGTAGAGACAAATGGCATTGAAATGCTTGTTAACTGCCTCTTCACTTAGGAAGTGCTACTGCATGTGCTATTTGGATGCTTTTTAGCATAGTAAATCTATTTCTGTGGTTCAAATGTAGCAAGAAAGACAACATGCTCTACTGTGAATTTAAGAAAACACGTGGGTGCGATGCTGGGTTTTGATGATCCATTCAACCTGGAATTTAGCCTAGACGTGATTCACTAAAACTTAGATTGAAAAGAAACAAAACAAACCTCATCCTCCACAGACTGTGTTAAGTTTTGCTTTAGAAACAGATGGCAAAGTAGAAAAGCTGGTTGGAAGTTGATTGAATTGGAAAAATCACGTAATTCAACCAGTCCAATAAGTTGTTTTGGGGTTTCAGGACTATTCTTCACAACATACCCTCAAGAATGTTTTGTCCTATGTAATTAGGAGAAATGAGTGATTATTATTATTTTTCTCTCCTTTTCCTTGAGGAATCTTTATTTCTTATTCTAAAAGTGTCCACTCTCAAAAGAACTTCCAGAAACAAAGCTCATATTTTACCATCTCTTAACTACATGCTTTGAATTCTACTTGGAAATTTTTCTGCTCCTTAATGTGCGTGCCTTACAACATTTGTAGATAGTTACCATGTCTGTCAACCTCAATCACTGCTTAGCCAAATTCCGTGTGTGTGTGTGTGTGTGTGTGTGTGTGTAAACATCTCTCTCACTTCTCTGAGAGAGATTCATAAGTGAAACCTATTTGTGTAATACTTTTTCTTTAATTATTTTTAACTTTCATTTCTAGGTTTTATATTCTGTGACTGTCTACCTCTTTTCAGATGCAGTTTTCTGGGCATCTTCTAATTCAATCTGAGGGAAACTGAGGAATTTTAGGTTAAGAGAGACTCACAGTGAGGCCAAGAGATGTACTTTGGAAAACATCAAAATCAATTCCAAAAGTAAAATAAAAAATAATGTATGTTGCTGCTAACTCAAAATTGGAATATTTGGGCTAATGATTGGCCAGAATGACATATTAAAACCAATTCATCATTTTTCTTCTACCATATCGAAGAACGAACGTTGCTAGATCAATCGACACAGTCCTCTTGTTGACCTTGTTTCTGTCAAGAGAGGAAAAGCAGCATGCTGACCACTTGAAAAGATACATTTCCATAGATAGTCAATAGATGAGACTATCACTTCTCCTCGGTCACCGATGGCCCTGACAAGCTCTCCTGAAGAAGTGATGTTTGAGAAAAGAGCTAATGAAATGGCCTCCAAAGTGGAGATGACATACCCTAGAGCATGTACAAAGCATTCCGGTGGTGGAGCACCAAGATAGAAATAGAACTTACATATGTTTATTTATCTACAAATTAGAAAAAAAATCACCTTTGACCATTATTTAAGAATGTGTGGACACACCTGGGCGCCCTAAATTAATCTCTAGGCCAGACCTGAGCCATGTTCATGCCTGACGTATCCTGAAGGAAAGGTGGAAGTTCTCTCTTGAGAGGCTGACAGTGGTGTGCTCTCTCCTCTCTCCGCTCCTGGTATACTGAGATATCATAGTATACTTTTGCCCGGGTCATATCATGTAAGATTACATTGTCAACTAAATTAATCCTCACAAAATGAATAGATTGCTTGAAAAAAGTGACCATATGGAAGTCACAGACTGGAGAACACACTAATAATGCAGGGAGAGTGAATGAGAAAATGGCAGAGCTGACTCTTCCACTCCTAGTTTGAGCTCTTCCGAGGACACTTTGTGAAGTACAGCAATTATGACCACTAATAAAGTTTATAGAATGCCTTGAGAAATTAGATGGTGATGCTTGACAACCCAAGAAGCCAGAACAGGAGGACAAAACTCTATAATATTTTCAATTATATTTAACATTTCGTGATACACTGTCTTCGCTAAGCATAAGATACATGTTTAAAAAAACCTCTGGAGATTTCCTGTGTATTAACAGAATTCAAAATGCTACTTAGATTTCATGAAATAATAAAAATGGCTGAAATCACACATAAAGAACAATAAGACACAAACTAAGATACATTTCTTTGCAGTAAAGACTGGCACAGAAAAAATACTGTTTAATGTTTGAAGAATCAAATAGAATAAATTCACGGTGTGGGAGGTTTGCTGTGCAGTTGGATGAAGAAACAGATGTTTCTATATGCCTGAGCTTATGGTATTTGCGAGATTCTGTTTTAATAATGAAATATAAAAGTAATTATTTTTGTGAGCCACTTGACTAAAAAGATACACTGGACTTACGACTTCTTTAATTAAAACATTTTATAGAAAAATTGTGTAGATATAAACTCTTTTGTAGTGGCAGCTTAGCTTAAATTTATGAGAATCATTATGGGCCAAAGATATAGAGTTAGTATCACTTAAAATATTTTCCTTGCATGATAATTCATATCAGAGCAGAGAAGCTGAGGCCAGAAGTACACAGAGTGCCATGGTATGTCTCTGAGTTTATAAATTCAACAATAATGTTAACTGGCATGATTAAAGCACTTTCTCTGTGCCAGGCTCTATCCTTAGTGACTTATACATGTTCACTCATTTAGTCATCAAAACTCTGCAGAGGGTGATACAATTATCATATTATTTTTCAGATGAGGAAACTGAGGCATAGAGAAGTTAGTACATCTCCCAAAGATCACAAAGCAAGAACACGGTTAATCCAGGCTAATCTGGTCAACCTGGGTTTGGAGCCAATTGCTGAACTCTGCTGCCTTTCTGACTGTGTATTTGTGAGTCATCTTTTTTCAGCTGTAACAATTGTTGATATAAAAAAAATAGACAATTTAGAAAGAGCAGATTTTCAAATCATTGCATATCTCACAAAAATATTATTAAAAACATTTTTTTAGTGAAGAAAAGAGTTTCTTTTTTCTTCCTTCTTTCCTTCCTTTTTGTTTTCTTGGTGAGAAGATTCCCCCTGAGCTAATATCTGTGCCAATCTTCCTGTCCTATGTATGTGGGATCCCTCCACAGCATGGCTGATGAGTGGAGTAGGTCCATGCCTGGGATCCGAACCTGCGAACCCAGGCCGCCAAAGCGGAGCATGTGGAGCTTGAACCACTTGGCCACAGGGCCAGCCCCAAGAAACAAACTTCTTAATCATTAATATGTACAACTACAAATATAGTATTTTTATTTCATGATATATCCTTTAAATTTTCTATTTTTATGTGTTTTCGTTACATACATAGCATATTTGTAACCGTATGTAATGTGTGTAGTTTCTTGAGTGTGTCTGTGTGTATACACTTTTATTAGGCTACAAGTGCTAAAATTTTACTGATGTGGGTACAATAAAAAATTTGGGGGGATTGGTGAGCTAGAGAAAGAATTGATACTAAATAATAAAAACAGTTGGAAAAAGCATGAGAGAGAGTGTGAAGAGGATTGTAAAGGCTCAGGATTGGGAATAACCACGGGGAATTGGTGGAAATGCAGGGAGGAGACTGTGGATGGAGCATGGAGAGCAAGAAAAGTGATGAGATGAGGCTGGAAAGGGTGTTTTGGAGAACAGATCAGAGGAGAGTGTGTCCTGAGGCTACAGCAGAAGGAGGCCAGTGGGAAATGATGGATCTTGAACTAGGTAGGTGGCATAGAAATGGAGGAAAGATATATGAAGAAGGATCCATCTATTTGTCTGTCTGTCTTTCTATCTATCTATCTATCTATCTATCTATCTATCTATCTATCTATCCATCCATCCATCTATCCATCCATCCATCCATCCATCCATCCATCCATCTCTGCATCTATCTATCCATCTATCAAAAAGGAAATGGTTGTCATGGTGATGAAGGGCAAGACCCTGGAAGGTAAATGAAGGAAGAGTCAGCATTTTGATCAAACAAGTTTTTAATTGTGTAGTAAATTTAAAGCTAAAAATAAAAATTGACGTATAAATATTATTTTATTATAATTTTTAATTTTCCTTATAATTTCTGATTCTTAATCGAGTAACTTAAAACACTTCAGTATTGAGTTTCTCACTGTATGAAGTTCTTAATTATCTGTAAATAAACACTTAAAGGGACTTGTCATTTTTTTTTAATAAAATGAGAAATTCTTTTGTATCCTCAATAAATCTATCCTCTAATTTATGGTTTTGCAAGAGCTGTTATGTGTTCTGTTTAATCCTATAAAAGTCTGTCTCATTCAGAGATGCATCTCAAAAGAAAGATACAGTACACACAGTCTTCACAGTTCCTTCTCTCCAAGTGTGTGTGTGTGTTTGTATTTATTCAAACTATTTTCCTTTGGACTTCTGAGATTTTGGTTTTAATCACTACCTTGACACTACTGCACAAAAGTGAAGGCAAAATGGAAAAAACTCTCCTCTCTTTTAAGTAGGGGGAAGGGCACTGTAGCTGTAGGGTTGCTGGTCAAAGGTCACCCTGCAATGCTATGTGCCATTGCCTGTCATGGAACACTGATGGGTGGAGCTAAAGCTTCAGAATCTTGAGATTGGAAGTGTGGCTCAAGAAGTATTCCTGGGAATTATGGTGTTTTTGTCCCTCGTTGATGTTGCACTGCAAACATTATGGAAGATTGCCAAAGCTTTACTTATAAAACACCCACGTTACTCTGAATCTCTGAAGAGACATTAAGACTGAGTCAACAGAAAGTCTTCATAAAAAAAAAAATTAAATAAGTAAATAAGTGAATAATCCAGGAAATCATAGTGAGAAGGAGTTTTATGAGCTTTGCAATATTGGAAGAAAGTAAAATTAGGTTCTGCAGTAGCAGATATTTAATTAAGTTGAATTTTAAAATGACAGGGATTCTGTGAATTTTGTGAGCATCATGTACTTGAACTGAAAATGTTTTCTTAAACTTCTTTCTATATTCAACATAAACTTAAAAAATGACTTTTGGGGACGTGCCTGTGGGATGGTGGTTAAGTTTGGCACACACCACTTGGGCAGCCAGGTTTGGATTCTGGGCGCAGACCTACGCCACTCATCAGCCATGTTGTGGTGGCAACCCACATACAAAGTAGGGGAAGATTGGCAACAGATGTTAGTTCAGGGCGTATCTTCCTCAGCCAAAAACAACAATAAAAACTCTCTGTAAAAAAAACAACTTTTGAAGATTATTTTGGAAATGTAGGATGTATTGATATAGTCTAGGGAAACGGAGGGTGCAGGATCCATTAGTTCAAATCTATCTGATTTCTTTGACTTGATGTGTTAATACAAAAGACATTAGAATTAATAGCTACCTCTCCAGATCTGGAGGACCTGGGTGTTAAGAGCCCTTAAACAGCCTCTGTCCCTCTAATGGGACAATATGGGACTAGGGCATAAGGAGTGAAAAGATGTAAGATTCATTATTATATCCTGTGAATCTTTGCAGTATAATACCACATAGCTAATTAGGGCAAGGATTTTTCAGTTAGGTATTGGAAATTTTGAAGTGCCCACTATCCTTTTTACTTTATCTTTTTTACTTTATGTCTAGAGATTTTTCATGTTAAACTTATATTAAGGGCACAGCAAGGTGAAAATAGAAAGAGTTATTATCTTGAAACAAAATTTTGGTTCATCCCGCAATTGTGACTTACCTACATTTTAAGTTTCAAGGTTTTTTTTTCCCTCCCACTTAGACCTCTCATTAGTGGTTCATGAATGGAGTCCTTTCTTAGTGTAATACAATTTTTTCATATCTGGGTTAGATGATTAGATACACTTTACCAAAGTCAAGTAAAAGGCATCCATTTGGGCAAGAAGAGGTAGAAGTAACTTAAGCCATTAAAACTTCGTTCTAATTATTCTTTGTTCTTGGCACCCAAATATCAAACAAGAATGGAGCATTTACTGTGCTGGAATCCCTATAGAATTTTAGGGTGGACAGCACACGTTAGAGATGACAAATAGATGAAAGTGTGTTACTCACGCCCACTATCCTCTCCTAGGGAAGTGGCAGTCATTGTTACTCAGATCTCGACTTTCTTTCCTCAGCTCCTGCTGAGCTTCAGACTTCTTAACACAGACACTACCAATAACAGAGACTTGGCATATGAATTAAGACACATCTGCCATTCCTTATCTCCAATGGGAAGATTGTAGTCTAAACCTTGTGTAAGAAAGGGAAAGGATTACGGCTATACAGAAACATTCTTTGGAGGCACTTATAACATATCAAGCCCAGGTGGGTGTGTGGTGCTAGAACTGTGGAGCTCTTTGACTATTCCATCTGCCAACCCAGTGATTTCACTGATCTGCTTGCTTTGTTCCCTTTCATTTCCTGTTAAATCTTGATTGGAGAAGATGAAAGGTTAATGAGGAAACCTGATTTTGAGCCATCTGGAAAGGTCTTTTGAGGGAGGAGATTCCAATTGGGGATCACCAGTGGTATTGTTTGGATTACATGAATTTCTTTATATTTTCTAGAAATTTTAATTTACTTACTGATTTAAATCATCAATATACTATTTCCTCTAAAACTTGCCATGTAGTATTAAAATATCACTTAATTAGAAAAAAAGGTCTGTGATTAAAAACAGTAAAAATAAAGTCATTGCCAAATTATATTAACAATCATTAAAATAACTTGTTTAAGAAAAGATGAGAACAGTACGTGTTTGGAAGCATCAGCTTGTAAAATCACTGTAGAGGACAATGAAATGGTGAGCTTCTAAGTGTAAGGATTAGAGTCTCCCCAAGATCATGGATAAAATATTCATAATTTGAGTAAATTCCTACAGATTCAGAAACAAAGTAGCCAGTCAGAGATTCAGACATGATTGTGATGAGAAGCAGTGTGGATTCTCTAGGAAACCCCTACGTTTGGGCCTCCCCCAAGCTTCCACCACCGTGACTCCATCATCAGAGCAAAGCAAGGAAATTTCCTCTTTCTCACTGTTTTTTATCACTCAGATTTTAAGTTCCTCCTTTTCTGTATCTCCTTTCTTTCAGAGTATCATTGATTATGACTTTGGCTTGGTGTTAACTTGTACACTAATATTTTGTACAAATCTTTCCACTGAGAACACAAAATGTAATTTCTGCAGGACACCAAAACTTCCCAGGGATGAGCCAGAATTGGGTAAAGTTGTTAGATGATGTCTTAGTTATCTATTACTGCATAACAAATTGCCTCAAAACTTAATGGCTTAAAATGACAAATATTTATGATGTCGTAGTTTCTATGGGTCAAGAATCTAGGTGCATCTTATCTGGGTGCCTATGCTTCAGGGGTTCTCACGGGTGTTGGCTGGGTGGCAGTCATCTCAAGGCTCGGTTTGGGAAAGGTGAGCTTCCATATTTACTCAGTGGTTATTGATAGGCCTCAGGTCATTACTGGCTGTTGGCCAGTTCCTTGCCATGTGGGACTTTCCATCAGGCAGTTACAACATGGTAGCTGGTTTCCCTCAGAGCAAAACAGCAAGACAGTGAGGGAGGGCAAACAAGACGGAGGCCACAGACGTTTTGAAATCTAATATCAGAAATGCCTCATCACTTTTGCTGTATTTTATACATTAGAAAGGAGTCACCAGGTCCAGGCCACACTCATAGGAAAAAGATGACAGAGGGCATGTAAGAATCAATGGGGGCCGTCTTAGAAGTTGTCTGCCACAGATGATATGTAATACATTTTAAAGCAGCAATTTATTTTGACTTTTTATTCAAATAGATTATTCTTTGAACATTATCAGAAAATTAATGGTCCTTTATTTTGTTTGTTAACGCTAAATAAAGCCTTTGGGAAGTAGATTATCTAATTCAACAATTAAATTTGGGTATATAGGAAGACATTTTTGCCAAGTACAATCAGGAGAAAAAGATTCCATATTTTTTCTTAAAATAATGTTAAAGGGGTTTTATTAGTAGAAAAAAAATCAAGTTTATTATTTTGGAATTTTTATTCAAAATAAAATATAATTTTTAAGGATTTGGGTATTTTAAAACATATTCACTGAAGTAATATAAAATTTTGTTTGTCAGCTAACTTCATCTTCTAATCTCTGCCAAGCGGTTTTCCTTTTTCTCTTCCTGTTTATTCAGTCTCTAGGAAAAAAAGAGATTTTCTGCCTTTTCTAATCTTAAATAACTTCTCAATTTAGAATAAAATTGCTCAAAAACAAATATTCTTTGTACTTCTGCATACGAAACTGAGTAACGATAGTCATTCTGAAAGAATAGACGATGATGAATAAATGTTTGACAGTCAAAAATCCTATATTTGGAAGATGGATTATCCTTCAAAAGAGAAATCAGTATAATACAATAGGAGAAGGGTGTTTACGCCACATTGCAAACAAGACCCGCTTTGTCAGCCATTATTTAGTATGACATCCAAAACATATCTGCAATTTTGTTCAAACGTCTTTACTAGATTTCTGGTAGTGGAAATCTTCAGAGTCCCCAAGATTTGAAGAATTTTTTAATGTTACATATGCTATTTTGTATTATATTCAAACATGCTTTGTTCAATAACTATAAGCAACTTCCTCCTGAGATGTATTTGATGAGTAATTCTCCTTTGTTTCAATAAGGTCACCTTAATGGCCAGGCGTGTTTTGACTGTATTATTTGCATTTAGCATGCATACCTGTTTTGTCTACATAGAGTAAGAAATTATTAGTATATTTCTAGTCATCGGTCAGCTTATGTTTTCTATATCATTTCCTCACGAGGTCTCAAATTAGTAGAAATTGTATGAAGAAATGAATTCCTCCAGACCATTGTAATTATCTGTTAAAATTTACTCTTTTTATGTTCCCAATCCTCCCTTTTAATTATCCAGCATTCTCTTCATTGCTAATAATTTCTCTGTCCACTTAAACTTTCTAATTATTTATTTGAAACTGTTTTCTATTAGAAGAAATCTATTTAAATCTAGATATACTTTTCATACATAATCTGGATTTAACTTTGTAAAAACAAAATATAATTATCATTCCTATCTACCTAGTGTTCTGTCTTTTGGAAACTTAGTTCATGTGTTCACCATAAATCTGGAAATTGGACTGCTAAATTTGGCATTTGATAGTGATATAAAACAATATGAACCCAAAGACTATTCATAAGACTAAAAGAAAGTTAAGCCCATTCTTCAAGATCTTTATTAATACTTAATTTGGGACCAAGCAACAGTCCCAGAGAAGTGGAGATAAGGAAAGAGAAATATCTTGTTTTACTAATTTAAAAAAAGCCCAAGATCTTTAACAGAGAAAAAAATGGGATTGCACTTATGCAAAGGATGTAGTACTTTGAAAAAATAAGATTAAAAAAAAACACTGAAAATGTGGCATGTTTTTATACAAGTAAACTTTGTCATGAAAACTTAGAATCCTCAGTTTCTAGTATCTGAAATTGCCAGGACATGTATTATCATACCTATGATAAGGTCTTGTTTACTTAAAATGTAACCAAGTAAGGTGAGGAACAGGAGCACACCTAACCGTGCTCATGGAGTGGAAGCTACTGTTTCTCAGGATTCAGAAGGTTTTATGGTCATTGAGTCATGTCTGGCAGGCCCCAGGGCACATGTGGGGATCAGTACCAGCAGGACACGGCGGTGTGGGAGGCCGCACTCGGGTAGACTTGTTCTGAGCCCCCTGATGAAGCAGCAGCGCTGTCAGCAGCCCCAGGTCCCTCTTCTCTGCATCCCAAGACCAGAAGAAAGCCACAACTGTCTCAGAAATGCTTTTGTGTGCTTTTATGTAACTTCATAAATTTCCAAATGTTTTGTGCTCAACCCAAACAGAATATATTTCTAATTTACAATTGCTGCTCTGTGAGATGGTGGCCAGTTTTCCATGCCATAAAATGGTACATCAAGATTTGTAGGCAGTTCTCATTGTGAACATAGTGCATTGGGACAAGCATAAATGATACCATTAAAGATTCATTCCGCAACCCTCACTAGAGTTTTATCCAGCTACATGGCATTACTTTTAATACAGATTTAGAATATATTTTTTCTTTCCTTTGGTTTTATAGCTTAAATATTTGTGGTTTGTTTGGTTTAGTACCTGTTTCTAAGTTAACTGTTCAAGATGGAACACCTCCCATTTAAATTTCTTCTCAGCTATTTCTCCAGAGTCTCATTAAAAGAAATGCTTGTGAGCATTTCCTTAAAAGTGAGTGTAGCTCATCTCTGCTCACAACCTTCTCAGAGAATGAGACCTAACACTGAGCTAAGTTGAGCTGCTGTCTCTCAAACCATTCCCGGAGCATGAAAATTCATTTAATGATTATATTTAACGAAAGACTTTTGGTTGGGATACAAAGTTGTGTTTAAAAAAAGAGAGAGAGACAAAGGGTTAAAAATTAATAATATTAATAAAGTTCTGTTTGTCAAAAATGAGAGACTGCCTTCAAGGGATATATAATTTGTCTACTACTTTAGGTGCTAGCAAATGTACCAGAAAACTACATTTGCTTTGGCTGTACCACACTGTAGCTTAGCCATCTCAGAGCTGAGAGTTGCCTGAACATATTTACTGCAGAAAACTTTAGGGTCTTCCAAGCTTTTATTTTTTCAAATGTAACTATTGTTTCACCCAGTATAAAGTACTTATTAGCCTCTCTCTTGATTTTATCTTTAAAAATTCTATCAGCCATTTTTGGGTCACAGATTCCCATGATTATTTGATTAATCCATTCATTCAACCAATTTTTTTTTTTTTTTTTGCTGAGGAAGATGTGCCCTGAGCTAACATCCATGCCAGTCTTCCTCTATTTTGCCTATGGGTCTCTGCCACGGCGTGGCTGCTGATGAGTGCTGTAGGTCCACACCCAGCAACCGAACCTGGGCTGCCAAAGCAAAGCATGCCAAACTTAAGCACTGACCGGGCCATTGGGCTGGTCCCTCAACCAACTTTTTAAATGTGTAAGTCAGAAAACTTGAAAGCTGATTATCTTCTCCCCAGAAAAACTAATTTGCACATAATAGTATATACACAAGCTTTGTCTACAATTTCTGGGATTTATAGGTCCTCTTCAGACCATCCAGGCATCTCTCAAATTAAGAACACCTGTTCCATTTCTTCTTTCTCTTCAGCATGTAAATACATTCTAGAGTGACTCTCCCCTAGTTAAAACAAACAACACAAAAATATTCCATAATTTGAATGCTTTAGACTCTCGCATAGTTAAAACATGCGTTCTTCTTTGAACATTCGTTGTCTTCTAGTCACTACTCTATTTCCTTTCTTCCTTTCAATAGTATAATCACTTTTTCTGGTTTCCCACATCTTATCTGTTCCTCAGTCCACCACCTTCTGGCTTCTGTCCCATTGAAATTGCTCTCCATCAGATCACCAAATAACTTCCCAGTTTTTGACAGTAAAGGGCACTTTTTAAATCTTTATCTTACTTTTTCTTTCTCCAGCTTTGAACCTATCCATGGGAAGAAATAAAACAAAATGCTGTCTAGGTCATCTCAACTGCTCCTTCTTGATTTTTTTTGTGTCTGATCGTTTTGACACTGCTTCCTGGCATCTCATTATCGTTTTTCGCTCCCTGTATGTCCTGGATGAATGCACATAGGCTGATGGGCTCTCACATCTCTATTCCTAACTAAGAGGGCTCTGAGTACTAAACTCTAACAATTACTGTCTATTTTCTCTTGGCAGTCTCCAAGATATCTCAAAATCAAAATTTCAAAATTAAACTCGTCTTCACCAAAAAACATATTCTCCCCTGTATTTTGTGTCTCAATCAGAGACCTCTCTGCAAACTTAGTTATATATAATACAAAAACCTGGGAGTCATCGTATGCTCTTTCCTCATTCAACACATCTAATTAGTGACCAAGTCTTGTAGACTCAAACTCTTTCATATCTTTCTACTTTCCCTTTGACCCCCATTTTAGAAATATTTATGGTGTAGATCTGTAAAGGAATGAAAGAGAAGAAAGATTTCCAAAATGACTTCCATGTATATAAATAATCTAAATTGATGCTGCAGTCTTGAGGCAGAATTTCTTTTTTGGAAAATATCAGTTTTTGCTTTTTTGGCCTTTCAACTGATTGGATGAGGCCCACCCACATTATTCAGTATTATTGAGTATAATCTTCTTTATGTAAAGTCAACTGATTGTAGATATTAATTACATCAGCAAAATACCTTCACAGCAACACCTAGATTAGTATTTGATTAAGTAATTGACTACTGTAGCCTATCCAAGTTGACACATAAAACTAATCATGACAAGTGAGAATAATTCACCAGCTTCCAGCACAGATTTGACCCACCTGGGGTCGCTATGTTATTATGTCCAGTAGATTCTTCTTAGTTGTTCTGAGGGGTACGGTGGGAGGAGAGAGGACAAGGATTGAATTTACAGTCTCTATAAATGATATGTGATCTTTTGATTTCTTTGTCATTACAATCTCAAAGAAAAGTAACCTGATTAGTGAATTCACATGAAATTACTTGTGCCTACATGCGTTACTCTCTTTCAAGAGTGTTTGCAGCGTAGGAGACTAGCAGACAACAAGGAGGAGTCCTGAGTGTATGAATTTAACACTTTCATAATAGGCTGCTCTGCTTAGATCGCAACATGTAACGATCTACTCTGCCTACATTTGGGGTTAGGCTGGTGGGGCACGCTCATCTCACCTCCAGACTCAGCAAATTTCACAGCAGCAAATCAGTAGCTTCATGGAAGGGAAGTGAGCCCAAAAGCATTGTAATTGATAATGACGGGGTCATTAAAACCCAGCGGTGAATGGACAGTTGGTCATCAGCATGCTACAAGTAAAGAAGGAACAAGTTGAAAACATGGTGTAATAAAAGAAAGGTACAGCTTGAATGTTGTGAGGATGATTACATTCAGCTCGTGATTTTTTTGTCAATTTGTTTGACTTTTCTGTTTTTCCTCCTGGTACTTGAATTGTCTGCTTTTTCCTTAAAGCTGTTAAGGCTTGAGAAAGAAAACAACATAGGCATTTTAATTAACTTAGATGCAGTGTTTGCTCCAAAAGTAGTCAGTGAAATAACGTGGTCTCCTCTGTATTGGCAGCAGCAGTTTCAAAGGGTCTCCTGGAAGAATACGAGAGGCTTAAGTTTAAACTAAAAGTAACACGACAGTTACAAGCTCTGCATTCATGCTGTGTTCCAAAGCTTTCTCTATTTCAATTTCCCTTCCTTTTAGAATAAGTAGGGAGGAAGAGAATAAATAATATCTCGTGGAAGGTTTCCTCCTGCGGGACTCCATCTTTCTGCCATGAGCTACTGCACGTTCCCTTGTCAAAGGACATAAATGCAGACCTCCAGGGGAATTTTAAAGAAAAAGATCACCAGAAAGGTGACACTTCTAGAAATAGTATCGTGGTGTTCGCTCATTAGCCTTGGCTGGTGCTGAGCTGTTCCTCTTGAAGAATCCCTCTCAAAATCCTGCACTTCTAAACTTGGCATCATAAAAGTCAGTGGAAACTCTTAACTTGAAAACAATTTATATTCTCTTACTATCTGACCGGCATTAGGAGTAAAGGATGCAGAAAGCAAAGAACCTAATTTACCTTACTTACCCACTATTTTCAGTTGCTCTTTCCTGCTCCTTTTCTGTTGATCTTTGTGGTAGGGCCTCTTAGATGGCCCCCAATGATCCTGCCTCTTGGGATAAACATGCTTGGGTAACTTCTTATCCTTGTCTGTAGACTGGACCTCATTACTCTTTTCCAGGGAAAAGCAATGTGGCAAAAGTGATGGGATGTCACTTCCAAGATTAGGTTATGAGGGGCAGGCCTGGTGGTGCAGTGGTTAAGTTAACGTGCTCCGTTTCAGCAGCCTGAGGTTCGCAGGTTTAGATCCTGGGTGCGAACCTAGCACTGCTTTTCAAGCCATGCTGTAGCAGCATCTCACATGAAAAATAGAGGAAGACTGGCACAGAAGTTAGCTCAGTGACAATCTTCCTCAAGCAACAATAGGAAGATTGGCAACAGATGTTAGCTCAGGGCCAATCTTCCTCAGGAAAAAAAAAAGATTAAGTTATGAAAGCTGTGGTTTCCATCTGAAGCACCCTCTGTCTTTCTTTAAGTGGCTCACTTTGAGGGATGCCAGCTGCTGCCTTCTGAGCTGTCCTGTGGAGAAGCTGATGTAGCAAGGAACTGGTATCTCTGGCCAACAGCCCACAGATTTGGCCTGACAGTCTCAGGAGGGAGGTCAAGAATGTATCCCACCCCTCATGGAGGCTTGAGATGACTGCAGCTTAGTCAACACCTGGACTGTAGCTTTGTGAGATATCTTGAGCTAGAGGACCCAGCTAAGCTGTGCCTGAACTCTTGACCAACAGAAGCTGTGAGATAAATATTTGTTGTTTTAAGCTGCTAAATTTGGGGGTAATTTTTTATTCAGCAGTAAGATAACTGATATACATTATGTAATACAAAAAAATACATTATTTTTCCAAGAAACTCAGTGTGTTTGCTTCTACCTGGCATAAAAAAGAAGAAAGAATAGGCAGATCTCCAGATATTTTGATCAATTTAAATAAGCTAGATTATTTCGCTTCAAAGAATATGCTCTTTTTAATACTGCTCAGTTTCACTGTCTTCATTGATTAAGTTAACTTAATGAGAATCAAATTTCCTGCTTTACTTTCTGATGGCTTATGTACAGAGGCTATACAATCCAGAATCCTTTTCTTTTTTTTGCATTTAATGTAATTATTCAGAAAAAGCAGAAATTTGTCTAAAATTTCTAAAAAGCAGAAAGACTATTTAAAGGGGTGTTAAAAGAAATGTTAATGTCATTAATATGTTTGGAATAAAACATTTTTGAATATGAAAACACACAGTAGAAAAATTTTCAAAGATAAAGGCTTTAGTGAGCAGAGTTTCCAGGAGAGTCATTTGTGAAAACATAAGCCTGAGATAACGCACATATAATCATGCAAGTGAGTAGAAAGAAGGAGAATTGGACTATTAGAAATTATTACCATCATGGTGGCATAAGTGATGGAATCTGGTAATGAAGTTAGTAATATTTACATAGCACAGTTAATAGTAATATATTTTTTCCAGTCTTATTGAGAAATAATTGACATACATTACTGTATAAGTTTAAGGCATACACCATGTTGATTTGATTCCCACAATAGGTTCAGCTAACATCCATCTTCTTATATAGATAAAATAAGAAGAAAAGAAAAAAAGTTCTTATGATGAGAACTCTTAGGATTTACTCTCTTAACAACTTTCCTCTGTATTACACAACAGTGTTAGCTATAGTCATCATGTGGTACATTACATCCCTAGTACTTATTATCTTATAACTGGAAGTTTGTACCTTTTGACCACCTTCCTCCAATTCCCCTTGCCCCCACCCTCCACTTCCGTTAACCATAAGTCTGATCTCTTTTTCTTTGAGTTTGTTTGTTTTTAGATTCCCCATATAAATGAGGTCATATGATATTTGTCTCTCTGTCTGACTTATTTCACTTAGCATTATGCCTTCAAGGTCCATCAGTGTTGTTGCAAATGGTAGAATTTCCTCATTCTTTTGGCTGAATAATATCCCATTCTTTATCCATTCATCCATTCATGGACACTTGGGGAGTTTCCATGTCTTGGCTATTATAAATAATGCTGCTATAAACATGGAGGTGCAGATATCTTTTTGAGTTAGTGTTTTCATTTCTTTGGATGTATTCCCTTAAGTGGAATTGCTGGATCATATGATAATTCCATTGTTAATTTTTTGAGGATCCTCCATACTGTTTTCCATAGTGACTGTACCAATTTACAGTTCCACCAACAATGCACAGGGTTCCCCTTTCTTCGCATCCTGGCCAGCATTTGCTATCTTTTTTCTTTTTGTGATGGCCCTTCTAACGTGCGTAAGGTGACTAGATAATACATTTGAACATTTATTACTTCCTCGTCATTGTCATAGTTAATCTTTACAATAAACCTCTGAGGCATATGCTATTATTATCATCATTTTACAGACGGGAAAATGGAGATTAGGAATGGCAAAGTGATTCATGTAAAATCACAGAGTAAGTTGCAGAGCAAGTGCTCAAACCTATTTTTCCTCTTGTTTTAGGGTATACAAAAGTTAAGTGGATTTTAATTGAACTCATGATAACTGAAATATTCTGCAATTATTTAGAATAGGACTGTGATCTTTTCATTTCCATATTTGTCCTAGTCTAGGTGAAATGAGTCCATTAAGTGAAATTTGTGTTGATCAATCATATCTTTATATCTGAGAAAGGGCTGATCCAAATTCCTTCTGGATAGAAGGTAAGAGAAACAGAATTAAACACTCTGAGACCAAGGAGGATATGCCATGTGACATCACACCCATCTTTTAAGGCAAAAATTTAAATTATTCTTTTAAGTAAAATCTTATGCTCTTTTAAAAAATCAGAAAACCAGGAGTGACATCAGCAAGATGGAAGAATAGGAAGCCCAGATGTTGTTCCTCTACCAAGACACTGAATTGATAACAATATTTGGTACAAAAATCTCTTATTAGAATTCCAGAAACTAGTTAGGAAATTGCAGTACTTCAAGAAAACTCAAAGCCAAGAACAGCTGCATTGAAACTGGTAAGAAAAGCCATTTCAATTCAACCACATTAGCCCTTACCCCAAGTGGCACAGCTCAGTGCAACCAGGAGAAAAACACAACTCACAGCTCCTTCCTTGGGAGGGAAAGAGAAGAGTATAATGCTTATCCAATGTTCTTGCTCTTCAGGGGGGTGCACAAAAGACTTCTTTCTGTCTCACCTGACTCAGAACAGACAGGGAACAATACACTTTGGATGGGTATGGGCAGATGAGAACAAGAGAGCTCAGTAGTTTGTTGCAGCACCAGAATACCTCCAACCAGTGCAGATAGAAGCCAACACACCCCAAAGTAATCAGGAGAAAGTGCCTGGTTTGTGAGAAGAAAGAAAAGACTGGAATGTATGACCAAAGTTCAGCTTTTCAAGGGGCTTCTTGCAAAACTGGGTTTCTGTCTCAGCTGGCTTAGAGTGCTGATGGAACTGGAATACTTTGAATGCCTTGGGGTTATGGAGAACAAACAAGAGCTCAGTGGCTCTTTGCAGCACTAGAGAACCTTCAGAACCACAGACAGACACTAGAGACAGCAAGAGGTTATAAGCTCCTAAAAAAGAAACCAACAACCTCTCAAATAGGTATATTACACTCACAAGCTCAGAAAGACACATCCCCATAATCCCCATAAAAGTTTTGAAAGTCTCCTGGAATCTCCAGCCAGGATGATTGGTGAAGGTCTTGCTCTGTATAATCCCAGTCCACAAAGACTGGAAGAGGTGGCTCTTTTCTCCAATGCACAAATCACAACCAATAAATAATGACACATAAAGAAACAGGGAAACATGGCCCAATCAAAGGAACAAAATAAATCTCCAGCAAATGATCCTAAAGAAAGAAAGATCTATGAAGTAACTGTTAAAGAATTCAAAATAGTCACCTTAGAAATCTCAATGCACTACAAGAGAATACAGATAGACAGCTAAATGAAATCAGGAAAACAATGCATGAACCCAATGAGAAGTCCAACAAAGAGATAGAAACCATAAAAAAGAATGTTAGGCCACAAAATAAATCTTAACAAATTTAAGAAGATTGAAATCATATCAAATATCTTTTCTGACCTGAATGATATAAAATTAGAAATCAGTAATGGAAGGAAAATTTATAAATATGTGGAGATTAAATAACACATTCCTGAACAACAAATGAGTCAAAGAAGAAATTACAAGGAAACCAAAAATTATTTGAGACAAATGTAAATGGAAAAACAACATGCAAAACTTATGAGATGTAGCAAAAGTAGTTCTAAGAGGAAAGTTTATAGTCGTAAATACCTACATTAAAAAAGAACCAAAAGACATAAAAAAAGTTAACTTTTTACCTTAAGGAGCTAGAAAAAGGACAAACTAAATCCAAAGTTAGCAGAAGGAAGGAAATAATAACTATTAAAGCAGAAATAGAATAGAGAATCAAAAAATAGTAGAAAGAAAATCAATGAAACTAAGAGTTGGTTTTTTGAAAGAGACTAAGAAAATTGGCAAACCCCTAGCTAGACTAAGAAAAAAAGAGAAGATTCAAGTAAATAAAATGAGAAATATAAGAGGATGCGTTACAGTTGATGCCGTAGAAATAAAAAGGATCATGAGAGACTGCTGTGAACATTTATATGCCAACAAATTGGATAAGCTGGAAGAAATGGATAAATTTTACAAATATGCAATCTACCAAGACTGAATCAAGAAGAAATAAATAATCTGAACAGACATATAACTAGTAAGAGGATTGAATCAGTAATCAAAAAACTCCCAATGAAGAAAATCCAAGATCAGATGGTCTCCCTGGAGAATTCTGCCAAACATCTAAGGAAGAATTAACACTAATGCTTTTCAAACTCTTCCAAAAAATTGAATAGGAGAGAACACTTCCAAACTGATTCTTTGAGACCAGCATTATCCTGGTACCAAAATCAGACAAAGATACTACAGGGAAAGGAAACTACAGACCAAAGTGTCTGATGAATATTGATGCAAAAATTCTCAACAGATATTAGCAAACTGAATTCAACAGCACTTTTAAAGGGTCATATACCATAACCAAGTGGGGTTTACCTCTGGAATGCAAGGATGATTCAATATATGAAAGTCAATCAATGTGATACACCAAATTATCAGAATGAAGGATAAAAACCACATGATCTGTATCTCAATTGATACAGAAAGAACATTTGACAACATTCAACACCCTTTCATAATAAAAACACTCAAGAAATTAGGAATAGAAGAAAATTACCTCAAGAAAATAAAAGCCATTCATGAAAAGTCCACAGCTAACATCATACTCAATGGTGAAAAACTGAAAGCTTACCCTCTCAGATCAAGAACAAGGCAAGCTGCGCACTCTTACCACAGCTGTTCAGCATGGTAGTCCTAGCCATAGCAATTATACAAGAAAAATAAAAGGCATACAAATTGGAAAAGGAGTAAAATTATCTTTGTTAACAGATGACATATTATATGGTGAAAACCCTGAAGATTCTGCAAAAAACCTGCCAGAACTAGTAAACAAATTCATCAAAGTTGTGGGATACACAATCAACACACAGTGTCAGTTGTGTTTTTATACACTAACGAACAATTTAAAAAGGAAAGAAAGAAAACATTAACATTTACAATAGCATCCAAAAGAATAAAATACTTAGAAATAAACTTAACTAAGGAGGCAATGCTTGTGCACTGAAAACTGTAAAACATTTCTGCAAGATATTAAAAAAAAATAAATGGAAATATATCCCAGGTTCATAGGCTGAAAAGCTTAATATTGTTAAAAATCCATACTACTCCAAGTAATCTACAGATTCAATGAAATCCTAACGAAAATCTCAATGGCATTTTCTTTTAGAAATAGAAAAAAATCCTAAAGTTCATATGGAATCTCTAAGGATCCCAAATAGCCAAAACAATCTTGAGAAAGATAATCAAAGCTGGAGTCATCACACATCCTGTTTTCAAAACATATTACACAACTACAGTAATTAAAACAGTATGGTACTAGTGTGAAGACAGACATATAGATCAATCATATATTGGTATAGAATAGAGAACTCAGAAATAAACTCTCATATATATGGTCAAATGATCTTTGACAAGTGTGCCAAGGCTACACAAAGGGGAAAGGATAGTCTCTTCAACAAATGGTGTTAAGAAAGCTGGATATCAACATGCAAGAGAATAAAGGTGGACCTGTCCCTTAAACCATATGGAAAAATTAACTCAAAATGGATTAAAGATCCAAGTGTAAGACCTGAAAATATAAAACTCATAGGAGAAAACATAGGGGAAAGTCTTCATAACATTGGATTGGGCAGTGATTTCTTGGATATGAAAACAAAAGCACAGACAACAAAAATAATAAATGGGACTACCTCAGACTTAAAAACTTCTACACAGCATACAAAACAATCAAGAGAGTGGAAAGGCAACCTACAGAATGGAAGAGAATGTTTGCAAACCATATATCCGATATGGGACTGATCTCTAGAATATATTGAGAACTCCTACAATGCAACAAAAAACCCAAATATTCAAATTTAAAAATGAGCAAAGGATTGAATAAACATGTCTCCAAAGGAGATATAGAAATGACCAACTGGCATATGAAAAGATGCTCAGCATCACTAATCATCAGGGAAATGCAAACAAAAATCATAATGAGATATTGCCTCATGTCACATCCATCACAATGGCCACTATAAAAATCCCAGAAAATAACAAGTGTTGGCGAGGATGTGGAGAAATTGTTACCTTTTTGTCCTGTTGATAGGAATGTAGAATGATGTAGCTGCTGTGGGAAACAGTATGGGGGGGCTCTCAAAAACCTGAAAATAGAGTTATCGTATGATCCAATAGTCTCACTTCTGGGTATATATCCAAAAGAATTGAAAGTGGGATCTTATAGAAATATTTTCACTCCCATGTTCATCGCATCATTGATCATGATAGCCAAGATATGGAAACAACCTAAGTGTCCATCAATGGATGAATGGATAAAGATGTGGTGTATATATACATTGAAATATTTATCATCCATGAAAAAGAAGGAAATCCTGCATATGCTATCATGGAGGAAACGAAGCTATTATGCTAAGTGAAATAAGCCAATCAAAAATAGGCAAATACTTTATGATTCCACTTATATGATGTATCTAAGGTAGTCGAACTCTTTGAAGTAGAATTGTGATTTCCTAGGGCCAGGGACAGGGACAGAGAATTGCTGTTCGATAGATATCGAGTTTCAGTTCTGCAAGATGAAAAAGTTCTATAGATCTGTTGCACAACAATGTGCTTATAGTTGTCTACTGTACTATACATTTGAAAATGGCTAAGACGAAAAATTTTATGTTGTATATTTTTTACCACATTTAAAAAGAAACCAGCAAAGCTACCCAACCTTATATATTAATTCAGATGCCAGTCCCCTCTTTCTCTGAGCTTTCTCATCCTAGTGATGGTAACATTTTGCTTAACGCTTAAGGCTTCGTTAACAGAAGCACCAAGTATTCTGTTGGAAAATGCCTGGTTTTGAAGTCAAAAAGACATGAGTTTGACTTCTGGCTCCTCTAGAGTTCTTTTATATGCTCTTAGAGTTTCTTCTACAAAATAGAAATAATGCTTAGGGTATATGGTCATCGTGAAGTTTAAATGAAACATGGAAAACAGTAGTTCTTTTAAAATCATCCTATATTATAAGTATGTGAATTAGTCTTCCTATAACTTTGTAAAAATAATTTAAATTCCCCTAAAATGGCTGAAATTTCTTTCTAAAACTTTTTGGAATCAGAGCATACAAGCAAGTGTTTTGCCTCTCTGGCTGACTCTACTATTTGAATCTGAACATTAAATGTACAAAAAAGTGTTTTGTACTTTGAGAATGTTTTAACCCTATAGAACACATCTTTTTTTAAAAACATTAATCATTAAAAAATCCATGGGGTGTACTTGCGCTGCTGTAGTCCAGTGATTCTCAACTGGAGGTGATTTCGCCCCCCAGGGGACACTGGTAATGTCTAGAGACGTTTTTGATCATCACGACCGGAGAGGTATGTGCTACTGACATCTAGTGGTAGAGGCCAGGGATGATCCTAAAGATGCTACAGAGGGGCTAGCCCCTGGCTGAGTGTTTCAAGTTCCTGTGCTCTGCTTTAGCGGCCCAGGGTTCGGATCCTGGGTGCGGACATGGCACGGCTCATTAGGCCATGTTGAGGTGGCATCCCACATGCCACAACTAGAAGGACCCACAACTAGAATATACAACTATGTACTGGGGGGATTGGGGGAGAAAAAAAGCAGGGGAACAGAAAAAAAGAAGATTGGCAACAGTTGTTAGCTCAGGTGCCAATCTTTAAAAAAAAAAGATGCTACAGAGCACAGGACAATCCCACACAACAATTATCCAGCCCCAAATGTCAATGTGTGGCTCTTGAGAAGCCCTGCTTTAGATGTCACCATGTAAAGTACTCTCTTTTAGATTAAACCGCTATTGGAGCCTAACCACTAAGAGGCTATAATGACTACTATGGGACCCTATCCTGTGCTCTTTTCCCTCCATTCTCCATCTAACTTAAGGAGCTTATCTCCAGTATCCCAAAAGACTACTCCATCCTTTTATGTCTTAAGTCAAAATTTATGTGGAACCACTGTGGAAACTTATGAGACATGACAGACTGCAAAGGCATTAATATGCTCCTGACACCAGCTATAAATCTTCATCTCATCTGCTGCTGACAGTGCTATCTCGAAGAGCCTGAAAGAAGTAGACTCCTGAGTGAAAAAACAGCTGTCTTAGGATCAACCTAGGTGATATAGAGGTAGTGCTGCCTTGCAGGGGAAGGCATTTTGAGAGCTTATCTTCTGCTGCCTTCACCTCCAGGTGAAGTTTATGCTGTCCTCCTTCCTTACAGATTTCCGTCATTTTTTTTACTCTCAAGCCTTAACACCACACATGATCTACTTGTTCTATTATAAAGGTCAGTCTAAAGTTACAACAATATGGTGCATGATAGCTTACTTTCTTGGTGCTTTTAGGTTGATTCTTTCCCCAAAGTTATACTAACTTAGGCCATGGAGAGATTTTTAATTGATGATAATTAGCGTATGTCTGGAACCTTGAAGTGGAAGCCCAGTCAGTGATGTGCAGCTTCCTGAGCCCCAGTTTTCATCCACATAGCCTAACCCCTGAATGAACCTGACTCAAAGGATGCCACAATTAGGTCCTGGGATACAGGAGAGAGGATGGATGAATGCAGAGCATGGTCAAACTGTGCTTCCCTCATGCAAGCTGCATTCATAGCTGGGGAGCAAAGTGGAGAAAAATTGTTTTAGCCACATCCTCTGTAATTTGATTCTAAGAAGGAAAAAATTGGGTTGTAAAGGATGCTTGAATATTTGGGAATAAATAGTACTTTATTTAACTGTGGGAAGTTTAAACAGGTTATTGCAGGCCTGATTGAGGTCAACAATAAACTAGGGTCCTCATTGCCATTTGGAAAATCTAGGTGTGTGATTTCAATTTCCAAATTCCTCCCACCCTTTACTGGACGTTCTGAAGGGGAATAGTCAATGATTATTTTTCTGATTATGTTCTTTCAATGAAGTTGCTGCATTCACACAGCCACTTGATCAGTTGTATGGTAATTCTCTGAATGTCAAAGAGATTTGAGGAGAAGGAATTAGTATCTTTTAGAAAAGCATACTTTAATCAAATTAAATGAGAAAGAGGTATTTTGGTAACTATGTCTACTTCTGAAATTTACATTTATATTTAAAGAGTGTACTGTGCAATCAGAATTCTAACGTCATTCTCCCAGTGCAAAAATGACTTTTTAAAATTTGTTTGCTGAAGCTGAACAGCCTTGAAGGGAGATGAAAAGGTAGCCAATAAATTCAGTGTCTTACTGAGAGACAGCAAATACTGAATATCACTATCCTAACAAATCTTAATGAAAAGCTAAATCTACGTGTGAACAGAGGGAGTTGATTGGGAATAAATTTACTTCATAAAGACTAAAATCAAGTGGTCATACAGTACTGTTTTGTCAAGTTTGGAAAAGCTTTCTCGTTAAAAAGAAGAGAATTCTCTTGTACTTTATCTTCACTCTTGCACAAGGGCCCTGAAAAGGTTTTGTTACCAGCAGCATGACCTGATGTGGGCAACTGGAGAAAAGGCACGAGTAATTGAGGCTCAGAGCTGAACACATCTCACCTTTCACACAAAAGCTGGTGTTATAAGTGAAAATGGTCCCCAGAGTCTTCCTGCACTACAGTGCCCCCAAAGAATTAATTATAGTGTCTGACTTAAGGATGTCTTTGGGATGGGAGAGCACATCCTTTCAGACCTGTGTCGTCTCAGAAGCATATTAGTGCTTAAAATGGCATGTGGAGAGCTCCATAAAATGGCATGCTCCATTTTAGGAAAATATGTACACTGGCCTGTAAAACATTTTTAAACAAATAATTTAGTATCTTCTCTAGGCTAAAGAGTAAATTATTGATCCAAAGTTTGCTGCTAAGTCACCTGAAGTTCATAGGCTTGTACATCATCAAACTGAACTCTCTATTTAAGTTTTGTAGATATCATTATTGTCTTCAAAACAGGATAAATACTTTTTTTATGGGCACACACGTGGTTTTCTTTTTTGTTTTTAAATAGCTATCTGAGGTTTAGGATACTTTTTTTTAACCTTTGTCATATATAAAACTTTGTAATTATATAAGCTGAAGTCCAGATGAAAATTAAATGGACATAAATGAAAACTGGATTAAGATTACTAACAGTTTAGCATGCATTGGATATGGGAGTTCCAAGGGATGGGCTAGCAAATTGTATACTTGTCTCCCACCATGTTTTTGAGCAAATTGAGAAATGAGGAATAAATAGGGATAAAACAACACCTTCACTGCAGCCGGGTTTGAGGGCTGGACTCTGGCGAATCTGTTAGTAAAGTGGGCTTTCTAATACCAAATCCCAGAGTTAGACATACCTCACCCCAACACGCCTGGACAGCTGAACCAATGGCTCAGATATGGAGGCAGGGTTCCGACCAAGAGGATGAAAGATACCACTGAATTGAGTATGCCTAAGTAGCTACTCTTTCAAAAATTACCAATCAAAAATGCCAGGTCACTGCCCCAGGACTAGAATGAGTCACAGTCAGAGAGAGGCCATGAATGTGCTTAGAGAAATGTGCCCAAACCAAATCAGATTCTTTATGAAATTCAGTTTTTTAGTTATTATTTGTATGCCAAGATATTTGTGTGTGAGTATTTTTTTCTTGTTAAGGAAAAAAAAAAACATTCCTGTGGGATGGCTAATATTCTTAGCCTAAACTCTTATGATTGTGGAATCTTTATCAAAATTCATATGAGGTTTCCCCTAGGAATTTACATGAAGGAAGTAAAACTATATTTATAGAGTTAAAAAATAAAATCAATAAATGTCAAATCAGAGTAGAAAAATGCAAAACTGCCATAAGGAGATAATGATAACCCAAATTGAATATTTCAATACAATTAAAGAAAGACTATGTTCATGACTGGGAGAATCAGCTAGTGATGGAGAGAGACTGAGGATTCTTTGGCTGGGTTAATTAAAGCACTGTCTATGGAAGGAGAAACCTTAGCAAGCAGACTCAGAAACTTGGGTGGTAAGACCTTTCCTCTGGTCCTATTAACCATTTGATTTCTCTAACTTCCATTGCTTTGAGCCAACTTTGATCCCAGTTTTGCTGCCCATGTGAGTCTGCTGAGGGAGATAATATTCTGTTCATGACACTTCAAGTTTGTTCAATACCTGTGAGAATAATTTCCTCATGGCATCAGATTTTGTCTTCCCTACATACAATGCCAATGAGAGACTGCGGCGATCATGTTAATGCCAGTATCCTGATCATGTGATAGTCGTATTTTCCTTGGAAATTAGTAAATTATCACTCCAGTTTTATAGATCCGTTCTTGTGAGCTTGTCTGAGGTGAGTCTGCCCCTGAGAAGTAGATACACTATTACTAGGCTGACCAAATAAAATTTCTGTGCATGCAAGGCTGAGGGAGAAAGGGGTAGCAAAGTGCGTCACATGATTGAAAAGATTAGACTGTGGAAAAATGAGATATAAAAGATCAGGTTATACAATGATTACAGAAATATAGCTGCATAATTACATGGGCACAATTCCAGAAAATTTCTAAAATATTCACTAAATGTTGCTACAACAAATTAGAAGAACATAAGGAAGCATGATCTGGTCATGCAAATTAGAGGAACATAAGGACATCAATTAAAAATTTGAAGACCTGGAGATCATTCCCAGGTATCTCGGAATTATTGGGAAGGTTAAAAAGACATGGTATCTCAATAGTAATGGAGGTATGATGCACAGTGGTACTTGATAGTGAGTTCGATTTAAAAAATAGACAATTGATTATAGAATGCTTCAGTTTTTTGGTTGGAAACTCACTTATTAACAGAAAGATAGATGCAACAAGAAGAATTCATTATCTTTGAGAGGCAACATGGCGTTGTAGAACATAAGGAAGATTTGAGAAGGAAGAAAAGGTAAAGGGAGATTTAAGAAAACAAATAGGAATGTAGTTGTGATAGAACTTCGCTTTAAACATGTGAAGTGCATATCACTGACAGTAATGAAATACTATCTGACTGGTGTTTATTGAACTCTTATTTATGGCTAGCACTGTAATAATTGTTTTATGTTATTTATCGTATTTAATTTTCATAACCTTATGAGCCAAGTGTTATTATTAGCTCCATTTTACAGACAAGGGAATGGAGGCTCGGAAGGGATGTCATTTGACCAAAGTTATATCACAAATAAACGGAGCAGTTATTTGAACCCAGTCTCTAACTCAAGAGCTCAAGAGCTTACCATGACATTTTATTACCAAAAATAGTAATAAAGAATATAGAGAAATATACCAGAGTTTGTGTTTTATGGGACAATGTATCAAATTCATTTTTATGCAAGAAACTTAACTTAGAAGACAGACTGATAACTGGATTTTGAACAATACTTTGAAAGATGGAAGCTATGCAATTTAGTAGATAAAAGCAAATAGTATTTTCTTTGTTTTGTAAAGTACAGACAATTTATCAGAGTCTTTTCAAGGAGAGGCAAAATTTAGGGAATAAATTGTACCAGATGGTTTTGAGTCTTGTGTTTGTCCTTGAAAACTATACATAGAAGGTCGCCAAGACAATATAGAGGAAGAAACAAACAAAAGTTTATGGTGCTTTCCTACAATTCTATAGTGCTTCATAATTTTCAATGAATTTTAATATATGTTTTCAAAGTAGATTCTGCAGAAGTAGATAGCTTGGATGTACTATTCTCATTGAATTATGAGAACAATGATGCTCAGAGAGATTAACTGACTTGCCTAAAATCATCCAGCCTCTAAGAGACAGACTTAGGGCCATTGCTCATGTGTCAGTTCTCTTGTAAAAGTACTGAACTGTCGAGTCATTATGTTCCATGGCTCCACAGTTTAGTGCAGGAAAAGAGGTTGGACTAAGGTGTGAAATCAGTCAGGCAAAATAATCATATCTGAGAATATAAAGTAGGAAGCATGGATAATTGAGAGGACATGGAGACAAGTGATTGCCGCCTAGTGACCTAGACTCCGGTATTGGATTCATGTTATAGATACTGTTCACTTTGTTTCCCTATATTTTCAGAAGACAAGGAGCTTTTTCTCGGGATTGGTTTTACTCATAGGCCCCTTGGAGGCTATTCCTAGGTCAGTTAGGGACAAGCTGCGCTCTACCTTTCTAGGGATAAGTTTAAATTATAGCATTCTAGCATTGTGAAGTTGTTAAGAGCATCAGCTTATTCATACCCAGCTGCCCCGCAAAGTGTTCCTGGTCAAGTTATATAACCTCTCTAAGCCTCACTTTCCTTATAAGCAACACAAGTATGAAAAACTAACATAGATTTGTCGTGAGGATAACATAGTATGATCTATGTGAAGTGCTTACTCCAATTACTAGCATAAAGAAGTGCTCAATAAATGGTAACTATAATAGGTAGTTATAGTCTTTTAGCAGAATACGAATACTGTCCATAGGAGTCAGTGAACTTTCTAACATGGCACTTTAGAGTTTCACTAAATTCTAGGAGCTCTAAGATATATCTGGAATCTTGCTTACTGAAATATGTCCAAATAGATATCCCAAAGACATATTACACTCAACGTTTCCAAAACTGAACTCATTTTCTTTCCCTTTGAACCTGCTCTTTGCCCTCACTTAAATGAATGCTACCACCATTCACCTGATTATACATATCAGGTGCCAGGTTGTAGCAAAGCATCCTTCATTTCCTTCACTAACAGTGTCCGATTGTCTATAGACTCTACTTCCAAAATGTTGATGAAATCCAAGCTCTCTTTTCCAAGCTCTCACTTTGGTTGAAGCATTTGCCATCTTTTGCTTGGACTACAGCAAAATTCTCCACTTGATCCTATTGCATCCAATCTTATTTTCCTCCTAATTGTTCTCCACACTGCTTCCAAAGTGATTTTTTGACAATAAAAATTTGATAATGTCATTCTCTTCCTTTTAAAATCCTTAATTAGCTCCCTATCTTCAGCTGGATAAAATTCAAGTTTCTTAGCCCATCATACAAAAGTTTTTTTGATCTGGCCTACTTTTGCCTCTCCAGTTTCCTCTCTCTTCATGGCCTCTCTCTCTCTCTCACTGCATCACGGTTGTTTATAATTCTGAGCCTTAGTTCATATGGTTCTCATCTTTCTGGCAAATTCATCCTGATCCTCCAAGATCAGGATGCTCAAGCATCTCATCTTCAGGGAAGCCTTGTCTGGCTGGCTCAGCGTTCCCTCCACTCCCTTCTCTCTCAGGTTCTGCAGGCCTTTTCTGTAGAACTGACCAAAACACATTGTGTGTCTACATTTGACCTCTGCCAGTAGATTGTGAGTGACCTGGGGGCAAGGACTCATTCCTATTTGGATTCACAAATTATTACCTGGCACTTACTAAATCTTCAATAAATATGTGTTCAGTAAGTGTATTAGTTGTCAGGACTCATTAGATAGTTCTGCTTCTGGATTGGTTAGATTAATGCAATTATTTTAAGAGAAATTAGTGTCCAGCGACACTTTTAACAGCTCTATTGAAGTATATTTAACATATAATAATTAGCATAGAGAAAAGTGTACCATTTGAAAAGTTTTGACATATGTATACACCCATGCAACAGTCACCACAATGGAAATAATGAATGATCCATCACCCTCAAAAGTTTCCTTGTATTCCTTGGTAATCCATCCATCTCACCTCTAAACCCCTCCCATCTCCAGGCAATCACTGATCTAATTAATGTCACTCTAGATTGAATTGTATTTTCTGGAATTTTATATAAATGGAATCCTACAATATGTATAGGGTTTTTTTCCCTGTTGAGCATAATTATTTTAAGATTCATTCATCTTTGTTATGTGTATCATTAATTCCTTCCTTTTTATTGCTGAGTTGTATTCCATGGTATGGACAATTTGTTTATCTGACAATTTGTTTATCCATTTACCTGTTGATGGATGTTTGGGTGATTTCCAGTTTTTTGACTATTACAAAGAAAGTGGATTTGAATATTTGTAAGTCTTTATGTGAACATATACTTTCATTTTTCTCTATTAAATATCTAGGGGTGGAATGACTGGATCATATGGTAGCTAGGTGTTTAATGTTTTAAGAAGTTATACAACTATTTTCCCAAGTGGTTGTACCATTTAACATAACCACCAGCAGCAGTGTATGAGAGTGCTGGTTCTTCTACATCCTTGTTAACACTTGCGATAGTCAGATTTTTAATCTTAGACACTCTAATAGGTATGTAGAAGTATCACATTAAGGTTTTAATTTGCATTTCCCGAATGACTAATGATGTTGAGCATGTTTTCAATGTGCTTATATGCCATCATATCCTTTTTAGTGAGGTAGTTGTTTAAATATTTTGCCTGTTTTTTTAATTGGGTTGTTCTATTTCTTACTAGTGAGCTTTGAAGGTTCTTTATATATTCAGGATAGAAGTCCTTTATCAGATATGTGATTTGCAAATATTTTCTTCCAGACTATAGATTATCTTCTGATTGTCCTAATATTGTCTTTCAAAAGACAGAAGTCCTTAATTTTAATGAAGTCTAATTTATCATTTGTTTCTTATGTATTAACACTTTTGGTTTTATATCTAAGAAATCTTCGCCTAATTCAAGAGCACAAAGTTATTATCTTACACTTGTTTTCTTCTGGAGGTTTTATAGTTTTAGGTTTTGCATTTAGGTCTATGATCCATTTTAAGTTAATTTTTGGATATTGTACAAGGTATGGATCAAAGTTGTTTTTTCTTTTTTTTCATGTGGATATTCAATTTTTCCAATACAATTTGATGACAGTGTTTTCCTTCCTTCACTCAATTGCCTTTCCATTCTTGTTGAAAACCAATAGTACTTTTTGAATATTCAAATAATTTTGCATTTCTAGAACAAATCCCACTTGCTTATGATGTATGATACTTTTATATTTTAAAAGTCAATTCACTAAAATTTTGGTTAAGTGTTTTGTATCTATGTCCACAAGGGGAATTAGTCTGGAGTTTTCTTCTTAGGAAGGCTTTTGGCTACAAATTTAATATCTTAAGTAGATTTAGGACTGTTTAGATAGTCTATGTCTTCTTTACTGAGCCTTGATTGTTTCTTTCTTTCATAGAATTTTGTCAACTTTATCTACATTGTCAAATTTACTGTCGTAAAGTTGTTCATAGTTTTCCTTGATTATCCTTTTCATGTCTATGGACCCAATAGTCACATCACCTCTGTTATTCTTGATATTGGTAATTTGTGGGCTTTCTCTCTTTTTGCTAGTCAGTGTAGCAGATTTTTCTCAATTTTAGTGATTTCTGAGAACCAGATTTTGGTTTCATTGATATTTTTGGTATCATTTTTTTTTCTGTTTCACTGATTTCAATTCTTATTTTTCATTCTTTCTTCCTTATGCTTAGTTCGGGTTTCATTTGCTTTACTTTTTCTAGATTTTTTTAAGTGTAAGATAAGATCTTTGAATTGAGACCCGTCTTTGCTAATGTAACTTTGTACATAACTTTGTAGTCAATGTAGCTGTTTAGTGATTTGGCTGCATCTCCAAAGTTTGATATGTTCTCTTGTCATTTTCATTTTATTCAAAATGCTTTGTAAGTTTTTTCTGTATTCTTCTTTATCTATAGATCATTTAAAGTTTGTCATATAATTTTCAAGTATGTGAGGGTTTTAAGTTATCTTTCTGTTATTGATTAGTAATTTAATAATTTCATTTCATTGTGGTCAGAGAACATGTTTTGTATATGAATTAAATCCTTTTAAATTCATTGCTACCTGTTTATGGCTCAGAATATGTTCTATCATGGTAAATGTTTTATGTGCACTTGAAAAAAGATATGCTTTTATTGTGTGGTGTGTTTTATAAATGTCAATAAGTTAGGTCAAGCTGTCTTTTGCTGTTCCGGATTTCTATATTTCTTGATTTTCAGTTTATTTGTTCTATCAATTGTTGAGAGAACGGTATTTAAATTTTTGACTATAATAATGGGTTTGTCTATTTCTCCTTGGCATTTTATCATTTTTTACCTTATATATTTTGAAGCTCTGTTATTAGATGCACAAGTGTTTAGAAGGTTGTTATGCCCTATAGATGAATTGACCCTTTTATCATTGTGAATTGACCTTCGTAAGCCTTGTTAATATCCTTTTGCCTAAGATTGACTTTCTCGGGTATTAATATAACCTCTCCAGCTTTTAAAAAATTTTATTAGCATGTCGTATCTTTTTGCCTTTAGGTTATTCATCTTTACATTTAAAAATGTATTTTATTGTAGAAAGCATATAATTGGATCTTTCTTTTTCATCCGTTTTGATACTTCATGCCTTATAATTGGTGGGTTCAGACCATTTTCATTAAAAAATTTTTTTAAATAATTTAAAATTAAACTGTATAGTTTAAGACAAATAAAAACTGTATGTCTTTAAGGTGTAAAACATGATGATTTAACATACATATATATATAGTGAACTACCTCCAACAATCAAGTTAATCAACAGATCCATCACCTCACATAATTACCATTTTTTTAGTGTGGTGAGAAAATGTGATTTTTGATATGCTTGAGTATAAGTCTATCATATTGATATTTGTTTTCTACTTGTCCTTTCTGTTCTTTGTTCCCTTTTCCATCTTTTTCTGTTTTCTTTTAGATTAGACTAGTATTTTTTATGATCTCATTAATCACCAACTTTGGCTGATTAGCTATAACTCATGTGTGTGTGTGTGTGTGTGTACATTTTAGTGGTTTCTTGAACTTATCACAGTCCATTTTCTCTTTATCATTGGTGTTAGGTAGCTTGATTTTGACGTGCCTTAGTGTAGTTTTCTTGACGTTTTTTTGTGCTTGGCATTTGTTGAGCTTCTTTCATATAGTGATTTATGCTTTTCATCAAATTTAGAACATTTAAGCCATTATTTCTTCAGATATTTTCATGTTTGCCCTTTTCTCTACTCTCTTTGGGGAACTCTAATTATGCTGATGTTAGGTTGCTTGCAGTCGTCCCATAGCTTGCTGATGCTCTGTTTGTTTTTATTTTAAACGTTTATTTTTTTGGTGTTTTGTTTTATATAATTTCTGCTCCGTGTTTTCAAGTTAATGAATGTATTCTTCTGCTATGTCTAAGCTGCTGTTAATCCTGTCCAGTTAATTTTTTGTCCCTGATATCGTAGTCTTCACTTCTATAAGTTTGACTTGGTTCTTTTCATATTTGCCAAGTCTGTACTTATCATATTCTCTTCTCTAGCTTCTTGAGCAAATAAAATACCATTATAACTTTTTTCCCTCTAATTATATCATTTGTTTCATTTTAGGGTCAGTTTTGATTAATTGATTTTTCTCCTCATTATTGGCCATATTTTCCCTGCATGTTTCCATGCCTGGCAATTTTCAATTAGATACCTATCATTATGACTTTTACCTAGTTGCATGATAAATATTTTTGCATTCCTATAAATATTTTCGAGCTTTGTTTTGGGACACATTTAAGTTACTAGGAAACAGTTTGATCCTTGGGGTCTTCCTTTTAAGCTTATTAGATGAGACCAGGATAACATTTAGCCTAGTCTGAAGTTTGCCCCACCAATGTGGCAAAACATATCTGAGAACTTTTCCTGATTCCCCATGAATTAAGAGGTTTTCTACTCCACTTGTGGGAACAGACACTGTTTCCATGCCTGTGTGAGCACCAGGGATTATTTTCTCTAGTCCTTTTGCATGGTTATTTCCCAGGCCTGTACAGCATCATGATATGCATGGGCTGAGAGGTTGTCAGCTGAGTAGTCCAAGGGAATGCTCTGAAGGTCTTAGTTCTCTGTGCAGCTCTCTCCTCTCCAGTATTCATCTCGTGAGCTCTAGACACCTTATCTCCAACTCTCAGCTCCATTTCTTCTGCTCTGGATGTCTGCCATGCTCTGCCTGAGTTGCCTAAACACTGGAGGCACTGAGGCCTAGAAACTCCTCTGGTAGTAATCCAGAACAATTGTAGCATCACCTCATTTGTTTCCCTTCTCTCAGAAATCACTGTTTTTTAATATCTGATATCTAATATCTTTAAAACTGTTGTTTTATGTATTATGTTACCTGTTTTTATTTATTTTTAGTTGCTGTAAGCAGAGGAATAAATCTTTCCTCTTACTCTGTCTTTGCTAGAAGCAGTAGCCCTCCCAATAACTTCTCTTTGTGATAAGAACAGATAACCTGAGATTTACTCTCTGAACAAACTTTTGAGTGTGAAGTGCAGTATTGTTAAGTGTAAGCACAATGTTGTACAGCAGATCTCTAGAATTTATTCATCTGGCATAACTGAAACTTCATACCATTGAACAGCCACTTCTCTTTCCCCTCCCATGAGCCCCTGGTAACCACCATTCTGCGTTCTGCTTCTAAGAGATTGACTATTTTAGATACTTTATAGAAGTGGACTCATGCAGTATTGTCCTTCTGTAACTTTTTTTTTTTCCCTGAGTAAGATTTGCCCTGAGCTAACATCTGTTACCAAGCTTCCTCTATTTTTGTATGTGGATTGCCGCCACAGCATGGCTGCTGAAGAGTGGTGTGGGTCTGTGCCTGGGAGCTGAACCTGGGCTGCCAGAGCAGAGTGCAGTGAACTTAACCACTAGGCCACGGGGCAAGCCCCCTTCTGTAACTTTTTAATAATGCTCATTAAAAAAATTTTTTTATGCTAGTAAAGCTCACATATTTATTGTGGCATTATAAGAAATATACTGACACATGGAAAAGAAAAATAAAAAAACTATTATCCAACCTTTCAAAAACAATTACTTAAAGTGTTATTTTACAGCTGTCTATTTTAAGTATGGATGAGAATTAGATTGTTCTGTTCATTTGGTGTTATAACTCCTTGCATTTGATATCTTGGTATTTTTATATGATTCAATAATTCCCTCTAGTATGATTTTTAATTGTTTGATAGTAGTTCGTTTTATGGAAATGCCAATAAATTATGTGCCATATTTGTGCATAATTATGTGTCATAATTTATTGAACCAATCACTTATTCAGCATTTATGTTGTATCAAATGTTTTATTATTATAAATAGTGCTATGGTAATCATTCTGATAGATAAATCTTTTTGCTATTTATCATAATTTCCTCAGGAAAGCTTCCTAGAAATGGAATTACTGCTTCAAGGGATATGTACATTTTAAAATCATTGAATATTTATGGCAAAATGTCATGCAACTCATATACAAGCAGAACACTAAACTGCCATATCCCCTATACTCTAGGCTATTCCAGGTATTATTTTTATTTATTGTTTTGTTTTAAAGATTGGCACCTGAGCTAACATCTGTTGCCAATCTTTTTTTTTCCTCTTCTCTCCAAAGTCCCCCAGGACATAGTTATATATTCTAGTTGTTGGTCCTTCTGGTTATTCCATGTGAGACCCTGCCTCGGCATGGCCTGATGAGCAGTGCTAGGTCCACACCCAGGATCAGAACTGGCGAAACCCTGGGCCACCAAAGCAGAGCATGCGAACTTAACCACTTGCCACAGGGCTGGTCCCCCAGGTATTATGTTTTTGAAACCACTTTTATAAATGGTATCTTCTTGTTTTACTTTTAATTGATACTCTTGATCTTTGTATCAAGAACTTCTTCCTCTGCCTCCTCCCCATGACATGTCTTTAATTCTGCCTAGAATATCTTCATGCCAGAGCTCAGAAAAATTCAGCAAGACATTTCGACTTGGCTCTTTTGGTTTCCTTCATCCCTTGACAAATTTTAATACCAAAGTTCTGTGCCTTCTCTCTCCTTTTTGTGACTGAATTTCTTCTCAACCCTCAGTTCTTTTTTTTTCTAATAGAGATATTGGGTTAAGCCTCAATTTCTTTCCTTAACATACTAAATATTCTTTATGGTGAAACCAGTACATTTCTAACTCATTAATCACCCACCGATCTATTGAGGGCTTCAGAGAAGTGATTGAGAAATTCAAATGCAGTTCAGAATGTAACATGAAATAAATAGCATATCAAATGGAAGGAGATAGTCTAGTTTCAGGTACTCTTTGTCTTTGGGCTTAAAATCCTGGAATTGGTTCCAAGATATTAGGCATATTGAAAGCATCAGACAGATATGATGGCACAAATAGAATTAAAGAGGATAAATGTAGATGATCATCCCCAAAATAGGCAGTGATAGTAATCCAAGCAAAAATACTAGTATTGGCTTCAGAATGTGGACAGAATCTTGTTTGACTCTTCTTTTTCACATGGGCCAAGATATATTACAGAAATTAATCCTTGCTTTCAGGTCCACTGCTGCTTATGTTGGCTCTCCCTTCCTACTCCCTCTTTTTATCCATGATATTTATTGAAATATATGTAGACATTCCATGATAAATGAGATCAATTTCTTCATGTCTCTCCGGCGGCTTATTCTTCCATGGTGCCAATGATTACCCTTTGGTCAAAATTATTGTATGGATGATTCTGTCTCCTGCTCCTTTTCCTTTGGCATCCTCCAACAGTCCTTTCTAAAAAGATATGAAGTCTCCCCTCGCATCAAGACCTTGATGCCTCTGGTTAGTCAAGGATTGCAGGCTCAAATGGAGAACAGAAGGGCGTGTACATAGTTTATTCCTCAGCAGTTCTTGAATTCAAAATAGATTCCATAGGCTATTACAATGTTACACTGCTTTTAGGATAACCAGATAGGTTAGATCAAACAACTGGCAAAGAGAAAAAGAATTATTTCAGGCTTGGCTAGCCAATCATTAATTTTTTGCCTGACTCCAATTTTATTCATGAGCCATTCTTATGTAGATATTTTTTATCCTTACTAGAACTCTTCCAAAAAAAAAAGAGTAAAATTAGAATTCTGAAAGACACAATCTTCCAAAATATCAAAATAGAATTATATCTAACTTTTATAATTGTTGAAGAAACTATATTATGCTAATTTGCATAAGGCTAGGTAACCTTTACAATAGAGCCTTATTTTCCTGTGAATTCATTCATAAATGTTGTTAAATTGCAAATCCAGTTCCTTCCTGTTCCATTGCATTCTGATCTTGGGGCGGGCTCTGCTCACTGTGTCATTATGTTTTTAGAATCTCCTCATAACCAACAAAAGTCCCCAAGACTGTGGAAATGCGCCAGCTTCCATCTCTGTGTGATCACTGTGCCATGCTGGGGCAGAATAGCACAAATACTTGGATTTCTCTAGCCATTCTACCCAATATATGGGCATGTGGAGCTCTAACTCAGTCCAGATTCTTTCCGTATTTCAGTACAGAAAGAAAATTCTCTGGTCTGGCTTCTTCAGTCCACCCACAGTGGTCCCCAAGTCTTGCCATTTCAGGAAAAAGAATCAAGATAATGCCTTTTTAAAACTCCGGCTCTTACTTGAACTAAGCTCCATTCTCTTCTCAGCACTTCCTCAACTTTTGCTTTATTTTTAATTTTAGCAAATGGTTGAATAAATAAATTTGGAGAAATTTGCTTAGTAGTTTACCTGTTCAATGATTCAATCTTGTTCAACTGGCAGAGCATTTGAGAAATACGGCACACCTTGGAGAATCCCACAAATCCTGACATATCAAACTTGCATTAGCCACATATATGACTGTTCTAAATTTTAAAAATAGATTAGATTTTAATATAGGCAATATAAATTTTAATACAGTAAAGGAAATCATCTGTTACAATTATGGCATAAAAGTAAAATTGAGGACATTTTATTCATTGGATTTTTTTCCCCTGTAAAATTGAGTCTGCAATTACCGATATGACAAACTGACTCCATTGTTGGTATTTCAGTGCTGAGTGTTTGAAGCCCCAGGGCTACCCTTTCCCCTTTGGTTCTTATCTGGGAAAGCCGATGAGAAAGCTTGGTGCTCCCTCCCTTAGAACCTGGTGGGAAGTTCAATTAATGCATATGGGAACCGTCACCCAGCCCCACTCACTAACCACAATAAGAACCAAGCCAGTTTCCTTTCCCTTCTCTCTCAAGACATTGTTGGTCCTACTTGGGAAACCTGCCCTGCTCCTCCCCGAAAGCTTCATTATGTTTCATACCTTCTTACTACGTGTGTGGCATCATTAGTCTCAATATCTGAACAAATTTGGGGTGTGTGTGTGGGGGGGAGGGGTCCATCTCTATTCTGCAGAGTGTCCACAACAACTGGACTTTGAACAGTAATGCATTTCCTCCTCCCTGTTAACACCACATTTCACAGTAGCCTCAGTGGAGACCTTTAGGATACCAATTCATTTAAGAAAAAGAGAGGATTGAAAGAGAAAAGAAACAACAGCTAAGAAGTTATAAAGCACTTACTGCAAATTTTATCTGTATTTATAGTTGACTTTTTATTTAAAATACTCTGGTTAAGTAAGTGGTGATTGAATATTTTTGATATGAGAAATGTCATTCAAAATTGCAATTTCAGGAGCTGGCAGGTGGTGTAGTGGTTAATTCACGTGCTGCGTTTCAGCAGCCCTGGAGTTTGCTGGTTTGGATCCGGGTGCAGCACTATGCACCACTCATCAAACCATGCTGTGGCAGCATCCCACCTACAAAATAGAGGAAGATTGCCACGGATGTTAGCTCAACAACAATCTTCCTCAAGCCAAAAGAGGGAGATTGGCAACCAATGTTAGCTCAGGACCAATCTTCCTCCCCCCCCCCAAAAAGCTCTAAAAAACATTACAGTTTCTTAATTTTGTAATAGATGTAACAACTAAGATTTGTTGTATACTTATATGCTAGATAGCTATACTAAGTACTTAGCTCATTTCATACTTAGAACAACTCTCTGAGATATAGGTTATCATTATCCCTATTTCACAGGTGAATGTGAAGCTTGGGGAGGTCAAGTAACTTGCCCAAGACCACATAGCTTGTATGTAAGGAACTTGGATTTATAATACTAGCAGTCTAATTCCAGAGCCTGCACTTCCAATTTCTAAGCTTTACGACAGATGGACAGCCAGTACTGATGGGAATGTGAAAGTTGCTTTTCTAAGAAATCTCTTGTTTCTTTATTTAATGAAAAAATTAAATGTGGTGGTGATTAGTTCCTAGATGCAGACTCACAATAACAGTGTTATTTTCCATTGGAAGAATTTTAACAATAAAGGAATTTGCTTTTATTTTTAATAGTCTAAAAAGAAAGTTATAAAACCTAAATATCACTAAGCAAATCCAGTATTTGCATCTAGCTTTATTTGAAGAGTAATGGCCCTTCTTTTCCTATTGTCAAAACTATAATGGTTAAAACTCCATATCACCTGTTATTATAATAAAACAAATAAACTCAAAAAGTTTCCTCATTTATACTCTGTTTTTTAACTACTTGAGAGATATTAATTCCTGATCTCAATTTCCATATCAATCTCAGGTTTCATACTGAAGTATAAACAGAAGTGAGCTGCATTATATTATCACAATTTATGTTATGAAAACTACTTCTACATGAGAAGTGCCTGTATTAAGTAAAGAAGGGGTTTTTTTTTCTGAGAAGAGTTGCCATTAAAGCTCTTATTTTCAACTATTACAAGAATGTATTTATCTACTACTAATAAGATATTTTTGTAGCCAGTTTCCGTTTAATAAGAATATAATTATAATTGTATGGAAAAGCAATGGTTATGTATATGTGTGTGTGTGTGTGTGTGTGTGTGTTGAGTGGAGTAATTATAAAGTATGCACATTACCCCCAAAACTCAATTTTGTGGAACTTTGTTCTGTATACAAAAAGAAGATTTTTGTGAATGCAAAATGTTAGATTTTTTTTCTCCATCAACAGCCATGTAGTTTAGGGTCAATGAAACTGTAATGTAATACAAAAGATATGAGAACTAATTTCATAAGTTTGGAAAAGAATTAGGTAAGGTTTGGGAAATAGGCCTATAAAATTATGGATAGGTCACCACAAGCCGGTGTACTTACCCTTTGTATAGTAGAAAAATTAGAGAATGCTAAATGAAATAAAGGCTGCATCGTTGAAGCGAATGAAAGGAAAATGCATTTTTTACACAGAAGATTCTGTAATTAACCTGTGGGGCTCTATGTGATTATAAATTATGGCAGTAAATTACCGAGAATGACTCAAAATAAGACACCTGGAGAATAGTGTCTGAGTAGTTCCTGAATTAAAAGAAAGATGATATACAATAAGTTGACTAGCTCAGGTCAGGAATGAGATTTCTTGTCATCTTTTTTTGTGCGTTATAATGTTATCCAATTAGGGTCTCACCCTTCTTCAAGGATCAGGCTGTTATGGAGATGAAGCACTGTACAGAAAGGCATTTGTCGATTTTTAATATATACATAAAAGAAACCATTAGCTTTAAGAAAATTACCAACAGGAAAGAGTTTTCAATCCCGCAGGATAATACCGAAAATACAGTCTCCGTCTTAGAATTGTTTTATCTTTCTAATGAGCAGCAAAGGTGAAAGTCTTAAAAATATAAAAGAGATTAGTCAATACTCAAGAGACGTACAGCTTCAAAGATGAAAATATCCCTTCTCTAATGTCTTCCTGGATTTGGTGGCTGTCATCTTACAGATGCCGTAGAAGCTGTACTATAATTAAAATCTTACATTTTAAGAAAGTGCCTCCAAGAAAAGTTCTTTGTTTTTTGTCAGAAAATATGTGGTTATTTCAAAAATGAGAAGTTGTGTCTCTGGGTCCCTGTGTAATCAGCTATTCTGGTGTTGCAATTTTAATTCATTCGATTTGTCTGTGTGTGGAGAACCTCCTGCATATCAGATTTGGTGCTATGTCCTGGAGGACAACACTGAGCAAGATAGACTTGATCCTTGCCTTCAGGAAACACTCAGAGCAGGGAACTACACAGTGCCGAAATATTGACAGAGGGAATAGGTGTTATGATGGAGGCACCTTCCTCAGACTTAGGGGCTTCTTGGGGGTCACTAAACAGAGGACTCTAATCTGATGACAGGGGTGGGGACACTTATTGAAGAAAGCTTTAGAGGCAGGAGGAAACATGATATAATCTGGAAATTAAAGGAGTTCAATGCTTACAATGTACACCATGAGAGAGAATGGCAGAGATGAAGCTGGACGGGAAAGTGGTGGCAAGACCATGCAAGGCCTGGCAAGGGTTTTAGACTTTATCCTAATGGCAGATTTTGAGCAGGACAAACTTACCAATTTACTATCATAATAGGAAAATTTAAGACAATTTTTTTAGAAATAGCTATATAAAAAAAGAGAGAAACGTAGTCAAGATACAGAAAATCTGAAATGCAATAATTGTCCAAGAACATATAGGGTACAGACTGTGTTCTCTGATCATAAAATGAAAACGTGGAACGGAAGAAGTCTTATGTGTTGTAAACTTAAGAAAATATTTCTAAATAGCTCTTGGATAAAATAAGAAATCGTAATGAAAATCAGAGAGTACTTAGAAATAAATACAAATGAAAATACTGCATGTTAAAACGTAAGTTAATGTTAAAACTGTACTTGAGGGTGGTTTTCAGCCTTAAATGCTTTGAGAAAATGAGGTGCTGGCGTGTGGCCCAGTGGTTAAGTTTGCGTGCTCTGCTCTGGTGGCCCAGGGTTTCACCAGTTCGGATCCTGGGTGCAGACCTAGCACTGCTCATCAAGCCACGCTGAGGTGGCATCCCACATAGCACAACCAGAGCCACTCACAACTAAGATATACAACTATGTACCAGGGGGGCTTTGGGGAGAAGAGGGGAAAAAAAAAAAGAAGATTGGCAACAGATGTTAGCTCAGGTGCCACTCTTTAAAAAAAAAAAAAAGAGAAAATGAAAGCTGGAAATTGATTAGTAGTTATGAAAAACACAACAAGAAAATAAATCCAAAGAAAGTAGGAAAAGAGACATGATAAAAATAAGGTATTAAAGTTGATGAAATGGAATGCACTTACAATCAAGACGATCCTTGCAAAAGCTAATCATACTGACATATCATCTGACAGGATGTTCAAGGAAAAGCAGAGAGTGGTCAAAAGAAGCAATATTAGGAAGGAAAAAAAAAACTTAACTATAAATAAGCCCCAAAATACTATGAACAAATTTATGTTAATAAATTCGATTACTTGGAAAAATGGATAATATCTTGGAAATAAATTACCAAACAAAACTTGATCAAGTAGAAACAAAAAATATGAACAGATTTTTATCCACCAAAGCCTTTGAATCAATACTGAAATACCTTTCCACGGTAAAACATTGTGTCCATATGGGCTGATGGGCTCCCCAAAACATTAAAACACAAATCCAATCTTACACAAGTTTTTTGTAGTAGACAAAAAGGGACTTTTTTCCAACACATTCTTTTCAGGTTAGTAGGAACTTGATGCCACAACCAGACAAGAATCACATAAAAAAGGAAGTTAAAAGCTAGTTTATTAAAAATATTAATCAAAATATTAGTCAAACCCAGCAACGCATGCTAAAAACAATTCTTAGCCAAGGTGGATTAACCCCAGAATTGCAAAGATGTTAATATTAGAAAATTAGAAAAATGCATTGATATAATTGATCACATTAACATATTAAAGAAGCTACCATAAAATTATCCCCATGAACAGAGGACACATTATTTAAACTCATCATGATGGTTTATGATAAATACTTAAAGCAAACTAAGTATTGGAAAGGAATTCCTCATCACATTTTCAGAGAAAAAGATAGCATAATATAAGCATATACTGAATGCTAATTACAGTATGCGTGTATAGTATACATACTATAGACTACACAGTATAAGCATGAACCTGAAGCTGGACTGCCTGGGCTCAAATATTGTCTCTGCCGTTTACTGGCCATGTGACCTTAGGCAAATCCCTGAATCTCCTCTTTCTCCATTGCTTTGTCTATATAAAGCAGATAATAGTACCAACTACTCCATGGGTCATTTTGATATTAAAGTCAGGCATAAAGCAAGAAAGTCAGCTGTTATTCTTTCCAATTCAGCATTTTACTGGTGGTCCCAGGCTATACAACAATACTAAAATATTAACAATGGCTATGAGAATTGGAAAGAAATACAATGCTTGTTATTTGTAGACGACATGATTGCCTACATAGAAAATCCAAGGGAATCAACAAAATAGCCAAACTAATAAAAAAAAACCTGAGCAAGTTTGCTGAACACAAAATTGCCATTCCAAAAGTAGTGATGCCTCTAGACACAAAAACTAGAAAATATAGTTAAAAATGCTCTCATGATAACAACAAAAACTATCAAAGATAAAAAAAATCTAACAAAAATATGCAAAACTTTATGGAGAAAATTATAAAACTTATTTAATGGCATAAAATTAGACTTTGTTAAATTATGAGGTATACCATATTCATATGTGATTTACCATTGAAACTTAGCTGAACACAGAATGCATATGAATCTCTAGACAATATTGAGGAACGTGAATAAAATGGAACTGGTGCTTCACAGCTATAGAGTCATAGTAATTAAAACAGAGATATATTGGTCCAGGCAGATATAAATAAGCCAACAAAACAGGATAAAAAGCCCAAAGGGAGATTGACATATAAGTGGGAACTTGTGTGACACAGCTGGCAGTAATGTGTGAAAAAAAATCTGGACAACACTTAAGCCATTGGGGGGAAAACAATAAATTTGTATTCCCATTTTTTTTTACCAGATCCTGGAAATAACATGTGAGAAATAATCTATGTGATAAAAGATATCATAATGTGAAAAATGTTACAGATGGGGAGAACACATTTGCATTTCACATAAAATGATGAAAGATTGATGCAGAAAATGCATGAAGGACTGCTACACATCAATTGAAACATGATGACCCAACGTAAAAACGGACGATGAATATGAAAATACAATTCAGAGGAAAGGAAGCATAAAGATCAATAAACAACGCAAAAATGCCTAGCCACAATAATACTCAAGATAATGCAAATTCAAACGAATATTATATACCATCAAATTGGCAAAAGTTTAAAAAACTCTAATAATACCGCTTTTGACAATGCTAGGAGAAAACAGGAACTCATATTCAGAGGGTTTAAGTGTTAAAAACTCTGGTGATATCAAACTGAATATTGAATCAATACCCTAAAATTCAAAAATTCCACTTCTAACTCCCCATAGAGAAACTCTTCCAAATATGTACAAGAATGGTATTGCAGTAATAGTTTTCTAGCAGCAAAAATGTGAAAACAAACTGTCCCTCAAAAGGGAGTTGAATATCCAAAAATCCAGTTCAATCATACGACAGACTAATATGTGACATGTAAAAGAATGAACTAGATCTATAGTTGTCATGGTGGACACAAACTACAGAATAGTATGCAAAACGTATTACCACTAAAATAGAAACTTAAAACCCACAATATTTATGTTTATAGGTAAATGTATATTTGGTGAAATTATAAAAAAAATACATTAAATCCTACACACTAACTATGGATCACTGATTATGTTTGAGGAGAACTGAGAGACAAAGGATGAGAGGGTGGGTCAAACTGTAAGTATGTTATTTCTTAAAATAGTGATCTAAAGAAAATATTACGAAATATTAACGTCTGTGCAAAATGAGAACCTGTTTGGCTGTTTGAAATATTTCATATTGTTTTAGAAATTATGGATGTTCTTATTGAAGTATAGTTGGCATACAATATTGTATTTGTTTCAGGTGTACAACATCATGATTTGATGTTTATTTACATTACAAAATGGTTACACTGATAAGACTAGTCACCGTCTGTCATCATGAAGTTGTTACAGTGTTGTTTGCTATATTCGCTGTGCTGTACATTACATCCCCATGACTTATTTACTTTATGTCTGGAAGTTTGTACCTCTTAATCCCTTTCACCTATTTTTGCCCTTTCCCCTACACCCCTCCCCTCTGGCAACCACCAATTTGTTCTCTGTGTCTGTGAGTCTGTTTCTGTTTTGTTTTGTTTATTCATTTGCTTGTCTTTTTTTTTTAACTCAACATGTAAGTGAAATCATACCATATGCTTCTTTCTCTGTCTGGCTTATTTCACTTAACATAATAGGCTCTAGATCCATCCATGTTGTCACAAATTCCTCTGTATGGCTGAGTATCATTCCATTGTATATATATATATACCACATCTTTATCCATTCATCTATCGACAGACACTTAGGTTGCTTCCATATCTTGTCTATTGTAAATAATGCTGCAATGAACATAAGGGTGCATATATCTTTTCAAATGAGTGTTTTAATTTCCTTTGGGTAAATACCCAGAAGTGGTAATGCTGGATCATATGGTAGTTCTATTTTTAATTTTTTGAGTAACCTCTATACTGTTTTCTGTAGTTGTTGTACCAATTTACTTTCCTATCAACTGTGCATGATGGTTCCCTTTTCTCCACGTCCTCATCAACACTTATTATTTGTTGTCTTTTTGATAACAGCCATTCTGACAGGTGTGAGGTAATATTTGATTGTGATTTTGATTTGCATTTTCCTGATGATTAATGATATGGAACACCATTTCATGCACCTGTTGGCCATCTGTATGTCTTCTTTGGAAAAATGTCTATTCAGGTCCTCTGCCTGTTTTTTTTTTTTTTTTTTTTTTTTGAGGAACATTAGCTCTGAGCTAACATCTGTTGTCAATCCTCCTCTTTTTTAATTTTTTGCTGAGGAAAATGGGCCGTGAGCTAGCATCTGTGCCCATCTTTCTCTGTTTTTTATATGTGGGATGCCTCCCTCAGCATGGCTTGATAAGCAGTACGTATGTTGGCACCCAGGATTCGAACCAGCGAAGCCTGGGCTGCTGAAGTGCAGCATGTGAACTTAACAGCTGTGCCATTGTGCCGGCCCCTCCTCTGCCTACTTTTTGATTGGATTATTTGCTTTTTTGATGTTGAATTGTATGAGTTCTTTATATATTTTGGATACTAACTCCTTATCACATAGATGGTTTGCAAGTATCTTCTCTCAATCTGTAGGTTGCCTTTTTGTTACGTTGATGGTTTCCTTCACTGAGGAAAAGCTTTTCAGTTTGATGTGGTGCCTTTTGTTTATTTTTGCTTTTGTTGCTCTTACCTGAGGAGACATACCCCCAAAAATATTGCTAAGACTGCTGTCAAAGAGTTTTCTACCTATGTTTTCTTTAAACCTGTATAGAAACATGCAAAAGAATGAAACTGGACCACTTTCTTATGCCATATACAAAAACAAACTTAAAATGGGTTAAAGACTTAGATGTAAGACCTGAGACCATAAAACTCCTAGAAGTAAAAACTATGAATTTATGTAAAGGCTAGGCCAGAAAGAGGAGTTATAATTTTGACAGTTTCTAAAGCATAGAAAAGAAGTCATACTGGTTTTTTCTGATTTCTAAAGCTCCTCTCTATGCATAGGGTCCTGCTTATTCTAATGAGTTCAAGTAAGTTATTAGATTATTTATAATCATCGGTAATTAGGTTTTATTTGTTATTTATCTTATCCAATGCCCAGCACAAGTGCCTGCACAAACTAATATTCTGTAAATATTTTGGATAATAATTTTGGTGATTCTGATCGCAATACTCACAGATTGATAATTTAGAATTGAAAGTTCATATTTCTTTTGGCAATTTAGAGTTTGACCGTAGATAACCCCTTTTCAAATACAGTGAGATAAAGTCTGAGTCAGACGCCTTTCAAATTCCTCGTGAATGTGAGTTGAATGAACTGGCTCTACGAATGTGGAGACTCAAGTGCTGTGCTGGTAGCTCAGGATACAGACCATTGATGCTGCAAAGGATTCTGAATTCTTGTGATGATGGTTATTTAGGAAATCTCCAGACCTGTTTCCCTACGCTCACCTTTGATATATACACATGGTTAAAAGGGAAAAGGTTAAAAGCTTAAAATACACAAGTTATTACTTTCCTATATCTTATGCAAACTCTTCAGATTTTGCCTAATTTTCTCCTGTATAATTCAAAAGAATCAATATCAATTTTAATGTTATAACTGCAGGAGGAAACTAAGAAACTCAGGGCTCAATTATTCCTTTCATCTGCTTCTCCAGTATATTTTCTGGAATAACTGTCAACTCAAAGATGTACTTTAAAAGTTAACATTTCTCCCTTTTTAAATGCTTGTGAACTATGTGTAGAAATTTATTTTCCACAATGGAATTTGTGATGTTGTGAAGAATTGAGAAAGTTTTCAAAATAACTAGATTTCAACAAGGCAACAAATGTAGGCAATTTATTAGGGAAGCTGATTGTAGTAGTGACTGCAATACGCTTTGGGAATGGCAGCCTATTTGTTAATTTATCCAAATAGCATATCTGTGGATCAAAGACTTATTACAGAAATGACTGAGATGCAGGTTTTCTTGAAAACATAATTTTCTGTATATTAGGGAGCATTTTGTAAGATAGCACAAATGACGAGAATTTGGTGACAACAAGTATAAAGACTATGCTGCCAATGAAAATCAATCAAGAGAGAACACAATATTTATAAAAACTTGATGATAACAAAGATGCAACTACAGCAACTGCCCTGTGATAATGAAGCGAACAGATTATCAGGCACAACATAATGAACGCCTTGTTCCCAATCAGCTTTTATAAACAAACAATGATGGATCCATCATCTAAAATTAGCAAAAACATCAGAGTGCAATGATGATTTAATTAAAATAGACAGGATAGATAAATGCATCAAAAACCTAATGCCAAACATAAAATAATGTGCTAGCAAAGTGTTTTGAAATAAAAAGCTTGAAGCAGAATTCATGTATAAATCCAGTACTACTTGTTAAAATAATAAATTGGAACCATGATGTTCCAATTATTACAATTACAGATTTCACATTTAAATTTGAATGAAAACAATGACTGTATTTATAAGAATAGTTTGAACTTGGCTGAACAGTGGCACTAGCATGCAGCAGACTATGCTCTGGAGAGATTTTACCATTTGTATGGGAATTATTCATATAAAAGTAACCATTGACTTGGTCTTCTAATATGATCAGACTATGGCCGAACTATGGTGATATGTTTGGGAAAAACAATACCATTATTGTGTCACAAGGGGTTTTCATACACACAGAATAGAACTGACTATCGATGCATAACTTTAGAATTCTGAATATTTAGAATTTTAGTGTTTCAACTGTTTTCATACCATTTTGGGGATATTTGCATTTGTTCTTTATTGGAATTTCATTTTCTTTTTCAAAAGTATGGTACCTTTGGCTCTAGAATTTTGGCTCTAGAATTTTAGAAGGATGTAAATTTACATCTTTAAAGCACTTTAAAAATTATATAAAGCAGGGCTGGTCCAGTGGCACAGCGGTTTAAGTTCACACATTCTCCTTTGGTGGCCTAGGGTTTGCAGGTTGGGATCCTGGGTATGGACCTAAGCACCGCTTGGCATGCCATGCTGTGGTAGGCATCCCACATATAAAGTAGAGGATGATGGGCACGGATGTTAACTCAGGGCCAGTCTTCCTCAGGAAAAAGAGGAGAATTTGTGGCAGACGTTAGCTCAGAGCTAATATTCCTGAAAAAAAAAATATAGAAAGCATAAATGCATTTTAAAGATCTTTATTTTGGTAGAAAAATACATTTTTAAAATTTTGAACTAGACTTATTGATGAGGCTGTTACAAGGTCCCAACCTCTGATGATAAAGTATTTTTAAAATGCATCTATAATGCTTTCAATAACAATTTAATATGACTAAAATAAAACCATCTTTTACCTTAATAAAGATGTGTTCTCATTAAATTCTACATTATTGATAAAGTAATGTCAAGTTGTGAATAATCATGAATATGGGATTCTAAACAAAAAATAAGGGTCAAATTTGACTCAAAGAGTTAAAATTTGGTGTATATTTAGGGTAATTTTAAATAGGGGACATAGACAGTTTTAGAAGATCCATTGTTATTTTTAAACTATCTAAAAATTCATATGTGTATGCCTTTATCCTTATCTAGATAGTGGTAGTTTCTGTGTTACCTTTGTTAACACTTGAGATATAATTTTTTAAGAAAACATATAAATAGAGGAGCCTGGGAAGCATCTTTGTGTAAAATGATCATAGCAGCCGTGCTCTTAGTCTCAGCGAGCTGCCCATCCTTAACAGGAGACACTCCTCCCTTTGAAGTTGATGCTTGCTCTTTGCAGATATTCTGGGCATGAGAAGAATGAAATCTGGTCTGAGAACTGGAAGATAAATGACTAGCTAAAAGGACTAGCTTTTATTAAGTTGGTATACATAAAAGAAGATAGAGCTTCTAGGCTCTGATGAAATTACATTTCAAAAGGGATGGAGAAATATATAGATAAGAAGACCCAAAGAAGTACAGTTTGCGAAGAGCACTGGGGCTCAGAAAGTCAGTTTCCACTTCCAATTCAAACAGTGGTATTTTTTCATTTCACTTCCTCTGCTCTGAGCCACATTGCTCTTCTGTGGATCTGAGGGTCCTCCTGCACGGACTGTCGTATTAACTCTATCCCTTCTCTACACTGGAATTTTAATATTATGCTTTGTCCTAATTCAGTAATCTTGGCTTGAACCTTCATTTTTTTAATGCACTAATTTTCTATCTACTCTTCTATCTGTCTTTGGATTGTATTTTCTTTGTTTTTATTTTCTGTTTTGATTTGTAAAGTGGGCATCACTAAATTTTAAAAATATTTACCATTTAATATAATAAAATTTTAGTATAACAGCCTTTCAGTGCTATTTCATGGATTATCAAACTCGGGAATAAAATGACGCCTTCTGACTTTTATTATTTTATGCACTTTTCCCCTCTCCTTCAGCTTTTCAGTCTTAATAGAATCTCAGTTTGGATCTAGTTTTTTGTTATAGTTTTTTTATGTGTTTCTTTTTACTGTAGTGTCCAGAATTTTGTTGACAGTAATAACAAGATTTTATATGATACAACCATTCATTTTGAGGTGTTTTGTGTGTCATTCCTTCTTTTACTGGTGATTTCTTGCTCAGTTGATTTGAATTCCTCTTTTTCCCAAGACAGGCAAGTGTTTAATTGATTTAGGACATTTCATTTACTTTCACCGAAAAATGATAGGCTATGTAAAACATCTTGTGTTACTACATTTTCCATAAAATATTTGTAGAGATTTGCCACATCAGAAGAATATAAGCTCAACTATGTTTTTGACTTTTTGTGTTTTGTTGCCTACATATCTGTGAGATTCTTCAAATTTTTATTTATAATTCAAAATTTTGTTTGGATTATATAAATCATGTTCCTTTACTTTGGGCTGCAAGATAACTCCATTTACACTATAATATTCCCCTCCATATTTTAATTTTAAAAATAAACCTATAAAAAAGTGGAAGGAATAAGACAATAAGCAACTATATGCCTTTTACATATTATTAATATGTTGCCACATTTTCTTCATATCTCTCTCTATGGAGAAAGAGATGCATATATATCACTCAATAAAAAGATTGAGCAATAGATAGATGGATAGATATGTGTACATGTGTGTACATAGACTCAAACAATTGAAAGTCAGTTGCAGACATCATAGTATTTTGCCCATAAACACTTTAGGATGTTTTATGAGAATAATGGCATCTTCTGATGTAACTATATTATTACCACACCTAACAAAGTTAATACTGATTTGATACACCATAATACACCATATCTTCCTTCTCTGTCTTTTATATCTATCAACACCTTTCTCATAATTTGAAACTCTTTTGTTCATTCCCTCTTGATTCTAATAATATTTTGCAAATATATCCAGTATATCTTGTTCAGTAATTTTGTTCAATTTTGTTCAGTAATATTTCTGAATATTTCTTATTCAGGAACCCAGTTCAATTTTGTTCAGTAATATTTCCGTTCTTTGATTGCCTCCAATGAATAATTTAGTTCTGCCATTGAAGAATTGTCTTTGTATACTATCCTGTTTTCCCATCTCAACTTAGTACTATTTAGTCTTGCCTACTATTGTGTTTTCCCATCTTATTTTAGTACTATTTAGTCTTGCCTATTATTCTGTTTCCCCATCACTCCTTAGTAGTATTTGGTATCATCCTCATCTCTTATGATTTGCTGCTCTTTGTTCCAATTGGCCATATTTAATTATATTGTGTTGAAGGTTCCAAATAGTATTATAGACTTCATATGCCTATATTTTATTATGATTTTGAGATGCATTTGAATTATACATTTTTCTTCCTGCCTACTCTTACTTTAAAAAAGGTGAATCTATTTACACCCAATGCTAAAATTTTGGATTGACCTTGATCTTGCTCAACATCCACTTGCTTAATATTTGACTTTTCTGATCCTCATCTGGAAGAGAGACCGGAATTCACAGCTCTTATTCTAATATTTGGTATTTAGAGAGAATTTTTCTGGCTTTTTTCTGATGGACCGACTTGGCAATTTATTGCCTAGTTCTCTGACACTGAGAGTTAATGTAGTTTATGAAAAAATAAAATTCCCAAATGCTACTGACAGGAGTCTTCCTCCAGAATTTTGTTTGAGGGTACCATACCTCCTAGAATGCAGTGTGCTCAAATCATTCTATCTCCACTCTGTCTTCTCACTGTTCTGTTGAGTTCTGGGAGACCAAAAATAAAAAACAGTGTATAAATATACGTGGAGACAAGATTATTATTCTGGGCACTTCATACAAAACCATCCACTACCATATGATACCAAGCAGGATAGGATGTGATGCAATGTGATGGAATGTGATGTGACACATGACGCAGTATGACATACACAATACAATAAAGTACCCAAGAAGTTGAAGGATAGGTGTCTAGCTTTCTGATTGATACCAACCCTTGATTTCTGATTCTTGAGCAAAGGGGGAGTAGGGGACAGAGAAGTATTTTCCCAGCTTTCTTTCATGATGTAAAAATGAGTAAAATTCTTGCTCCTTTTATTAATCAAATTCCAATGACTCTAGTAAATTGATAATTTTTGTTAAGTTTTGATAAGTTTTTGTTACTAGTTCAAGTTGTGTCATTTTCAACATTTTTGTAGATATTTTGGGAGAGGAAGAGCAATGTGCGTTATGAATGAAAAGCCAGAGATATTTCAAACTGAAAATTCGGAGCAGTGTTTGGATTTGCTCACTTTGACTATCAAGCTCAAGAAATTTGCATTTCTTCACATTCTTTCCCTTTCAAGAAGATTATTTCCTCAGCATCTCTTATACGGCAAGGTGTTTTACAAACATCTCATTTGATTATCACAATTGTGTCGTAGGATAGGCATTATTATTGTTTTTATTTTTACAAGAGTAGAAAACTGAGCCTCAGAAAGTATTTTTTTTCCTCCAAATTCATAATGGAAACATATCTGTATAAGTATAAAGTCCATGCTACTCCTTCTATAAGGATATTCCTAAGAAAAGAAAATTTATTTGGTGTAATATTAATTCTTCATAATGCACTTAGGTAGCAAACGTTGTGAAATCATTATCAAAGGAAATCATGTTAGGAAAATTAGTCTTACCTATTCTCTGCAACACATTTAGTGTGAAAAGATTAATGATCTGAGGATATTGGTACTTATTTGATACATTGCATTTTCCTAAAGAAGTCTGAATGCCTGGATATAGGAATATTATAAAACTACTTTAGTTAAATGCAAATTGAATGCAAAGCAAAAAAGTTATAGTTTATTTCTAGATATCCAGATTGTCCTTTCTTTCAGATATTTCAAATATTTCTTTCTGAGGAAATTATCACTGTAACATTCAATCAATTATTGAACCCACTCCCTAGAGAACTCTATTTTTTTTTTTTTTGCTGAGGAAGTTTCACCCTGAGCTAACATCTGTTGCCAATCTTCCTCTTTTTGCTTGCGGAAGATGCACCCTGAACTAACATCTGTGCCAGTCTTCCTCTATTTTGTATGTGGGTTGCCCCCACAGCTTGGCCCCCCACAAGTGGTGTAGGTCTGTGCCCAGGAACTGAAACCAGGCTGCCAAAGTGGAGCATGCTGAACTTAACCACTAAGCCACAGGGCTGGCTGCTCTAGAGAATTCTTTAGTAAAAATCTTCTTTGGACTGTCCAAACCTAAAGTGAATATACTTAAAATGCTTCATGGAAATGTAAAGAAAATGGTATGATATTTTCAATAGAAGTTAACTGAATATTCATATAGAAAAAAAAATCTTAGTTCCTACCTCACAATACACACACACAAACACAGATACACATGCACATTCCAAATGGACTGGAGATCTAAGTGCAAAAAGTAAAACAAAACTTTAGTAAGGATATCTTCATTAGCTTGGAATAGATAAGATTTTTAAAGCTTGATACAAAAATAACTAACCATAGAGAAATGAATTGATAAAATGGAATATTAGAAGTTAGAACATTCTACTCATCAGAAGACACCGTTAAGAGAGTGAGAAGACAATGTATGAGCAGGAAAAGATATTTTCAATACATTCACCGGACAAGGACTCCTATCTAGAATATATAAAAGATTCCTACAAATCAATAAGAAAAATATAGATGACTGATATGAAAGTTGGCAAAAGAAATGAAGGTAATTTTTACAGAAGAAAGTAATTAAGTAAACCTGCAAAGGTGCTCAACTTCATTAGTCAGGGAAAGACAAGTTTAAATCCACAATGTGGTGCAAAAAATACATCCTTATCAGAATGGTAAAAAGGAAAAGGATAAAACATACCAGTATTGGTAAAAAAGCAGATGTGTAAATACATGTAACCACTTTGAAATATTTGTCAGTATACACTAAAGCTGAACTTACACCTTCCCCTGATCCAGCATTTTAACTCCAAAGTATGTACCTGAATGAAATGCATACATGTGGTCACCAAAAGACATATATTAGAGTGTTCACAATGGCACTGTGAGTAACTACCTAAAATTGAAAATCGCCCAAAGTCCATTAGCAGTAGCAAGGATAAATAGTCATATATTCACACAGGGGAATGCTACGGAGCCATGAGAATGTATGAGCTACATTTAACATTCAAAAACATGGATGAATCTCGCAAACATAATGCCAAACAAAAAAATCCAGAAATAAAAGAATGCACGATTTCATTTATAACAAGCACAAAAGATCCCAAACTAATTTATGGTATTGGGATTCAGGAAAGCAATTTTAATTTGGAGACGGGGATGTTAGTGACTGGAAGGGGCACAAGGCGACCTTCTGGATAGTGGTTCTTGACGTGGGCACCGGTTATGCAGTTTTACACAGTTTGGGAAAATACATTGAGGAGTACATTTATAATATGTGCACTTTTCTGTATCTATATTATACTTCACTGAAAACCTCTAACTACTCAAGCTTTAATCTGAAAGCTGGCTGGGAGTTAAAATTTCAATTTTTTCACATAAGAAAACAATGCAACATTCTTTGAAATGTACCGGATACATTTATTATACTCTGGGATATGTACTACCTCATTTGGTGGCCTGTATGATGCTACTATGTGGAAGATGATCGAGAATCTGAGAACTGAGACTGTGATCCTCTATTTCAGACTCCTGGTTTTGAGGCAACTGTTTATTGTTGTTGTTGTTAAAGGATATCTATTCAATAGGCAGTCAGAGCTCAGAGGTATCAAACAGCTTACACACGTGATGGGGGTAGTATGTCAACCTACTCGAGTCGTACAAGAGCCGTACTTCACATTAGAATCATGGAGCTGGCTGATTCTGTTTGCTTCAATATAGAAATCACATTGAAATCTAGTCCCTGTGCTAAATGTAGTCTAGTGTCATTGAGGAGTTAACTTCTGAACATACTAGAGGTGTCTCCAAGGATTTATGATGTACTGTTGAGCAGACTAAACATATATACACCTAAAATCATCATCATGTCAGTATAATACGACATGTATTGAAGGCTCTCTAAGCTTGAAAAGCTTTCTAAGCATTGTTACTTTGAAACTTAGCTGAAAGTCGTTAACAAAAGAAGTTATAATGTAAGAATAGGTAGAGGCATCCACTCGGTTCAGTTAAATTTCTCGTCATCTAGCTATAATTTCTAGAACACATAGTGGAAATAGCAAAACCACAATAATAGCATCCAGGAGCTACAGACCTGAGTTTCAGCCTAGTTTAACCAGTAACTAGGTGTGTGATCATGGGCAGTTGTTAAAACTTCTCAGGGCATAATTTTCATCACTGGTTAAATGAAGGGATTGCATTTAATGATCATTAAATTTCCCTTCTAACTTCGTGATTATGTAGTTCTCATCATAGCACTGGCTTTTACATAAATGTGTTTCATGCCTGCTTTTCTAAAAGTCTATTATCTCTTTTCCTTTATCGCTTCTTTTACTTTATCTGGACCAAAAATATATCTTTACTGAAACCTGAAATTCAGCTAAATTTAAGATTATTCATTTAACATTTTCAAGTGTAGGAAATATAAATAGAAAATTACTAATTTTGAGACTAATTTAAGCACCTCTAATGATCAACAATTATCAAAAATAAAAGCTCTATAAGCCCAGTTAATTAACAAAATCTTTACTTGTGCTTGACAAAATTTAATAGAAAGGAGACATTTATAGATAATCTCAAAATTACCACAATAAGCATATTTATAAAGATGTCAATTCGAGCTCTGGCTAATGTTAAGAGTAAGTTGAATTTGAACCAGAGTTCAAATAGTAATGACACTCAGTTCATAAAAAACTTTATCATGTATGCTCTACTTTAAAATTATCTGTGCCTAACATTTACGTTCAATTTTCAAACCCCTTTTTCTTAAATCAGCTCTCTAGAAATTTTGTTCAGAAGAGTTTGAAGCACTAAAGATATGCTGTTTTGTTAACATATTTATTTTACTTTGTATAAAGTTAAACTTAACTAAATGAAAGTTTTGTTATATAATTTTAGAAAATAATCCAACATATAACATAAGGTAAACAATAGAAAAATGTGAGGAATGAAAAGAAAAATAGAATATGAAACAATTTAAACCTTTTGAAGTTATTTGGTTTTTGAAAAATTCAGCTGATAAATGAAGAAACTAGCAAAACGTCTTTCATTTGTAGATACCAGATGGAATTGAAGAGTTGGAATGCACGAGAAACAGAAATTGCACAGGCAATACTTATATCATTTCCTAATTTAAAAAAATAAAGAAACCAAAGAACACTATTCTAAGAGAAAATCTATATGTGTACAATCCATATATACCTTTAAAATGGTGAGACATTGATAAGGAAAATGAAAGATAGAAATGTCTGACACTAAGAAAAATAAATTTTTTAGAGTGGAGAAAACATTATATAACAAGCCTATACAAGAGAGTTTATTGACTTCTTTTATAATATCAGCACAAAAGAATAAGATCATGGAATACCAAAAAGATAAGCTCCAAGAATACAATATCTCTACTTCTCAGCCTTGCCAAAAAGCTTTCAATAGTACTTCTATTCTACTTGGGAAGAGGAGCTGAGAAAATGGACTATTTCTGCCTCAATGAAAACCTGAAGCCATTGTTATAGGTATAAAAAAAAAAGGATGTCGACAACAGAGCTAGAAACTGGACTTGGCTATTCCAGGAAAGGACTTGAAAGAAAAATCTCTCTCTACAAATGCGCTAGAGATAACCTGGGCCAAGTGAACAAATGATCCAATTACTGTGCCAAAGTTCTTAAAAGTAAAATTATCTAGAGCAGGTGCTACCCAAAGGAAGACTAGAAAGTTCTTTAGGAATTATACAGCGATGATGTTAAATGATTGGTTTGATTTCTTCAAATCATTTCTTTAATAATTTTTGCAAAATAATTTTAAAAGTCCAGGAGTTCAAAGGTTGTGCTTATTAACTGAGTAGCTAAATTATCTAGCTTATGAGTAGGTTGCAAAATACCTAAAGCAACAAATGAATATGGGTAATTTGAGTAATAAGAATTTATTTGAGAACTCAAATGATTTAAATGTGCTACATCGTTGTGATATATTTTCATGTGAAGCTGTGAAAAATACATTCTTTCAGTCACTTTGCCCTTTGTAAATTTGCATGCATTTCAAATGAGATTCAAGCAAACTTTATGATTCATTGCATTTTATTCATCAACACATTGCTTTTTAAGAGTTCTTTGATATTTGAGAAATCTTGTGTGTCTTTTGGATAAGCCTTCTTAAGCCTTTTTCCCCTCAAGTCAGAAAGTTATACTTCACTAACTGTAAAGAAACATCCAAGGACTAAAAATTTGCTTTGCAACAGAGAACCAAGAATGTTCCAAAGAGTTGCCAACACACATCTCCTTTATCTACAAACCAAATAAAAGTCAGGGAGCAAATACTTGACAACTGATCAGTGTATTGAAAAATAATCAACAGCAGAGAAAGAAACTAGAAATCATATTGCAAGACTAGAGGAAAAGTAAAAATACTGCTTCAAAAGTAAGGGTATTGGCAGATCTTGTGAGGAAAATGCATTCTACATGGAATGTGTCCAGTGCAAAAGAAGGTGGAAGGCAAAGGAAAAGTGATCTTTTTCTTGGATTTAAATTTACTCTAGAGGAAAACAAATAAGACTTTGCACCCCAAATTGAGCTTCGGCTCTGAATGTTTTGGGAAGAACTTGGGGAAAAAATAGGCTATTTTTTTTCTTTCCATTACATTGGTATTTACCTCCTTGCCCCCTAATAAGAGATCATTGACTGTGTCAGTTGCGCTGGGGGTAATATTTAACTTTAACCTAAGGGATACTGTGGAAAGTGTGTATTCCTGAATAATACATTCTTATCATTTTATACCATAGCATATAAACTAGAGGATTTAACTTCAGAAAAACAAAACAAGTCAAACATGTTCCATGAAAATTATGAGCAATCACAGCACGATGTAGCAGAAAATTAGATGGATTTTATGTCAAGAATTCATGCCTATAAATCCTGGGTCTATTTAATCATTCTCAAATTCAGTTTCCTTATTTGTAGGATGAGTAACTAGGTTATACTAGTGAACAAATGAAACAATATGTGTAAAAGACCTAGTCCTGTGTCGTTTCTCAATAGAAGATGGCTATTACAAAGGATCTTTTAGGCAACCTGAAGATGGATTTCAAACTAGGGAAGGCAGAAAGGATACCTGCCCAATGTAGTGGACAAGTTTGAGAGAGAAAAACTTCCAAGACTTCCCTGTGTAAATACACAGTTTTTACACTGAATGAGTCTGTGTATTCCCTTCTTTTAACTACCACGTGTGAACCAAGTGCCTGGAATTGTGTGATTAGCTACTTTCACAACCAGTTATGGCAGTTCTGCAAACTACTCCTCAGACAGTGGCACCTTGGCTGTTCTTCCTTTTCTGTTCAATATAGTTCAGTATGCATTTATTGCCAGATATTAAAGTTTCAAGGTAAATAGTACATGATCTGTTTCTCTTAGGCCTCACAAAGAAATAGGTCACAGTAAAGAAGGTCAGTACTTTCAATAAAATATTAAAGGAATTACCGGGCACAAAAGAGGAACTCCAACTATAGTTTTGGGTGGGAGAACGTTAGACAGGCTGAGACAAGATTGATAGGGAGGGGAGTAAACAGCCTTAAAGACTGCACATAGGCCAGTCAAGTGGAAGAGTGTTGGTGGTACAAAGGAGAGACACAGAATCATCAAGGAGCTAGATATTTGGGGCCTTCTGGAAGTTGGACATATCTAGATAATTGAGTAGAAAGATAAATAGACTAGACTGATGACAGTAGATATACTAACAAGACAAGAAGGCCTAGAAGAAATGAAATGGTGGTGGCATTGTAAGTGAACATAAGTGAGGCCATCTTGTTCTGCTAAATGGCCTCAGCCCCTCCTCTCTGTGACTACTCGCTGCTCTGCATGTACTCTAAAAAATTCACATGCTCTCATGATTTTTGGCCTCCACTTACATGTGTACTCCTTGATAGCTTGACAAATTAAACTTTGTTCTGTGAGTTTCTTTCCAGGAACAGGCTGACCACAGGTGGGAAACACACCTACAAGGTATCCATCACAGCTGACAGAAGAATGGGACAATGTGGAGCCTGTTATGCTTGGTGACCAACATCGCTGGACCTGCTCCTTACTGCCCATTTTCCCCATATAACTGCCTCAAGATTCTGTAATCCTTGGAGATGGGTTTTTGACACATTAGTCACACATCTTCCAATTTGCTGGCTAATCTAATTAAACTTCCTTTCTTCATCTCTAGCTCATGATTAATTGGCTCAGATCTCAGTGAGCAGAGAGAGCCCATTGCTCGGTATCAGCATAACTTCCTAGAGTGCCAAAGAGTTACGAAAAGTGAATCTTCACTTTTCAAATACAGTATAGAGCAGTATTGCCAGACGACCTGTGCCCCAATCCCTTATCATCACAGTGAATCAAAGCTGGGAACTTGCATTGAGAAACTGCCTGGGTTAGGCTTTTAGAGAGAAGACAGAGACTTCAAATATTGGTGACTGCATTGGTATATCAATAATCACAAAATAGACCAGGAAGGGTCTGGTATCAAAATGTTGCCTTGGAGTTAGCAGTTCAAGACAGTATGAATTAAATGAAAATCCCTTCATTTCTGAGAACCATGAATTCCTTAATTATTTATTCCTCACTGAAAATAAGACAATGGAATTAAATGTATATTTCCAATATTTTTGACACAATACCATCTTGTTAATAATATATAAACTAATTAATTAGGAATGATTTTAAGTGCTTTTATCATTTTGGAACACACAAATGACCTAAAGTGTACTGTTTACATTTAATTAATTATAAATTAAAAATGTACGATTTGTCACCATATTAGTTTCCTAGGGCTGCCATGACAAATTACCAGAAACATAATGGTTTAAAACAACAGAAATGCATTCTCACAGCTGTGGAGGCCAAAAGTCTGAAATCAAGGTGTTGACAGGCAGGTGGTCCCTTCAAAGGTGATAAAAGAGAATCCTTCCATTTCTCTGACAGCTTCTGGTGGCCCCAGGGCTTCCTTGACTTGGGGCTGCATGATTCTAGTCTCTGCCTCCATTTTCATAGGGCCTTCTCTACTGTGTTTCTGTTTCTTTTCTGCCTCTTATAAGGACACTAGTCATTGGATTTAGGGCTCAACCTTAACCATGATGATCTCATTTCAAGATCCTTAATTACATCTGTAAAGACCTTTATTTTAAATAAGGCCACATTCTGAGGTTCTAGGTAGACATATCATTTTGTGGACAACTGTTCAACCCACTATAATCACCAATAAATTATTAAGTGATATTTTCATTTTTGCTTCTGGTTATGAAAGAATAGCTTGTATCAGACTATGTCTACAGCTAAGAACTTTGAAACCTGGATAAAATATAAACAAATCAGATCCAAGAGCAGGCAGAGGATACCTCTGGCAGCCAGGACTTCAAGGAGGCCAAGTTATAGGGAAAAGCAGAAACATCTTCAGAAAATCCAGACACTTTGCCACTTAGATTCTTGTCTATTCACAAGTAGCACAGGGTAAAATACCAGTAGATAGTCATGGCTTAGAACTTTAGACAATCTCATGGGATCAGGGAGGCAAAATAGAATATAGGGTGACCAAGGCAGCCAGGACTTCAGTGACTAAGATCTTGGAGAAAAGGAGGAAACAGAAAAGTTATCTTCTGGCAGTCTTTTCTCAACGTATATGTAGTTTCATAAATTCCTCCAGATTATAGGAAATAAGAACAAAGAAACCATCAGCTAAGAGGTTAAGACAATAAGTGAAGATTTTGATGGTCTCATAGTCCTGGGGAGAGAAAAACCAAAAATGGACTTCAGAGTCCACCCATAAAGAGGAACCCTGGTAAATATCCCAGACATTTCATGAGATCCCTGAAGGGCTACATCCTAAAAATATGATTAAGCAAGAAATAGGCCATATCTATAAAACTATAAATTAGCTTCAAATTAGTTCAGTTTATGATAGGATCAAGGTGATATTCCTGCCCTTCAGTTGTTTCCTAGAAGAAAACTAAATCCCATCTGGAGCAAGATAACATCACACCGACCCTCTACAATTGTTTATACACATTGTCTAGCATTCAGTAAAAATTATCAGACATGCCAGGACATAGTACCAAATCATGAAGGAAAACAAGAAAAAAATCAGACCTGAGAAATAGACATACCGATAATCAGTTTATTAGAGTTATCAAAACAGGGCAGTGAAGTAACTGATTAATATGTTTTCAAAAATTGATAACAAGATGGAGAGTTTCAATAGAAAACTGGTATTTGTGAAGACAAATCTAAGGGACAGTCTATATCTGAAATATACAGTAGCTGAAATTAAAAAATCGGTGGAAAGACTAGTGGATTAGACACAGCAAAAGAGAAAATTGGTGAAAAAAAAAATAGGCCAGTAGAAAATATCCTCATAGAAGAACAGAGTGCTTGAAAAAATTAATCTGGCTTATTTTTTTAAACAGCTTTATCAAGTTAAAATTTGTATATCATTAAATTTTCTCATTTTAAGTGTACACTATGTTTATTGAAAAGTCTAATGATTTTAAGAATTTTATTGTGTGCTCATTACCACTTTGGTGAAGTGTTTATTCAAATCTTTTATGTCCTCTTTTTTATTAGTTGTTGGTCTATTAATAAGTTATAATATTTCTTTATATATTCAAGATACAATTACTTTATTAGATGTGTGTTTGCAAATAATTTCAAGTCTGTGTTTTGTCTTTCATCCTCTTAACAGCATGTTTCAAAAAAAAAGTTTTAATTTAGATGAAGTCATATTTATCAATGTTTTTATTTTTTTAATAGATTATGGTTTTGGAGCCATATCAAAGAAATGAATTTTCATCCTATGGTCACATAGATTTCTTTTCTTTGTTTTTTTAAGATTGTTTATAGTTTAAGCTCTTACATTTACGTCTGTCTTGCATTTATAATCTTTTATTAGTGTTCTGTTTATTTCTAAATAACCACATAGGAATGGTTTTAAGTGGTAGGAATCATTTCACACATAATATTTTGGGTTTGGATAGGTTTTACTCTCACTAATTAAAATCCAAAGTAGAAGTATTTGTCAATTTATTAATACCTTTTAATAAGTTTTTTATTTTATTTATTTATTCATTAATTTTTTCATGAGGAAGATTGGTCCTGAGCTAACGTCTTTGCCAATCTTCCTCTATTTTGCATGTGGGACACCACCACAACGTGGCTTGGCAATTGGTACATAGGTCTGCGCACTGGGATCTGAACTGTGAACTCTGGGCCGCCGAAGCGGAGCATGAGCTTAACCACTATGCCACTGGGCCAGCCCCTAATAAGTTTTTTTAAAATATTGGAGCTATCTTCATGTGATATATTCCATTTTTGAGCAAGCAATTGCAAATTATATATCTAGTGAGTGTCTTTATAAAATAATTTGCTAAATTATTTTATACATTTGATGTTTAATAGTGTTAAACATCCTTTATTGAATTTGTTATCAGATTAAATTTTTATTAAACCGTGTATAACAATTTATAACAAAAGCACAAGTAGCAAAAGCAAAAATAAATAGGTGGGACTACATCAAACTGAAAAGCTTCTGCATTGCAAAGAAATAATTAACAAAATGAAAAGGCAACCTATGAAATGCAAAAAATATTTGCAAATCATATATATGCTAAGTGGTTAATGACAAGAAAAGACAAATAACTCATACAACTAAATAGAAAATAATAAACGAAACTTTAAGTAATCTAATTAAAAAATGGGCAAACTGAATAGACGTTTTTCCAAAGAAGATAGACAAATAGCCAAGTGGTATGTGAAAAGATGCTCAGCATCACTAATTGTGAGGGAAACACAAATCAAAACCACAATGAAATATCACCTCACAACCCCTGGAATGGCTCTCATCAAAAAGACAAGCAATAACAAGTGTTGGTGAGGATGTGGAGTGCACTGTTAGTGGGAATGTAAATTGGTACAGCCACTATGGAAATAAGTATGGGAGTTCCTTTAAAAATTAAAAGTAGAACGATCCAGGAATCCTACTGATGAATATATATCCAAAGAAAATGAAATCAGGATCTCCAGGAGATACCTGCATTCCCATGTTCACTGCAGCATTATTCACAATAACCAAGATAAGGAAACAACCTAAATGTTCGTTTATGGATGAATGGATAAAGAAGAAGTGGTGTATATATAGAATGGAATATTATTCAGCCACGAGAAAGAAGGAAATCCCTACTTTTTACAACAACGTGGATGAATCTTGAGGGCGTTATGCTAAGTGAAACAAGTCAGACAGAGAAAGAAAAATAATGTATGATATCACTTATATGTGGAGTCCACAAAAGGTGAACTCATAGAAACCGAGAACAGAATGGTGGTTGCCAGAGCCTTGGTTTTGGGGGAAGTAGGGAGATGCTGGTCAAAGGGTACAAACTTGCAGTATAAGGTGAATAACTTCTGGGATCTAATGTACAGCATGGTGATTATAGTTAACAAAAGTCCATTGTATACTTGAAAGTTACTAATAGAGTAGATCTTAAATGTTCTCATCGCAAAAAAAGAAATGGTAGTTGTATGAGGTGATGGAGGTGTTAACTAACCCTACCGTGGTGATCATTTCACAATATATAAATGCATCAAATCACTATGTTATATACCCTTAACTTGCAATGCTGAATGTCAGTTATATCTCAATAAAGCTAGGAAAAAAAGATGATCACATCCGACCCAGGATTTTCCCAGTTACTTGAACTTGCCCCGTAGATTCAAGCCACTTGCTGTAACGTATACTATTCCCTTTGCTTGCATGTGTTTCGGTAGCTTCTCTGTAACAGTGGAGTTCCATGGTACCTAAACACATTTAACTTACTTAAATTCAAATAAACTTGCTTAGAGAAAAGCAAACATCCTCCCTCCTCCAGTTCACCACACAGGCACAGAATAAAGTACGAACAAGAGCCTAAGAAACCAGTAGAGTTTGTGACTCTGTCTCTTCTGTTTGGTAGGGTGATTGTATGATCTAGGCAATGGATGCGATCTAATGTAAAGTAGTAAATGTCTGTTGGCCAAAATCACTGGAAAAAATATGGGAGTAATTTTAATATATTCCTGACAATTAGTGGGGAAGTGAACTATATTGTTCAACTGACCGTGAAATTGTTTGTGATGGCTTCAGTTTGCAGAATTATTCATAGAGAAACAACCCTAATGAAGAGTTAAAAGAACTGATCTATAGAAAAGAGTTAAAAGAATAGTCTACAGAAACAAATGACAACAGAGAACAAAAAAAGCTGTAACTTTATTCAAATTTTCCTAGAAACAATACGTTTGAGTGATTAGATTTCTGAATATAGTTTCTCTCTGAGATTATTGGCCCTACGTTACTATATACATTAGACATCCTCACACCCCTAGTACCATGCAGGATTGTATATATATGAAATGTGTACTACACTTGATGGGTGAGTTTAAGAGTTTCCTCAAGGGTAATTTTGTTTATGGATGAGTTTTGCATTATGTACTGAGCTTAGAAATTAGCCCTCCACCTCTACGCTATATGCCAAGAGTCCATTTTAGTCTTTAATGATCAGCCCAAATGCCACTTCTGTTTTGAAATCTTTTCTTTTATTTTTAATCCAGTCAGGATAAGGTTCTCTCAGTTTGTTGCAATTTGATCAACCTCTGCCAGAGCATTTATCTTTTTGCTCTCTAGTTAGCTGTTTGATTAGATTGTGAGATTTTCTAGGGCTAGAGTTGACTTTTATTTGTTTGTTGGTCCCACGTGGCTCACAGCACTGTGACTGAAGCGTGTTACATGTGAAAGGCGTTTGCATTGAACGGATAAAGTCCATTTTTCGAAAGCGCAATATGGTGACTCTCATGTAAATATAAAATAAACACGTCTCAGAAATTTTATTCAGCTCATTAATTAATGAGCAAATCAGTAAGATATTAAAACCAGTTCAAAGAGCATTCAAGAAGCAAGTTGTGTGTGTGAGTGTGCGTGTGTGTGTGTGTGCGCACAATTTAATCAGGAAAGTTAGCGAGGTTTCTGGCTTAGATACAAAAGAGGTGAATGTCTTACAGTGTAATAAACCATAGTCTTTGGAGTTATCTGTTCCACAAGGCAGAAATTATTTGCTTCTTTTCTGGACAAAAGCCTACAATTTAACGTATGACTTCACTTAGTGTGAGGGCTTTAATCAATAATAAACAGTGACTCAGTCTCAGTATATTCCCCTAGATAATGCTTAACTGGCTTTCACTCCTGAGGGATGTTGAAAAGATGTGCTTTTCCTAAGCCCCAGGACACCTGCCCACTAGCCATGGCAGACGGGCAGCACTACCAAGCCCCTGTACAGTGAAGAAGATGCTGGAACTTGAGTGAGGAGGCCCAAGTAATGGTCCAGGCTCTCTATTAGTCTGAAAAGACTACATACTATATGATTCCAACTATATCACAGTTTGGAAAGGGCAAAACTGTGGATACAGCAAAATTTCAGTGGTTACTAGAGGATAGCAGAGAAGGAGGGATGAACAGACAGAGCACAGAGGATTTCTAGGGCAGTGAAAATAGTCCGTATGATAATGATGGATCCGTGTCATTGCAAATTGTCCAAACCCACAGAATGTACAACACCAATAGGGAACCTTCATGTAAACTATAGACTTTGGCTGATTATGATGTGTCAGTGTAGGTTCATCAGCTGTAATAAATGCACCACTTTGGTGAGAGAGGTTGATAATGCGGAGGCTGTGCATGTGGGGGGGCAGAGAGTAATCTCTGTACTTTCCATTCAATTTTGCTGTGAACCTAAAACTGCTATAAAAAATTGTCTATTAAAAACTGAATAGATGTACAATTTCTCTTATAAAATCGAAAAGATATTTCCCACTTTTAAGCTTTATTTTTCAAGTTTTATCTAATATTTCATAAAAGAGTAGGTTAGTATGTTCTTCCTAAAGGTGTCAGTTGAATGTAGGGACATTTCTGCTAAGGAGTTTACCCTGTAGGTGCCGATGCTATTAACTTAAAAATTCAGTTATACAAAATGGCCAATTTTACTACCATTGCTGGATCATTGAGGTCTCACTGTAATGGTTTAGTGATTTGATTTCTCACCATTCTTTTAAATACGCTGTGTAACTTGCTCCTTGAGAAGGGATTACCTTTGAATATTCGGTGGCAGTAAAATTAATGATTATAATGCACAGGATTACAATAAAAATCTTTGAACTCTAAGTCAACTTGGAAGTGGAAAATAGGGATTCATATTTTTAAAAAGTAATTAGGAGATGATTGTTTATGATATGAACAATTAAAATGGATTTCTTAACCATTTTGAATAAGAAATAAGGATGCATACAACAAACTTCTGTTGGTGTTTGTATAAATAGTAGAATGTTAGAACTAGAATGGGCCAGAGAAGTCATTGATTGCAACCCCTTCATTTTACAGATGAGGAAACTGAGGCCCACTCATACAGCTTGTTAGTTATCATGAAACACTATATGAGTAATCAAGGAATATGTACTTTTGCAAGAACATATCACTCATACACATATGCATTTTTGCAAGAACATATTAACAACATGTATGAGGTATAACACGGTCCGTATTTAACTGGGCTACTTGCTGAATCCTTAGAGATACACAGAATAAGCAGTACATTTTTTAATAGGCAACGAGGTCAGTATCTTGAACTGACATGACTCATAAAACATTACCTGCTTCACTATATGTTTCCACCTATCAAAGCAGCCGGATTTTAAAAAGTGGAAATATTTTGAGGAAGTAGAAATGAGTGACTGGGGAAAATGTATGAAACTTGTGAGTCATTCTGAAATAAAATTTTATTCCCCCTCCAAATTTATGTTTTTCAGGGGATATGAGTAATCTTGATGACCAAAAAGCTTGCTGGAAGATTTTATTCTTTTTTGTAGTTTTCACAGGTACTAGGCCTTTTTCTCTTAGTACAAAGTACGATCGTTTAGAAAATTGGTAACTTTATTATTCTGGTCTAGAGAAAATGATCAGAGTTGAGGAAAGTAGAGGAAAATGTATTGTTTTTTTCCCACTCCCTCACGTCCAAAATGCATGAATATCTCCAGAAATACTACTTCTGCCTGGATGTGGCAAAGTTCACGTTTTTAAAAAAATTCTAATGGTTGGTAACACAGATAGCAGAAGAAGGAAAAAAATTAAATGGCTGGTGAATTTAAAGAGTTACAAGGTTGAACTACTTCAAATAATAGCTCTGGGGGCTGGCCTCATGGTGTAGCAGTTACGTCCAGCATTGTCTGCTTCAGTGGCTCGGGTTTGTGGGTTCAGATCCTGGGCGCAGATCTACAGCACTCATCAGCCATGCTGGCGGTGACTTACATATAAAGTAGAGGAAGACTGGCACAGATATTAGCTCAGCGCTAATCTTCCTCAAGCAAAAAATGAGGGAGATTGGCAACAGATCTTAGCTCAGGATTAATCTTCCTCAGCAAAAATAATACAAAATAAAGATAAATTAAAAAAAATAATAGCTCTGTGATCTACTTAAGAACCAAAGTTCTCCAATGGAATTCTACAGAGCACCCTTGTCATAATCATCAGAGTGTTTGTTATAATGTTAGATCTGAGGATGAACTAGTGCCAGGGTTTATTTTTGCATGTATGGCTTTCCTAAATAGAAAAGAAATTTATCAGCAGTAGGCTGTTGGGTAGTTCACAAAGTTGACATAGAGGCCGGAAACCAAGGCTTGGAGAACAGGCAAGAGCTAATGATGATTGGGCAATGGAGCCTGCTGTGGTGATGAGTACGGTTGGGTTCCACCTCTGGCACCATGGCTACTAGACTTTTGTCACTGCCTCCACCCTGTTCTGGATGCCATGGCTTCTACTGTCTCTCAGAATAACTTCTCAACCATCTTTTTATTTTTCTAGATTCATTCTTGGATCATTCCAAACTGCTGTCTCTAGTAAGAAAATCCATTGGCCATATATCTGCATCTTAATTTGCCCTAAGTTTGAATAATGGAGTACTTATCCAAAATTGGAAGAACATTTGGAAACTGGTAGGCAAAAAAGAGAAAAAAGCTGTCCACTACGCTGGCCCCACCCTAAACCTATTGAATTAGAATCTTGGAAGAAACCATGAGAATCAGCATTTTTAAACAAATACAGTCAATTCTGGTATAAGGTGACATATGTGTTGCTGTAAATCACTGCACTATACAAAACTACACAATAAAGACCGCAGGGCTTATGAGAAAAGTGGAATGAGAAACACAGTATTCAAAAACTTCATTAGGGATACATTAAAAAAGATGGGAAACTAGTGAACACAGCAGTACAGTTTAACATATGTTAAATGACTGAGAAATACATAAATACTGCAGTAGAAATGGTCCTTTATCCTTAAAAAGACCTGAAGTTTGCTTGTGGAAGTGGGCACCAGGAGGTGATTGGTAAATTATGCAAGGAGTGTTTTCTGACATTGAGTAGAAAGTTGTAACGCCAGATGTGCATGATTTTGGCTTGTAACACATGTGGCAAAGTGAGGGGGTTGGTAGAAGTTTCAAGTGTGTGCATTTTGTGTATTCCGTTGTGGCTTGGTTCAGTTGGGTGCAAGTTTTGGAATTCACCTGTGTTTCTCCAAAAGAAATCTCACATAAGCAAAAGTGAAATTTGCGTTATGCTCAAATGGTTACCTAACATACCAATAATGTTGGAACAAATTCACACTTCAAAACAACTATTACAGCAAATTGGCTGTACTCCTGTGTGATTCTGATGTAAATCAGAGCGTTGAGACCTATAGGGGTTTGGATCTTCCCTGACTGTTCCACACTCTTGTCCTATTTAATGCCCTCCGTGAGGTGGGGCTCATAGCTACAACTCTCTCAGTTAGTGAATGTAGGTATGGGAGATGGAATAATTTCCCCTTTTCTCTGCTGCTTCTTGGGAGTTGATTTACAAGTCTCCCTATGGACTTTTGAATCACTGCAACCGTTATCTCTTATTGGCTCCCAAAAGGACCCACTTCCCCAAACTCAATGACTTCAGTACCTGACATGATTTTTCTCTCTACACCACCACCTATTGTGATCTTCAGTGATTTTTCAGTTTCTTTGGTGGTGTGTCAATTGACACCTTGATTTCTTAGATCCTAACTTACTGAATAGCTATGATCATCATTTCTCTTCACAGTAGCCACTCCAGCCATCTCATCACCCCTAATCTTGCTCATCATGTGTCTCTGCTGAATATTAGCAGACCTGAACCAAGTTTGTGTCATTTTTCCTGTTTTTCTCTATTTCTCAGGTAAAATTTAAGCGTGAAACATGCATAGTGTTTTCAAAGGCATTTCCTATTTTGCTTATCTCATTAGCATATGTGCTAGCTTCTAATATAACCATCCAAGTCTACACTTGGCCACCTCATGGCCTTGTTTTACCAAATGTAAATAAGAGCAGAATGTTGGAATTCAACTAATACTAGGAATGCTGCAGCCTTGCATTTTCTTCAAATGAAAAACTATATGAATGTCCTTTTAACACAATGACTTTTCTTCAGTATTTCAGTCCTGGCTGCCATGTTTTTAACTTTTCATTCTGTTGGGGAGATTAAAGACAGAGGATCATTATGAGTCTTCTAAGAAGCCAAGAGACTGCAGTTAGATTAAAAGCTATTTATTCTGCACTTTATATTTTCTTTGGTCCTTATTTTCAGATTGAACATAAGGTATCTGCAGCACAGATTGCTTTCAGAAAGATGAATTTGACTAAAAATCATACTATGCATTCATTCAATAAACATTTATTTTTTGAATGCCTCCTATAATTCAGGGGCTCTGCTAGCCTAGGGCACATAAAAATGAATGAAGAAAAGTTTTTATCTTTAAGGAGCTGTCGTGGATTCCATGGTGTTCTCTCTGCCCATGTACCTTCACCCCAGCTGCTTGGAATGTTGGTGGCTGACAGCTCTTAGTTGAGTCTCTCCTTGGGCCTTGCCCATAGCTGAAGGAAGCCACCTCACCCAAGATCATGCTCACTTCTCAGAGGAAGCCCACATCCAGTGACTGGTCAATATGGGGATTATTTCTCTTGCGTCAATTTGGGACAATTCTGAAGGGCCATCCCAGCTTCAGAGTCCCCGTAAGATTGGCTGAGGCTTTTGTTGTCACTGCATCAATTCACGGTTCAATTTCTCCTTCTGTCCAGTCCTGCTTCTTTCACTTACCCACAATTCTTGATCCTGAGAACAGAAGAACACTCTCCAGTAAACTTTCCACATGTACATCTACACTTCAGAGTCTGATTCCCAGGGAAATCTGCCTGCTATGAGGATTCACTGTCTAGTTGGAGGGGCCACCAAGAGCATTAGTAATTGTGATAATATTTTGAAAATGACTCTAGTAGAGGCAACCCCATGTCTTTAGGAAAGATGCATTTAGCTCATATTGGGATGGAAGTGGGATCAAGAAAAGTTTTCTAGAGAAGGTGCCTTCTGAATTTAGATTTTAGTATCAATAAGCATAATAGATGGAGCTGTAGGCAGGGAGGAGGATAAAAGAAGGACTTTCTGGACAGAGGAAGCAGCATGTGCAAAGGCAAAGATCACTAAGTGGGCTTGGCACATGCAGGAAGCTTCTGATAAGTCAGTATGACTTGAGCCTATGGGCAAGAGAGAAAGTGGGGAGACCTGAAGATGAAACGGTGTGCAAGACTCAGTTCATGAGGGCCTTGTATCTCATGTTGAGAAACTGGCATTTTATGCTGAGAACATTTGGTCTTTTGATGTTTTAAGCCAAAGACTTACAAGATTCTACTGACAGTAATGTGAGCATGGGTTGCAATGAGGTGAGGGTGGAGACATGGAGGCCCTTTGAGAAAATGTGGAAAATGGGGTAGAGAAAGGCAGATAAGATCAAGGCCGATGATAGGAGCAATGAGAGGATTTGGGGGCTAATTGGATATAAGGAATAAGGATGAGGAGACATATCATTCTAGTGAGAACTGGTAGGGAGCATAAAAGAAGGGATTTGAGGGACAAACAGGCTAAGTTTAGTTTTGAACACATTGAGTTTGAAGTATTTATGGGGCATATCAGTGGATATGTTCAACAGAAAAAGGGAAAAAAATAGAGAGAAACAGTTGCATCTAGGTTGAGCTGGAAGCTGTGATTCAGGCTGCTGGGAAGAATGAACAGAGTGAGAAGGGAGTTGAAAGTCATTTAGAAGTTAATTCCTCCTGTTTTCAGCAGAGTATGATTTTAGTTATCATATCCTCATGAACACAATTAGTCTGAAAATATTTTAAGACCTTCACATCAGTGACATTTGCAATATCCCAAACTTTCTCCCCTCACTCTTGTTCCTTCCTTAATATTTTTTTCTGAGTTAAAGTTAATAGCTATGTACAAAAAGTGTAGATACAATAAAATAAAATAAAAATGCAAATATCAGTACTATCGCTGATCTTTTAGTTATTTCTTTTAACTTGAACCTTTTAATAAATGTATTGGTAAGACAGGTTATATAATCTCACATCAGATTACATATTATCTCATAGTATGGCATATGGCATCAGTCATTCGGAAATTGTCTTTTATCCAATATCATCCTTAATATGGATGCATGTGGCACAAGCAAGCTGCAACTCTTACTTTTTTTTTCCCTTTTGCTTTTTTCTTTATTTAGGAAAGACTTTTTCTCAGTGGCTTTCAGAAATTACAGGTATTTAATTAAATGTAGATTGTATGGTACATTAGTGACCATCAAACATTGTGTCTTTCAGTAGGCAATTAAAAAGGGCAAAATATTCTAAATGAATTTTTAAATACCTTCTTCCAATCATTAAGCACAGTTACCACAGCCATATTTTGTAAACGTGAAACCCTGGAGTTCTCACAAGGATGCTCGTCAGCACCGTTTTTATTGATGATCTATCTGAGCTTCATTTCCTAGCTGAGAAACCTTGTCGGTCAATTTATTCCAACGTAACACCATGTGGTTGGGTGGTTATTAATTCTGTAATTGTTCACAGCATGCCAGGAATAATTCAGTTAATTTTTACAATATGTCTTACTTTGCTATGCTTCTCTATGTCAAAATACCCTTTGCATATATTGGAAGAGAAATCAGATGCTTGTTTAAATTCTAGACATAAAAAGTGATTACTAACTAAAAATATAAAAGAAAGGCATTTTTTGTGTGCCCTATATAGAATATATGCTGGCCTAAATGCAGTTTGATGAGTTATTTTTGTGAAACTTCCTGATTTTAATTGATCCATCACCTCTATTTTTTTAAAAGAATCTGGAAGAAGGAATCATTTTAACTGAGTATTAGTTTCAATTAAGTGTAATGGTGTAACTGTTCACTCTCTATCACATTAAAAAGAAAATTTTAGTTTTTTCCTATCCAATATATGGAAATTGAGCTAATGTCTACAGTTCTATTACACTCATGAAATTAAATGTTGTGCAGTTAGGTAAAAAGCGTGATGATGTATATAATAAATTTCATGCACAGAATTAAGTTTGGTTAAAGGTATTTGGGGTTGGATATGCCTGAATGGATTCTAGAATGTAAAATCCTGTCAATAAAACATAATAATGTATGGATTATTACATTCTAACACTCACAATAGGTTATTTTAGTTCACTATAGAAATGGAAAATGCAATATTCATTATGCAGTTCTGCACTTGCATTAAATCAAGTTCAGCAGAGGCCTTCCTTCCGTGAGAGAAAGGAATACAGCAGTTTTTTACTTTACCATTAGCTTCTTTAGCTAGCTTCTAACTTACAAAAAGCAAATAACTGAGTGCTTGTTAGCCAAATTAACATCCTTCTCTCAGGTCAAAGCAACAACAGGATTAATTAGCTATGGTCAGAGGACTCTGAAGGAATTTAAAGGCAAAGATGACTTCATCCCTGTTGATGGTGGTGAGGGAGCATAGAAACAAAATAATAAACAAAAGATGCATTCTATTTTATCTGATAAGAATCACAGGCCTTAAGGAGCAAGCTATGATGTTAGCTGGAGATCACTTAATTTAGAGTCCGTTTTACTCTAGATTTGCTACGTATTTTGTGAATTTAGGTAAGTCATTAAATCTTAATTTATCTATAAAATTGACATTTATAATACTTTGCAAATTGGACATAACAATGGAAGGATGTAGTATATGAGAACCTTTTTCTTTTTAATGTTTAAATACCATACACATGTAAAAGATGAGGTTAAAATTATACATTTGCACCTAGATTATTTAAAATCACACACTAGTATTAATATATATTAGGAATTAATTGACCTATTCATTACTTCTATTGTCTATTTGTTTTCTGAAGTACTTCCTAGATTACTGTATTTTATTTTTGGCATCTATGTTTGTGGTATAATAAAGAATATATCTGAGCTTTGTCCCTAGTTCCTGGCACAGAGCTTCAAAAACCCACAGAATTTCTGAATGATAAGTGTCTTTGTTATCCTAATGAGGTGACTCACCCTGGGCCCATACATAGCTTCAGGATAGGGACTCCTCACCAGAAAGGCCAGCCACATGATTAGAGGGTTGGAACTTTGGGCCAGGCTGATCTCCAGGGAGGGGAGGAAGACTAGAGATTGAGTGATATCATGTGGCCAGTGATTCAATCAATCATGCCTGCATAATGAAACCGCAATGAAAACTCTGGACACAGAGGTTCAGTGGTTGAACCCGCTGATGTACAGGGAGGGTGACGTACCCAACTCCTCTGGAAGAGGACGTAGAAGCTCTGTGTGGCAGACTCTCCCAGACTTTTTCCTTTGTGTCTCTTCTTTATTTGGTTGTTCTTGAGTGAATACTTTATAATAAAACTATAATGTTAAATATAGCATTTTCTTAAATTCTGTGAGTCATGCTAGTGAATTATTGAAGCTGAGGGGGTTGTGGGAAACCTTGAATTTATAAGTTACCAGGCAGAAGTGTGGGTGCCCCAGAGACTTGTGGTTGGCATCTGAAGTGAGGGAAGGCTTGTGGAGGACTGAACACTTAAACTTGGAAGTCTGGTACTAAGGTAGTTAGTGTCAGAATTGTATTGCTGTACTGCACTTGAGATGGAAATGAAACATTTGTGATAGAGAAAACAAACAGAATATTGTCCCCAAACATGACAATATGATTGCAAACTGAAAGAAAAATGCCATAAAATTGTTATTAAAAATGTGCAAGACATTATATTCAACTTTCAAGGGAATATAAATTCCATATAGTACAAAATGACTTGATAAACGTCAGCTGAATGAAGCCATATAATTGGCTATTTAAAAATTTGCAAATATGATTTTATTTTTTAACCCATTGACTTTCATTGAATAGGTGTGCCAAATTTTAAGGGAGAATCTGGTAGAATTTATAACCTGATTATACATCTGCTATAAAAGTCTAGGAATGCTATAAAAATAATTATAAAATATCACAAACGTTCTTTTAAATGCAGACTGAACTTTAAATAAAGTAATTAAAATGTCCAGGGGATAAAAACAAAGAGGAAACTAAAACTCTGCAGATGTCCTATTTGAGGAAAGAGGGTGAGAATGATGGGAGGGTGTTGGTTGAGGTAGTATGTGTGTTGAGGCTTTAATGCCCACATAGAGCCAGGGCAAAAGGCGTGAAGCCCACATATTTGAGAGTTGTAACTGATGCCACTCTGCTTAAAGCTGGATCCTTTGAGGGGCTTCATGCTTAGTAAAAATATATACTAGAAAGAAAAAACTGCCATTTTTTCCTAGTAGTCTGATAGATTTTATAATCTGATCTCCCCCCCCATTGAATATATAAAGATGCATTAAAGAGCTAACAAGAATATAAAGCATACTTAGAGGTCAAAAACTAAGTAAAAGCAGATCCCTTGGAGTAAACAGAGTGGTGGAGTTGGCTTAGGCCTTGAACTTATTTGTCTCATGTGGTAAAAATGGAATAGAACACCCTGAAGGGTTATTTTACGAGTGTATAGGTGCTCACCAACAAACCTGGTCCCCATGGGATTCCACTGCAGGAGAGGTATTTGTCTTGAACCTTGGTGTTGAGAAGAGATGCGAGAAATCTCCTTTGAAAATTAATATCTAAAAACTGGACCTCAGATGAATTTCGAACCCAAATCCATGTTACATGGCAGGTCTGATAGACTCCAGACAGATACCTGGCAGATAAAAACAATAATTCTCTCTGGAGATATGAACATTTCATACCAGGACTCTCATGGTTTTCACAGACAAAATTTTAAGAAATGTGAGGTCTCAGAGTGAGAAATTTCAAAACATTCAAGGAAACATGTCATCATGGATTGCATTCAGCAGAAATAATAGATAGCAGAATCAAATCTGCTGAGAATTCGCAAACAAGAAGTATCAGTTCCAGAATATAATTTACATGCAATATAATTATTTTAGTCTGTTCTATTCAGGCTGCAATGTAATAAAACATCACAGACTGGGTAGCTTATAAACAAAAGAGATGTAGTTCTCACAGTTCTGGAGGCTGGAGGTCCAAGATCAAGGCACTGGAAGATTTGGTGTCTAGTGAGGGCTCACTTTCTGGTTCATAGATAGCACCTTCTCGCTGTGTGGTCACGTGGTGGAAGGGCCTAGGAAGCTCTGTGGAGTCTCTTTTATAAGAGCACTAATCCCATTCTGGAAGGCTCTGCTTTTATGACCTAATTACTTCCCAAAGGCTTCACCTCCTCTTACCGTCATCTTTAGGGTTTAGGATTTCAACATATGACTTTTAGGGGGATACAAACATTCAGGCCATAGCAACAATAAAAGAAATTTAAAAGTAGATTCAACATAGCAGTATGGGGTAAAAGACTATTAAAATGAACAGAATGATTTGAAGAGCAACCACATAGAATTCCTAGAATTAAAATATAATGTATTAAAATAAACATTTAATGGGTAGTTTTAACAGCAGTTTAGCCAGAGCTAAAGAGAGAGTTGGTGAAAAAATTAATCAGAATATAACAGAGAGAGACAAAGAACTAAAAATATTTAAAGATAAGTTCAGAGAAATGGTTGAACATTGTCCAGAAATTATGAAGGACTACTATCCTTAGATTCAAATATGGCCTGAAACGCACATATAGATCCAGTGCAGTGAATTTGAAAAGTTCCACATACTGAGGAAGGATCTTTATAGCAAAAGAGAGAATGAAACAGATCATCTTTGAAGAAGTGAAATTTTGATTAAAAAGTGAATTCTCAAGAAGACCAAAAGATAATGAAAAGATATTTTCAATATATTCAGATAAAATAATTGTTCATCTAAAATCATATACATAGTGAAAATATCTTTCAAAATGGAGATACAAAAAAGATAATTTCAGACAAACAAACCCAAGAAATTTTACCACCAACAGGCCCACATTAAAGGGAAATTCTAATGCATGTAATTTCGACAAAAGGAAAATGATTTCACATGCAAGCAAAACTTATGAACAAAGAAAGTAGGAACTATATGGTTAAACAAGCATTGATTATAAGAGGCAAAAATAATAAAGTTTTATGAAATTTTAAGAGGCATATACCAAAAATATGAGATAATTATAATCTGTAAGTTAGAAGTGATTGATGTTAAAGTGTTTTAAGTGCCTTACATTATTCAGGAGGAAGGTAATGATATTGATTTATTTTATGTGTTGGTAAGTTACAAGTAGAGTATATAACTTCCAAAGTAGTAGAGGAAAAATTATGACATAAGAAATACCTTTGCTCTGGATAAGAAGCAATCTTGAGCAGACACTGATATTAAAAAAAAACGAAACATTTTTTGTTTTTAAGATTAGAACTTGAAACTTTTAAAAAAAGGAAGGAGAATTTGACTACCAACTCAGGGTGATGACAAAGAGGTTTGCCAGTTCTGTCTTAGGTCTGAGTAAATATACAAATTTGAAAGGTTTCTCTGAGAATTTGTGACTCTAGGAATGTATTCACATCATATGGGGGTTTTGTATTTACATTAGTTGCATGATCCAGGAGTCTATGATGCAGGGTTTTGTTGTTAGATTGGTCTTCTGCTAGTAGTGTCACTGTGGGGACTAGCTGAAGCATGAAAAATTGCTCTGCAAGTCCAAGACCTCAACTCAGGCTGAATAGTATTCTCAGTCAGAGATGGTGAGCTCACAATACCAAGTCATAAATACACAAGAAAGAAATATATGCCAAATAAGACTCAGCTGAAACAACAAACAGCAGTAATAGTCCACCAAAAATATCACGATAGATAACTTGAGAATAACATTCAAAACAGTATGCTAAAAACCATTGAAGACAGGAGAGTAACATTAGCAGGATGACCAAAAGGGAAGCCGCAAACCTTGTTGCCTTAAAGAGACTCTGACTTAACAAATATAAATGGTCCAAAAAGACTTTGTGAAAACTCCAGTAACAATTCAGGAAGTTGCACTACCCCAGGAAAGCTCAGGGGCCAAGAAGAGCCACGTTGAAACAGTAAGAAAAGCCAGTTCATTTCAATTGCATCAGTCCCTTCCCCAAGCCAGCACAATTCACTGATATCAGGAGGAAGAGGCCAATTCACATCTTTTCCCTCAGGAGGGAAAGAGATGAGTGGACCGTATGTCCATCATTCCAGCTTTTGGAGGTGCTGCCTGAGAGACTGGTTTCTTACTCCTGATTTGGAGAACTGATAGAAATAGTGTACTTTGGATATCTTGCAGCAGCAGAAAAAAAAAGAGTTAAGTAGTTTGTGGCAGCTCCAGAGAGCCTGCAAGACTGCAGATACCAGAGAAAGAAAGAGATTACAAGCTCCTGAAAAAGAAACCAGCAGGGCTCTCAAATTAGGAAATTGCAAACACAAGTCCAGAGAAGATACATCACCATGAAAGGTTTGAGAGGCCCCCAGAATCTCTAGCAAGGCTGATTGGTGAAGATCTTCTCTGTATGAGGCCAGTCTATAAAATTGGGAGAAGTGGCTGAGTTCTCAAATGCACAAATCACAACGAAAATAACAAGACACACAAAGAATCAGGGAAACATGACATAATCAAAGGAACAAAATAAATATTTAGAAAGCATTCCTAAACAAATGGAGATCAATGAATTACCTGACAAAGAATTCAAAATAATTGTCTTGAAACTCGATGCAATACAAGAGAACACAGATAGACAATGAAACAAAATCAAGATAAAGATCCATGAATAAAATGAAAATATCATCAAAGAGACAGAAATTATATATTAAAAAACCCCAGAAGTTCTGGAGCTAAAGAATATGATAACTGATTTGAAAATTCACCACAGGGCTCAACAGAAGACTTGATCAAACAGAAGAAAGAGTCAGCAAAGTCAAAGAGAAATTATCTGAAATTATCAAGTCAGAAGACGCAAAGAGGAAAAAGAATGAAGAAAAGTAAAGATAAACTAAAGGACTTGTGGAATATCATCAAGCAGACCAATATGTGCTATATGGGAACCCAGAAACAGTGAAAGCAGCAGAGAGCTTATTTTAAAACCTAATCGCCCCAAACTTCCCAAAGCTAAGAAAGGAAATGGACATCCAAATTCAAGATGTTCGAAGGGCTCAAAATATGTGAAACCTAAAGATACATTAATACACACCAATATACATTAAATCCAAATGTCAAAAGTCAAAGACAGTTTTGAAAGCAGCAAGAGGGAGGCAACTCATCATGTACAAGAGGACTCCCATAAGATTACTAGCAGATTTCTCAGTGAAAAGATTACAGGCCAGAAGAGATTAGGTGATGTATTCAAAGTGTTGAAGGAAAAATAAACTCTACCAACCAAGAATACCATATCTGACAAAACTGTCCTTCAATAGTGGAGGAGAAATAAAGATCTTCCCAGATAAATAAAACTGGAGGAAGTTTATTATAACTAGATCTGCCTTAAAGAATTACTAACAGGAGTTCTTCAAGTTGAAACAAAAGGCAACTAGAAAGCAACATGAAAACATATGAAAATATAAAGCTATCTGGTAAAGGAAAACATACAAATTTTGGACAAATACAAATATGGAACCGGGTAATACTATAATGGTTGTGCATAAATCCATTTTAACTTAGGCATAAAATTTAAAAGATAAAAACATAAAAGACTTATAACAATAAAACTATGTTAATGAATACAAATTATAAAAAATGCAATTTGATGCAAAAAATGCATCAATAACATAAGGCATGGGCAGAGAGATGTAAAGGAGTAGCGTTCATGAATGCAATTGAAGTTAAGTTGTTAACAGTTTAAAACAATTTAAAAAATGCCAATAGTAAGTTCTTCCCTTTCAGTAATTGCTTTAAATGTAACTAGATTAAATTCCCCAATCAAGAGACATAGAGTGGCTGAATGGATAAAAAACAGGATCCAACTATATGATGTCTACAAGAGACTCACTTTAGATATAGGGACATACGTAGGCTGAAAGTGAAAGTATGGTAAGAGGTACTCCATGCAGATGGTAACCAAAAGACAGCAAGACTGGCCATCATTATATCAGATAAAATAGACTTTAACTCAGACACTGATACAAGAGACAAAGAAGGAGATTATACAGTAAATAAAGGACCAATTCTTGCTAACAATTTTAAATAAATATACACCTAACAAGAGAGCATCCATATATATGACGCAAACATTGACAGTTAAAGGGAAAAATAGACACCAATATAGTAGGAGATTTCAACACTCCACTTTCAATAATGGACATAGCAACCAGAAAGAAGATCAGTAAGAAAACAGAGGACTTGAACAACACTATAGACCAATTGGACTTAACAGACATATACAGAATACACATTCTCCTCAAGTGCACTTGGAACATTCTCCAGACTAGATCACATGTTAGGCCATGAAACAAATCTTAAATTTAAGGAGACTGAAATCATACTAGATATCTTTTCCAACTACAATGGAATGTAACTAGAAATCAATAGCAAAATAAAAACTGGAAAATTCACAAGTATGTGGAAATTAAACAACAGACTCTTGAAAAGCTAAGGAGTCAAAAAGAAATCACAGGAGAAATAGGAAATATATGGAGACAAATGAAAATGAAAACACAACATACCAAAACTTAAGAAATGTAGCAAAGTCAGTACTATGAGGGAAGTTTATAGCAGTAAACGTCTATATTAAGAAAGATGAAAGATCTCAAATCAACAACCTAACTTTACACTTCAAGGACTGGAAAAAGAAGAACAAATTACACTGAAAGTTAGCACAAGGAAAGAAATAATAAAGATTAGAGCATAGATAAACAAAATAGAGAATAGACAAAGAAAACAAATAAAAAAACTAATAATTATTTTTTTGAAATAATCAATAAAATTGACAAACCCTTTACTAAGAAAAAGAGAGAGAAGTTTAAAATAAAAATCAGAGATGAAAGAGGAGACATTACAACTGATGCCACAGTACTAAAAAGGATCTTAAGAGACTACTATGAACAATTATATTCCAACAAAATGGATAGCCTAGAAGAAATGTACAAAGTTCTAGAAACATATGACTACTTACCAAGGTAACATCAAGAAGAAATAAAAAATCTAAAAAGACCTATAACCAGTATAGAGATTGAATGAGTAATCAAAAACTCCTAACAGAGAAAAGCCCAGGACCAGATGGCTTTTGTTCAAGAGACAATCCTTTCTCCATTGTGTGTCTTTGGAACGCTTATCAGAGATCATTTGACTGTGATCACGTGTACTCTACACTTAAAAATGGTTAGATTGTAAATTTTTATGTCATGTGTTTACCAAAAAAAAAGGAAAAAAAAGATTGAAGATATAATTGAAAGGATAAAAAAGCAAAGAATAAGAATCTGAAAAAATAAAACAAGTGTAGAAAGATAAGTAGAAGGACCATGTGGAACTTTTAAAACTAAAGAATATTGCCATTGAAATTTAAAACACAAAGGATAGCTTTAAACAGATTATACTGAGTTGGAGGGGGAATTAATAAACTAGCAAACAGATTGTAGAAATTACACAGAATGCAGCCGAGTGAGATGCAGAGACAGAAAATATGAGCAATTCGGAGACGTGGAGGAGAAAGGAAATGTCTGACAAATGTGTTCTGTGAGTTCCTGAAGGAGCAGTAGAGGGAATGAGAGAGCTGCAAGGTTTTAGGAGATCGATTTGCAGAGAATTGCTGAAAGAGCTTTACTGAAAGACCTGATTACTCAGATTTAGGAAATACAAAGAATTCCAAGTAGATTAAATGCAAGTACATTTACATCCTGACATAAGTTATTTAAATTGTATAACCCTAGAGTCAAAATAAAGGTCTTCTGAGCAAAGAAAATATAGACCTTAAAAGCAAGCAAAGACATAAATAAACTTACAGCACATATCTCAAAAGCAAAATTAGAAGCCATAAGAAATGCAGCGAGATCGTCAAAGGGCTAAGGTAAACAAATGAATTTAAAATATAGAATTCAAGAATAGAATTGAACAAGGAATATTTTAATGTAATTTCTTCTGTTTATTAAAAGATGCCATTAAGTAAGTGAGAAAGCAAACCACAGATGAATACCAGCCTACCTACACATATGCTGACAAAGGACTTGTGTCCACAATACGTAAAGAATTCCTGCAAATGCACAAGTAAAAAACAGTCAACAGACTAGAATAAGAGGACAAATTTCTTCAATAGACCTTCAACCAAAGAAGATGGCCAGTGGGCCAATCAACATATGAAAACATGTTCATGGTTATAAATCATCAGTGAAATCCAAATTAAAACCACAATGCAAAGCCATTAATATAGTTAAAATGTAAAAAACTGATAAGGGTTGGAGAGTTTGTGAATCAGTTGGAACTCTTTGTAGCGAAAAAAAATGTGTTTCAATGAAAAACTGTTTATCATCTAGAGGACACTCCTAGAAGTCATTTGATTCTAGTTTTTCTTTGTCTGTAAGCTATGTTACAACAATGCATTGTCTCCATAGGGCGTGCTCTTTCCGCTTATCTGATTCCATCACTGCTTCTTACCTTTGAGCTATTTTTAGCTCCACGTAAATATGTTTTTTCTTTGACTTCTCTTTCAAACTGATTATAACATTGGCCTGCCTCTCTCATTAAAGGTGTTAAATAAAATGTTTAATGTGTTCATTTTTATGTCTGTACGAGAGTTATAATTTTACCCTTTTTTGAAAATTATCTTTTAATCTCTTACACTGCTGGTGGAAGTATAACATGGTAGCACTGTTTTGGAAAAGTGTTTGGCATTATCTACTTAAGGTGAACATATCATATACTAGGTATATATCTCTATGAAACCTGTATATATATGTGCATCAAAGACAGGTGCCAGAATGTTCATATTAAGCCTGATTTATAGTAGCTTATGACTGGAAACAATCCAAATGTACACAACAGTACAATGGTGAAATAAACTGTGTTATAATCAAACAATGAAATATATTCAGCAATGATAAATAAAACAAACAAAAAGAAACCCTCTATAAAATGTGAGTGGACGTTACAATCATAACGTGGAATGAAAGAAGCCCAAACGAAAGACTACATGCATAACTCCGTTTATATAAAGTTTCCAAACAGGCAGACCTAGTCTGTGGTGTTAGAAGTAATTAACCTTTGAGGACTGTAGTTATTTTGGGCCAGGCGAGTAATAGCTGAAATGGGGCATGAAGAAAGATTCTGGAGTGACAGTAATGGTCCATTTCTTTCCCTGGTTTGGGTTATATTGATGTGTTCATTGAACAAAAATTTATCAAGCTATATATGTCAGTCTTATATGCATTTCTCTGTTATACTCCAACAAAATACTATATATATTTGTGTATATAATACATATATCTGTTAAAAAAGAGGATAAAATAAGAAACATTTTAGACAAAGAAAAGTATACAATCCACAGACTTTAGCTGAAATAAGTATGAAATTGTATCTCAGTAAGAAAAATATCCTTAGAAGGAAGGGAAGAGATGTAAGAAAAAATAGTGGGCAATTTTTTTTAACATGATGGTTAAATCTATTTAAGCATTGGTTAATTATGTCTAGCTTATAGAGTGTACAAACAAGGTAGGACTAAAATACAGAGGAATAATAGCATATATGACAGAAGGAAGTTATGAGAATTAAATTTGTCCTTAGGTTAAACCACAGGCTTCACCCCACTGCACCTACCAATGGCTCCTGACCCTGCATTTAGAAGCTTGTTTGTGCTGTCTGCTCAATTGAACTTTTGCTTCCCAGGTCTCCCTCCCTGAGGCCAACTCCATTTACTCCCTCCACTGTCAGCTCCTAGGATCCCAGTCAGTACCAAGCCCTAGATTCCCTATTCCTTGCTCAAGGAGGTGTGTCAGAAGCAGGATGGTTATGAATATTGACTTCTGTGGCAGTACAGAAATCCCATCATGGTATCTGCAGTTTCCTCCTTGAACATTGGCACTCATTTCAAGTTCCCCTAAGAGTGCCAGGAAAAACTTTAGGGTTACACAAATTTAACCCTGTTTAGGGTTACATAAATTTACTCTAAGCAGCTGCTTCTTCAGGTTGTTTTACTTTGTTGTTTTCTTTGTTGTTGTTACCGCTCATAGCTTCTGTCAATAAAGGTATTAATGAGGAAGGGACAATGATTCTGTGCAGACCAAGGAAAATTTTCTTTGTTCGTGGAATGAGACGTACTCTGCTAAAGTTTGCTCTCTTAAATCATCGGCACGACAAATTCGTTGAGGTACTGGAGGATTCTCCATTCTGCACACCCTGCTTTTGAGTTATTGATATGGTTTAACGGAACAGATGGTCAGACGTTTTGTTGATGTAATTCACTAAGCATATATCCTTGTACTTTCTGGGGAATATTTGAAAGCCATATGTGAATAATTTTTGGATTTTCAGTCAATTTGGCTTATTTGTGTTGCTGCTACCATCCATTCATGTAGATATCAAAAATTGTCTAGAAAGGGGCCAGCCTGGTTGCTTAGTGGTTAAGTTCACGCACTTTGGTTTGGTGGCCAAGGGTTCACAGGTTCAGATCCCGGGCGCAGACGTACACACTGCTGATCAAGCCATGCTGTGGTGGTGTCCCACATGCAAAAAGAAAGGAAGATTGGCATAGATGTTGGCTCAGTGACAAACTTCCTCACGCAAAAAGAGGAAGATGTCGGCTCAGGGCCAGTCTTCCTCACACGCAAATTGTCTAGATGGGGCTGGCCTTGTGGCCTAGTAGTTAAGTTTGGCGTGCTCTGCCTCAGTGGTCCAGGCTTGGTTCCTGGGTGTAGACCTATGCCACTCGTTGATGGCCATGCTGTGGCAGTGTCCCACATACAGAAAAAAAAAAAAGAGAGGAAGATTGGCACAGATCTTAGCTCAGGGTGAATCTTCCTCAGCAAAAAAAAAAAAAAAGAAGAAGAAGTCTAGAAAACTATTCTAGGAATTCTTAGCTGCACTCAAGTCAAGGTTTATAAAATGTGAGATGCATTTATTATGTGGGGATCTTCATTGAAATCTTTATGCAATATTGTCTTAAAACTATTGTGATAGCAAACATTAAGTTAAACCATGTAAAACTGCTTTTTGGCCATTTGACCTATAAAAACAGAAATTACATAAATAGTGCAAGCAAATATATGCTTATTAATGTTTTACTCACAAAATGATATCATGGTATCACAGCAATTTATATTTTGTTGATATATTCCTGAAATATTTTTCTAACATTACTTCTCAGAAGGTAGTGGCCAACTTTCAGGTGGGGAGATTCTCTGTGTTATGAATTTAATTAAGAGAGAATCAGATTGAGAGAAAACTGTTAAAAAATTTCTGGGGCAGCCCTGTGGTGTAACGGTTAAGTTTGCACACTCCGCTTTGGTGGGCTGGGGTTTGCCAGTTTGGATCCTGGGCACGGACCTAGCACTGCTTGTGAAGACTTGCTGAGGTGGCATCCCAAAGAGAAGAACTAGAAGGACCTACAACTAGGATATACAACTATGCACTGGGGATTTGGGGAAGGAAAGAAAAAAGAGGAAGCTTGGCGATAGATGTTAGCTCAGGGCCAATCTTCCTCACCAAAAAAAAAAAAGAAAGAAAGAAAGAAGAAAAAGATTTCTCCTCAGAAATGTTTAAGTGTCTTTAAAAAGAAAAATTTCCTTACAGGGAATTTTGAAAGTTTTATTACTTGTGCCTATGCCTTGACAGATAGGAAAGACCACGACTTGACTATTATCTTCCACTGTGAATCCTCAGCACCTAGAAGAGCTCAGAATTAGTAGGTAGTCAATAATTATTAGCATGAGTGCATAAATGAATGCTTTTATTTTTATAGCTGGTGAATCTGGAAGATGAAAAAAGAAACTCCTATTAATTGAGTACCTACCATATCCTGGGCACTTTTTACTTTTAATATTTATTAGAATTTCTTATCACAAAAGTAATGTATGCTTATTATAAACAACTTGAAACATTCCAGTTTTCAAGGTTACCGCTGTTCACATGTTGTGCATATTCCCCTGGATTTTTCTATCATATGTGTTATATACTATATATTTAAAGTCATCCTGAAAGCCGAAATCCAAGCCATTGATTTGGACTTCGTATTGCTTTGCTCTTTTGTCATTGGGGTCCTTTTCTCTTTGTCCAATAGTGAAGTTTAACCCCTTCTTCTCAGAAATGTTGTGAAGGCTTTAGGACATGCCTTGCGAACAAGATCCAGAGAGTTGATTGTCTCATCTTATCCTCACAACATCCTTATGAGTAGGCATTATTAACCCCATCCTTAGTGAAGAAGCTCAGAGACATTAAGGAACTTGCCAGAAGTCACACAGCAAGTTGAACATTTGGGCTTGCTTCACTAAAATATTTTGTGGACCATAGATCTTGGTTTGTCTTTTCTATATAATAGCACAATTCAAAATGAAAAGAATTTAATTGTTCCAGACACCCAGAGTTAGTATTATATTGTCCATTTACATGGAATGGTTGAGTAAAGTTTGTTTTCACACTTGTTGTCAACTAAGAATGGCATTTGAGTTTAAATTCAAATGTGGACACTTTAGTTTCATTTAAAGTAATAAAACAAAGGGAAAACACAAACGGACCAGTTTGGTGGGATAACGGCAGCACCTGGCACCAGTAGATTAGAAAAATGTATATGTAGTTGAAAACTTACCTCACATTAGCCTAAGTGAAAATATTAAAAATTATCTTCAGAGGCAAGAAAATTTAAATTACATGCACTAAGAAAAGATATATTATAAAATCAGTAATAACGTAATTGGATTAAAAGGTTGAAGGACACAAAGAGATTTATCTAGAGACCCAGAGGTTTGCAGTTTCTCCTCTAAATGGTAAAGGTTTTATTTGTCTTCTTAAAGGAACATTTAAATTCACTATTAACAACCTTAATGTCAAAAATGTGAAAACATTTATTTGTCAATAGAAATAACTTGGTTTGCTTCTGCACGTTTTAGAAATGCCATTAATGCCTGGGTATCTGTATGTTAACGTGAGAGCTGGTTTGATAAAAGAAAGGATACCTGAGGCCATTACAGAAGAAAATGGTGACACATTCTAAACCTTTAGAAACAGAAAGCTGTAGGAGGCTGCCTCATCATTTGTCTTACAAACAGAGCATATGTTCACGTACTGGTGCCTTATAAACCTGAAGGCATCAACTACATTTGTCACTAACTCCAACCCAATATTTGTTTTCAATCATTTCTAACCCGAGAGGCCTGGATGATACAAACCCAATTTAAAGGCTAACAAAATTGTCTTCCCCTCTCTGGATTGCAACAAGTTATATCCCTCTCATAAAGAGGGAGGCCTTTACTGTCTCTCTGATCTGGCAGCTCTCCTTTTGTTTCAGCTCTTCAATAATAGCCTAAAAACAGTTGTACCAAAGATTTAGATGTGTTCATGAGGCCCAGTTTGTAGATTCGGTTTGTGTTTCCCCCTGTCTAACTTGAACCGTGGTCATTTTTATTTTCTTTGGTGCAAAAAGAGACCACAAGTGATTTGGTAGACATGAAATTAATGCATCTGGATTGGCAATGGGATCAAGGCAGAAGCCCTTTCTGGGCGGCAGGATGGCAGGAGATCATGGGCATGGGTTTTACGGATGGACAGGCCTCGCAAGAGTCCAGACTGGGGAGATTACCCAGCCTGTCAGTGCCTCATTTTTCCTTTCTCTAAAGTGAGGATTCAACTACCTATCCCATGGTGCTGTTGTGAGGATTAGAGCAATGAATACAACACACAAAATAATTGCATCATACATGTGAACTTCCTTCCTTCTCCATGGATGTCGATTTGAGTAGCTTCCACCTGGAAAAAATACAGTGTTGACTTTTTCCTTTCTCTGAATGAGACATAGAGCAGAACCTCCTGGATTTCAGCCTACCAGGTTTTTATGCTTGCCAAAAGAAATTATAGAGATAATCTGGCTCTATCTTGAAGATAGAGCACTAAGAAATTGGGTCCATTGCTGTCATTTTCCTCTCATCTGTCACAATACAGTAGTTCTGAAAAATGAAACTATAAATTCAATTTAGAGGGCAATTTGCAGCTAATCTTTGGAGTAATTCCAGTGTGAATAATGCAGTAATTTGGATGCATGGTCAGTCAATTCAGCCCTGATTTATTAGTATTTAAGAAATCTTTCTTTCATTAATGATAATTACTAAACAAGAGAAAATAATTTCTCCAAAATTATCTACCTTCATATGAGTGCTTTTGGCTTTGAAAAATGGCTACATTGTTTGTTAAAATTATGATGACAAATACAAGCTTTTGTATTGTTATTTAAAGACATAAGATGTGTTTAGATTTTAAACATAATTCTTTCAGCTCTCATGTGAACTGCTCAGCCCTGGGTTGTATCTGCCTCTTTTTTTAGATATGACTCCCATTAGAGTTAACATTTTGAATATCTCAGCAGAAGGACCCTGGGATTTGCTATTGATTTCCCACAATCCTTACACCTTGAAGGATGTATTAAAATCTAGCTGTGAAAAGAATGACATTTTTGTTCATGTCTGAGTCGAGTTTATCTGAGATTTTTTTGTTAGTTATTAAAACTCCACATTCTGACACATCTAATATACTCTGAGTCGATGAACTTACAAGCATATGTTTAAATAGAGGGTAACATCACATTAAAATCTATAAAGAGCAGTTCTCGGAAAGTGTTTACGTTCATTTCTTTCCTGTATTTCATTGCATCGGCTTTAACTGTTATGTGTTTAACTATAGAAACAGGTATTTCAAAACAAAACAAAGATGTAATGTTTTCTCTTAAAATATATATTTTTTGCTTCATTAAAAAACAATCTTATTTTCTATTCATCCTCCCCTCTCCATTTAGTCTATCTAAAAGTCAGGGCCGGGCCGTGACTTGTCCAGATTTTGTATTATTCCATTAAGCAGGGACAGTACTTGCAGTCCTAGGTGTGTAAATTCCCTTCCGTTTTGGCATTCATTAAAATGAAGTAAATAAACAAGATGGCCCCAAGGTTGTAATGGTGAGCCTTGCTGTTATGGGTGCTACAGAATGCAAGGACAGGAGAGCATGCATTTGAAAGATGGCACTGTAGTGCGGGGCCAATTGCTTTGTGAATATGATGGTATTCCATTCTTCGCAATGTATTTACATCGCAAACTGATCAATATTACCATGCAATTTCCCCAGATGTTGTATATTCGTAACTTTTTTATGTATAGTAGATGTTCAATAAACAGTGAACACAGTCAAGGATTGGAAGAGTCAGAGCACGTTAACATTATATTTACCATTTGACTTTAAGTGACGAGAGCTGATAGTGTTAAGTCCAAATGATTCCTGGAAAAAAAAAATGAGCTAGTTCTAGGGCATTTGTGGGACCCTGGAAGCTCATTAGCGGAGAGTGGGGGATGCTTTCACCTTTGTGGGAGTCGTGCTCTTGAATCGTGAGTTTGAAACTCTCCACCTGAAGAGACAGAAGACCCTTAAACTTGAACTCCTCACACATTTGTTTGTTTGCTATATTGCTGCAAGTTTGATTGTTGTCTCACCTTTCTAAAACAAGGTCGGGGGTTGGGGTTAAACCCCTAGGAGAGAGGAGAAGAAGAAGTGAGCATGTGTTCAAAAGTGCCTTAGCCTCAGCTCTAGCCGTTTCTCACCTGCCAGGAGTCAAAGGTCAATTCACTTATCAGATGGCATCATAAGGCATGTACAGCCCTATCTTCATTTCCTCCTCCAAATAGCATAGCTTTAAAAAGTTCCCCATACACAATGGCATCTTTATTCTCTTCACTTTCATACTGTGAAAATGACGTGAAATTCTATGAAAAACTGCTTTTTTTAAGCGCTGGCCCAATTATACTTAATTGTTGGCGTGAGTGTTTTACTTTTTAATTTATAAGTTGTTTCTCTGTTTAGAAAGAAAGCAGAGTTTTGTTGTTGTTTTGTTTTAATTTTCTATGGTCCACCAAAAACGAATGGTGGCTGAAAACTTGGGGAGTTTACGTTTTCCATTCTATCAGAAGAAAATATTTCTTCATCAGACTTTTGGTTACACAGGACTCAACTCTCTACAGCGCCCTGGGGCTGAAGATCCCCCATCAGGACAGGGAACGTTGGCAGGCAGAGATTTCCTGGCCAATCAGAGCCCTGGTAAGGTTTGATATTTGGTCCAGAGACTTCAGTGGGGCCTTTTCCTCCTGGGACCCCTAAGGAGCTGAAGTGTCTTTGCTTTGCCGTCTGTGGTATTTGCATAAATTTCAATCCTTGGGGACCTCAGTAATGTTGTGAAGGCTTGTTTACCTTATGTGAAATCCTATGGGCTTAATTTATTTTACTTTAGTTTTAACTTGTCCGCTTATTTGGTTAGCTAAGCTTAGGTCCTCTTAAAGTGAACATGGTTGTTTGCATGGTCTCGCTATTTAAAGCAGTGCTTTTTGTTCTTTCCTATTTTGACTTCTGTGTGGATTCAAACAAGTTCAGCATGCTCATCTTGCATCTTAGGTTTAATTTTTCTGAGCCTTTTAGGTAAAATAAATCATATTTGCACTTCTTTGAGAAAATCCTATCCCTCTGTGATGTTCCCAAACATCATCCCCTTTTCGTCAGAGCTAACTGGGTCATTATTTGTTTCTAGAGTGCATTTTATTATACCTTTATCATTGTACGTATTATATGTGTTTAATTTTCTGATTTCCTCCTTGTGCTTATGGACAGGGTGTAATTCATTTTGGGGCTCCAGCAACTGGTATAGTGTGTGATGCACAGTAGGCAGTCCATGTTTGCTTGATGGAGTTTCAGTTTTGCATGTCTGACAGCTCTGAGGTGATACCTGTGCTGGCCCTTTGTACTCAGAGTGCGCAGTCTGCGGACAAGGAACAGCAGCATCACCTGGGAGCTTGTTACGAATGTGGAATGGCAAGCTCCGCCCCAGACCTACTGAATCAGAATTTGCATTTTTTCAAGATCCCCAAGTGGTTTCTGTAAATTAAAATTTTAGAAACACTATTATACATCTGTAAGTGAGTGTTTCTACAAGTGTGGCCCCTAGACTAGCAGCAGTAACATCACCTGGGAACTTTTTAAAAAGGCAAGTTCTTGGGCCTCATCCCAGATGTACTGAATTAGAGGTGCTGGCGGGGCACAGTGATAGTGGCAAGATCTCCAGGTAATTCTGATGCATGTTAAAGTTTGAGAGCCACTGTTCAAAATATCATCCTTTCTTAGCCTCTCTTGGGAAAATAAAGAAAATCAACCAACACCTCGTATGAACTATGATTAATGCAAAGCAGATTCATGGCATCAATTTTATGAGTGACTAAAATATTTATTTACTTTACATAGGAACTATAGATCTGGCCAATAAAGTCAATGATGCAAATCTGGGGATGGAAGTAGAGATACTTATGAGTAAAACTTAAAGGCACATACATCCATTTATTTTGACTCAGAAATAATTTCATACTGCTTACAGTTGAAAGCGGTATTAGAGTCATTTTAGACCAACCTATTCATTTAACCAATGAGAACATGGAGGCTGACACAGTGTAAATGACTTGCCCCAGATTAACATCTAAGCCAGGGATTTCTCCAGTTGACCATTTTGTCTGTAGATGTCTTAAGTTAATTTTTTTTTCTAGCCACTTTATTTTTCTTGAGTGGAGCTATCACTTCTATAAAGCCATCGTAGGGGCTGGCCTGGTGGCGTAGTGGTTAAGTTTGCATGCTCTGCTTCAGTGGCCTGGGATTCGTGGGTTCACATCCTGGGCACAGACCCACACACCGCTCATTAAGCCATGCTGTGGTGGCATCCCACATACAAAATAGAGGAAGACTGGCATAGCTCAGGGCCAGTCTTCTCACCAAAAGAAAACATCGTAAATGGGTGGAATTTGAAGACTTTGTATAGTAACACTCTTATTTTACAGATGACGTTACTAAGGTATTGGGAGGTATTATGAATGCTTTCCTATTACTGTATGGTTGAGACATTCTGAGCAAAATAAATGTGCTATAAATATAAATGATGATATATAAATAATATCAATATTCTTTCTAAATCCATTCATTCCTCATGGTTGAAGGACATTAGGGCTGGAGCTGCTTATCTCTTTCAGGTGGAACCATCTGTTCTCATTCAAAGGATAATAAAACCTATGGCCACTGGAGCCAAATGCTTGCCTTCCTACTTCTCTTCCCAGCGAGAATTTGTCTACTTGTGAAGATAAAATCTTTCTGTCTCCTCCAGTGGGTGGCAGCTGAGAGGACAACATGTAGCCTATATAAACTCCCAGATTCATAATTTTGGAATTCCTCTTCAGTGGTAGGAAAAAAAAAACAAACCTGTAGGGTGCATAGGCTATATCTGGTTCTCTTTGCATTGCCCTGAAGGGGGAAAATGGGGCATGAGGAACCAAGGCGTGCAGTTGTTGCTCTAAGTAATTAGCCTGTCCCTGAACCAGAGACCTTGTGTTTGCTTTCAGGGTAGTATAAATAAACATATATATTAAAAGCATATCAGTGGGCTACCTGGTGGCTTCGTGGTTAAGTTTGTGAACTGTGCTTCAGCAGCCCAGGGTTCACAGGTTTGGTGCGGACCTACACACTGCTCATGAAGCCATGCCATGGTTGTGTCCCACATACAAAATAGAGGAAGATTGGTAAAGGTGTTAGCTCAGCGAAAATCTTCCTCAAGCAAAAGGAGGAAGATTGGTGACAGATATTCGCTCAGAGCCAATCTTACTCACAAAAAAAAGAATAAAAATGTATAAGAAGGCTCACAGAGGTGAAGTGGCCCACTGAGACTCAATTTATAAATGCTGCAAAATGGAAAGGCTCTCTCTTTTGCCTGTCTTGTTCTAGGTTTATTCTGTTGTCATTTTGCTTGGGCTTTATCTGTACTTGACAAAGTAGGTAAAGAGTTAAGCAAATATTTAGGCTATTTGAATTGTGCAGTCAGCAAGTCTGGTTAATTTAGAAAAATAGCATTATTTTACTTTTTAAGCAATTAATGGGTTTTAAATTTTCCCGTTGAGTGTAAAGTTCAGGCTGACCTAGGTTTTTCCTCTCGTTTCTGCCGCTCTCTGACTCACAAGCCTCAGTTTGTATATATGTAAAGTGGGGTAATAATATTTACCTTATATGAATATTGTAAGAATTAAATGAGACAGTAAATGGAAAACATTTAGTCTAGTGTCTGGTACATTGTAAACTATCATAGTTCTAGTTTTACTTCCTAATGTTGCAGGTAAAGTAACTGAGGTCCCAAAGTGGTTTCCTGGGTGTTATAGAGATAGCAAGAGGGAGAGGAAAGAATAGAACCTAATCTTTGGCTCATAGCACATTGTTAATTTTCTGTAATAGTCTTTTTCTGAATACATTACATGAGCGTAACTAGCCAGGCCATTCTGTGGGTTTGCAGAGGAGTAGAAAGTTTTCCTTGACCCTCTTGGGATCCCTGCCTGGGTCTGAAATTTAAACTGACAAAGACATATTAACAAGAGGAAAGCATACAGATTTATTTAAGGTAAGTTTTACATGACATGGAAACCTTCAAAAGGAAATTAAGACCTGAAAAAAACAGTGAAACCTGAGTATTTTTGTGCTGGGTTTGATGAAGAGTGGGTAGTCGTGGAGAAACATGATAGGACAAAGAGTATGGGGTACATGCACTTGACTGGGAGAAACTGAGCAAAGCCTGTTCGTTTAGATTATTCTCCGTGCCCCTCTGTCTTAGAGATAAGGATGCTCCTTCCCTCTGGGGATAGAGAGGGCAGCTCTCACAGGAGGGTCTTTTCACCTGCTTCAGGGCAGAAGGAAGGAAGGGCTCAGAGCGACCTTCCTGCTTCTGCTGTTTTTCCAAACTCCTTCAGCTTAGAATATGAACTATACCAAGGTACCATATTTTGGAGTAGCATGTTCTGAACCTGATCAGGTTCTAATATATTTGAGTAATGGAGAGAGATGTTTGTGAGAAGTATGGTCCAAGAGTACAAATATAAATGAGGTATTCAAATGGGGAAGAGAAAAGCAGTTTTTGCGTCGCAGTCAGGAATAGAAAGGTACAAAGAGAAGTAGAAGCTGAAGTGGAAATAAAGGCATATTTGATTGATCAACTAAGAGTTCCTTTTGCCTAAAATTGAGATTTGCGTGTTGGTCTTGTAGGCTCCATTTTAATCATCTGAAAGAATAGGCCGAATTTCATCATTAGGTTGTCATTTATGGAGGTACAGCCATATTTTTCATACTCTAAAAATTGGAGAAAAATTAACTCCTCATATGGTTGGTTTTTTCATGGCTTAAGACAGTAGAATAGAAACTTTCTGTCCAATTTTATCTCAGTGCATCTTTAGTTGACTAATCAAAAGCATCAGATAAAATGTAGAATCATTAAAACTGATATGCAAATATCTTAAATTATTTTAATTTACAACATATAGTATATTATGTTCACTCATATTTGAATAAAAGGACAAGGACTGCTCTTTGCTTATGCTTTTACTTTTTCTGCAAAAAAACCATGCTTAGGGGCTGGCCTGGTGGTGCAGTGGTTAAGTTCACGCATTCTGCTTTGGCAGCCCAGGGTTCTCTGGTTTGGATCCTGGATGTGGACCTACACACTGCTTGTCAAGCCATGCTGTGGCAGGCTTCCTACATAAAAGTAGAGGAAGATGGGCATGGGTGTTAGCTCAGGGTCACTCTTCCTCAGAAAAAAGAAGAGGATTAGTGGCAGATGTTAGCTCAGGGTTAACCTTCCTCAAAAAAACAAAAAAACCATGCTTATATAGCAGGCATTAATGATTTTGAGTTGGGTTTTACTCTTTTTATGGTACAATGGGAACTTAGAAACACTTGTGATACAATCCAAGAGTAGATATTTCTATAGTTTTATAATTATTAGTCTCTTATAATGGCTTCACCCACACCTAATTTGATAGCATTTTTTTTTCATAGCTCACCTTTCTGGGAATTTTCAAAAGCATTCATAGTAGTTATCACAATGCAGAAGGTTTGTATTTTATGTTCATATTTCATCAGTTTATATTTTATTAGATTAAATAATTAAAACTTCCATGAGTAGGTCTGAAAACAAAGGTAACTGACTCTTGGTAAATACGGAACTCAAGTGGAAAGGACAACTTGTGTACTGGTATACTAGAGAGACAGGAGAGAAAGTTGTGATTAACTACTTATTTTATTCACTTATAGCTCCTTGAGATTTAATAAAAAGTCATGCATTTTTTAATACAAATCTCAAAGTTTTTCAATGCCAAATTCTAAATACTCTAAATTTTAAGAGTTCTCATGGTTAATATTTTAGGCTGGCAGCCTTATAAACACATGGGTTGCAAAACTCTGCAATCAACTTCATGAGCTCTTTTAAAAGATAATATAGTTGAATTTTGACATTGAAAAATTTTTCACTGAGTATTGATCGTAAAATGTGTATGATTTTCGTTATGTCCTAAGGTAATTTAAGGAATAATCAAAATTAGTCAGTGCCATACACTGACAAAGTGACTGCTTTATACCACCAAATTCACGTATTAAAGCATTTTCCCTGACAGTGATTTGAATCCTCTTCAAACTAGCTTGCTCTCAGGTTTATTTTTAAAGAAAGTTCCCTCAGTTTTAAATCATGTAACTATAGAGATAATATCCATTTCATGAAAGCATTGAGATGATTAATCAATGATTTCTAAGTGTGTCACAGAAATTGCAGACATCAGTGATGAAAATTATAAATTATAATTGTTCTCACCTTTCACCTTTCGGAGACAAATTTGAAATACCAGATGAGTTAAGTTTGATGGCTGATTAATGGAAATAGAAAATAAATTTTCAAAAGACATCCAGGAGCTCTTTCTAAATTGCCTAATGAAAAAAAAAATAGATTTGTTGCTTTATAAGAAAAATTTTATAGAATGATAATATAATGTTGATAATGGCCTAAGACAAGGCTGACATGAGGGAAGCTATATGGTAACTCAGAATGACCTCTGAGTAACTCACCCTCACTGTATATGTTTTACCTTGCACATAGCCTAGGAGATAAATAGCTACCCTCTGGGAGATAATCCTGGCTGACTCATGTGCCTCCCTGTAGTGATAGATGATAACTTTGTTCTTTTGAGTTTCTTAGGAATGTGATGAGCTCCTCAGAGAAGAACATCTATGCTGGCATCCATCATCAATGACAACTGAGAGACTTAGTTTGGCGCCTCCAGACGCTGATGCCTAATGGTCAATGTTCCTGAGCCCTTCTGTTATAGCTCAGTAGTCCCTATAAAACTACTTAAACTTTGTGCTTGGGGAAGATGGTCTTTGGGACATGAGTCTTGTAGGGGAGGAAGACATTTCCTCTTCCCAAATGGGGGTTCGTCTGGTCGGAGAACGAATTAAATTCACATGAGACAGAATAGCAAGAGAAAAACAAAGCTTTATGAGGAACCATGGCCCGGGGCCTTTCTTCCCGAAGGAAGAAAGGGCAACAAAGAAGTGGGGTGCACATAGTGGTTATATACCCCCAAACAGGGTGTTTCACATGTGATTGAAATGTCCCTCCCACAATAGTCACAAGATTGCCCTGTCAGCATAGCGCTTGATGGACACAGCAGGCAGTTGTCTGCTATCTCGGTAGGTGTAGCAGGAGGCAAGTCAATTGTCTGGAGCTGGGCGGTCACAGGTGAGCGCAGCAATCAGTTCCTAGCCTAAAGAAAGATGCTTAATCCTTAAAGAAATGCCAAAGTTGGGAGGGGGAGGGAAGTCAGTTACAGGAGGTTACCAGACTAGCACAATAAAATGCAGATTTAAGTCTTTGCCTTTGTCATTGATTAAGAGCTTCCAGAGAGAAGGCCATCTCCTTTCTTCTTCCTGATACAGAGAGGGAGGCACCCCCTACAGATAGAGATTTACCCTACAAATGCAAAGGTGTCCCAACAAAGGGCAAATTCCATTCCTCAGAGCCTCCTTCCCTGTCCCAATTTATCAAAAGCAATCAGCCTCAAATAATCCTGATGCCAAAGAGACGTATCTTGGGGTGGCCAATTCCAGGTCCCCACAGTCTGCTATCTTCTTATTTTGCTGGCTAATTGAAGAAATCCCTTTCTTGACCACCGACTTGTCTTGCAATTGATTGGGTTTAGGGTTGTAGAGAGCAGAGCAAGCCCTTGCTCAGTTATAATTTGATTTGCAACCAAAGGAGTGAGATGCAAGAAGAAACTCTTAGTGTAAGATTTTCACTATTTAGTTGTGTAACCTATGAAGTCTAGAGGAAGAGTATTTTAACTAAGTTTGGCATTGTCTAGAAAGTAGTAAAAATAGAAGTTCAAAACTGGCCCATTGACCCCATTGTAATAATAAGGAAGTTGGTAGGGGTAAAATCCTTAAGAGAAGGATTTGCATCCAATCTGAATTGGATGCAAAATAGATACTACTAAGATAGCATTCAAGAAGGAGGTCCTAATTATTATTCAGAGGGCAAAATTGTTGGAGGAATGGGAGCTTTTCAATCTGTTATCAGGATTACTGGGTATCTGAGGACTATCTACATCACTGTATTTACACCTCCTAAAACATTTGTGGAAGGATTTTCATCCTGCCTTCAGGCACTGTGGGTTCTTTGTATTGTGTATATTGTTGGCATTTAAAACAAGTCCAGTCAATCCCACAAGAGTTCTGCTAGTAAATTGTGAGGTCGAGTGATGTGTAAAGACACAACTGTAGATGAAAGGACATTAATATATTCATGGTATTTGTATATATGGTGTTTTAAAAGCATTTGTTACCGCGCAAGAGCTCACCACCTGATACGCACAGAAGCCAATACCATGATGCAATGGTCTCTGAGAGAAGAAGCAGTTTGTTATGCAGTCAATTGCTAAGGAGACAGAAGGGCAGGCTCTCAACTCTGTCTCCTGGATCCTGGGTATAGGCTAGGGTTTAAGGGATCAGAGAGGGCAGGCTGGTATGCAGAAGCTCTGGCAGGATGAGATTCAATTGGCTCACCACCCTGAAAAATAGCTTTAACATCCTGTTATTAAGATGAGGTCAGTTATGGGACATTACCAGGAAAAACATGGTAAATGAGGGTAAAGTTGTTATACAGATTTAAGTCATTGCCTTCCCTATTGATGAGATTTATTATAGAGATTTAGAGTCATGCTCCCCTTTCTGACACAGAGAGGGAGGCACCCTTACAAATGGAGATTTCTCTTATAAGTGTAAATTTCCCTTACAAATAGGTAACTTCTATTGGTTTTCAGAGCTTTTCTGATGTCTGCTGTTTTTTTAATATTTATCAGCTCAAAATAGCCCTTAGGCCAAATTTTGGGGGGACAAATTCTGTTTCTGGTCCTGTGGTTACATATTTGTCTCCTCCTGTTTCTAAGCTTTTTAGATGCTTAGACTTAATTACTTCTCAGTATGATAAGCACCCTGTTCTGTGCAAAGTAGGCAGTCAATAAATAATTATGGTGCTTTTTAAGGTCCAGGAAATTGCAGATTTTTGGATCTCTAGAAAATATTTATCATGGTAACTACATTCAGTTCTTTTGTTGTTATAGGTAAACAAATAAGGCAGGAAATTAGTAAAGATAATTCAATTTTGAAAACTTGGAAGAACTTTCAGTTATTCAGTTATGATATTCTCTTGCATCAAATACTTTTTGCACAATTTCTTCAGTTTTAAAATGACTTTTGTGAATGTGTGAGACCTAGGTACAGAAAAGGTTTGAGGACTTGTTTTTCTTAGTACTGTGTTGTTGGCAGCTCCATGGATCTTAACGAAGATGGCAGTGAGACTACAGTTGAGGAGAACGTTGTAGCACAGTTGAAGGAGGCATCCCCGATGTGGAGGAGGTGAGCTAGTGGGAGGGATGGCACAAAGGCACTAGAAGCTAAAGAGCTGACTGATGTTGGTGCTGTCGTCGCTAATGTAAAAATGGTGGAAGCAATAGTGACAGAGGCTTTGGTGGCTTAAGAGTTTGTGATTTACAGGCAGAGTCTGAAGAGTGGCAGAACTGTGGCAGAATGTGGCAGAATGGCCGCATGTGGGAGAAGTGATAGGAGAAGAGGTGATGGGGGTTGAGAGATTGGTGATTTAGGGAGGAAAAGTGGCATAGTGGAAAGAGAAGGAAAGCTGTTTTGGAATGGTGTTGTCTCAGATACGTGTTGCTCCTACCCTAGACTATGTCCTAAAGACTCCAGTATTATTTTTATCGTTGGAAATGACTCTTGACAACAGAATGTGATTGGGATGCATAAATTAAACAGGTTTTCATGCATGACCTTCAATTGCTTCTGCTGGCTTCCTTATGTAGGAACAAAGACTATTATACAATTCTAACTATTTACATTGTTTATAGCCATTCTTTTCTCCACTCCTTGTTACTCAAATTGTCCATCTCTATGACAAGGAAGAATGAAAAACACTCTTCTACTTCATATCTGAATCTGCAAGAGATTGGGCAAAAGCTGACTTCTGTTTGAAAGCTGAGTTTCTTCTTTGGTCACAGTCTGATGCATAGGCACCTACACGTTGGGAGAGAAAAGGTTTTCCCTCATTTCCAATTAAATAGTTGGAGGAAGGAGGCATTAGTGAATACAGATCACCCATTCAACACTCTTTTGTGAGCACCTAGATAAGCCTGGCTAAGGAATGTAGGAATTTGCAAGATTTCTCTAAATCCCATTTGTTGTTTTTGGGTATCCCTTTATTTCTTTCTAATAGTCCATAACAAATCTCTGTAAAATGAGAGAAGGCTTGCACAGAAAGAGCAGGTAACTGAGAAAACTCTCTGTGGGGTCTTGTTCTATCATTGTCCTAGAACAACACTTCCTTCTCCCTTTGCTTGGAAAGTACTCAGACCAGTGCCCTGGAACATGTGGTCTATTGGCATCCCAGGAATAGTATTCTTTTATTAAAAGGTAGAGAAAGATGCAAAATTTGCTCTTCTGAGACACTTTATAACTAACCTATCACCATTCAAGATATACTCATATAGTTATTGACTTCTATTTACTTTTTATTTCTCTAAAGAAACATTTTGTTAAATATGAAATGAGAGAAATAGATCTGGTTGCAAAGATTACTCATGCTTTCCTTACCAGTGTGAAGAGTATGAGAGCTTCTGGAAAAACAATGTTAGTCTATCAGGGAGGCTAAAACACTTCTGCTATGTGGTATATCCAAAGGTGCATCAAGAAAATAATGCATCAATGCAATTTTTAAGGAATGTTTCAGAACCAAAGGTCCAAAGAAATTCACACAGTAACTACTCTTGCTATTTCATCTGCTTTGTTGATTTCCCTCCAAGGTCTTAGAGAATGCTTTTTTCTCTTTCCTGTTTTCTTTCACCAACAGTGAATTTTTATTTAGGGAATCCTGCTTTTTATCATGATTATGAGGCTTTTGCATTTAGAAGACTATTGTTATGTTCGCTGAAGTCATGTATTCCCCTGGCATAACTTAATTATAGACTTTAAAATTTCCTATTGTTTAACATCCATCTTCACCAGTAGATTGTGGACTTGATTTGTTTTCACACCAAGCACAGTGCCTGGCACAAAGGCGATGGTTACAAACCTTTTGGTAAATGGATGACATTGTTATTTGCCAGAGTTTTGGAAACATTCATGGGATGTGAACAATTTTAAACTCTTTGAATTGAGGAATCCATGTGTAACAATATGATTTTTGCTCTTACAGCTATAATTTTGTTGGCTTCATGATAAGTGTTGATTGATGATGTTGTCGATGACACAGTCATCAGCATAAAGAATGAAGGAGCACAGACCCCTTGCAAGAGGATGGATAATAAGCTTCTGTTTCCTATTGAATTACATATTGTACAAACACAGAACAAATATTTATATGAATAAGAAAACAATTTCTCTTGCTTAGACAGGTTAAAATAAGATTTTCTTCGTGGTGGAGACATAGTCATTGCTTTAGGTAGGATGCCTTGTTTTACAGCCTTAAGGGAATTATGGTTTTTTTTTTTTTGGATCATGCTTCCTTTTTATTTCATTTGCATTTTCCAGAGTGATTCTTCATTTCAGAAGTTCAAATTGATTCATTTGAGTAGCCTACCAAGTCTTCCACTGTGCTTATATTGTTCTGTGACACGTATTTCTTTCATTTTTTTTTATCAGCACTGGAAGGAAGCTTTTATCACCAATCCATGGTGGTTATTAATAGGATGCTGGGCTAACTTGGCATTTCATATGTTTATTTTTATATGAAAGAAGGACAACATTTTGTTGTATTGCTCTGCTTATGTAATTGCTGTGTTTAAAGTAAGACTCTTTTGTTTACGGGTTTCAAATTTTGTGGAGTTTATCCATTAAACAGATTTGGAACAGATAATGGGTATTGAACTGTGATTTGTGCGTCCTTCATACCCTGTTTGATTTTGAGATAAATCAAGATTCATTTCCTCATTTTATGTGAGATAAAAATCTGATTTACAAAAGTAAGCAAAAAACCCAAATAAAACAAAAACAATTTACATATGGCATTCAGTGAGCTGTTTACATCCTGATATTGTAGCTTTCCAAACAGTTCTTATAAGATATTAGAGCAACTAGCCTACAAAAGCATGCTGGGAATTGCATGCTGTTATGGCGTCAAACAATTCAAGGCCCATGATGCTGAGATCCAAGCTTACCTTTTTATTCCTACTGCCAGCAGATAGTGTGGTGCGTGGTGCATGGTGCATGCTCAAGAAATGTTTGGTGAAAAAAAATGCAGCCTGGAATAAACAGTTCTATAAGGGAATGCTCTGTAGTCTGCAGTCTTGAAAATTCCTTTTATTTGTACTTACACATATATGTGAAGTTTCTTTAGGAATAGGAAAATAATAGTTAATTTATTTGAACAGCTGTTATATGCTAGGCAGTGTGCTAAGTGTCATGTATAATTTCCTTAATCTTTCAATTTCGTATGAGGTCAATTTTATCCCATCTATAAGATGAGGAAAATGAGGGAGGAAAATATACCTGAAGTCCTTTAAAGTTTTTGGGGCCAGCCTGGTGGCATAGTGGTTAAGTTCGCATGCTCCACTTGGGTGGCACAGGGTTCGCAGGTTTAGATCCTGGGCACGGACCTGTGTACCACCCATCAAGCCATGCTGTGGCAGTGTCCCACATATAAAATAGAGGAAGATTGGCCCAGATATTACCTCAGGACAAGTCTTCCTCAGCAGAAAGAGGAGGATTGGCTGCAGATGTTAGCTCAGGGCTAATCTAAAAAAAAAAAAGCAGAGGGTTTTCTTCATTTGAGGTGGTGTAACTGTGGCTCTGTTTGAAGTTAGCTGAGAGACAAGATCCAGTTTTATGCTTTCTGACTTACCAACTTGTTTTTCAAATAATATAAAATGAAATTAAAATGCATATTTTAGTAATTAAGCAAAAGTATCATAATATATAATGTGGTTTTTCTCTTAACAGAAATGGTTTAGATTTATCACTTTAAAAGACCAATGAAAATAAAAATGCAAAATATGACAGACCAAAGGCCAAAACAACCACTATCTTATCTATTAATGCAATCTTAAGGCAACTGGCACCATGGTGTCCATTTTCCCAGACAGCAATATTACTATTTAATTCGTTATTATAAATTTAAGAGTCAACATTAATAGTTTATGCCCTTTGATTAAATGAAAATCAGTCCAAATCTTCAGGGATTGTCACCCATTCTTTGTTTACAGATGCATGAAATTTGAACATTTTCCGTTTAATATAAGAACATTGGCTTTTCTTAGAAATACATCACTGACCCATTGAGTGTTTCTACAGAGCTGTCAGGGAGGGAGAGGTTGAAAAGGGGCAGCAGGAAAAAAATACCCTCCTGCCAATTATTTGTGTCACAAATTACCTGTTTATCATGCAGAGGTGAGGTTAATGAAGGTGGGGGAAGGAAGGAAGACAGGGAAGAGAATATTCCCGGTGGTTTTAAAATGCAAGCATCACTATTTTCTTGACCACAATAAGAGTATGTTTTTATATAATTCATGCATTACAGAAACAATATTGTCTAGTAATCAGGAAGCAAAAAGATATGATTGTTGGCTATTTTTGTGACAGGATCAACTTTTCTGAGTGTCACAATATCACTCAATCTCCGTCTATTCCATGACCTCGAGAGGCGTGTTTCTCTATGATCAGGTCTTCCGTAGAAACACAGGTTCCTGCCACAGCACCTCAGAGATCTTTCTACTGGGGCGTATTTCCCAGGGATTCTGTTTCCAGCCAGCCTGACATATCTAGCCTTCATATTCATCAGTTGAGAAATGAGTTTGGCAACTTAGTGATAGAAACCTAGACCTTATTAACAAGCAATACAAGAATAAATCTAAGACACTAAGAGAATATGCCAAATATTAGGAAAATTCTATATTTAATGGCTTGTATAAATGTATGTCTATGCTGTGTTCCGTATATAAAGGAAGAAAGAATCCGTCCCAGAAAGAAGCCTTATTTTTAGTGGGATTCATACTGCTTATCGTTTTATTAACTATGTTGGTGACCTCTTTTCTGTTGTAAACAATATTTCTTCCCACATTAAGAAAGAAATAAGAAAGGAAGGAAGGTGGAGAGGTGGAGGTAGGGAGGAAGACGAGCGTGTAGCTCAGTCACGCCATTTCCCTCGGCAGCAGCTTTCCTTGGCGATCTTTCTATCTGTGAGAATTGGCTTTATTCTTTAGTGTTCGTTTATTTTGGTTTCTACCACCTCCTATTGCTGTCGAATTGCCAGTAGGTATCACAATAAGTTTATGAAGTGGTGTTTTAATTTTATAGGCTGCATAGGAAACAGACTCAGGGCAGCTAAATACCTTACTCAAGATCACTCAGTTTGTAAATAGTAGGCTGAGATTAAAACTGAAGTTTTCAACATTAAAACATGTATTTCAAAATTCCCTCTTGCCAGTGTCTTCCTTTGTCTACATTCCTGGGTGTGGCATTCAAGTCTTCCATGCTGCCTCCTAAACCTGCATTTTCATCTTTCTCTCTCAGGGATGCTTTACAAAGACCTCTTACAGAGGCAGGCTAGTTGGATAACAATTTTGAAGGCTACCACTTATTGGATGGAGCGCCCACTCTGCCCTAAGTGCTTCATATACATTTAATCTTTACAACTAGGGGACGGATCAGGGCCAGGCTGAGACTTGGGGGTGTCTCAGGCAGGCTAATTTGCTCTCCCTCAAACAATATTCTTCAAATATTTGTTCAGCATTTAATTAGATGAGACAATGAGCCCCCAGTAAGGAAGAGGCACAGAAGTGATAGCCCCTAAAGTGACCATGGCAGCATAGTCCACTTTGAAAATAACAGCTCTACAATTTCTTCTCTCAAAATAGTCTAGAGGATGTCAGTTTATGTTGAATGGCCTATGGCAAGGAGGGGGTAGGAAGTTGCTGAGTGCTCACGCCCTTCCCCACTCCAAATGGCTAATTAAAGTGTTCCTTCTAACCACACACAATAATCTATCTTCAAGAAGTTCTAGAAATGCAACTGTCCTTCTCTCATATTTAGGGGATGTTCTCTGACCCTTTACTGATTGGTGCTCTGGATATCTGACCCAGATGAATTGACTTTAAACTTTCACTGATAGCAGCATTATTTCCACTTAGTGGAAGCATACCGGCATTCAAACCTAGGTGGGAGTTCAAATTCCATGCTCTTTTTCAAGTAATATACCATCTTTCCTCTGAACTTAAGCTTTCCCACCCTCTTTCCTACTTCAGAGTAAGAACTCTCACCATTTGACCTGCCTGTAATGCCTTTTGACTTAATGCTTGGCCATTGACACTGGCTACTCTTGCCTTCTTGATTGTCTTTGCAACTTTGGCTTCTGTGATATAATTCTAAGCTAGTTTTATTTGTCTCTCTAATTCTCTTCCTTTTTGGTCTTACAATTCCTGGCCCCATATTTTAGGTGTTCCATCTTCAGCTGTATAATTTTATGATGGAAGTTATTTTAAGGATTACATGGTAATCAATGGCATTCTTTTCACCCTTTCTCTCCAGTATGTTCTCTCTGCTTCAGTTTTCTGTCTCTGCAATGGTCTCTTAGATTTTTATTTATATCAGTAAACTTTCTTCAAAGATGTAGTTCTGCATTTCCAGTTGCTAGTGGACATTTCCACTTAAACACTCTACCAAGACAATTTGATCTCTTATCAAATTGGCTCTTGCCCTCTCCCCAGCTTAAGCCAGATTCCTCTCCATCCATCTTACCACTCTCAATATAAACCACATTTTAATGACTGTTGCTTCCCATGGCTTAATTTCCATCATGGTGGCTTCACTTCTGTTATCTCCGCTTCCATAAAGCTGATCTCTCACCTCTTAATGCCAAGACTTTTAGGAAAGGTTCTAACTGATCTCTGCCTCCATCGCCTCCTTTCACCAGCACATTTTCTGTGTCCCCATAGGATTAGCTTTCTGAAAATCCAAATTGTATCTATCACCCCTCTGTTTACAAAACCCTGATATTTTCCTCTTGTGGTACTAAGACTACTCCTTAGTATCTCTAAGCAGGCCCAAAGTTACTTCAGCTTTTTTCTCATTTTGTTCTCTCAAGAACATTTTACTCCACTTTACTCATTGATCCCCAACAGACTTGCTCTTAGCATCTCCCACCTGCCCAGGATGCCTCTTTTCCTCTCTTTATCTACCTAATCCTAGTCATTTTCAAGAACAAAATCCCATAGCACTTCTTCCATGGATACTTCTAAGACAACTGCACCAGGAAAGGACCTCACTCTTTTCTGGACAACCCCAACTTCAGCCAGATATTTATGTAGCCAGTGAATTCAACCACAGCTCAGTCATTTCCAGCTGCCTGTAGGTCAATACCTATCACAGTGGCAGGCAGAATTGATCACAGGAGTATCTCTATCTATCATTAAGACAGTCAAAATGACTCCATCATTCATGCCCAGTCATGATCCAGTCAATTTGATGGTGAAGACAGACCCAGCCACAATGTTGTCCTCTTCCAGTATTTGCATCCTGCTAGTCTTTCAGGAAGAGGAAAAAAAAGGGCAAATTGTAACCATCACTGTTCCGCTTCATACTTTATATTTTAAACTGTGTCACATTTTTGGGCATAATTATAAGTCACTAAATTTTATTGGCATAAAGAGATAACTTTATGGTTTTAAAAAGACGCATTTATTTTTGGTTGCTGAATCAAATGCAATTTAAAGTTTCAGGATGTTTACATTTTATTAGTAACAAATTGATAGCACGTGGCTTTCTTTCTGTTTCTTACAAAGTCAGCAGCCCTACTTTCACTCTCTCTTTTTTTCTATTATCAGAGGAGTTTTTTGATACATGTATAAGCAGATACTTTCTTATAGTGCAGCAGAACTGGGATGCTCAAATGCTTTAACAAATCAGGTTTTCCAGTTAATTTGGGTTTATTCAAACCCGATAGTGAATGTCTTTGATTACTCAGGGGTATTTCTAGATATGAGACATCTTAAGATTGTATTTCAGCATATTCATCTGCATATCATGAAGTTTTCATAAGTATAAATTTTTTTGAGTTTCATAGAACTGCTAATCTCAATTTAAACCAACAAACTTGCTTGTCACCAGTTTGCCTTTTCATATCTTTTAAGTAGAAGTAAAATAAATGAATAACTAACATTTATTGAATATTTAGCTCATTATAGGTAGAGTTGCCATATTTAGTAAATAAAAATGCAAGACACCCAGTTATATTTGAATTTCACATAATGAATAATTATTTAGTATACGTATGTCTCACACAATATTTGAGGCATATGTATATCTAAAAGTTATTCATTGTTTACCTGAAATTCAAATGTAGTTGGATGTTCTGTATTTTATCTGGCAACCCCAGCTATATGGATCATATCATTTATTTTTTACAACAGGTTTATCAGGTAGTTGTTGTAATTAACCCCATTTCACAGACAGAAGAGACTGAAGCTTAGAGAGTTTAAAGAACTTACCCCAGAGTCATAAGCTAGTAAGTGAAAAAAGTATTTGTGCCCAGGTCTGCTTAACTTCAGAGCTGAAGCTCTTAATCCTATTTCCTCTCATTAAGTTCCTAAAATTGGAATTTTGGGGTGAGAAGTCACAGATATTTTAAAGGATTTTGATTACTATCAACTTACCATCTAGAAAGTGATCAAATTTACACTCCCACCAATGTCTATTTCCCAGAACCCTCACCAACATTGGCATAATTCTCCAAAAGTCTTTGCTAGTTTAATTAATAAACCACAGAATAACATATTTATTTATTATGGACTTATTTAGTTTTAGTGAAATTGTACGCTTTTACATGACTATTTGTATTCTTTTGTGAGGTGCTTACTCATGTCCTTTAAAGTTGAAAATTTGAAAACCATCAGGTGTAATGTTTCTGCAGCTTGATTTTCAACTTGAGTATGCATCAGAATTACTTGGGAAGCTTGTTGAAACACAGATTTTTGGTTCCCACTTTAGAATTTCTGATTTAGTAAGTCTTGGGTGTGGCCAGATAATTTCCATTTCTGGCAAGTTCCCAGGCGATGTTGATGCTGCTGTACTGGGAACCATACTTTGCACATCACTGGCTACGGGAAGGACCAAGGCTTATAAAGCATGGCTTCATTTGCCATTCATTGTTAGCACACTTGTTCCTGATCTCAAAGTTATAACTCAATGCCAGACAAGAGAATCACATTAATAAAATTCTGAGTATCAAATTTGATAGAGGACAAGTTATTATGATCAGTTTTAAATAATATGATGAAATATTCTTTCAACGAATTTGACAATAATAAATAATAAAAGCATCAGCTAGTTAGGCTATGAATAGCTTCTCTATGAATGCTTCTCTTTCTGCTGCAGAAAACAGAAATTCTGAATCTATTAAGAATATGACACCCCTTTCCCTGAGTGGTTCAGAGCAGCCATCACCAAAAAAAAAAAAAATTTTGGCATGTACTTAATTGAGCACAGTATTCGGCTAAATGCTGGTAAGTGATTAATTAGAGCTGTGGAATCCTTGACCTTGAAAGAACTCTAGACTGTGAAAATGTACCTTGGAAAATTCTATGGGCATGGGCCATGTCTGTCTTGTTCATTGTTGTGTCATCAGCACCTGGCACAGTGCTGACATGGTGGTCAATGCCTATACCTTGAGTGAATATAGGAAAGAGTTCCAAGTTCCCTAAAGCTTTGGCTCAGGAGTGCTCCAGATTTTACTTTTTTGATAAGGGGTCTTGGAAAAGGGAAAAATGGTAAAGAGGTGAGTTGCCAAGAATGAGGAATGTAACCAGCCTTGGGAATACAGTTCTGGGGTGATTTCCTTTCACAGAGTGAGTGGAAGACTTGATATCTTTGTAGAATAAGATAAAGTAAATGAAAAATATCATAATGCCTGACTTGAGGCTAGAGGCCTAAGAAGAAACTATCTTTTTTTAGGCAGAGGAGGATGAGTGTTAGAAGAGGTAGGAATATGTTAAAAGGTTTTGTTCTGCATTTTGGGTCAAAATAGCAGGGATTTTGTTCATTGATAGTAATGACATAAACACTCATGTAAATATGACTCTGTTTGTTTCTAAAACACTGAGCCTTGTACCTTGAAGAGGCCAAACTAGAGAGGGTTAACTTGAGGAGAGAAACCTCGTCAATATTATCTGAAATGAGGAAAACTCTACTATGTTCTTCTGCTCAGCACCTTATGTGCACTTCTGACCTCTGGCTGATTGAAATCCAACAAGGGGCTTACATCATGATCCTACAGTGAGGCACTAATATGCTCCTAATTGTTTTGCACATTGTAGAAAAAGTAATAAGCTTCTTTTAATCAGGCAGACAAAGAAAAAAAATAAATATCTCTTTAAATTTGTCAGAGGGGACAGCCCCATGGCATAGTGGTTAGGTTCAGTGCACTCTGCTTCAGCTGCCCAGGTTCCTGGGTTTGGATCCTGGGTGCAGACCTACACCACTCATCTGCCATGCTGTAGTGGTGACCCACGTGTAAAGTGGAGGAGGATTGGCTCAGATGTTAGCTCAGGGCTGATCTTCCTTGGCAAAAAAAACAAAATAGTTGTCAGAGCCTCATGATTCTCTTCATCCTAGTTTATTTAAAGTCTGTGTCCCAGCCTTAAAGAAGTCAATTTCCCAATGATTTCCCATTGCAGACAAGTTCCTCAATATGGGACATTGTTCTTTGCTTACCTGTTAGCTTCACTTCTTTTCACCTTCCATTTTAATCTAGCTCAAATTGTACTCCCTGCCTTGCAATTCCTTGGGCATACAATACTTTGTCTTAGAATTAAGACTTTTCCTATGCTGTTTCTTACCTCTGTCAATCATCCACCTCTACATTGATCTATCTCTATCCATCTTTTATTTTTTCACTTGGAATTTTCCTTATCTTTCTTGACTTCCCCATCTCCAAGGCCTTTGTTAAATGGAGCACTCTCCCGTGTGTTTCCCTAGTGACTTGTGTTCACTTTCATCATAACGTTAATTGTGTAATATCATTGTATTATACATACTTGTTTCCTAGTTTACTTCTACTATTAGCCTCAGAAGTTTCTTGAAGTCAAGGACAGAGTTTCAGTCATCATTATTCATCGGATTCTAGACACTCAATAAGCATTATAGACATTCATTACATCACAGTTGAATGAATACACAAATGAATGAAGCCAGCAGAGCTACGAAACCATGTGCATTTCAAGAAGCAGTTTGAGATGAAAAATAGTCACAGGCAAAATTGGCACAGTAGACAGGACCAGCTTATAGTCTTTATTATAATTATACTGATATATCTTTGAAAAATCAACTGTTCAAATGTTTTCATTTAAATGTAAACATTCTTAGTTTCAAAAAATAAGACCTATCTCATTTAAGGTGAAAGGGACTCTATAAAGGACATTAAGAGGCATCCACATTTTTTAAGCAGACAAGGAGTTAAGCTCCAGCTGGGCAGCCAGGAACTATATCCGTATTTTACAGAGGAAACTCTACAGCCATTGCCCCCAGGCACAAGTGGCTTACACCAGGGCCTCTGAGCATGAGAATCTCTGCTTAGACCTGTACTGTTGCTGCCTGTGAGAAATCAACAGCCTTCAGCCCTTTGCCACCTTCACATAATTCTGCCCGCTTTACCTTACATCACTCTCTTCCTAAAAGAAGTCTAGGAGGCTGCTTCTGACTAGCCCATCTACAGAACCTACATACCTGTGCCCCAGCTGCAAGAGAGGCTGGCAAAAGGCTGCCACCTGGGGAAGTGGGACTCATTGTGTAGAAAGTTACAAAATATAGAAAGGATGCTCAGAAGGTTCGAATAAGACAAATATTCACTACACTACCTTAAGAGCATGCATGGGAGCTGGAGGTTGAATTAAGTAGCTTTTGATATCCCTTTTCGTGTAGATCTCTGCTACATCCGTTAGTTTTTACTGCTGGTCTTGATAGATCCGAAAATGCCTTGGAGTTTGGGGTAGAGCTAGTTGCACAGATTATTACATCTTTCGATGGCTCCTGACATGTCAGTGCTAGCGTTCCTTCCTCTGCTGTTCTTTGGGACACACACCGGAAAGGATTTAGCTCTCATTCAGTGATCTCTTGGAATCCTCTGACAACCCAAAGTTTTTTTGTTTGAGTCGGTTTGAGCAAGTGTTACTGACATTTTAAAAGTAAACAAGTTGACACTGAAATTACATCAAATGATGGCAAACAGCAGAAGCTCACATTTGGTCACCCCAAGCACTTGATGGCTGTGTCTGAACCCGGGATTTGAAGAGAATAAAAAGGCCAAAATTAAGGGCTGACATAGGAAAAGAAGCATTTGGTGGTAGTTTTAGCCTTCAGAGCCTCTCAAAGAGTCATGAGCATGCCTACATAAAAGATGAAATTAGAAAATAAAGAAGATAATTCCACTAGGTTAGATTTTCCCTTAGTTTCCTTCGAGTGGCTTTGTATGTCTCAGTTCGAGTCAGTTGGGTCTCATGATAGCTGTTGAAGTCATCAGAGCGGGGTTACTCCTGGGCACACTAACCGATAAATGAGGGCTTTAAACAAACACACCCTCCTCCAAATTATCTCCTTTCTCCCTCTGCAGTCAATATTCTGATAAGATCATAAATCTGAACAGAAATTATTTGACCAAACTCTTCTTTTTTTTAGCCGAAGAGACAGGCCAAGAGGGTGGAAAATGAAGGGCATTCCCCATCTCTCAGCAGACCTGGATCTTGTAATGTGTTGTCTACAACACCACTTTTTCCCGTATAAATTTGCATTCAGCATCTCGCCTTCATTGTTACCTATTCAATGATCTCCGTAGCGCTCTCACACGAGTCACAAGAACATCAAGTGTTGTGGTGTTTTCTTAGCATTCAGGCCACTTAACCTCAGAGCATTGAAACTGTGGACCATGCTTCTGTTGTCTCTCTCTTTCACTCAAAATTGTATGGCAACGCAGGCCCTCATTTATCTTGCTTTTATTTCGGATTCTATCCCTGACTCTGCTTCCTTCTTTTGTTTCTAAAAGTGAACATTCCCAGAGTTCTCCCCCAGCACTCTGTTCTCATGGACCATCGGACACTGAACCCTCTCCAGGTCATCAGCAATCACCTCTGTTTAGATGATTTCCCAAATTTATGCCATCCCGTAGGTATCTGACTGTGGTTGCTCACAATTCAGGAGATGTGTTCAAGCTTGATGGTTATTGCCCAACTCTAACCCTTGTTAGCTACATGGCCTTGGGCAAGCTATTCAACCTCCCTGGGCCTCAGTTCCTCACCTATAATATGGGAATTAAAATAGTACACCTACTCTAGGATTGAATGAGGATTCAATTGACCTCATATTTGTTAATGCTTAGACAGGCATCTGGTATAGTTAAGTGCTATATACATGTTTGTTAAATAAAATAAAACATAGATGTGGAAATTGTTAGCATATAGGTGGTAAAGGCGTAGACATCGAAGGAGAACAGACCACGAGACCCTCAGAAATATTCAATATTTGTCTGGGAGTAGAAGGGGAGGCCGTATGAAGTGAAACATCCTATACTGTACCTGAAGTACAGTGGGTTTTCCCATGCTTTCTACTCTCATGACTGCTTCTTGAGCTCATTCTGCTTCCTCTGACTGGATTATTGCCCTCCCTCTTGCCCATCTGTTTCACATAATACAAATCCCACTGGTTCTTCAGAGGTCCCTCCAAATGGCTTCCTTACTAAAGGACTTTGTATTGAGATCACCATCCCTGTTTATAAAACAATCTTCCTATTAAAGACTTGTTATTTGAGAATCTTCCCAAGGAATATGTAAAATTTCTTCGGGTGTAAAGTTTTTGTCATAGACAAGTTTGTCTTCCTCAGGCCCCCTAACATCCTATCTTCCCTGTAGTTGTCATTTACTTTTCAAATAACTTTGTCAGATAAATGAGTCACATTATGAATCACTGTAGGAGGATGGGGTGTGAGTGTGTGTGTGGAAGCAAAAGTGGGGAAGAGACAGGAAACATGGAAGATTAGTGAGGAAGGCCAGCATCTTTCTCCACATTGTTCTGTAGGAGACATAACACAGTTGTAAGAGTTTAGCACAGATATGAGTATGTCAGCCGACACTTCCATATTTTCCTGACAACTATGACTTCTTTCTCACAGATAAATATTGGAGTCAAAGCCTTTAGAGTTTTTCCAGCCCAATTCTCCCCTTTTTCTGATGAGGAAACGGAGGTGTGGAGAAGTTCAATGCCTGTATGAAGTCGTCCTGGAATCAGAGACTTGGTGTCTCACATTGCCTCTGCTACTTTGTAGCTATGTCATTTGAAGAATCTCTGAGCCTATTTGTTTGTCTGTTTTGACCTGTGGAATTATCTGAACATCTGTGTAGCCTTGTAAGCAACTTAATGAATGTTCAACAAACAGTAACTATTGCATGGGGTTTTTTAGTGGTATGATTCAGCAGTGGTGATGTTGCCCACATGATATCTGAAGTGACATCACTGATGCTAACTATGGCTGTTTGTGTGATAGTTGGCTGGTCTGGGGCTAGAAGCTAGGTTTCTTGATTCTTAATCTGGAGATGTTTATTATACTGTTACTGGTGACTTGGTACATTTTGTGGAAGAAAGATAGCCTATCGGCTATAATAAACCCCAAATTTCTGTGGATTTATATCATAGAATTGTATTTCTCCCCCATGTCATAATCCAGTGTGAGGCAATGGCCAGAGGCTCTTGTCTATTCCATCCTCTGTGGACCCAGGCACCTCCCAACTTGTCCTCTTGATCCAGCTAGAAGACTGGGAAAGAGAGCTGAGGGTCACACTAGATTTATAGGAGGGGGGTGGCCAAGTGGAGGACCTGACTCCATCCTGCTGTCCTCTGGCCAGATTTTAGCCCCATGACTGGATCTCTGGAAAGAAATGCAATACAGCTGTGTGTACAGGAGGGAAAGGAACGTTGGTGAGTAAATAAGCTGTTTCTATCACAAATACTGTTTTTTAAAGTTTCCAAGGTACAGTGTCTATAAATGATGCTGTCTAATCCTAATCTTAGGGAAATTGTAGATCATGGGATTGAATTTGCCTATATAAGGCTTTATCTAATGCTGCTATCGTGTGTTCTTTAAACAGAGTTCATAAAACTAGTTGTAACACAAACGACATCTTAAGAACTTTTGGGCACATGGCTTTTAGTTTTCAATTTTTAATAATGGATACTACTTGGCTTTCATGGGTTTCTATTAGGAGGAGGATGATTCCACTATATGTCAAACTTTTTTTTGTTTTAATACAAATACGGAACTAAATTAAAAATGTGTATCATTTGCCTATTTTCCATTGCCTTACATGCTTTGAATTCTAATCAAACTGGTTTAATTTATTAATTTAAAATTTTTAAATACTAAACATTAAAAATAATAAATTTGCATGCTCTAAAATATGTTGAACAATTAGGTTGGTTCTTGAAATCAGTATGCCTGACTATTAGATCCATATAAATGTTTTATATAACTGGGAAAATATGGTGGGGAATATAGAAACCTTGCCTAAATATCCTGAGCTTCACAGGAGTATCAGAGCCACTATTAAATAAAAAGGACATCTATATCATGTGTCTGGAAAGGAATTCAGAGTGTTTCAGGGTATCATTTAATAAATAGACCAGAAACTCAAAATTGCTACTTTACTCTTTATGGAGTGAAAGTTTAAAAACTTTGATGAATAACTCAGGAAATCATACATGTTGCTTTTCAGGAAATGAGTTGATTTAGAATAGACAAGGTGACTTTGGAAGAAGAATATGGAATAATTTAGAGCTTATTAAAAGGATAATACATTACTGAAGGAAGATGAAAAGATAGGTAATATTATGTAGAGATATTATAATAAAGATACATTTACGTAAAAATATCTTAGTTTTACTAGTACTCCTGTAAGAGTGATTTTCATTAAAAACTAATATTGTAATAATTTTCCTTTCAGAATATCAAAACAAATTAGAAAATAGGATATTTGTATTTAGGTATTTGTATTAAGGTAACACTAACTTACTCTTAAAATTTTAAAAAGAAATGAAAATGATGTTTATAAAATATCCTAAAATAAAGTTTAACATTATAGAAAGATATTTGTCTTAGAGAACAAAATGCCTTATTGGGCTTGGTTATTTCAATAACAACATTCTATTTGGATTTTTAAAAGGTGCTAATTTCTTAATGAACGAAGGTTCTTTTGAATATTGCCTTTCTTTTTATGGTGCTAGGGGCCAAAATATTTTGTTAATACTTTATTAAAACCAATATTCAGAAAGTTATAAAAGGAATGAGGTAACTGTGTAAGTTTCTTTTAACCCACACAGCGCTCTCATTACCCACCTCTGAGTTCTTTCTTTTTCTCACTGAAACCCTCTGCCAACCAAGGAAAGCCCATTAATCTACCTCACAGTCCCAACTGCTTTATTCTTTTTGAATCAATGAGGCAGAGTTGCATTACATGTGTTCCAAGTTATGTATGGACTTAGGCTAAGTAGCCTGTTTATCTGTGTTCTCCATCAGATATTTTGTGTTATGGCTTTTTAAAAAAATTTAAATCTAAGTAAAAAAAAAAAAAGATTACAGCTACCTTGTAAAAATACAAGTCATTAAAAAGAACTTATGAAGCAGTCTATTTAGCCACATTTCATAACTGAAACAATCATTTCTTTCAATATTTGCAGCTGTGGTAATTGCTTTCGTAGCTATAAATAATCAACATTTGATCATATATTTATTTTCTTTTAAGGAAGATGAAGATTTAGTTTACCAATAGTAATCCCATCCATCTCTCCATCTCCTTCCCAGATATAAATTTTTAGATTATTATCTTTAGTCTATTGGTTTACTGATTATACTTAAAATAATGTGCATAAACTTGAACTTCTTGTCCCAGAAAGTCTAGGCCATTTCTCTTGACTTCCTGCTGTGTAGATGAAGATATTAGTACTCCCATCCTTCCTTCGACCTTTCATCAAGGATCAATATCTATCAGCCATAACTTTCTCTGTACAGTGTCAAGTTAATACATTTTAGATTCTTTTCTGTTCTCTTTTTGTATTATAAAGTTGAGAACCATTATATATTATTTAGCTTATGATTATGGAAACACTGCTCCCTACAAAGCAAATTCGTATGCTGTGGTTAGAATTTCTTTTCTGCTTGTCTAACATAACCCCATGAACTCCATGGAGACTATTTCAAGCATCAAGTTCAGATGGATTCTCTTTTCTAACATTCTATCAATTGATCAAAACTATGCTGTATATTTTAGTTTGGTTAATATTGGATAAAGTTAAGTTCTCATTTCATATGTTTGTTTTGTTGTTGTTAAGAAATTACAGATTTCTACATTGGGTAACTGTTGAGTGGAATGCATTGTACCTTCTCTTGAGGATATTTTTACTTAGCTTGCTGACTTCCTGTTCTAATTTGGACCAATATCTTTCTAGACCAGCTATGTAGGCATATTTTGCAGATTCTGTTTTTACCACATTATTTCTTATACCATGTCCCATGTCCTCCTTTTTCCTCAAAAAAAGATATAAGAAGTAAGCCATATGTTCCTCTATATTGAAATTTCTTTATTGTGATCTTCTTTGTGAATGATATTTATATCAATAATTAAATTACAGTTTAAATTGTTTTCTTTCAGAACTTTCATGCCATACAGTCTTGTTTATTTCAAATTTGATGCCAATTTTATCCACGTGTAGATGCTTTGTTTTTTTTTCCCACAGTAGAAATATTCGAATCATTTGTCTTTTGTTTTCTGAAATTGTACAGATTGAGTGTAAAACTGGTTCTTTTTACATTCTTTGGGCCCTTTCAAATTGAAGATCTGTGTCTTTACTGCTGGGAGATATTTTCTACTTTTTATGATTTTCTACCCTCTATTTTCTCTCTTCTCCCTCTCTGGAATATCTATTAATTGGATATTGGACCTCTTTGGTTGATCCTCTGCCTCTTATTTTTCTTCTGTCTCTCTTTCTTTTAATTTACGACAGGTTTTTCTTATTCCCTGATGGTTCCATTTTTTGCTAGCATCTTTCTTCATGTTCCTGAAGACACCAATGAGATTGGTTTTTTAATTTGTTCTGTTCCATGAGTTATGTTTGCTTCTTCAGGTTTCAGGGGTTTTTTTGGTTGGTTGGTTGGTTTCTGTTGTTTTGCTGTTTAGTCTTGATCATTCACTTTGCTGTTGCTGTTTTTTTTTTTTTAAACGTCTGATAACCGCAAGTTTTCTCTTGATATTTTATGATGATAGAAGTGGATTAATGATTCTGGACAGCTAGCTTGAGTTCCTCTTTTGTTGTGTGTGAGTTTGCTTACAAAATAAGCCTCGCTCTGAACAAAGAGGCTGACTAGGGCTCTGTGAGGGGAGGAAGTGGTCAATTTTGAGGCTTCACTTGGGGATAAGTGAGTAGTAGGCAACCAACTGCTTGGACTTGTGGTGGTGTTTTTTCTAATGGAAATTTTATGCAGAGGATTATCTTCTACTGTTCGCTTCCCATTTGGCCACTTCTAAACTTAGACTTACAATAGAGAGTGCATGAGGAAACTTCTAGCAATCTGCGCATTCTTTGTTCCTGAGGGAGATTTCTATCGTTTGTGAATTCTCGTTTCCCTGAACTGAATTGGTTTGGGTAATGTAGAAGAAAACTTCAAAAGAAACCCCTTTGCTGCTCTCTTTTAATAGTTTAATCTGACTACTGCCAGCATAGGAGTATGGGATCCAAATTTTCTGCATTCTCAGTTCACGTGTTCTGGGTGGAGATCTCTCTATCCTTAACTCTAGGAGTAAAGCAAATGACCCAGAGCTGAGGGAATTATTTCATCCCATTTCCGAGGCCACATGATTTTTTCCAGAGTAAGCAAGTATATTCCATATGGAAAAAATTTTTAATCAATTTTATATTATATACAAAAATCATTCTCCAAAATCACAAACCATAAAAGAAAATATTGAAATATTTGATGACAGTAAAATAGAAATCTTTGTTTTTGAACAGCTATAAATTTCAAGAAGGAATTAGCAAGGCAATTTCTGTTATTAAACCAAAGATTGTAATAGATATTATATGGAGAATTCCTGTCAATTAGTTAGAAAAAGACAAGAAATCCTGAATAAAAACCCTTGGATATTTACCAAGGAGGTATGAATAAGAATGTTTATTTCAATGGTGTTTTTGTAGTAAAAAATTGGAAGCAACATAAATGTCCAGCAATAGAATTAAAATATTATACAGATGTTAGTTATTATAAATGAACTAGTGCTACACATATTTACATGGATAAATCTCACAAATGTGTTGAGCAGAAAAACAAATTGTAGAAGAATATATATTCTAAGACCTTTAGAAAACATTTGAGGCATGCAAAAAATTATGTGTGTATTTTTTTATTTGTTTATGGATTAAATGTACAAATAGTAAAAGCATGAACACCAAACAAGTTAGTGATTATTATCTGGAAGGTGGGAAGACGCAAGTGAAAGGAAAGGATCAGGATATATACAGAGTGATCTTCAAGTGTATTTGAAATGTTTTATTTCGTAAGCTGGGTTTTTATTTGAATGTCTAAATGTGTTTGATTAATTAAAAAGAGAGAATTAATCTGATCTGGATGATGTCATTTGAGCTTCTGCATCCAGATCAACCCCAAGCCAGCTCTAGCCTACTGGATAGACAATGCATTTTTGCATTGTCATTGGAAGAGAAAGAGTAGCAACTTATATAGGCAGGCACTGCTGTTATGATCACTTTTCAGTGGAAAATTAGAGATTTAAATTTGCAGTTGGGAAATGTAGAATGTCTGAGACTGAATATTGAGATCTTAAAAAAAGTGGAAATTAGTACATTCACTTCTTTTCTTTGTGTGTGTGTTTGAAATTTGACACTTCTTGTTCTTTGAATGGATACTCTAATGGAAGGGTGGACCCTTGCAGGCCAATGACTTGGTAGATTCCAGAAAGATTCCTCCCAACCTGATTACATGCTATGTTTCCAAAATGTAAATCGCTGATATTTCTGACTTTTTCAAACTTGTATTACTACATTCTCCAAGTAAAATCATTATAATAATTTTTAAAAGTATTTGACAGCTATGCCAGCTTATACATGATTCTCCTTATATTAATCTCATTTTATTTTAAATGGTCAATGGTAACTTTTACTAAGAGAAGTATTAGCACAGCACTGCATGATAACTACTAATTTTCCAAATGTTTATATGAATAGTTCATTAATTCTCTCAGATCCTTCCCCAAATCTCTGAATTATAATCTCCAGGTGGATAGCCTGGAAATATGTGCTTTAAAAAATCTTCCTAGGCGGCCAGCCCCGTGGCTGAGTGATTAAAGTTCCATGCACTTCACTTCGGCAGCCTGGGTTCGTGGGTTCGGATCCCAGGTGTGGACCTACTCCACTCATTAACCATGTTGTGGAGGCATCCTACATACAAAGTAGAGGAATATTGGTGCAGATGTTAGTTCAGGGCTAATCTTCCTCGAGCAAAAAAAAGAAAAAAACAAACAGAGGAAGATTGGCTATGGATGTTAACTCAGGGCAAATCTACCTCACAAAAAAATTAAATTAAATTAAAAAAATCTTCCTACATGGTTCTAATCATCAGCCACATTTGAGGGAATAAACAGTTAAATGATTTGCATCCCCACTCATATTCAGACTTTTGGTTATTACTTTATAATTCATTTTTACTTGCATATTGATTTTATGTTGATTATCTGCTTTATTTGCATTGCTTGATTACAAGGTGTGTCATTCCATACATTGATTTGTTTTACTGTGTCACATGAGTAGAAGATTAACTTAGTTTTGTGAGCAATCATAAACTACAACTCATCAGGACTCAATATATGTATCTATAGTTACCAGCAGTGTGTTCTTTCAAAACCCATAACCAGTGATCAGCATTTGCTATTTTTATTCCCCTAGTAAAATACTTTTATTACTTAAGAAACTGAAGCAGGGTCTAGATAAGTGCAGCTGAACCAGATGGAGCTGAGCTATTTAGACCTAAGAACATAAAAAATGATTACAGTTTGTCAGACCAAAGGTGCATCCTAATTTCCTCTGGCTGATGGGGGCATCGAGAAGGTTTCGTGGGCTCAGTTAGAAGTTGTTCTTCAGGACAGGAACCTCTGAAGTTACAGGGCAGATCCTGAACTGGCTTCTTTGTTAAATGCTAGTTATAGACTAATTTTATCCATGTATTTTCCAAATCCCTCTTACTTTGTTTCTGTTTCATAGCTCTTTTGCTCTGCATTCTTAATGAATTCTGTATTTTTATTACCCGTGCGATAATAAGGCTTGATTTTTGCCCTAATTTGTTTTCTGTAGCTTCAAGGATTGTTCCCTCATGTAAACATCTTGGATAATTGGGCAAGTTTGTGTCCACTTTAGTCACACTGTAATGATCTTTTAGACACCGATGCAGCCTTTTCAGGCAATTTCTGGATAGAAGAAAATATTTTAGAGATGGAAGCTACTGCGTCTCTTTGGCTATTTTAATTTTCTGTTCTGTGAATCTTTCTAAATCATGTGTTTTCTCATTAAGACTCTCAAGTTATAGGTATACTGAGTCTTTTGTATAAAGGTTATACTTTTGGTTTAATTTTCTAAACCACTCATGATGAACACTATTAACACCTTTATAAACATTTTACATTTTCAGTCTATTTAATCAGGAAACTAACTGGCTATGATTTCTTTTCTCTAAAAACTCTCAGTAGAAGACTATGGTAGAAAATCTAAGCGCTTCTTTCTTGACTAGGAAAAGAACCATTCATTCATTCGTCATTTAACATGTCTTTTGAGTGTCTATCACGTGTCAGGCACTATTCTAGGTGCTGGGGATGATGAGGAAAAAATCTCTGTCCTCACGGAGCTTGCATTCCATATGTGTAGGGGATACAAAATAAAATAATTAGACAAGTAATAATAATGCTACCTAATGATATGCACTAAGGAGGAAAGACTAAAGCAGAGGGGTTGTGAAATGTTGGAGGGAGATTGAAGTTTTGGGGAGGTGCCAGGGAAGTCTTCAGAGGAAAGATGACTTTTGAGGGAAGTCCTGAAGGAATTGAGGGAACTGACCTGGTGGCTACCCAAGAAAGGAGTATTCCAGGCAGAGGGAAGAACATGTGCAAAGACCCTGAAGTGGGAGTGTGATTGGCTTGTTTGAGTGACAGGGGGTAGTGGGAACTGAGCAGAGAGAAGGACAGTGAGTGGAAAGAGGTGGGATAAGAGAGGTCACAGGGCATTAGATCACATTGGACCTTCTATGTAATACAAAAAATTTGTCTTTTACTCTGAGAAGGGAGATCGTTGGAGGATTTTGAGAAAACATAGTCTAACCTATTTTTAGTAGCATTAGCCTAGCAGCCACATTCAGACAAGACTCCAGGGAGGCCAGGAGAGTAGCACAAAGAGCAGTATACAACCTATTGCTTTAATCCAGGCGAGAGATGATGATGGTTTGGACCAAGAGTGTGGGCATGTAGTGGTGAGAAATGGTTGGAAAATGGGTAAATTTAGAAAGTAGAACCAAGTAGACTTTTTGAGAAAGGTTTCAAAGGTATTATCATGTTTTTTGGCCAAAGCAACTAGAAATAAAATTATATTGACTAAAATAGGGAAGACTACAATCTTCTGGTTTGAGGGGAAATTTCAAGTTACTGTATTGAAACCACAGCATAACCATAATTTATGGTAGTTTTAAATCAAGAGTAGAATCCTATTCTATAGATGCTCATTGGAGCATAGTTCCAGTTAGACTGTGGATCTAAGCAGAGTCATCAAAAGATCAACTACAGGCTCACTATTTAGGTTATCAAATCAGTTCCCAGAGATATTTTGAGGGACCTCTTTTCGTATCCCATATCTGTTTATCTCCAACTGCTTTGATGTGAGAAGCCTTTCCTTAGAGTCATTCCATAGCTTTCCAGGAAAGTGAGCCTCAGTGAGTCCTTAATATGTTCTAAGACCCTTTTGTGAATGGCTTCTGAGCTGCCCTCCCCAGGGAGGACTTGCGCTGGCTGCAGAGGTCCAGGTTTGGAAAGAGGGTCTGCTTTCTTGATGCAGATTCTTATAGCAGGTAAGAATTTCTTATCAAAGTTCTGTTGCTGACACTGGTCCCAACAGCCAGCAACTCGGAGGCTATGTTGGCAGCCGGTAGCCTGACTTCACGACCATATCCAGTATACATTGAGTGGCATTCTGGCCCTTCCTGCATTAAAACAATAACAAAACTCCATACACCAATGTTTTACTTTCTCCTAAGAATATATTTTCTATTTCCTCAGGACTTTTTCTATTAATATGCAACTATTAGGTGTTTTGGCTTCACAAATATAAACTGGCTCTGGGTAATTGCAGGAAAGAAGTTCATTTTAAGAATATGAATATCCCTGGAGGAAACTGACTGCCGAAGAGGGCCGGCTCAGTAGGCAGAAGAATCTAGTTGCTCTAGCAGTGCAAGCAGTTGCACGAAGTAGAGCCTCTCATGGGATCACAGCTGAGATAAATGAACTCCAGTCTTTTGTTTTCTTTATTTATTGAGTTCGTAACAGTTTACAGCATGGTGAAATTTCAGTTGTACGTTATTACTTGTCTATCACCATATAAGTGCTCCCCTTCACCCCCTGTGCCCTCCCCCCAGCCCCTTTCCCCTGGTAACTACTGGACTGTTCTCTTTGTCCTTGTGTTTGTTTATCTTCCACAGATGAGTGAAAGCATCTGGTGGTGTCTTTCTGTGTTTGGCTTACTTCACTTAACATAATACCTTCCAGTTCCATCCATGTTGTTGCGAATGGGACAATTTTGTCTTTTTTATGGCTGAGTAGTATTCCATTGTATATGTACACCACATCATCTTTTTTCAATGCTTGGTTGATGGGCACTTGGGTTGCTTCCATGTCTTGGCTGTTGTGAATAATACTGCAATGAACATAGGAGTACATAAGTCACTTTGAATTGTTGATTTCAAGTTCTTTGGATAGATGCCCAGTAGTGGGATGGCTGGGTCATATGGTATTTCTATTTTTAGTTTTTTAAGAAATCTCCATACTGTTTTCCATAGTGGCTGCTCCTGTTTGCATTCCCATCAGCAGTGGATGAGGGTTCCCTCTTCTCCACAACCTCTTAACATTTGTTATTTTTTGTCTTAGTGATTATAGCCATTTTAATGGGTATAAGGTGATATCTTAGTGTAGTTTTGATTTGCATTTCCCTGATGATTAGTGATATTGAGTATCTTTTCATGTGCCTTTTGGCCATCTGTATATCTTTGGTGAAATGTCTGTTCATATCCTCTGCTCATTTTTTTGATCTGGCTGTTTGGGTATTTTTGTTGTTCAGTTGTGTGAGTTCCTTATATATTATGGAGATTAAACCCTCTTGTCAGGTATATGATTTGCAAATATTTTCTCCCAGTTGGTGGATTGTCTTTTTGTTTTAATCCTGGTTTCCTTTGCCATACAGAAGCTCTTTAGTCTGATGAAGTCCCACTTGTTTATTTTTTCTTTTATTTGCCTTGATAGAGGAGACATGGTATTCAAGAAGATTCTTTTAAGATCGATGTCAAAGAGTGTACTACCTATATTTTCTTCTGGAAGTTTTATGATTTCAGGTCTTACCTTGAACTCTTTGATCCATTTTGAGTTAATTTTTGTGTATGGTGTAAGATAGTGATCTACTTTCATTCTTTTGCATGTGGCTGCCCAGTTTTCCCAACACCGTTTATTGAAGAGCCTATCTTTTCTCCATTGTATGGTCTTAGCCCCTTTGTTGAAGATTAGCTGTGAGTAGATATGTGGTTTCATTTCTGGGCTTTCATTCCTGTTCCATTGATCTATGTGCCTGTTGCTCTACCAGGACCATGCTGTTTTGATTACTATAGTTTTATAGTATATTTTGAAGTCAGGTGTTGTGATGCCTCCAGCTTTGTTCTTTTTTTCTCAGGATTGCTTTAGCTTTTGGGGTCTTTTACTGCCCCAATGAATTTTAGGATTCTTTGTTCTATTTCCATGAAGAAAGTCATTGGGATTCTAATTGGGATTGTATTGAATCTGTAGATTGCTTTGGGTAGTATGGACATTTTAACTATGTTTATTCTTCTGATCCATGTGCATGGAATACCTTTCCATTTATGTCATCATCGATTTCTTTCAATAATATTTTACAGTTTTCATTGTATAGGTCTTTCACCTCCTTGGTTATATTTATTCCTAGGTATTTTATTCTTTTTGTTGCAATTGGAAATGGGATTGTATTCCTGAGTTCTCTTTCTGTTAGTTCATTTTAGATTATAAAATGCAACTGATTTTTGTAAGTTGATTTTGTACCCTGCAACTTTACTGTAGTTGTTGATTGTTTCTAATAGTTTTACAATGGATTCTTTAGGTTTTTCTATATATAGGATCATGTCATCTGCAAACAGTGAAAGTTTCACTTCTTCATTTCCTATCTGAATTCCTGTTATTATTTTTTCTTGCCTAATTGCTCTGGCCAAAACCTCCAGTACAGTGTTGAATAAGAGTGGTGAGAGTGGGTACCCTTGTCTTGTTCCTGTTCTCAGAAGGGTGGCTTTCAGTTTTTCTCCATTGAGTAAGATGTTAGCCGTGGGTTTGTCATATATGGCCCTTATTATGTTGAGGTAATTTCCTTCTGTCCCATTTTGTTAAGAGTTTTTATCATAAATTGCTGTTGGATCTTGCCAAATGCTTTCTCTTTGTCTATTGAGATGATCATCTAGTTTTTATTCCTCATTTTGTTAATGTGGTGTATCACATTGATTGATTTGTGGATGTTGAACCATCCCTGTGTCCCTGGTATAAATCCCACTTGATCATGGTGTATGTATTGCTGTATTTGGGTTGCCAATATTTTGTTGAGAATTTTTGCATCTATATTCATCAGCGATATTGGCCTGTGGTTTTCCTTTTTTGTGCTGTCCTTGTCAGGGTTTGGTATCAGGGTGATGTTGGCCTCGTAGAATGCGTTAGGAAGTTGAGCTTGTCATTTTCAGTTTGTTGTCTGTCTCCTCAAGAGTCCAAATCTCAGAGAAGAACACCCAGTTCATTGGATCCATTGGAGGAGTCGGTGCTTATGCCCACCCTGTGGACATATCTCTGGCATTAGCCCACCAAAATATGCTTAGTGGAAAAGTCTTATCAGAAAAAGGAATAAAGACTGAAAAGCCGTAAGTATCACAAGTGTCTACCACAAGGGATAGTTTGAATCTGAGAAGAAAAGAATGATTATCAAACATATTATTGAGGGTTCTTTGACGTAAACTCACCTAGTAAATCAGAAGAGTTACAGTTCTTCCTTTTACCAATATGAATTACAGAGAAAATAAACACTGACGTATGCCCATTAAATTTTTTAAAAATACAGGGTAAGGAAAGGGATCCAATAGGAAGTTAAAATCAAGGAAAGACCTAAAAAGAAACAAAATTGGCAGAATTTATTGTTTTAAGAATGAGGAGGATTCTATTTGTCAAAAAAGGAGCAAAATACTTAGAAGACATATTATAAAGTTGGGAAATTCATATTATACTTAGCAAACAAAGAGTTAATATTTCTAATAGCTTCCACAAATCAATATGAAAAAGGTGAACACCCCAATAGAAATATGAGCAAGGAACTTTAACTGACATTTTACAAAGAAGAAATGTAAATGGCCAAAGAATATGTGAAAATACATTCAATTTCCCTAGCATTCAAAGAAATAAAATGAAAATAACAATGAGATGTCATTTTCACCTACTAAATTGTCAATGATATTAAAAATCATTATAGGAAGTATTTAGGCGAATATAGTGAAAAGGAAGCTCCCTTGATAGTGGTTAGAGGTTTTCTGGGCTGATTGTAAGTACATGTCCTTTTAAACTGAGGTTTTAATAGTAAAAATTTTGTTGCAGTTCTTTTTATTGTTGCTGAAAGTAAAAGAAACCAACTCTGGTAGACTTAAGCAAAATAAATCATGTGGGGAGGGGATTATGGTATCTCATAGAATCTCAAATGGTGCTGAACTGCCAGGCCTTGGCAATAGCAGGTATCCACACAGCTCTGGGAAACTGATCAATGGGAGTCTTGACAAAGGGAAGAATCAAGGCAGCTCTTGGGGTCCCCTGTCTCTAGAACACTGCAGTGTCGCTGTGCCCAGCTATGGCAAGGTGCTTTATAAGATCCCTTGAAGGTTGTTTCCACCTTATGCTGTAGGACTCTACAGTGAAGCCTTATCATGTGTGATGAAGTGTAGTTCTAGAGAACTGAGCTGTCTCACATGTCATTTTTGTATAAACTAAAATAGAGATAGAGAAGGAGAAGAAATCCAGTGAAAATGATCAGCAGTACTGCCACTGATAATATTAACTCACATCTGAGAACCAACCAATCAGTATTTATTTGGTGCTTACGATGTGTTAAGAATTATGGGAGGCACTGGAAATTAATATACCCCATCTTTCATTTTGTATAATTGTTACTATAAGAAAAATTGCATCTTGATATCTTGCTAGCTTAGTTCCTTAGATGTCTTCATGCATGCCCTTTGGTGTCATGTTTTTGTGGTGGTCCTGCATGGTTTTACTTGTGATTAATAGATAATATTTCATATATGCTTTATACTCCACAGATCATTTGTTTGTAATTTTTTAAAAGAAAAATATTGGTTGGAGTTTTACCTTTGCTTGCACATATTGGAAAAATTTCAAGTACACTCAATAAACTTTGAAATTCTTATTTATTAAAAAAATATATGTGAATTACAAATAATTCAGGAAACCACTTGGTATGTTCAATCTTTAGGCAACACATATTATTAGTCAACTTTACGTTACTTATTCAAATATCTGTATGTAGGAAACCTATATTTTTAAATATTTTATATTTCAAATTTTCTATTAATGAAAGCTGCTCTATATCTCATTTTTTAATGAGACTTACAACAATATTAGAAAAGAAGAATGATGCAGTAATTTATATATGAAAAATGATATATAGGAGTAAAACAAAATAATTAAAATCATGGAATCTGTCATCTAATAGCTGGGGGACCAAAGGTACATTATAAAACTTCTCTGGGTCTAATCTTCACCATATGAAAAATGGAGACATTGATAGTTTATACCTCATAGTTTTATGTGATGATAAATGAGCTAATGCATATCAAGTACTTAGAAAAGTAGCCATCAAAGTCAATGTTCATATTATTATTAACATAAATATCAGGTATATTGGAGCAGTGATATACACAAACAGATCATAATTAGGAAGTACGGAGCATATATATTCCCCTAGGCTAATATATGATCAACTCATGGTTAAAGAACTAGATTAATATGATAGTTCAAAAAACTTGAAACATGATCTACAGAAAGTTAGATCATTGAACCCAAATAAAGTGAATATAACACTGATCTTTTTATATTTTAAGACTTTATTATATTTTTAGAGCAGTTTTAGATTCACAGAAAAATTGAGAGGGAGGCGCAGAGATTTCCTATATACTCCTTGCCCCTACATGTGCATAGCCTCCTCCATTATCAACACCCCCCACCAGAGTGGTACCTTGCTTACCATTGATAAAACTACACTGACACATCATATTCCCCCAAAGTCCATAGTTTACCGTAGGGTTCACTTTGGTGTTGAATGCTCTACAGGTTTGGACAAATGTATAGTGACATGTATCCATAACACCAATTTTTAAGAAGTATTAGTTGACATTGTGAATGGTTACAAAGCTGTCTGGAATGGGTTGTAGGCCGCATTATTCAAATGTACCTTCTGGCCTTTGGAGGCATTAGTTTCTAGCATGAGTAGCATTTGCAATGACAATTATGGAGTCTTAAGAAAAAGCTTCTGAAAAGGTAAAAATTTATTCAGCCTTTAGTTACCTAGAGGCGGCTGTTGACTCTTGTTTTCCCAAGTTACTCAAAGAAAAGCATAACAATCAGACTTGGAAAGGGAAGAAGAATATCTTCGGAACAGAGCAGAGAGGTTGTGAATTTAAAAGTTACAAATAAGGGGGACTAGAGATTGAATAGATGAATTTTCAAAGGGTTAACTTGAGGGAAAAAAGTAAAACTATATGAGAACAGATATTATGATTTAAGTGTGTATATTGACATTCTTCTGACAGAAAAAAACTATAATGGGAAAGTAAAAGCAAGAATGTCATCACACATCAACAAATTTGATATTCAAGGGATTCATTTGAATTCCCATTTAGATGTTGAGTTTTAAAAATATCAACAATGGTGGAACAAACAGGAGGTAGTGGAAATTAAATGAAAATATTAAAATATCCTAGGTTGAGTGAACCCGTAATTGTAAGATAGGCTTCAGGCCACTTATCAATTATACATTTTCAGTACTGGAGGACAGGGATTTATGCCGGCACACCTTTGTGTCCCCGAAAGCACTGAGCACAGTGACTTGCATATAGCAGATATTCAGCAAATATTTGCCGAAAAAAGAATTCTTCTTGGAAAGCAAAAATAGGTGTAAGACGTTGTCCTTACATTTACAGAACTTAACACTTTTCAGGGACTGATGAAACTAACATCCATTTACTGAACAACATTTATAAAATGCAGAGTACATCAAGCTTTAGATGATAGTAATGTCATAAAATGATACATTTTATGATTTTGTAGAGTCAACAAATAGAATTTTAAAACATCAATGTGATTTTGAATATGCATAGAAGACTTTGTGGAGAAGATAGACATTGATTTGGGCTTTGAAGAATGGGGAAGTTTCAAAAAGATGGAATCAGAAAATGTAATAAAAGACTTTTAAGACTATCAGCTTCAAGGTAAATTACAAAAATATTATTAATATTCATGGTATTGGACTGAACATAAAGGAAACAAAGAAACAATAATGATCGGATAAAGAGTACTTTATTCTGAACTTATCAATTCCATATGAAGCTGCTATTTAAAGGCATCATAATTTATTTCTGCATGATGAAACTAGTAACTGTCACACTGCTAGATCTATTAGAAGGAAATATGTCTTTTGGTTCAGTTAATTCAATTCCACAAGTATTTATTAAGCACTTATCTGAGCAAAGCACTATAGAATCATCCATGTACAAGTGATTAAAATTTAACTGGTTCAGAGAATATTTGCTATATCATTTCACTTTAAAAAGAGTTGACTATTACCATATCCCTTCTTGATCTTCTTATAGAAGTGCCTTAATTTAGAGGTTTGGGGCTAGAATAAATGTAATGTCATCTAAGCTGGGAATCTTAATTTTCACATTCAAAATGGGTGTAGAGAAATGGCATTATTGAAAAAATAAAGGTTGTCTCCTTGGAATACCATTTATAATACAATTTCATATCTATTAACTTATTGGATCCTCAGGGCAACCTGTTAAAGTTGACTGGATGGATATAATTTTTATTTTGCATATCAGGAAACTGAGACTGAAAGAGTTAAATGATTTTCCAAGAGCTTTTTACCGGTTGGTTGGAAACCACACCTTGAAAACAAGATCTTTAGAAGAAAAATCAAATGTTCTTTCAACTGTACAAATGCTACAACAGAAGTAGCCATGCTGTTATGTTATCCAGTGAGGAATTTAGTTTACAGAAGCTCCTCCACCTTTTCTGAAGTGACTGAAGAGTAGTTTGTAAGAAAAACTTACTGGGGTGGTCATATGAGTCGTCTGTTAGTGTCATGGGTCTACCTACACAAAAATATACCTAGGTGAATAAAATGAAAGGGAAAATTACACAGAATTTTCAAAAAATTTGATCAGTGCAGACTAGTGATTCTTATCCAGGAAATCTTGTCCCCTCTCCCCTTAGGGAATAACTGGCAAGGTCTGTGGACATATTTGATTGTTACAACTGGAGGAATAGGTGCTACTGGTGAGTAAAGGCCAGAGATGCTGCTAAATATCCTACAATGCTCAGGACATCCCCCTACTCCACCTTCGCCTCCCTTCCTATTTATATAATAGTGCTGAGGTGGAGAAAAACCTGGTATAGACAATCAAGACAATTCAGATAAAAATAAGCTGACATTTAAAAAAACATGATGTGTCTTGATGTGCTTCTGATAATCTGTATAACTATCTTGGTATCCTTCTGAGCCTTAAGTCATCTGAGATTTGGAGATTTGGGAGTTGCCAAATTTACTTATTTTGCTTCATAAACATTTCTTTGTACTGACAGTTTGAGAAATAAGTGGAAGAAAATCATTCTCCCATGTGATCCCTCTCTTCACGTTACTATTCTTATTTTTTTTTTTTTTAAAGATTTTATTCTTTTCCTTTTTCTCCCCAAAGCCCCCCAGTACATAGTTGTGTATTCTTCGGTGTGGGTTCTTCTAGTTGTGGCATGTGGGACGCTGCCTCAGCGTGGTCTGATGAGCAGTGCCATGTCCGCACCCAGGACTCGAACCAACGAAACACTGGGCCGCCTGCAGCGGAGCGCGCGAACTTAACCACTCGGCCACGGGGCCAGCCCCTACTATTCTTATTTTTAAGCAACAAATAATACTACAGGCTGAAGTTTCTGAGCGTGCAATTCACCTTTCTTCAGTTAAAAGAAGAGTTCAGGAAAATGATTCCTGGTCAAGGAAGGGTGAGTCACAGGACTCATGAAACAAAACAAAACAAATGCAACACAGAGATGTCCTTGTCAATTCATCACTCCTTGTTTGGATTTCCTGTTGAAATATCTCAGAGGGCAAGTTGCTTTGGTCAGGTCACTTCTGCTGTAGTGCATAGATACACCTAGTAAAATTGGTTAATTTGGGAATCATCAAACACCTGATGTTTGTTCCCATCGATTTAATATTTATAAGTGTAACTTTCGGGGACAAATGGAAAACATGAGACTAAAAATGAAAGCAGCAACCATTTCATGGAGAATCCAGTATAACATATAAAGGAGTATGAACTTTATCCAGTAGGTGATAGAGGATATGATTTGGATTTAATCAGAGATATGTCCAATGTGGTCAGCTCTGCTTTTTAGATAAATCAATTTGATGGTTATATGAATGATAGATTTTGCTCATCAAGATGGAAGACGAGACGGATTAGAGGATTCCAGGTCTGCTATTGCACCAATATATGTTTGTTGAATGCATGTATTAAATGATTAAATTGTGTACAATAAATTTCAGATCAAAATATATAGTATGCCTACCACCTCAGTTAACTATTACTCCATTCATATAAGCCACAAATAATATTGAGTACTACATTTTGTGATAATCTCTATGACATGGCTGGATGCAACTTATTGGGGAAATCTATCAACTGAAAAAAAGAAAAAAGAGGTGGTCTTCCCCCTGCATTTCCCACACACAGGGTAGGAGAGGAACAAGACAACTGCTTTAATTACTCATTTTCCAAGGGAGAACAAAGAAAATCACACAGTAGTCATCAATACACGGCTATTCTAAAAACTCACTGGGCAGGTGTTGTGCGGCCCTTTATTCTGGGTGTAGGGGATATTCCTTGATAAGCTCCAGTTCTGGTCCTGTGAGTACCCCCAAGTTCGTTGTTCTCTAAGGCCTTGACTCTAGCTTCTCGGCCAGGTTTCCTGATCCCTGATGCCTCTTCATCACATCTGAGGGAGGCAATGCAGAAAGGGCCCCCTTGGTGGCTGAGCTACATTTTCAAACTGCCCCATGTCCTTTAAAATTTGGGGGCCAGTAATGGTTTGACTTCTTTCACAGTCACAATCATTTTTGGTCTAGTTTTGCAGCACTTTTGGCAATATAACTCTCTTGAAAACATTTTTTTTTTAGTATATTTGATTTCAGTCACTACCATGTGCCAGTGTATCTATACACCTACAGATATTTTCAAATTATTAGACTTCTGTGGATTGTGTCCATCATCTTTTTTCACTGAGCTATTTTATTGAAAAGAAAATTCATTGGAGGACATCTTAATCCAATCAGAGGTCTTAAAAGGTATAACAATCTTGCCTTAGACGGGTCTTTCTCCCCAGATGTCTCTTAATCTGACAATCATTTAAAGACTGAATAGGCTGGAGAGGAGAATCAGTTGCATCTATAAACTTTGAAAGTCCAGAGATATTTGGATTCTCTCCTTCCCTTTTATCACTTTTTGAGACTAGGCTAAGTCTTTCCTGAGCTCATTTCTTTCCCATGATACTTACCAGCTGCAGCAAATAACGAACAACTCATGCTAGTAATATTCTCTCTCAAAATCTCCTTGCCTAAACCTACAGATTCATTACATATATTTTCTGCCTTCTGAGTTACTGCAGGTGACAGTTTTGCCAAATATTTGGCCATAAATAATATGTCAACATTCGTCTAGTCTGAAACAACAGTTTCCATGATGCCTTCCATTCAGCACTAAAACCAAGTGACACATATTTTAGGTTTTTGCTTTGCCAGCACAAACCTTCTGGGTATCAGTTACTATATTTATATGCTATTCCCGCAATGATGCTATGAACCCAATACTCCCAAAATCTCAAGGGTTTACAATAATAGATATTGATTTCTCATTCACAAGTCTGTGGATTGACTGTAGCAGCTCTACTCCAGGCTGTGGGTCAGGTTCTGGTTTGCACCCTATGACATCTCATTCAAGAACCTAGTTTGAGGAGCAGCTCTAATATGGGCATGCTGTTGTCATTGCAGAGCAGAGAGGGCAGGAGATTGGCAGAAATTTCCAGTGACCTTTAAAGACTCCACTTGAAATTACCAATCTCACTTTCACTTTCACCTGTATTCCATTGGCCAGTGCACGTCACGTGGCCAAGTCCACCACCAGTGAGATGGGGATGTATCCTCCTCCCAGAGCAGGTGGGCACGGGAGAGTGGATATTACTGAACTCTAACTCTCTATAAGAAGTTGATGTGTGTCAGGAATGGTGTGTGTTGGGATCTGTGTGAATCCACAGGAATCAATGTTTCCATGGATTTATAGACATTTATGTGTGAAAAAGCAGCGACACTTGAAAATCAACACCAGGGTTTTCTTTCTTTTGAGAATTCATACAGACATATTCCCAAAACAATAAAAACAAGAATAATCCACCTAATTCCTTTCATACATCCTAAAATATAATTCAGTGGGTGAGAATGTGCTTATTTTCTGTCAGCTGTTTGAAAAATATGGCCCAGAGTTATTGTTTGTTGTTCAAGGTCACTTAGACATTGTGAAACTCATAATTTAAAGTTTGGTTTGCTAGCTTACTGTCTATTCTTAATTGAATGACATTAATTACCTTTCAAAGAGAAGTTTTAGAAAAGACTATTTATTTTAAATTATACATGTCCATAAATGTAGCATGTTTGCAATGAAATGAAGAGCATAGTTTGCAAAAGATTTTGAGAAATAATAAACTAAAACATCAAAGAAATGTTCAGGTTAACTCTGGTGCCTCAGCTAAGAGAAAAATAGAGTACTCAAGAATCAATTTAACATGGAAGAAAGATGACTTCATCATTAAAAATCAATCAAAAGTAAACTTTCAAAGTTCAAAAAAAAACAATATATTAAAAATGAAAATTGCTTTTATCAGTAATTTTACTTTAAAATTTTAATAAATGCATTAAAATAAATATGATTCAGTGAATGAGAGAATAACACTGATGTTGCCATGGGAAAACCCCTTTGATGCTATGATGATCAAAATTTTTAGATTAAAAGAAAATTTTTTTCTTAAGAGCAAAAAGAAAATGATGCAGTGTTGAGAAAGAAAAAATATGAGAAGCAAGAAATTTATATCAATAGTGGTATATTAGTTACTGTTCACTAAACATAAGAGGAGGTTGCAAGATTATACAAATAAAGAAAGAGAAACATCCTAAAACTGGCAGCAGTGGAAAGAATTTTTTTTCTCCAGCTCTCATAAGTGTTGGAATATTGGTCAAGTTTCAAGCTTAGGCCTGGAATACACAACCAAGGACCTGTGCCAATCTGTCTGTTATGTTTAGTAGAACATCCAAATTAAATATACTTGAAATTTCTGCTCTAGTTTACTATTCATGAAAGTGTAATGAGTAATTTCTTTTTTTCTTTTGTTTTTGTGAGGAAGATTGACCCTGAGCTAACATCTGTGCCAATCTTCCTCTGTTTTGTGTGGGATGCCATCACAGCATAACTTGACAAGCAGTGCTAGGTCCGCGCCTGGGATCCTACCTTACCGAAGTGGAGTGAGCGAACCCAACTACTGCTCCACAGGCCGGCCCCTGTAATGAGTTATTTCTTACTGTGCTTTTTACTTATTTTCTTGTACATGACCTCCTCCATGTTCAGCCTGACACATCCATCTGCCTCTAAGAGTGAGGAATGTTATGGCATGAATTCAAAGAGAAAAGCAATGTTCAGTTCTGATGCCCAAAATATGATTTTCAAGTCCTCAGTAAGGTAATAGGCTTGGGAGCTAGTTTACCTAGAGGGAAAAGTATTTTCAAAATCTTTTCATTTCCTTCTATAACATTATCAAGAAGCCTGGATTTCTTAATCATAGAATTTCCATACTTAAAGGAGGAGAAATTAACAACAGCCCAGACCTGCCTGTCCCATTTCATCCTGGTGCCGAGGGAGAGTGAGAGAGGGAGAAAGGGGGCTTGTTTATGCCCTGTTCAAGGCTTCTGCTTTGCTGGAGTTAAGGAGCTTTTATGATATCTGGAGAGGTCAAGGGGAAAAAGTAGACCAGAGGGGTTTTGATCTCATTTTCCTGTTGGGACACTGGGAGGAGAAGTTCCTGCATAGCCTGTTGGGGGGCTGCCTCAGGATAGAAGAGGGAAGGCAGCTGGGAGCAGCAGAGTAGACTTTGAACCCAAAAGTCCACCTCAGCTCCTGTATTGGTAAAGGCATCCAAATGGAAGGCATGGAAGGAAGCCTAGCGTGCTGGCTGATAAGCATCCTTGGGAGTTGAGGGGGTCATTGCTGAGTGGAAAAGCCCTGAAGTCAAGAGCTGTGCTGTGGCCCACCTGGGCCAGGAACCATGCGAGAGTTATTGCTAGACTTCAGGGGTCCATAGAGCCCAAAAGAGCCAAAGGGGACCTTGTCAGCAAAGAGATGATTGCTTCCCTTAGAGTACTGCCTGAGCCAAAAGGACACATCACTATTTCATCAACCATAGGCTGCAGAATCGAATGCCCTCAGGGTGTCCAGTTAACCTCACTGGACAATGGCATCACTGCAGATGACCAAAGAGCTAGTGAGGGATGTCAGGAAGAAGCCAAGTTCTCCTCATCTCAGCTCCTCCACCATATACTCAGAGACCATCTCAGCAAAGAGTTGGGGGAAGAAGAAGTAATCTGTAAGACAACATTAATCCCTCCAAAGATGAATTGTCTAGAGAGTTTGCGTTATTAGATTGGAATACTTTATTTTTTATCTATACTATCCAGTTGGATGTGCTTCTGTGAGGAAAGTTCAGATCAATTACATAGTAAATAAATTTAAAACACCACTGCATTTTTCTTACACATACGAGTATGTGGGAGTAATTCATGATCCCACAACTTAAAAAATATCCGACTTAGTCTATGTGAAATTGAAGAAGTCAATCATATCAAAATGAAAGAAAATAAAACTTTCTCAAGGGCTTTCCTGGGAGGCCACTGCAAATGTGCCTGATTCTGTGTGAGTTCACACTTTGCCTTGTCATTACTGGTCCCGGATAACCAATGACAGTTTATAGCATAAATTGTGAAATGGAGGTCAGGGCCTAAATTTGGCCTGTAGATGTGTTCTCTTTGGACTGCACAGTGTTATAAAACCTTGAACCAATATTTATAAATATGAGGGTTTCACATAAAAACTCAGATTTGTGGATTTCCTAAGAAAGTGTCTAGAAACAATAACAAATGGCTGGAGCTCAGTAAGAAAAATAAAGAGGAACTCCTCTATTTTCTGCAAAGTTAATTTTTTTTTAATCATCCAGCTCTGAAGACCCATTTTCGTTACTTGCCTCACCCCTTATACTCTCTTGAAATTGAAAACCTTGGCTTAAAGCAACTGGAGAAAACAAGGGCTCATGGACCTTCTGGTACTACTGATTTTTATTTCAGATTTTCATCCTTGTTACTTGGAGGTATTTCCTAAGACTGGAACACTTATTTCGCTTATTTGCTCTGAGGCTCGTCTAATTAACTCAGCTTCACTTTTTAAGACATGCCCACATGAACTTGATTGTACCTTGTAGGGATCGGGTTTGGAATTCAGAGTATCTTAGGTAGTGCTGGTGCCTGGTTAGGTTGTAAGTATATACTTAACAAATGCAGAATTTGCAAATAAGAAAAAGATACAGTATTGCCAGTAAGAAAAAACAATCTGAGGGGAGGATTTATTGTTTTATGAATCCGAGAAAAAGTTGAATAATCTCAGTGTCAGAGGGTCAGGGTGGCAGTCCCACCTTGGTATGTCTGAAACTAGAATGGTCAGTACCCAAGAACTAGGTATCAGCTACCCACCCCCCCATCTTTCTCTTCCTCTCTCTTCCCCTCTCTCTTCCTCCCTCGCTCTTCTTTGCCTCTGTCTGCATGAGGGGTCCATTCTCTTTTTGGAAACCTAACTGGAAACCAACCTAACTGTGAGTTCCCTCACAGCTTGTGAGACTACTACTCTACTCCATGTGATTTCAGAGGAAGCGCAGTGAATGGCTGAGCTTAGATAAGCTGTCCACTTCCAAAACTGTTTGTATCCAGATTGTGAGGTCTTGTGTTAAATGTACCAGTTCCTTCTAGAGCCATGTGGAAAATGGAGAGCTGTAAGTTACCAAGAAAAGGGAAGAGGGCTAGGCAGAAAATACCATAGAGGTCCAGGACAGTAACAAAAGCACTAATATAGTTTTTAAGTAAACAATTCAGTGATTGACCATTGTGTGCATTTGTAGTTAGAGAGATGTGTGCTAGAATCTCAGTTCTCTGCTTGCTGGATGTCTTAACCTTCCCATAGGTCCTTCACTTGTAAAATGGGAAGAGAATACCTTATGGAATTTTCAGTCAGTAAGATGATGGATTAAAATATCTAGTACAAAGTTAGTGCTGAATAAATGTCAGTTTCTTTTATCCTTTGCTATCAAAAATTAGTAACTTATAAGATTTTAGAATTATGAAATATTGGCATCTATAATAAGCTTTTAGGATCTTTTTGTGTGTGTATGAGGAAGATTGGCCCTGAGTTAACATCTGTTGCCAATCTTCCTCTTTTTGCTTGAGGAAGATTGTCGCTGAGCTAACATCTGTTTTATATGTGGGGTGCCACTACAGCATGGCTTGATGAGCAGTGTGTAGGTCCATGCCCAGGGTATAACCTGCGAACCCCAGGCCACCAAGGTGGAGCATGAGAACCTAACCACTGTGCCATGGGGCCAGCCCCATAGGATCATATATTTTTTTTCCCTGACTGTTCAATTTACTGTCATTCAAATAATTTGACTGAGAGGTTTTGGAATTGAAAGAAATTACTCAAAGACCTGTTGCATGTTTGTGATAAAGTGCATGTTTGTGATTAAGCTTCCTGACTCTCAGTCCACTAGAATGCATTATTTATTCAAGTGAAGTTTGATGAGTGCCTATGATATGCCAGGTACTATCCTAAGAATTTGAGATCTATCAGTGGGAAAATTAGACAAAAATCTCTGCCTTGTGGAGGTCATTTTAGTGTGGAGGAAAAGAAATTAAACAATGAACCAAAAAGTTAAGTCAATTGTATAGTATGGCAGAAAGTGATAAGGGCTATGGAAATATAGCATGGAAGGCAAATAGGGAATATGGTAGTTGGGGACAGGGTAATTCTCAAATAGGTGGTCAGTGTAGGCCTCATTGAGAAGATGACATTTGAGTAGAGATTTAAAGGAGGTGAAGGAGTTATGCCTGCGGCGATCTCGGGAACAGATACCCTCGTCTGAAGGAACAGCCAGTGTAAATGCCTTAAGTCAGGAGAGCGTCAGGTGTTTTGTGTAAACAGCAAGGGCGCCAATGTAGCTGGAGAGATGTGGGTGAGGGGGACATCACAGAAGATAAGGTGAGAGATATAAATGGATCTATGCTAGTCTGATTTTTTAAATTTCCTTTCTGAATGAAATAGGGAGACCATTGGGAAGATATTATTTGAGAAGTGGTATAATGGGAGGTATATTTTCAAAAAGAAAATTCTAGCAACTCTGTTAAGAATAGATTACAAGATAAAAAGGATGAAAATAGAGAGAACAGTTAGGAGATCAGATGAGAGATAATGGTGGATTGGACCAGGTGCTTACAGTGAAGGTGGAAAGTAATGGTTTTATTCTCAATATATTTTGAAAATAGAACCAACAAGATTTCCAGATGCTTAGGGTGGGGGAATGTAAGAAAAATTTAGGTCTGCAATACCTTGCCAAAGGTTTTTGCTTTGAGTAATTAATGGATAGACTATGGAAAGAGAATGTTGTGGGAGGGAAATCAGGGATTTTGTTTTGGATGGGTTAAATTTGAGATGTCTACTTTCCAAGTGCAAATGAGTGGATATGTCAAGGAAACAGTTGGATATAGAGGTCTGGAATTTGAGAGATGAGTCTTGACTGAGGACATAAACTTAGGAGTTCGCTGCTAATAGATGGTATTTAAATTCATGAGATCACAAAAAAACTTGAGTGTAAGTAATGATCGCTCGGATACATTAAGAAGTGGGAAAAAGAAGAGAAAAGCAAAGAAAAGGAGAGAACGGTCAGTGAGGTAGGCATAAAAATAAACTATGGGGTTCTGAAACCCAAATAAAGAAAGTATATCAAGGAGAAAGGAATGATGACTGTGTTGAGTGCTACTGGCCAGTCAAATGAAGGAAATAGAAATTGGTCATCAAATTTAGCAATATCCAGGTCGTGACTCACCTTGATAAGAGTACTGATAAGAGTAGTGTAGTGGGGGCAAAAGCTTGATAGAGTGGGCTTAACACAGAATGAGAGGGAGAGGAATTGGAGGGAATCAGTTCAGACAACTTAGTGGAGTTTTGCTGCATAAGGGAGTAAAGAAATAAGATAGTAGATGGTATAAGGGGAACATTTTTGTGCACTGAAGGCAATTCAGTAGAGAGGAAACTTGACATAGAAGAGACAGGGGACTCTTTGGAGCCTTGGGCTTTGATAAGCAAGAAGGGATGGATCTGCTCTTGGTGTAGGACTGTCTTTAGATATTTAGAGAGGAGTACGAATACTTAATCTACATAGCTGGGGTAAATGGCTACCTACTGAATGGTAGGAGTCTATAAAACTCTTGGACTGCTTCTATTTATTTTCAGTGGAAGAGAAAGTAAGATTATCAGACAAGAGTGACGATAAGCAATCATTCCTAAAGACAGCAAGAAAGAATGGATGGACCAGGAAAGTCTGTGGTCATGGATTTAAAATGGCAACAATTGCAGGTTTTCTCCAACTGTGTTAAGTGCATGGGATAAGGTCCACAGGAAGTGGACGTTTGAAATGACCCAGAGTACACTAAGAAAGGAGGGAGCTAATTTCCTTTGGCTGCTGTAACAAATCACCACAGACTGAGTGGCTTAAAACAACATAAATTTGTTTTCTCATAGCTCTAGATGTCAGAAGTCTGAAATCAAGATGTCAGCAGAGCTGAACTCTCTCTAAAGACTCTGGGGGGAAATCTGTTCTTTGTCTCTTTCAGCTTCTGGTTGTTGTTGGCATTTCTTGACTTGTGGCCACAGCAATTTAGCCTCTGCCCCTGTGGTCACATTTCCTCCTCCTCTTCTCTCTGGCTTGTGGCCACATCACTCAAATTGCAGCCTCTCTTCATATCAGCTTCTCTGGGTGCCTTCTGTGTGTTTTTCCTAAGGATACTTGCCATTGGATTTAGGGTCCACCTGGGTAATCCAGGATGATGTCCTCATCTCAAGATCTCTGATATAATTACATCTGCAAAGACTCTTTTTTCTAAATAAGGTAACATTCACAGATTCTTGGAATTAGGACACGGACATGTCCTTTTGGGGGCCACCATTCAGCCACTAAGGAGCTGAGGTTGTATTTAATCACTCCCATGATTGTATATTTTAAACTTCACTCTCATGATCGTCTATATTAAACTTCACTCCCATGATTGTATATTTTAAACTATGTGAAGAGAAAGAAGAGGACTTCAAGGGAGATAACTAATATGAAAAAGATGTTGGAATCAAAGGATTGGGATTTTAGGTGAGGTTGGAATCACAGTGCTAGAAAAAATGACATGGAATGATTGAGGTGGTAGAGTGACATATATCAAATTGAGACATGTTCATTAGAGAAAGAAAATGCTACAAAGAATACTATATAGCATAATTTAAAAGAAAATTCCCTAGTAAAAAGTAGTAATTTCTCTTCCTATGCTATTTCATTCTAGCTGTCACAAAAATTCCATTTTCCCTGATTGTTACTACTGCTATACATCTTAGCAAGTGTGGCCGTAGGGAGCCGAGAGCTTTATCCTTCAGGAGCTGGGAAACATAAGCTAGATTGGATCTGGGTTTAAAAATACAACTCAAGGCAGTCCCACCTGTCTCTGAATAATTTCTCTCAATGAACTTGTCCTTTAGGCAGGTGATGGCTGTCGTCTGGATGATGCTTCAGGAGGGTGTGTCTTCCCAGATCCTTTATCTTTTTCCATCAGCAGTCCCAACAGAAAAGTCCACTGCATTCTCTATGTGGTCTTTAATAGCTGAATGAGGAATTATTCTTTAATATCACAACTCTTCTCTCTCTTCTTTCCTTATCCTTCCCTTCTCCTCCAACTCTGTTTTCCCAAGAGGCTGAGGTCAGATGAATTTTATCAAGTTTCTAAGAAAGCATTTCCATCTCTGGTTGTTCTAATGCTGTATGTGAAATGAGCTTGAAATTCATTTTCTCATTCCAATTCTCAATTTAATTGATCCAAGTCTGCATTTAGTCAGCATACAAAAGTTTACTGAGCACTCACTATGTGCTGGCTCTGGGAATATTAATGCCAAAGAGATATAACTTCTACCCTAACTTACCGTCTAGAGCAGGCATCAGCAAACTATGACCTGTGAATCAAATTCAGCCCACAGACTGTTTTTGTGCAGCCCCCAAACTAAGAAAGTTTTTCACGGGGCTGGCCCGGTGGCACAGCAGTTAAGTGTGCACGTTCCGCTTTGGCGGCCCAGCGTTCACCGGTTTAAATCCTGGGTGCGGACAAGCTACCGCTTGGCACACCATGCTGTGGAAGGCATCCCACGTATAAAGTAGAGGAAGATGGGCATGGATGTTAGCTCAGGGCCAGTATTCCTCAGCAAAAAGAGGAGGATTGGCAGTAGTTAGCTCAAGGCTGATCTTCCTCAAAAAAAAAAAAAAGTTTTTCACATTCTCGAGAGGTTGTAAAAAATAAAAGTAGAATATGTGACGGAGAGCATTCGTGACTCACAAAATATTTACTCATATAAAATATTACTCGTATAAAATATTTAGTCTCTGGTCCTTTACAGAAAAAGTTTACTGACCCCTAGCCTAAGGGGAAAATCTGTGGGGTTAATAACACCAGTCTCACACATTGTTGGGATTTGTCATAGACTACGTGCTGTTTTTGCCTGGCCAGCTTCAATCTCTCTTCGAATCAGAGATTATCTGGTGGGAACAAACCCTACCCTGATCTCAGACTGTCATCTATGGGGGGGCCTGACTTCATTACTCATAGCTTAGTGCGGGGTACTTAGGCCTGGTTAATCCTGCTTTCAAATCTCTCTAGTCACAGCAATTTTTCACCTGGCCCAAGAAGATCCAGTAAGATCCAATCATGGGAATTTTGTTACAATTATTGGGAAAGAAAAACTCCTTTCTCCTGGAATTATTAGATGAAGGATAGTGAAAAACTCTAGGTGTTCAGGGCCACTGGTTCTAAGAGGGCCTGTATGGGAGACAGACGAAGTCTGAGGAATTTAGAGACGAAAATGAAGAAGAGACCAAGTGCTGAAGATATTGTTTGAGCCCTGGATTCGGTTGTACCTGGAGCCAATTCCTGTTTCTGGATTTGTCTTTTTGAGTTTTGAGGTAATAAATTTATTATTTTCTATTTAATATGATTTAAACTAAGTTTCTGTTGCTTTCACACAAGGTATGCTCATTAATATCAAATTAAATGATAATGAATGTTAAATAATTTATACATAATAAGTGCTTAAGAAATCCCCTTCTTCCTTGAAATTGGTACTTACTATGCTGTAAGAAGCATAAAATATTTACATTTAGAAGGTGTTTTGCATGTCATCTAATCCAGCTCCCTTGTTATATTGAATTGGTGGCTGTAGGGCCCCAGCAAATTTAAAAGAAATGAAAATTAACTTCAAAATGGAAAAATCACCATACTGTGTGCTAAGTACTAATTGAGATGTGTTTAATTTTGTATGGTAACACTTATGAGCAGCATCCAATACGTCTGTGGCAGTCAGAGAAGGCTTCCTGGAAAAGATAATGTTAAAAGGGGTGGGGTCAGTTGGCGAGTCCTAGAGAAAGGGAAATTATTCCCCCCAGAGGGAGATACTCTGTAAATGTCGGAACATGGAAGAGAACACATCACTTTCTGAGAACTGCGAAAAGTTAAATTCAGGGGAAGGTTTAATAGTGAGGCATGAACAGAAAGGCTGAGGTTGTGGAGGTAACCCAGCGTCAGCTCATGACAGTCCTTGTATGCCATAGTAAAGAATGTGGACTGTGGGAAGAAATGCAGGTTTAAATTTATGTTTTAGAGAGAAAACAACACTGTAGCAGTTCAGCTGCCGTTCTGTTAATCCGGGAGAACAATGTGAGCTTCTGAGGTAGGATTGCTCTGGGCATAGGAGGATGGAGAAAGGCTGCGAGTCCAGACAGAGATTTTGAGGAGGTGAGAGAGATTTAGGAGGTAAACAGACAAGCTTTGGTGACTAATTCGGTAGGAGTGAAATAGCTGGAAGAGCTGCTTAACGGGCTTAGGTTTTGGGCTGCTCCACGGATGGATGGATGCTGGTTAGAGCCTCTGGTAACAGAGAATAGGGAGAGAAACATTGCTCAATTTTTATTCATTTCGTTTTCTTGTGAGGTGTGGGAGAAACAAGATGAGTTCTGCTTCTGACGTTTTGAGTGGGAGGTACTCACAGTCCTTAAGCGGTCGGACCATTATTGCGGTCTGCACTACAGAAGAGAGATTTGGATTGGAGATCCAGAGTTTTCAATCCTCATCATCTGGATGGGGATAGAAAACGTGAAGGAATGAGATTTTGTAAGGAGAGAGAGTTGCTTCTGTTGATTTATTCCAGATCTTTCTCTTTTTAAAATTAAATATAATGCCAAAATATTTATTTTTAATATAAAATGTAGCAATGAATTTGAACAAATCAATATAATGTCTCCATACCTCAGTACTCCTGGGAATTCTAAAATTGTGAAGAACTCTAGATATTATAACAATCTTTCACAGGGATTTTGAATTCTGTAAACTTCACAACGCTGCTGTCCTCTTATTGAAGAATGAGGAAACCGCATGGTGGTATGGATGGTGTCCCAGACTGGAAATCAGTAGAAATTGTGTTCTAGTCCTGCTTCTAACTGGTTGTGCTACTCTGAGAAAGTCATCTAACATCAGTGGAACCCTTCTTCCCATCTACAAAAAGAGAAAGTTAAAGCGTACATTCTATAGGTGTTCTCTCTGCTCAAACATTCTAAATGCCTAAGTATTTTTGGATCTATGAGTAATTTATGTCTCTGTAATTTCATCCTAGTGATATTCTTGACATTGAGATGCAGTAGGCAGATTAGAGCTCAGAGTTTGTGCTTTAAAAGCAAACTAGAGATATGTAGAAATTACCAATGATTTTAGCCTGAAAAATAATCAAGCAGCAATTTGTGGTTGTTGATCATTTTAATACTTGCTGTTGAATTACCCTTCCTGATCTTTTCAGCTAGGGGAGCCAGGGTTGGCATGGCCAGAGTAACCAGAGGCCACATTTTTTCCATGCTTCCCTTTTGCCCATGGCTCAACACAAAGTGTTTGGTTTTAGGGTTGTCTGTTTAGTGAATCTGCCTTGACGTTTAGTGTTATATAAGTTCACTGATGCCATCCTTATAAATTATTCAGAATATTGAAAGTAGTATTTGTTTGTGTATTTGCAAGCAGATTTTTCAATTTAGCCACAACATTTTAACATTCAACTATAAAAAATTTTCCAATAACTAGATAATTGGACATACACAGTAGATTAATTTAAACCAAAGTAATTCAATTATAAAATGTATTTTAATCGTGAAAAACTGACAACATAATGGATAGAAATTGTTTAAGGGAATGAACACATTATCAAATAAAGAATGATTGACTCTTCAGAAGTCACAGAACCTGAAAAATATAAAACATTATAGATAAAATGTGTCATTCACTTTTGAAAGTAGGCAAGCAGATTCAGTTTGAATATTTTACTCAAATGTGTCTAACTTCCTCCTTCGTGAAGTAAAATAACAAATTTAAAGAAAAATATATGTGCAATGTCTCAAAAGACAGCCAAGCATAACTCATAGGTATCCTATATAAAGCATCTATTTGTTTCTAGATCTTGACAGAACTACAACATTAGTGAATAAAGGCTGTATAGTGAATGTAATAAGTATTGATTTTAATACGGCATTTGATGTAGTGTTTAATTAAATCTTATTCCCAAAATAATTTAAATTGGCTTGGCTATGAGAGCAATCACATGTTGAAAACCGTCTGAAGGCACATGAACAAAAGGCGATGTGAAACACCTACCTGTCAGGAGGGCGATGAGAGTTTAAGAAGGTTTAGTTAGGCCCTGGAAGTAAACAAAAGGGAATGAAGGAAGAAATCTTGGTTTTATTCCAAGAATAAAGGACTATTTGGTTCATTCATGTGTTTTTTGGTCTTACTAGAATGAATTGAAAATAATATAATGCTCTGATCTGATCTTTTGTTTTCTTTTTACTTAACGTTTATAATAGCCTTCTGCCTGAGTTGTAATTCAGACTAGAATGAGAGCTAACGTTCACTGTCAAGGCATCTTTCATTCACATTTTCAAGGTGTTTAGGATATTGTTTGTTCCTGTCTTTTGGCATTTATGATAATCTGGCTTGTATTATCATTGTCTTATCGTTGTAGTTTTTTCTTTATTCATAGCAGATACTTATTAATTATTCTTTAAATTTATCACAACTATTTTCTGCCCTCATTTGTACCTTTTCTTGACTTGAACTTACAAGTAACCTCGAGAAAAGAAAGAAACTTTACTGAATTGTCTTGAGCATGTTTTTAAGAGGAAAAAATGGTGGGGGGGGGAGTAAGAAATCTGTTTTAATTTGTTATGTAAATATACTGTACAAAGCTTAATTTTAAAATATGCAAAAAGGTAATTTTTTCATTAAAAAAATCCTTCAACCTAAATATATATTAATAATATTCTTTCCTTTTTTTCTTCTTTTGATATCTTATAAGAAGAAAATACTGGAAATAATTTTCAACAACACGTGTTCTGGTAATAACATTCATAAGACTGAAATATAATCATTAATAGAATGAAGGTCTTAACATTTATGTAGAATAAGAGAACTCAGCACTCAAGTCTACATGGAATATTTTTGGAATATGTAGTGAATTACTTATGGTGTTAATTTGTTGTGTGTTTTCCTGAACTAATTTTTACACAGAAGATTCATAGCTCTTTTCAATCTGTGAATTCTTTTATTTTATTTAAATATATCACTATTATTCTCTCCATTTTATAGAGAAAATTTGGGCATGGTCAGGATGAGTAAGCTCATAGGATATTGCGAAGGGTGGTAAAATAAGGTCCAAAATTCATGTATGATAGGCCATTATTTTCTGATATTGTCAGGAAAGTAATCTTTCAGAATTAGTAGGTGTGTTCCCATCAATAGCTACTTCTTTAATTAAAATGTAGTCTCTTTTTAAATATTTGAATTTTGCCTCTTTGTCATAGTAGCTCAATATAAATTGCTATTAAGTTATTATGGTACTTTCTTTCAATCAATAAAATAGAGTTAGTTTTATTTGTTTATTTTGGTCTTTTGAAGGGATACTTAATTGTTTGGTTAATTTATACCATTTTTTCCTGGCAAAAGTCCAGGCGATCTTCAAAGTAATAGGAACTATTATTACAGCATAAGACATAAAAGAAAATGCTGTTGTCTTAGAAACAGACTTTCCTCTGTTATCTTCCTATAGCGGTACCCGGGCTGCCAGTAACATCCAGTGTTAGGATGGGGCTGGGAAGGCACTTTGTGAGCCATGAGAACATTCTGTTCTTTTTACTTACATCATCATGTTTTGTATCTCAGAGTACAAGTAAATTTTTTTAAAAAGCAGTGAGATAAAACGTGGAACCATTAATTTTCTTTTAGCCTTTTATCAACTGTATATCTCCATGCATGAGATGCTGCATCAAGACTGTAGGTTCCAAAGGACACACTTGAGAAGATGTCTGAATAATGCAGTGATATTCGGATGTCATCACAGAAATGCTTATCACTTAGTGAAGCTGCAGCAGCATTTAATGAAAATTACTGAAAATACTAAAACCATTTAGAAAATGACCTCTGCAGGCACTAAACATGTTTCAACTGTGATATGTTAAAAAAAAAGTCAAGAAAAGAAAACAGGTCAGAGGTCTCAGGATAAAAAGGCCCTTTTTTTGAGAGAATCTCCAAATTGAAATGATCTGTGCAGCATAAGATACTCATGATTTCAGCTCATTTTTCACTGGGCACCTCCCACTTGCTAGATGCTACTCTAGGCACTGGTTAATGCGGCAGGAAAAAAACCTGCCTCTGTCCTCATGAGACTTACACTCTGGTGGAAAGAGACAGGCACTAAGTCAATAAACAAGTAAAATAAATGGTGTATCATCTAGTTGTGATACGGGCATGATAAAGCAGCAGGGAAGAAGCTAAAGCCAGGGAGGAAAATAGGGAGGGAGAGAAGGGATGAGGGACGACCAATTTAAATAGTGTGGTTGAGAAAGGCCTCCCTGATAAGGTAACATTTGAGGAAGATGAGAAATGAGACTGTCTAGAGGATACTGTTTTTATCTATGTAGCAACATAGCTCTGATCATTCTTAAACTATTCAAAATTGAAGGGCAACTCAGATTTCACTTTATTCCAACTATTATGATTTTTTCCCCATAGAGTCATTGTATTTATACTGCCATATACTGAGTAGAATCAAAATGCACAGCATTTCAGGGTATAAATATAGAATTGAATGAATGCTTTGAAATATAATATGTTACAAGGTCAAGGGCTTATTGCCTGATACATAAACACAGTGAAATATAAAGATGTTGAACTCCATTTTGTAACACAGAAAGGTATGTATAGATGAGGCATTGTGGTTCTTTTGTTTCATATTACTTTCTCAGATACAACAGGGAACTATACTCTGAGTTGAGCTGTAGTTGAATTTCTTGTATTCAATAAATACACAGAAGGATATTAACAAACCAAAACAAGAGCATGAGAATATTCTTTTCTGAGTCCTAGACTTGCCTTTAATCATTTCCATGGATATTGGTTTTACTAGCCCCTACATTAATCATTCCTTAGCAAAAAGAGATGAGCAATACTGTTGCCCCTGTTTTGTAAATAAGAGAGAGGATGATAGGAAGGTTAAAAGAGCTGCTTCAGGCACTTCTATCTATAAGGCTCTGGTAAAGCCCTTGGAAGAAGCCATTTGTCTTAAATGACAGTTCTGAGTTTTAACCACTAGGGTCCAGAGTAAACTAAATCTGAAACAGTATATTGTAATAGAAAGATAACAGGACTGGGAATCAAGAGCTCTCAGTTCTACTTGCCTTTGTACCACTAACTAGCTCTGTGCCTTTTAGAATTAGCATTTTTTAAGTTGGAAGGCTATTAGATAGTGTCATTTATCAAAAATCATTTATTGAGAGCTTTTCTATGCCAGATGTGGTTTGAAGTGTTGGTCAAGTTATGTTCCATATCCTGGAAGAGCTCATATGCTAGTGGAGCAAATTCACAAACCAAAAATGACAGAGTAGTGTGCTTGGCACTCTATAAGAGGCAAGTATAGGTGAAATGGGGAGAGGAGGAAGGACACAAAACCAAAGCACAAGTTAGGATGAGAGAGGTGGCTTCTCAAGATACTTGATTACAAAGCAACCAGCTGGAGTAAACCAGGGTTGGGGTTGATTGATGCAGGAGGGCATCACAGGCAGAAGGAACCAAAGTGCAAAGGCCCATAGGTGGGCAATAACCAAATTTGAGATGTATAATGATTTCTGTATGGCTGGACGATAGAGGATAAAGACGAGAAAGATGAGAAAAGCGATTTTTCAAGGATGGGTCAAGAAGAAGTGCCTTTTGATCACACAAAGGGTTTTGCTTTGAACTTGAATGAGGAGGGACATTTGGGGATGCATTTAAGCATGGAAAGGGACCTATTGTATTTGAAATCTACAGGGTCCTATTAGGGGCTCAGTGAAGGATTTATTTGAAATAGAGGAGTTATGAGGCTGTAGCAAGACTACAAGAGAAAAACTATGAGGGTGTGAACTAAAATAGTGAATGTAGACTAGATTAGAAAAGATGGATTCAAGAGATATTTAGAAAGTAAAATCTATAGGATTCAATAGATAACTGTATGTGAAAGAGGAAAGAATGGATAATTAGGATAGTTAGAATAATTTTGAGTAGTAAAGTAGAAAAAGTAAAGGTTTTAGAATTAGCCAGTATTGAAAGGTAATATATTCTGGAGCCCTCTGTAGTCCTTTCAGCTGCACGTTATTGGGCAAAGGCATAGGTTAGGATCCATTCGGACAAAGTACACTAATTTTTATTTAAAGGTCACAGACTCAAATTCCATTCATCCTCTTCAATCGTCCTAAAGGCTGCTTTCCTTCAGAAATATAAGATGGATGTGACAGTTTCAAGAGATACTTTAAAAAAGAGCCACATCCAGAGGTTCAAAGGAAGTCTCTGTTCCCAGTGTTGTCATTGTAGGACAGCCTACTCCCCTTCCTCAGCACGCCTGCCATGATATTGGGAAGACCTGGGTCACATGCCCACTCTTAACTAATTAATATAAGACAATAATGATTAGTTTAGGCAAATTGGGACTTAGCGCTGGGTAGAGGCTCCTGAGTCAAGTGTGAGGCAGTAGAAAAAGTGAAAAAAAATCAGAGCTCTGCCCAAAAATTAACATTATGACACAGCCCCTCTCTAACTCAGCTTAAGAATACCTACCTTGAATGTGTATGAAAATAGAGGAAGTGAGCATGATTTGCCAAAATAAAGAGACAGGGCAAGATTGTATATGGCTGGAGGAGGGATGGCAGAAAGGAGGAGATGAGAACAGTATAAGATGAAAGACTAAATAAATATTTTAGAGATTATTTTATGCAAATGAAATATATCCATAGTTTGTTCATCTTACTCCCCCAGTGAAGACTCTTTTTTTCTTTTTTGTTTTTGAACACTCATTTTAAAGTATTTATTTGTGACATTACTATTTTCTAGGATTATTGCTTTGAAAATCTTTTATTTTTCTCCTTTGTCATTTTCTCCATCGTTTCCCTAAAACGGGAGGAAAACGGTGTTTCTGGTTTTTATTCTGAACAACACGAAGAGATCTCTAAGTGTTAAGATCCAAGGGAAAAATAACCCTCTTAGATATGGATGTTATTGCCATTAAATTGCTACCTTAAGTAGAGGTACATATAGGAGATACAGTTAATTTCACAGGAAGATGGGAAGGACCATTAAGGTAATGAACTTTATTGAGAGAGCCTTTAATCCCATTATGCACGTTCGAGAAGCTTTTTAAGAAGGGAAGACCACTGAGTTGATAAAAGAAGCGTTTCTTTAGCAAAATGCCTTTGTGCTTCCCTGCTCACTGGTATATTTGCTTTAGAAATGAGTGTTAGTCTTTGGTGGATACAGACATGCGTCTCTAACTGACTTGTCTAAGAAATAACGTGCATATGTGTATTGCCCGGGGGGGGGGGGGGGGTGAAGGGGGCGGAGGGCATTCAGTGTCATGAAGTAACTAAGGAATACATTAAGCAACTTTTCACGGATATGTGGATTGCATAATTTAAGATTATCCTGGGGCATCCATAAATTATGCATAAGTTTTGTTTTCTTATTTTACATTTTTAGAGGGGAGAAATACTTGATTCTGCAATTTCTACACCTTTAGCATTATCTAAATCTCTCACTGTTGAACGCTGAGCATCCATAAGGAGCCATACCATCTGCTGTTTAGACTATTTTCCTAAGATCCTCTCAGAGTACTCATTCTTCCTCTGTTGTCTTTTGAAGAGGAATGAACTCCCCATTATGTATAGAACGAGTCCATTACACATCACACTTACTTGTATGAAAACAGGGCAGAGACCCACTCAGTAGTGATTTGGAAATGACTTAATAATTGGTTTGTTTCACAGTATTTATGTATTATGTGTTGTTTAAAACCATGTGAAGATAGGATTCAATAATTACAGTATGATAGTGCGTGAGTGACATAGATCCTGAATTCTCCCTCTTTTCCAGTGTTTTAAGATGAGTGGTACCTTCTATGGCTGTATATACTCTACGCTATGACATGAGCTGTATGTTTTTCAAGGCTAATGAAAATCTCCTTTCCACTTATAAAAGCATATAGCTAAACAAAAGATGGTTAAAAAAAAACCCAAAAAAGAAAAAAACAGAAAAAATCGCTGAAAATCTGGAGAAGATATTCCATGTAATGATTTTATTTGCTTGGGTCACTTTCTTTTATAAATCAACAACTGGGAACGCTATAGTTACCAGCATAGGACATTTTATTTAGCCATTTACTGTTTAAAGATCCGGCATCATTAAAACATTACTTTTAGTTCACTTTTAATTACTTCACTTGAGGACATGGGGTATATATTTTAATTGTCTCCTTTTAAACTGAAGCCAAAGTTTAACAAGTTGATATTCGCGGCCCTGTAGACATACTTAGATTTTCCAGACAGTGCAACTTTTGCTGCGCCACTAGGTGGCAGAAGTGTTTTACAGTTCCTGCCTCTGCGCTTCGGAAGCCACGAAGTATGCTCTCAGATCCTTCCCGCAGCAGCTGAGGCTGGTATAAATGTATAAACAAGCAGAAGCTATATGTGACAAACACCACCATTATTAAAGCATAAAGCAACAACGCCAAGCCAAGTTCTTGGCTTCTGAGGGTTTGGTGAAGGCAAGACTTTGCTGATGGGCTGAAGTAGAGGAAGGAATCCTTAGAAAAGGACTGTTTGCCGAGGTTAGGCTCTGTGTGTGTGTGATTTTGTACCATTGTCCAGAACTAGTGCATCAAAGGGAGACACTTGGCAACTCACATAGCCACTGCTGCTGGAGGACCGCTGGGGCTTCCCTATGACTCGGCCTGGGTATTATTGCTTGACCCCTCTTGGAAATGGAGCAGTGAGGCCACATAATGTGGAAGAGTAGCTAAACATATAAAAACTAAATCTGTTGGATTGAAAAGCATACAGCTTTGAGGCATTTTAGTAGCAATAGTTTAGTTATAGGGTTGAGTAGGAGTAGAATCTGATATAAAACATTTTACTTGTGTATAAAAAGATTTGCTAAGTTGATATTCAGGATATTACCTGGGAAATATATGAATTCTTGCAACATATAGAATATTAACAGTAAATTCAGGGAAATGTTTGGGTGACACACAAAGAAAAGTACTTGTATTCATAGGCTATATATTTATGGCTTTTGGAGAGAGGATGGGCATTTGTTTTTTTTCTTTTTTGAATGAGACCATTGTATTTCAGAATAAAGAAAACCTTTTCACTTAGGAAAACACTAGAGGTGGTAAAAAGAAAGGGGAGAGTTTGCATTCCCATAGGTAGGGGAGAGGCAGAGCAGCTGCATTTTTCTGGAAAGGCAGTAATCTGTAGGGTGTATTCTGAGCTGATCCACCTACATCTGCCGTCGCAGCCAGCACCTGGTGCAGGGTGAATGACACACAATACTCCTCAAATGTCACTGTCCAGCCGTGTCCACCAATTAAAACTAATAAACATTCCTCCCCACACCGAAGATGTGCCTCCAGCCCAGCAAGCAGCAGGGCAGGCGATGGCAGAGCATAATAACAGCAGTAGCAGCAGCAGCAGCCAGAGCCCTGGGCAGCAGGTGCACTTGGCTGGGAGCAGGGAAGGGCACAGTGTGGGGCTGGCATCGCCTGCTCACATATTATGCAGGCAGAGCTGAGTTGTTTACAAATTGATAGCAGAGGGGATTTGGTTGAAGAGAGAGCTGAGCGCACTGCATTCAGTGCTCATAGAGACCTGAGCCGGGGGCCATGCTGGTTGGTTGGGTGCCACTCACCAGAGGGAAAAAATACTCCTCCTGCCCCCAGACACACATCTGACCAGGTAGCAGAGGCCCAGTTCCATAGGCAGGCCAAAACACCTGGTGAGAAACCCAAGGATCTTTGATGTTGAGGGCCAACCACTCTTTCTCACTAAGTTTCTCTCTTTCAGGTCATGTGGAGATGCCAGATCCCCGTGCAGACCAGTCTGGACATAGCTTGAAAACTGGAAAAGAAAAGATACAGAATAAAAAGGTCCGTTAAGTGGGAAGAAAATAAACCTCCAAGAAGGTAAGGGGCTACCAGAAGGCGAGGGGCTTCGAGAAGGTGGGGGCCTGCTGGAAGGTCTCAGCATTCAGGGAGAGTCGGGGGCTTTATACACCCCTCTAGGCTGGACTTCTCTGGGAAAGAGTTGGAGAATCTTAGGAAGGAGGGAGGGAGTGTGTAAGTGTGTGTTTGTGTGTGTGTTGTGTGTGTGTGAGTGGTGTGTGTGTTGGCATCGGGGGTGCAGGGTTTGGGAATGCCAGGCTTTAGTGGGATGGAACGGAGGGGGCACAGGGCACAGATGATAAAGCTTTCCACATGCACTTCATCATGGATGGTGCTCACACTCAGCAGTGAGCATCATGGCTGAGTTTGTCTTGGTTTCAGTGTTATTTCTACCCAAGGCAGGAAGAATGTGTCCTTTTTCCATCTTGTCAGCAGTGCAGCAACCTATGTCAGTCTTTGTTTTCACCTCTGCTGGTTTCAACTCTGCTGTCTGGTGGTGTCAGTGCTGTCAATTTAAAATCATGCTTCTTTCTGCCAATGCTGTTATGATACAGGACACCTGAAGGTGTCATTTTCCTGTGGTTAATTAACCTTGAGACCAGAGGCACACCAGCACAGCCCCTTAATTACATTTATGGGTGACCCTGCAAACACAGGGTGATGAGGGGCCACTCGCACTGCTGTCATCTCGCCGTCCCACCTGTCTGACCCATGATCTGGGCATTGTTATACAGTACTGATTTCTGTCCTCGACATGGCTTGTTCTGCATTCTGAGTTCAGATGGCGAAGCTTTGAGTGTCTGAGTGGAACCTTTTGACAGGTGTATGCAAACACCTGTAGTGAATAATTTCTTTTACAATTTAAAAAAAAAAATCAAAGCAACCTCCCCTGCCTCTGCCTGCCATGGTTGCTGGACCAAAAGCTGGAAAAATAGACATGATGATTATGACTATGGTAGTGGAAAGCCATGGAGAGTGTGTTTCTGTTACCGCTGCTTGCATAGTTTCCAAAATTGAGTCAGTTCGGTAACTGATGCCCTAGTCTCTCCCTTTCCCACAATCTGAGTGAACTGAGCCAAAGCTTTTTTCACAGTGTTCTCTGCCAAAAACGTTTGACTGTAGCATGCTGAGTCTTGGGCTGCAGGGGAGAAGTGGTTTTGGGCTGGGGATTGGAGTGATGTGGAAGAAAAAGAGAGGAGAGTGGCAGATGGTTGTGTTGTCAAATCAGAAAAGGTGGGAGAGAAGAGGAAAGAAGCAGATGCTGAAGACCTAGATGTTCAAAACATAACAAGGAGACGTGAGCCCAGTCTGGTAACCTGAAGAGCTGGATCCAAGCTAAGGATTTGGATCACAAGGATCCAGGAACATGAGCCAAGAACACACACATTGTGCTTGGTTTGAACCTGGACAGCGGACCAGAGAAGTAGAATGTGAAGTAGAAAGAATCAACAATGGAAACTGGTATTATCGAAGATCACGGTCTCCTTATGCCTTTCCCTGTCACACTTAAAGCAGGTTCGTTGTTCATTTATTTAAAAATAAAACAAAAAACTAATGACTGCATGCTTGCTACATGTGTGAAAAATACGCCAAAATGAGACAAAATAAAGTCCATGTAGTACAAACCAATCTGAGTTTTGCTTTTCCCTGTATACCATTGCCCCCAAGTTATTATTCATTTTCTGCTTAAATACATCCAGCATCAGCCTCCTTTCCAGTTATTGGTGATTTCTGTCTATTGACAGCTATTTCTTTTGTTCATTCCAACATGGCCTCTGCAGGCTTCTACTGGCAGGACTCTATTCTGATTCTGGAGCTATGCAGAGTAAGCCCCTCACTCCGTCAGGTAAAAGAATTTAAAACAATTGAAAAGAGCTCCCAGGCCCGTCATTTAACTCAAGCACCTCACAAATGCCAAGTGCTTTTCTAAACTCTGACAATGCGAGGATGAACAAGATGGGATATGGTCTTCATGCAATTTGTATTGTTGCTCTGGAGATAAGGATGTATCCACATCACAGGATGCACTGTCGTCGAGAACTACAGGTGAGTCAGCAGGAAGGGCTAGGAGGACTTAGAGAATGGTGGGACTGACCAGGGCTCATCTTTGGGAAGGAGTCACACCTTAGAGGTTAAATAGGGATTCAGTAGGCATAACAGTAGACAGTTTAAATATCCACAGTTTGCAGGGAGGTTGAAGGAGAAACAACTCCCCTCCTAAGTAGAAACAGAGAGGGGCTGGCCCCATGGCCAAGTGGTTAAGTTCTCATTCTCCGCTGCGGGGCCAGGGTTCACTCGTTCGAATCCTGGGTGTGGACATGGCACCGCTCATCAGGCCACACTGAGGCGGCATCCCACATGCCACAACTAGAAGGACCCACAACTGAAAATACACAACTATGTACCAGGGGGGCTTTGGGGAGAAAAAGGGAAAATTAAAAAAAAAAAAAATCTAAGTAGAAACAGAGAAAGGTTTGCAAGATCTCTTCTTGAAGACATTAACGCTGTCAGCAGCACCAGGGTTTTCCCAGGGAGACTTAAGCTGACTCTCCACTTCTTTTGGCTTTTGAAGTATATTTAAAATGTAGTGATTGCAGTTGGCTGTCTGGTATAAAATGGGGTTTACTAGCTGTTAGGTGAGTAACATTACTCTGCTCCAAGAGAAAGTCCGGGAAGAAGGCACAGAGAGACTTCTTGTATGTTTATTAGTTTTGTTTATTTTTGACTCTGGCTTGATGGAGCCAAAAAGAGAGAATAGGAGAAATTCATAAAGAGTTTTAGTTTACATATTTTGAGGATAGAGGCCATATCTTAGATATCATTGTTTCCTGTTACACCTGAGAAACTGTGCACAAAATAGTCAACAAAAATATTTGTTGAACGGATGCCAGTTTTAATAAATTATAATGACAAAGTTCATGCTATCATGCCTCTTTTATGAATTGAGTTGGCTTTCCTTAAAACTCTAATTTTATTATCTTAATTGTTACTATGAACACACATCCTGCCCTCACATGCCTCTGTGATTTAACCTCCGAATCTACCCCTCTCTGTGTTGCAAATGGGTCATGTAGAGATAGTAATTCTGGTTAATTTGAAGATAGGATGTTAAACTGCACATGGTTTATCCCAAGGAAATTGAGAGGGAGTCGTAAATCACCATGGCGACATAGCATGTTGTGGTCCTTAGGGGGATATAATACTGTAAACCTTTTCTAATGATTTACAAATCTCCCAAATGAATCGTCATATTGACACAACTTGGGCCACAGCAGGGAATAATTGTTCTTAACAGTTACGCATCCTAGAACAGAGGGGAAATCTTCCACTAAAATCGTGCCTGATAGCTCAAACCGTGCTTACGGTACTGTCAGCTTTTCGCTTGTTTAATAGTTTTAAAAGAGAAATACCATCCATACCCCCAGGGATTCTGACTAAAACAAGATTTCCTTTTGTAATGAGATGACACAGTTAACATTTTAAACAATCCTAATATTTGTACCTTCGTAGCACTTCTGATCTCAGGGTGCTCAGGTTCTTCAACGTGAAATGTATTGTCTGGATTCTCTGAGCATCACAGACCCTCTGAGCATCAAATCACGGTAGCTCCATTTCAAAGATAGCAAAGCTGAGGAAAATGCAACCCTGTATCTTCCAATTTTCCCCCCAAAATATGATTAGAACATTTTCATAACAGTGAGTTTCTCTTAGTTCTCCAGTTATATAAACATTGCAATTCACAGTGGAAAATGTATAGTTTTTAGAAATCCAGTTCTAAAAACTTCAATTATAAAAACCAGTTTATCACTGAAAAGTTAGATCATAGTTGAGAGAAAATCTTCAATTATTTTTAATTCTTAAAAGTAAATAATTCTGTGCCAGATACTTAAACTGTAAGAAGAAGCAGGCGAGTTCTTCCCCTGGAAAATGTTGTAAACTTGTAGAAATGGTCCTGAATATTTGCTTTAAGGAGAAGAGGTGAAAAAAAGATGATCTTATGTACCAAATCCTACAGCCTCAAGTAATCATGCTGGTCCATAAATACAGTTTCAGTGTAGCTGATATACAGCTGTTTTCTGGCATCCCTTGCAATTTTTCTACTTCTTTAATAATGCAAGGTACTATTGGGACCTCATTTCTGCCTTAAATAATTCATAATGCATGCTTTGTATTAAATGAACAATTTTAATGAGAAAACCATATCTATTTGACTGGGGAATAACTGTTGATTTGATTTGAATGTTATTTTGAATGAACTAGCATTGGATTAACAAGATTTTACTATATTGTTTCCTCATTTATATCCTACCCTTATTTTTGGTCATAATTATTTATCTTACATCATAGTAAGTTGAGAAAGTGACAAGAAGTTGAGAGAATGAACTTGAGGCTAAATGAGGGAAAATGTACAGGAGAGAATCGTTGAAGAGAATAAATGACATACAAACACACATTTGTTTAATTGGGCATCCTTTCAATTCTCTCTAACCTTGAGACTGTGGATGATAGTTTTGTAGCAGGTCTATTCTTCAGTATGGAAAAACAACGAGGTCTTTGTAGCATGAACTTACTGTTCTTGAACCATTTATCTGTCAAAATTTTACATTTATTTATGAGGTTATTTGAATAATGGCATTAATACAGTAATACAATAGAAAATATGCTAAAGAATGCATAATGCAGAATTATGAGTAATAGTACAAATAAAGTAACTGTAAAATCCGTGAGAGCAGAGATGTGTGCTTTTGTGCAACTAACACCTAGGACAGTGCTTCTTACATAGTTGGAGCTCAATAAATATTTGTTAAATGAGTGAATAGTGGGCAAAATTAAATAATATCAAAGGAAACAATAATGTGATAAAACTATGATTGCTAAGTACTATCAAATGAAGAGCAACCATGTGCAGACACTGGTCAAAGTGTTGTGCATACATTGACTTATAATCCTTACTAAACACATCCAATGAGGTAGGTGCTTTTGCTGTTCCCATTCTATGGAAGAAGAGACTGAGGATTAAATGATTGAAGTAAATTGCTGAAGTTCACATAGGAGAGCTTGAATATGAATATATGAATATAGGTTTCCCTAACTCTGAATATCATGCTTTTAACTATTGGATAACCCTGTCTTAAAGACCTGTAGAACTTGGTGTTCACATAATGTTTCCCATACAAATACTGGAAGATGCAAATGTACTTAGTACTCATCAGTTGAGGCTTGACATGTTCTGAATGGTGCAAATGTAAACATCATTCCTATTTATTGTCAGACCACTATTAAAAGGCTCTTCAGCTTGGCTCTTTGACTTCGTAGTTTAAAGTATGAAGAGAACATGGAGACAGTTAACTGAAGTGTCTGTGGGATATTAAAAATCTACACAATTAGGGGCCAGCCTGGTGGCACAATGATTAAGTTTATGTGCTCTGCTTCGGTGACCTGGGGTTCACCAGTTCGTATCCTGGGTGTGAACCTAGCAATTCTTGTCAAGACATGCTGTGGCAGCATCCCACATAAAATAGAGGAAGATTGGCACAGATGTTAGCTCGGTGACAATCTTCCTCAAGAAAAAAGAGGAGGATTAGCAACAAATGTTAGCTCAGGGTCAATCTTCCTTACAAAAAGAAAATCTACACAATTAGATTCAGGCAGTAACATTTTACTGAGATCTAATTGTCTTCATTTCTCAAACTAGTATTATGAGGTATCTCAAAAAAAGAAAATATGGTTCTCATCATGAAGACATTTACATACTCTTTGAAATAAAGAATGAAGCATATGGGAAGGATTTAAGAACATTTACAAAGTAACTTATAGCTGAACTTCAGTCTCCTATCTGGTTTATGCTGATAGGGGATTAAAATTGTTGTACATTTCTCAAAGTTGACAATATAAATATGGAAAATAAAAATTGAAAGTAGTTCTATATTGAATAATAAAAGTATATTTTTAACTGGGTAAACCAAAATCTTAATTATTTGATCTAAAAACAATTCTTTTGTAATATATGCGTGTGTGTGTGTATGTATACATACATACAAATAAAGTTTTATTCAGATCCTTCAAATCCTTGTTTGAAATTTCAACTGAATCTCTGATTTTTTTTACTGTAAATTAAATGAGAAAATATAATATGGAAATAATGTAAGATCTATACACAAGAGCCCTGGGTTCCTGTCGCAAGTACCTTGCTGTCTTCTGAATCACAATTAAATATGATAAAGTTTTCATATAAATCAAATTATATAATATACAATCCTATACTCATATATGCATATACATTTGTAAAGTATTATGCTCATTTTACTATTATTATCAATACTAAATAAAAACAATGACTAATGTCATTTCCAGAGTTTTGACTTAAACAGCAATATTGCCGATTGTTCCTGTCTCTTTTCAGATCACAGCATAGGAAAAAAGCATCCGTCTACTTCATTTCTCCTTTCAGGGGCTAGCAGGAAATTAAAAAAAGAGAGGAGTTCTGTGTAGTATTTCTGACAGCAAATTTCTCAGGACCCAGAAACACTTCTTTTCTCTGTGAGAAGTTGCTGCAGACACAAAGGAGCACTTATGATTGATGACTATCTCCGTTTGCATGAGCGATAATTCCCGAACACACAGTTCTCGGTTAAAATACAAATGCATTTTCAACTACATATTTCTTTATCTATGTTTTATTATTACATGACAAAATATGAAAAGAATCAAGTAAAGTTGGGCTCTACAATATTGCAAAAGTGAGACAGAAGCTGAGGAGTTTTGTAAGTGGGTAGGGACCGTCTTTTCCCTCTGTCTGGCTTGTGGGTCCGGAGTTTTTCTGTGGGCTGAAGCTTGAGGAAGGTGAGAGTCTTTATGTTGCTGAAGTATCCTATTTCCAAAATTACCTTTTAAAATATAGATGATCTATATTAGAATCAAAACATTTTAAATAATATTTAGAGAATTTAAATCTCTTGGTACGTGTGCCTTTAAGGACATTACCAAGAGGAACACCATCACCTCCCACACTATAACACACTGTGGGCGCTGAGCTTTAAACAGACTTGACACTTGATACATCTGAAAGACAGCGGTGGCTTTCTCAAAGACATCAGATTTAATTTTAACACTAATACATGGTAAAGCAGAGATGAATAAAATAGAGAAATTAACGTGGAAAGGATTATTAGAGACATTGAACATATCATTCCTGGATGAATGATCAAGCTGATTACTCTTACATGTCAGAATTTTAGACTTTTTGACCTAAGAAATCCTTTTAAGAACAGGTAGGCCATTATGCTATCATTTGAAAGTAGAAAGCTAAAACCCAGACGTGATGAGTGAACTGACAAGGTCCCATTGCTAGTAAGTGTCAGAACTGAGACTGGAAGAGGGATGGAGAGGACAATATGTTCCAGACAGTGTGTGAGGCACGTCTATATACACCATCTCATTTAATTTTTACCATAAGCTTGTGAGATTAGTTACTATTTTATAGGTGAGAAACTGAGGCTTGGAGAAGTCACATAGTCTAGTTGCAAAGCCAGTAAATGTCTGACTCACGAGGAATCAAAGTCTGACCCTTTAAGTTACATTCTTCCCGGGGTAACATGCTGCCTCTCAGATCCACCAGCACTTGGCTCGTGGCTCTTCTCAAATATGGAACATGTATTAAGAGTTATTCAAAACTGAGTAAGATATCCAGCATGATGAAAAAGGGAGACAAATGTGAAGTTGTCCCTATGAGACAGCTCTTGTAAAATTTTAGGTTAAGAAATAGCTTCCATGAATAGGGAAAGCAAAGAAGTAGAACAAACTTAGATATCATTTGGATTCTTTTGAACACAGGGCTAACAGCCCTCATGTGGTAGAATGCCCCTAAATATGTCCTGACATTTTTTAAGGCCATTTAGTTCCTTTGCAGGTAGGTACAACTATTTGCACACTTGCTCACTTTCACATGTGGAGCATGTGCTACCTGTCTGAAAACACAATAGAGAAATAAATAAGCAAAGATGAATTGTCTTATTATTTACTTTTTAATTCTGAAAGTAATTATTGGTTTAAGTAACAAGTTCTGTTAATTAATGATCATTAATTATTAAAAATATGTTTGTATTCTCAAATATGTTTGCATTTCCCAAGTCTCATTACGAGACCAAGCTCAACTAAGCTTGTGTTTTGGTAATGCTTGCAATCAGATTTTACTTCCTTAATAAGTATTTCATGAATAAATGTAAATAAGAGTTCAGAAAAAGCACAGAGAGTAAACCTTTATTCTACACATCTACATAAAACAGCATGACAAAATAACAAATGATATATTAACATATATTTTATAAAATATTGGCAATATATATAAAAGCTTTTATTTTAAACCTTGACTTGATGATTAAAAAGCTTGTGGCATATCTTTGTTCTTTCTCTTCATTTCTTATTATATCTTATCTCATAGCTGCTTTCCATTCATTCACCCATTCAAAAAATAACGATTACTACTGCCTGCTCTGAACACTCCCAGTACCGGTGATAGCAGGTAAACAACACAGGAGACCCCTGCTCTCATAGAACGAATGTATACTCTAAGTGTCAGAGACAGATAGTAACCGAGTAAGACAAGCGTGTTAATGTCAGGTGAGAAATATGGTGGCAAAAGTAAAACATGGTGATGGATAGTGACTTGGGATGAATTACTTAGAAAAAAATGCCTGGGTAGGTCTCTAGGAGGTTGCCTTTGAGAGGAGAACTACCTGGGCAGAGATGCCAGCCATATGAAGATGTAGGAATGGTGAGAACTACTTGGCAAGATCTGGTTTCAAGTATTCAAAGAAGATTTAAAAGGTCAGTAAGGCCAGGGAAAGTACTAGATAGAGAATGAGGCAGAGACCAGACCTCAAAAAGCAAGAAAGCTGTGATAAAGAGCATGAGATTTCATGTTAGTGCTGTGCAGAGAATGATTAATGGTGAGGTGACGATCTACAAAGAGACCAGATTAAGGCAATCCAGGCCAGTGGTGACAGCATTTTGAGCACGCCTGGCAGCAATGCAGGTGGCATGACAGAGAGATTCAGAATAGGTTTGGAGTTACCACTGAAAGGACTTTAAGAATTTGATGGACCATATGAGAGAGAAGAATCAAGATTGACTTCAGACTTTTTTTGGCTAGAGAAACTTGGTGGAAGCTGATGCCACTTATTAAGATTGAGAAGCCTCCTTTTATCATTTAAAATTCTTTGACCATGACTAATATATGCACATCTTCTTTTGGTATAGCAGGACTGTAGTATTATTAAAAGGTTTTCAATGACCACAGTTGTCCTTGTTCATTATCTTGAAGATTTTACCATTGTAGCCAGCAATTGGCTTCACTGCTTATGTAGAGCATGGCGTAGGGGGCTCTTGGAAGGCATATCTATGAGCGATGATATTGGCAATGAATCATATGGTATCACTAGCTCTGCACAATAAGATGATGAAGATATTTCCCCAGTTTCTTTTGCTTGGCCCCATAAAATGGTAAAGAATCGATGAATAAACCGGGGAATAAATCGGCGATAAGAAATGGGCAATTAGTCACTTTAGACATTGCTGCCATACAATAGGAGCTTGCCTCTCTGTTTAGAAGCACTATCTATATTCTTCTGGATGTGGTAGAAGTCAAGGACATTATAGGATAAATTTATATAAAAAGCATAAGAAGTACCTCATAACCGTGAGGTAGAAAATCATCCGTTTGTGGAACCTTCGGTGCTTTGCAGCCAAGATTCTATGACTGATGGCACTCTCAGGCTGCTCGCCACAACTATTTACAGTTCCTCAAGGCTACTTAATTGTAGCTTCCAGTGTCCTTGTTACTTGACTGTTCTACTCAAAATTCTTCAAGGACCCTTGACTCTTCGCCTTTTAAACTCTGCTCTATATTATGGATCTTTTTGAAAATCAGTCCAGCATTTAAGATGAAATATTCAGGGTGAAGAAGACAAAGGTCGGCAAATGAGCTGACCCCGCCATAACCCTGTCTCAAGAAAAACAAAACATCTAGCTGAAAAACGTAACCTTGTGCTCTAATCAGAAAGGAGGTGTGAAGTTTTATTTTTCTCTGTATTTTAAGCCAGAGAAGGTTTGCAAATCTTTCCTCTAGCTATTGCTTTACCTATTGCCCACCTAGTATTTCAATCTAGCGCTCGAGCTCCAGCTCTACAAAGCAGGTGCAGAATGGGAATGAGAGAGTGATACAGACAGCCTTTAACACCGCCTTTGTGGATCAGGGTCCTCTTTGACACACTGTATTCTCCCTGGAATCATCCTGGAGGGTGATACACAGCCAGCTTCAGCAAATTGTTGCAGTGCAGCCATTCTGCCCAAAGCTAGTATGTAGAACTCCAGTGGGCTGAATTGATTGTGGAGGAAGAACGGGTGAGCGAGCGTGGTATCCCACAGATATGTGAATGAAAACAAGGCCATCACGAGGAAGGGCAGGGAAAGGAATTTTGCAAGTGAGATTATACTGATGCGTCCCTGGGAATGATATCGAGATGTCAAGACTGCAAATAAACATGTGATGCTTTAAACTGAAATGTTTGAGACATATTTCTGTTTCTGCTTTTTATGTTTTGGGATTAGTTATTATGGCAGTAGTGGCAGTATGGTGCAATGAGGGGATGGTACTTGGGCTTCAGGTTTCTGTTCTGATTCTACCAGTAACAACATGAGTCACCTTGGTAAAGTTGCTTCAATTCCTTGAACTTCAATTTTCTCATCTCTAAACTGAAGATAGTAAGAATATCCAGCATCTAGGGGCCAGCCTGGTGGCGCAGCGGTTAAGTGAGCATGTTCCGCTTCAGTGGCCCTGGGTTCGCCAGTTCGGATCCTGGGTGCAGACATGGCACTGCTTGGCAAGCCATGCTGTGGGAGGCGTCTTACATATAAAGCAGAGGAAGATGGGCATGGATGTTAGCTCAGGGCCAGTCTTCCTCAGCAAAAAGTGGAGAATTGGCAGCAGATAGCTCAGAGCTAATCTTCCACAAAAAAAGAGAATATCCAGCATCTAGAGTTAGTATGAAGATTCATATCATAAAGCCTGTGAAAATACGTCTAAAATATAAAATGCTCAAAGAAGTGGAAGTTGTCTCTCTTCATCATTAGGGGGAATTGGATCCACATTCTAATATTTTATTGTTGTGGACATATATGATACCTTAAAAAATATAGGATTAACAGGTAATTATTATTGAGTGCTTACTTTGGCCCAGGGACATGAATCATCTCATTTATCCCTCCCCACAAGCCCTTGGAAAGGTACTAAGTTGTATACCTTTGACAGAGGAAAAATCAAGGCTCGGAGAGGTTAAGTAACTTGATCAAGTTCACCTAACTAGTTAATGGCTGAGCTAGCACTTGGTTTCAGGTCTATCCAATTTCAAAGCAAGAACTTTAGCTCTGCATGCTATTTGGAAGGATGGCCCCAAGTATACTATGAAGTAACACTCAGAACATAAATCTATACAGTCTTTCCAACAGTTTTAAAATAAACTATAATAACTCAGTTAAAACATAGACTTTTAATGTTCATGAGATAGATTATAGTGCCAACATTGTGTTTTACTGGAGGATTTAATCAATATGGCTACTTCCTCCACACAAATCACTTGACTTTACGGCAGTTGTTGAATGCATATACCAACTCACCTCAGGGTGGCCGATTTTTAATTCGAACAGAAGTAGCCTTGTGTGTGGAGAACAACACCATTCCAACTTTATTTGGAAGGGGATTTTAAGTTGAAGTGAAGTATGCATGCTTCAGCATTAATTGCCATGTTGTCTCTATTATTAGCAGCTGGGAAGGTAGCATTATTACTAATAAAAATCATCAGAATACCATAATTTTCAGCATAGTTCAAGTACCTACAAAGAGAAAACAAGGGAAGTTCCCTGAGTGCTAAGCTACTAAATGACATTTGCAAGAGACGGGAGCAGTTTTATAACTAAAAGTAGAGAGTTTCCTTCTCATCTGCTCATCTCTGTTCCTGAGATAGCATCACTTCTGTTATCAATATCAGCATCAGTTTTAGTATCTGAAATTGCTTCTACCTGGATGGCATTTGGAGTATACAGACTTTGCTATGTGTTTGTGGAGATGAAAGTAGGTAATACAGCACATATGCAAACAGTCTGCTGTTGAAGTTTAGACGTTGACATTTTTATTGTTTTTACATCTTGGGCTATTTTGTCATGTTGCTTTGTAATCTACCCCTCCTCCCGCCCCCTCCAACAAAGTTCTCTTGGTTTTCTCACTCTCAGAAACAAAAGCCCTCATTTCTTCCATTTCTTATGTGGAACAGTTTCAGTTGACTTTAGCCCTACTTAGCACGTTCAAGGCATCAAGTTTTGCATTTTATTTAAAGGTCCAACTAAGCTCTGGGATGTGCAAGTACACATTGGTCTCTGCTAAGAGTCAATTTCCTTCCACTGGTTACCTAATCTTGTAGTTTTTGCATCAGTATATGGTCCATTATGCCAACAAATGATTACTGCTTTAATTATAGAATGCTCTGATTTATAATTTTCACTATTAAGAATATCCTAATTAATTATATTCGATTTCTGCCCTACTTATAATATTCCTCACCCCAACAAAATAACTTCCTTTGCAGATTTAGAAATGAGGAATAGTAGACAAGAAAATAATGTTGGAGATAGAGGTATAATTTATTCATTCAGTTCAGTTTTCCAGGTGTATTTTAAAAAAGGCATCAAAAAGGGTTGTGCGTTTTCTCTCCAGATGTTTTATTATCCTTTACAAAAATTATGCTTGGAAGAGCATTTCAGAGAACAGAAAAATTTATTATAGAAGATAATAAATATTTGTCCTCTTTTTCTTATTTTCTTATTATTATTAAAAATTGATTGGGGAAGAGAATAGAAGGATGGTCTATAAATGCATGTAGTGCATGTAAATATATTAATAAACATTATCTGCTTTTTGTTGAGAACGTGCTCTAACAAAGTTTTAAAATACCACAAAACTTAGTGTCTTAAAACAATAACAATCCTTTACTATCACTTATGGTCTCTGTGAACTAAGAATTTAAGAGCAGCTTGGCTGGGTGGTTCTTGCTTAGGGTTTCTCATGAGGTTAGAGTCTGAAGATGTCTCCATTCTCATATCTGGAGCCTTAATTGGCAAGATCTTCTATCCAGGTGGTCTCTCCAAATGGTTTCTCTTTTGTGGTAGACTCAGGTGAGCTGGACTTCTTACCTGATTGCCCAGGGAGCCACAGGTTTATGTCCCCAAAGGAGAGAGCCAGGTGACAGCTGTATCCCCTTTTTATGACCTGACCTCAGAAGTCATGTGGTATTACCTGCTCCACATTCTTTCTGTGAAGGCAACCAGAAGGTCCTATTCAGGGTCAAGAGGAGGGTAAATAGGTTGCTTCTTTGGAGACCACAAAATTCTGGAAGAGATGTGGGACCAGAAATATTGCTGTGGCCCTTTATGGAAAAGACGATCTGCCACAGATAGACAGTGTTGTCTCTAATTCAAAGATAAGCAAACTTAGGCTCAGTGAGCTTCAGAGACCCAAAGTCACCTGGTATATTTGGTCAAGGTATGTCAGACTTGCAGTGCATACTACTTTAACTCTGGCAATAGTGCTTTGACTTATGCTCCATGCCTCACTGAAATCCTTTTCTCTCAAGAATCACCCCAAAGATCATAATCCTCCCCTACCTCTAACTTTGCAAAATAACACATTTGGAATATCCAGATGACTTCACTTCTATTTCTCTGGCCTTTATTTGAGCCAAAGACCTTATTTCATCACCTTCCTGCTGGTTTGACTGATGTGGAACAGAGAGTGATGTTGTCTTTCTTAAAGTTTTTAACTTGTTTGTACCACAGGTTCATTTAGAGAGGTTATCTGATGTGTGCGTCATGGCTTAGTGAAGGATGCAGATACTCCTGGATGAAACTGAAGCAAAAGGAGGATATAGGAGGGAAAATGAGAGTGAAATAAGGAACAAAGAGAAGTTAATTTTCAAGGGATGACAAATTCTGCCTTATATGATTATATTTTATTTTAATCTGAAGGAAATGGCAAAGCTGATTCTTTCTGAAAATAGATCTTTTAAAAGTAAATATTCTTGTGAAATCTGCCAAGCTATTTGTGTTTTATTTTAAGAGCTTTTGTACCTTCCCAAGCTAAACAAAGTACTTCAAAGATTATGTGGACATTTTAGATCATTGTTAAAAATAGAAGAAAAATGGAAATCAAGAATTGATTCAAATAAATAATGAATTCAAATAACATTGAAATGTTATTTTAACCCATGACTTGCTGCTGTGTAGCTCTTCATAGTGTAAAAACAAAAGTAATATTTGTTAATGACTTCTACCTAAAAGTGAGTTTTGTAGTATTGTTTTACCCCAAAATTCACTTGAGTGCTCCTATGTTGGTAATGAGTTAGAGGAATAAATTCTGTTCTGTCTTTTACATAAACTCCATCAGAATAGAAGACATCTATGAACTATGGAAATGTCTTATTAATTTGTAGTCATTGGTTTTTCACCCTATGACCCAGAGTAATGAAAACTTCAGAAAACCACAGATTATTTGTTCAGTGTTAAAAACGTGTAGAGTTAAATAACTTGTCATTGTTGGAAAAGGAGAATGATATTAAAGAAATAGCCAACGTTATCCTTTCTTGAGAAGTTTACCACCACACTGAGCCAACAGATACATCTCCAATTTCCTATCAATAGAACTCAGGGTTTCACACAGCTGACCACACCCTTGCTCTCTGCCTCTTGCCATAACGGGGTTTGGCTAACCTCATACCTAGTCAATCCCTTCACCTCTGTTCTGAAAATTGGAGACAAGATAAAGAACACAGTGGAGGAATATGTATTGGAATGTGTATCCAGGGTGTTCTATGAATTCACAACACTTCAAAAAATGTGTTGTTCCTCATACAGATAACACACACTGATATTATATATTATTTTCCTCAATGCATATTATTGTATTCAATATTACTTCTGACGCTAATGCAATGTACCAGCTTACATGGAGCCTATATCTCTGCCTTTCTTTACTAGTTCTGGTTAAGACTGTATCTATCATCTGAGAGGTACTTTCCCATATCAAGTGAGCTGCATACGTATAAGGGTCTTCAGTATGTATAAGAGTGTGTTCTGTGTGCGCAATCCTGTCTAAGCATTTTCCTGGTATGAAGCCTCATAAACTTGCCAGCAGCCCCGTGAAGTAGGTAGTACTATCCCTATGCTACCAATGCAGGAATGGTGGCACAGAGAAGGTCAGTTATTTTCAGAAAGTATGAAACTAGTGACAGAGCCATGTACTTTAGAACTTATGCTCTTAACTACTACAGTAAACTGTATGGTAAATAAAAAAGATGTAAACAAAGTTAAAATGGCAAGAAAAAGTAATAATTATTGCTTATTGTCAATATATCAATAAGAGGTAAAAGCACTAAAGAATCTGTTTCACAAGTTTCCCAAGTATATCCTTTTTCTTTATCTACTAAATCGCTTGCAACTAAGGGCTTACTAGGTTTTATGGATATTTCATGAAGTGTTTTTAAGTAAACAGAAATTTAGATGAACACGGTAATGTGGCTTTACATTTGACCATAGTTTTGCATTTTTTGATCTCTTTACTGTGTGTTGACAGATTAGTCACATGCTGAACCATCTTATTAACAAAATTAATGTTCAACATCACTAGGCATTCATAAGCTCATTTTTTTAATGAACTCATTACAAGGTAAGTATAGATGCTGGCTCTGTATTTCTTGGTCATTGAGAAGAGAGGAAAAATATGATTAGAATGCCTTAAGCACTTTGACAATTCAAAACTATCCAAAAGAATGTAATAATATTATAGTCTTATTTTGTGCAAAAGTGTTCGTAAGCCAATAAGCAAGATTGTTAGACAATGGTAGGACAGATTTTTTTTGTATGATAGAAAACATGGCTGTGGATATAGAGATTTATAACAGTTTAACCTTGTTTGTAATAACTTTATGTATAATAACTACAGAAAACTTCCAGCAGTGAGATGTTTCCACACTACAGAGGAAAGAATCACTATTCAAGGCTATACATTGGAGAATTTGATTTATTATGAGTCCTATAAAGTATCTTATTATTCTAACATATCTGTGAATTAATCTTTCTGCAAATATTCACTGTAGTTGTACTGGAAGTACATTGTCAGGAGCAAAAAATGATTCAGCCCCATATCAGATTTTTATTTAATTATTTTTAGAGGAAAAGATTGTTCCCCAATAGCTTATTTTTTCTATTTTGTCCTTATGTCATGAGGCAAGATTATCTTCTGGGTTTAGGTATTCAAGTAAGGGTAGAAGGAATGTGTTAAAGATTTGAGACATGGGGATGGGTATTTATTGAGTTTCAATGATCAATAGTGACATTGTTAGGTCTGTGATTTAAATTGGTCACTTTGGGTTCAGGGAGGAGCTTGTATGTAACAGAAAGCAAGATTAGAGTCAAGAAGAGCAATTAAGTACTTTTCCCAATAGTCTAGAGGAATGATGACATTAACTATGGATTGCAGAGAAAAATAGATGAGTTTCAGGAGAAAGGTGAATGAAAAAGAATAGGAAGGGTAAAGCAATATGGTAGTGAAAATTTACAGATATGAAGGAAGATTTTTGCCTGTCCACATCCATTCATTTTTCTTCTGAAAACAACAGCTAAAATTACTCATGAGATACCACCCTTCCCCTGTCCTGGTGGACAAGGTTCAGTTTGGCTTCGAGGGTCAACATAATGACTCACACCTGACATATGATGAGTCAGATTGGGATGGACCAGTGCTGGATTGGTCCAGCAATACCCAGTCCCAGGAATCTTCTTCCTCTTATTCCTGGTCTATAAGCTGAAAGCTGGTAGAATAAAATGTGGAGCAGCTGGAGGCTATGATGTAGCAAGTGTCTGACAAATTGTGATATGGAAAGAGCTAAATTGAGTATTGATGACATTTTTTTAGCTCCTGGATTCAACCCTTTCTGAAGCCATTATGCCCAAAACATTCCTTTTCCTGTTCTGTTTTTCTTTAGTTTGAATTGTGCTTTTGTCTCTTGTAATAGCAAGAATCCAGAATATTCCATGAGGCTTGTGGGCTTTAATTATTTCCAAAGTTGCTTTTGTAAGCTATTATGGGGAATGTATTAAAATGTAGGACACAGATCAATAATTTAAGATTTTGATAAGTCTTGGGGTTTTCACTTTTGAAATATTCCAATACACATTTCTTTTGAATTTTGCTTAAAGGTTTATAAAATCTGAAATGAAGTTTCTCCTAAGAACTGCCTGTACCTTTGGTGTTTGAGGCCTTGCTTAGCACATTGTATATGTGGCAGTTATAGACTTTTTTGGTCAAATAACTTTGTAGTCTATGACTTTTAAAGCTCAACATTCATGCAAAACATTTTAAAATTAATGATGAAAATAACTGGAATTCTCACTCAAGTTTTTTTTAATTAATTAAATAAAATGTATATTAGAAAAATGAACTGAGAAATGCTAATCAGTGTTGTAATTTTTTCTTTGGAGATAAAGAGGTGCCCTAGCTGTTATAATTATTTTAAATGTAATGCAACCAGGTAAAAGCTTTGTGTTCTGTTTCACTAAAGTATCTTCTTTTATCAAAGAGCAAAGGCAACATAAGCCAATCAGAATTCAAATATTCATCTTTATACTTGATAATTTCCACTCCAGCTGTTTGGATAACTTTTCTTTTGCATCAGTAAACTTATGGAGAATTCGTCCACTGTTATATTTTTCTTTGAGTTGTTGGCCTCCTTCCTATTGAATTCAAGGTGGTTTTTACATATTAATAAAACTAGATGTTTGCTCTGTCTTTTGCCTTTGATTATGTTAGATTTTCCAATGCAAAGTGTTTCATTTTTTTATGTAAGATAAATTATTAATCTTTGACTTTATGACTTCCGCCTACTATTTCATACTCACAGAGGACTTTTTTGTTTAGATTTTCTCTCAGAATTTTTTCTAATATGTTTCCATTTTATTTTATATGTTTAAATCTTTGATCCATCTGGATTTGTGTATGTGTGTAAGATGAGGTTTCAATTCAAATTTATTTTATTCTCAATTGCTACCCAGTTTTTCTGGTGCCATTTGTTGAATAATCTATCTTTCCCTCACTTATTTGAGATGCTGTCTCTCCCATCCTACTAGAGCATGCACACACACATGTGAATATATGCTCCAAGAGCAGAGGGATGTGTTTCTGTTTTGTTTTTTTAATGTTCTACTACTACTATTTAGGACAGAGCAGTGTCTGACTCATAGAAGATGCTTAATAAATATTTGTTGAATGAACATGTACTGCTTATGTAGGGTACCATATAACCTGATATATTCTAATCCCTTAAACTTCCTCCTATGCCCGAGAATATTTCCAAATACAGATTCCTATGAAAAGGATAAAAGGCAGTTAATGGAATGAGTTGACTTTCTGGACCTCCAAATGATTGTTCTTAAGCCTACCTTTGGGTTTTGTCTGTTTCACTTCCTCTGCTGAAATATTCTTCTCATATTTTCCGTAATTTTAAAAACTTGGAAGTTCAAGGACGATTGTTGGGATGAATGTTTTCAATCTTTGAATCCTGTCTACACAGACAAATGATACTCACATCTACTGTGACACAGTCTCCCTTGGAGGGGACAGGCCTGTGGGCAACTGCTAGTGCAGTAGTTGTAACTCAACCCCTTTCATCCCCATTCAAAGTAGCATCTTGAAAGTGACTTTCTTACACCTATCCCTTGAGACCTCTCCAATTTGTTAATAAAAATAAAATCATTTACAAACTTTGGTACTTCATCATTAGAATCAAATTGCACAGAACATACCTGAGAACACAATAAGAGACTATTGTGAACACAATTATAGCAAGAGATTAACCACTCTTTAATAATGAGCCTAGCCTCCGTACATCTCCTAGCAGAGGCTATGGAAGCTAACAGGAGTAGCTGTGCCTTCTGATTAAGTATTTATTGACATCTCATTTAATTCCCGCAATAATCCACACAGACCAAGAAAGATTAAATTGCCTAAGGTCACTCATCTTGAAAGAGGTAGAGTCAAGAATTACAGGAGGTATATCTGATGGGAGAGGCCAAGCTCTTGCCTACTGAGCTATCCTATAGGACTCTTCATGTATTGGCAATATTTCTGGAGATTCCAACACTTTTCAACTCATAAGATTGTTCTCTTGTTGAGATAACAAGCAAAGATCTGAGAAAGAGGATGGCTGGGGCTGGAACATATTTCTGGGGTTGATAGAATACATTATTAAAGTGATATATCAAATAATAAAGTATTTTGTGACATAAACCTTAAATGTAGAAAGTGTCCAGTCTTCTGGACTGTGATTTTTATTTGTATATCTTTGAAGAGTGCACAGGGTTTAGGCCAATGCAGAAAACTCATTTTAACTTTTGAATATATCCTTGCATTCTGACAGAAAGCTTCCAAAATGCAGGACCCTTTCCTTGCTCTGTGTGTGGTGGTGCTCCCTGGAGCCCCAGCACATGAGAACTATGAAATTATAGGTTCAACTCGCTGTGAGAAGAGAATGCACAAAGGATTAAGGAGCCAGAGTAAGGCAAGGATGGTAGACCAAATATAACCAATAGCAGTGTTTTTAAAACTATATGTATATTTGTATTAATTTTTCTGAGACTATATAGTTGTTTTTCAAGGAAATTGTAATGAAATTAAACATACCTTTAAAAAAGACTATTATTGATGCTGAAAGAAATTCAGTGTTCAATTTCCATTAAATATAATAGGATTTTTATTATGTGAACTATAAATTTCCAACGGCAGGAATTTTTAAAAATCAAGTCTGAAAATGAATAGAGTGCATTTATTTAGCATCCATACTGCCTTAAATAGCTTTAATGTGTATTTATTGTTTGTTCTGTACAATTCCCTTTACATGTTACAATCAGAAGAGCCTTTTAAAAAGTCTACTGTAAATGACCTTTTATGATCACATTACTGAAACACCTCTTTTCAAATCTTTTGTCGGATGCACATTATCTTGGATGTATCTATTCAGAGTTGATGAGAATACCTTTCCAGCCTCTTCATTCTGTTTCTATAAAAACATTTCATCACTGAGCAGCACATTCACATTCATCAGTAATTACTTGCACACTGTCCAATTTGTATCCTGCGAAGGCTTGGGAGAATAATTGCTGTGCTACATCAGGAGAAGGATTTAGCCAATGCGAGCTTATAAAATCCAAACATTCTCCCACTCACAAACGACCATGAAATTCTTATTGGCTTTAAAATGTCTAATTATATCAATGCCTTTCTATGCAGATCATTTTGACTGAAATTTATTCACTTCTTTAGTCCAGCCTCTCATAATTATTCCATTTGCAGACCTGCCCTCACTTCATTCTTCCACTCACCTCTTACTTGCAGTTGTTATGGTATCCTTGGTAACTTGAAGAAAGCAGTCAGGCCAGCTATTCAGCGCTTCAGGAGCAAAAGGAACTTCACTCTCTCTTCTGCTATTTTAGTTTCATTGAATTATGTTCTTATTGTGTTGAAGGAGTATTATTCGGACTAAGGAATAGAGTTACAGTAAACTTTCTTTTTTCTTTGGTGTGAAACATCATTTAGATGTTTAATCACCTGAAGAAGTCATTTACTGCTTTATATATACCTTCCCTGTGAGCATAATCCTTTAATTATTAATTGAATTCATAATTCTGGACTTAAATATGGCTTTGTGTTTGACTGCACCAAATGTTATGGAGTATCTATTTCTTAATCTCAAATAATTATGCATAAATTTTTGTTGTTTTCTAAAATAATTTTGAAAGCATGTTAGATTAACTAGTCAATGTTCTTTGTGGATAATCAGTAATTTATTTCTTCCTATGTATTGCGGAATTTATTTTGTAGAATTTAATTTGTAATCCAAACTTGCATTTGCAAATTCATATAAAAATATACTTACCTTTTATTATAGACTGTCTGCAAGGTCAAATAAAGTGCCCACTTTTGTGGTGAATTTTGGGAAAAATTGATAAATAAAAACAAGTCAGCAAATGAATTACCCAAACATCATCTTAATTGCCAGTAAAGGGTAAATTAGAGGACATTAGGAAGACTGCCACCATGAGCCTATCTTCATCCTCCGTTTCTCCCGCTATGCAAATGTGCACAGCCCTCACCATTGCTTCTTGTCCGACCAGGTAGAGAGGAAGGGACAAAGGAAAATCCGTGTGCCTAGGGTTTTTCAAAGGTTAACTTCTCCCAGAAGAGAAACGTGGACTAATATTGATTACCTCCAACCAGTTGACCCCTCACTCAGCCTCCACTGGAGGATCAACATGTAGATTTGGAGGCCAGGAGTGATTAAGGAATATCACATCTCAATGAAACAAAAAGAGTTTAGCAAAGCATTTCCCTCTAACAAAGGCTTGTATTGGAAAGATTTTAGTGAACTGATGTTGGGCACTTGGATTAGAGTGTAAACTATTTCTCACATATATATGGATGTTTTCAATGGATTGTCTCTTGGGGAAGCTAATAAATTATAAGTTTGGCTTTCTGTAAAGTGAGGTGTCTTACCCATAGTAGAATGGTTGCTCCTGGCTTTTTCTCAAACTCTGGTGTTCCCAAGATGGCAGCACAAAAGAAGCTGTATGCTCTATATGTAAGTAGGGGCATCTAGCCTTTATCATTCACAACTTGAATTTAATATATGCTTTTCTTCAGGAATATTTTGAAACACTTAATCATTGATAGACATAAAAATTAATCCCATACATTTCAAACATATACTCATTATATTTATGTAGTTCCAGGAAGAAGTGGATGAATCTCCCACAACATTCTCCCATAATCAGGGTTTGGAGGCTAAATATCTGAAATTTTTTTAACAATTAAAAATTACCTGACTCTTGGGAAAACAAGGAACAGAGGCTCACCTGAACTTCTGGGATCTTCTGGGAGGTTCCTAGAGCTTTTGGGGATCCTGATGATCGTGATGAATCTGGAGTGACAGAGACCTCAGGGCATCTCTCTCCCTCCTTCTCCCCCTCCCTTTGTTTCTTTCTGTTTCAATCTCTCCCACCACCCCACACCACCCCCCCCCCCACATCATCTGTCTTGGAGTTCCTTTTTCTATAAAAATCTGACTTCAAAAAATTATTGATCTTCTCATCATAGCTTCTTCCTTTTTATCCTTGAAGAAACGCACGTAGACTGTTTTGTCTTTAAGAGCTTGACCTTTAATTTTCATGAAGAAAAAGAAGAAATGCAAAGAACACATATAGCCAAGTTACAAAGCTTTCAGAAAGCTCCCAAAGTTTGTGTACTTGTCTATATCTGTAAACTTACTTTCTTAGATCATCTGTTTTAGTCATAAGGTTATAATTCATCAAGCCAGCTCCTTCCTTGGTGCTTCTCCAAGTAACATAGACTCTTCCTTAATGAAATTCTTGTTTATAAGACATATGCATAAAGATGCCATTGAGGATGGAGCAATAAGTACTAGCTAATAGACATTCCGAATTCATCCAGTCCCAAGTATAACATGTTTTAGAGGAAATCTAGACTGGGAGAGTGCTTATGCTAGGATATATTCCTCATAGTTAGCAACGACCATTGAAAAGAACTGGACAGAGATGATGGTCAAATGAATCTGTATTGATTATGTTATTGGTTCACCAAGAAGAATGCTCGGGTCCATAGTATATGTGCAAATATGGAAAGCATAGTTCTTTCTCTAAAAAAACCTTAAAACCAATGTGAGCAGACATAAAAGAGCTAGACTGCAGTATTTTGCGCACACACAGTCGTGTAGTGTAGACCATGTGCGCAAAGAGCATTAAGAGAAAGATGTGCACATGTTATAGACATGACATATTTGTGTTTAAATAAAATAACATAATTTTAAATAGCTTCTGAAAAGAGTGTTTATTTTAAGCTAACAGCAGTTAATTCCAAAGCAGAGAATGAATTTCCACCATTCTGTAGCAAGACTGGAAGAAGAAAGTTAGAAACTGAAGCTCTATCTTTCCTGTTTCCTTGAGGCTCATGGCCAGTTCTTTGCTTTTCTATTGTCTCCTTTGTCCCCTCCCACCTCTTCACAGTTAGATTTTCACTTCTTCCGTAGAATTTCAGCTTGGACACAGCATTGGTTGACCATGGCTCTGACTTTGATATGACTACACAGTCTTTCAGTTAGGGATATACCATTATCTAACAGACAATTTTTCAGGATCCTAATTCCAAATTTCTGGGAGAGAGAATCTGCCTGAGATTTTTTTAGTTTTATCACAGGTTCACACCCATCAGCTTTAGTTAGGCTGGTTGAGGTTGCTTGATACCTAGGCTGTTTGTTCTAGAAGCTTTGGGGGGTCAACTTTCTGACAAGAGGAATGGGTTGGAAGGTTAAGTACCATGTCTACCACAGAGTTTGACGCAGGTCTGACATCTTTTTCTACTGACTCAGTCCTCTGTAGGATGGTTAAGCTGACTTGCCTGGCCAGGAAATTCCCTTTCCTCTCTTCTCCACCATTTCCTACTGAGGATAGTGGGAATACTCATGAATAAGTTACATTTATAAGGTAGTAAAAATATTTAAAATTCTTCCCTGTCCGACTTACCTTTTGTAGCACTTGAGACTTTCAGATTCCTTCAAATGGATGATTTAATTTAATTCATACAAACCAACCCACCAAGAATCAATGACTGGCACACTAAAGTTTTGATGGAGTGAAAAATGAGACCAGGGTTGATTTTCCTTCCTTACTCTTCTCATGGAGTCTGGCATTCTAGAAAAACATTAGTATCTGGTGCCTTTTTATAAACAGGAGCCTCCAATAATCCTCTTTATTTTTTCTTTTCCCTTTACTTAATTATGCATACTTATCTGTCTTTTACAGAAGTCAAAATAAATGAATTTAAGTCTGATATTTGTAACTATTATGAAATTCTATAGCACTGAGCAAAGGATTAAAAACATGAGCCATTTATGATCCTGCTTGACTGGTATCATATAGTAATGGTTTCCTTCAGTCATGTTATGTTTCACAGGTAGATATTGAGTGCATGGTGTCTGTATCAATGGCTTCACCCCAAATGGCAACAATGCACAGAGCAATGGTGCCTGTTCCCCCCTAGAGGCTGGGGGCATTGCAACAAAGGTGATTTGGGGACAGCTAGTGACCAATAGTCATCTTTTGCCTTCAGAACCTTTGTGGGGTTTTTTTCTTGAGGAAAATTAGCCCTGAGCTAATGTCTGTGCCAGTCTTCCTCTGTTTTATATGTGGGTTGCTGCCACAGCATGGCTGTTGAGTGGTCTATATCTGTGCCCAGGATCCGAACTCGGAAACCTGGGCTGCCAAAGCAAAGCACACTGAACTTAACCACTAGGCTATGGGGCCAGCCCCCGAGAACCTTTGGGTTTTTAACAGGTTCTAAGAACCTAGGCACAAAATTTCTTGGCATTTTTCAGGCACTGTGAAAATCTCCTTTTTGAAGGAAACAAATTAAAATGTTCACTGCATTTGATCAACCCCATTGTCTTCTCCTTGACTACCCTTTGGCAGGTTGAGAAAGACATGCCTTATATCTTCCATTTGGAGAAGGAAACCATCAAGTGATTACAGAAAAAAAAAGGAATAAAACCAATCATCATCGTGGGAAGACCGAAGATGCAGAAGCTAACAAAAATCAGCTAGATCTTTCCCCCAGGGAAACAATAATAATGCATAGTTAATTTAGTGCTGGCATCCATAAAAATATCCTATTAAGGTTTTTTTATTTCCCTATACATGCATACATGAAAATGCACTCACAATCACCAGAGAATAAGTATTTTGGAACACATATCAAGTTCCCCTTTTCCCAGAACCTATAAAAATGCCTTCACTGTAAAAATAATTTTAACTTTTTTAGTGCAATCTATAAATGTGGCCTTTGGGCCCAGTGTTTATGGCAGACGGAATGGCTCTATTTGGACTAGCTAAGAAGATGGCCACGTTCTGGAGGTATTGACACAGCAGCCATAAGATTCCATCTGGCCTTATGCCTGCACAGCAAGGATGATTTAGCGTAAAATTTGAAAACATATCTTAATGTGTAGTTGCACAGGGACTTCTCCATTGACATAGCAATTTATTCATTACAAATCCTTGCTACATTTATATACATCTCTAAAATGTATGTATACATATATGTGTACACATACATACATATGCATACGTATGTACATATATAATACTTTAGAGTTAGCTTTAAGTGCTGTTTTTCATGTCTTTTTTATATATTCTGGAAGCTCTATTTATCCTTGCTGTCTATGTCTTTAAGTAAATTTAATATTTAACCTTAAATAATCTGTTTTTAAAGAGATTATTAATAAAGTACTTTAATAGTCTTTTTTCCTGATCACAGTTTCCTTATAGTCATAACATATTGATATACAGACAATGTAATTTCATTTTGTTATTTTTGTATTTCATTTATTTATTGAGCATCTTTCTGGCTCAATTTAACCTAATTTTCCTCCCAACTGTAATCAAACCTACTGGAATTTAGCATCATTTATCCATCTATTAAAGATAATTCTTCAAGGATGTGATTATATAAGGCTACTTTCAATGTATTTCTAAACCAGCTCTTGTCAGAAGAAAATATTGCTGTATGACTAAATAACTGTTCATTTGGCGATATTGACTCAAATTAGTTTCTTAGACTACAAGTCATTAGACAGTTGAGAAATTTGGGGTAAAATTTAAACCCTCATTTAATTTCCTCAGTTTCCTTATCTATGAAAGCAAATATGTCCACAGAGGCCATGAACAGTTAGACATGAGAAAATGCAAAAGTAAATTGTCTCAGTGCTCGCTGAAAGATGGAAATTATTTGCTCACCTAACATCCAGTTTTATAATAAAGAATGTCATGGCCTGTAGAGGGTAATTTTTCTCAGATCAGCTAGATTTTGCTCACCGAAGCTCCGCTTCGCCCAAACGGAAATACTCTGTAGCGTACAATACAGTTGGGCATCTTGACTGGTGTCAGAGAGAGTCTGCATCTCTGGGAGAGGGGCTTGAGGTGGACGCTGGAGCAGGCTTTGATTTCAGCCCCAGTGGAAGTATGGATAGGACAGAGATTGCCTTCTCGGCTAATTTCACCCTACTGCCGCTTCTCAGGGAGTTAATTTCCCCTTTTCAGTTCTTAACATTTGATAGCAATTCACTTAAAACAAAGATTCTTTTTTTCTTTTTGGTCCCCTTCTCTTTCCCTCCCGCAGTGTAAAAAGAGATTGTGTTTGTCAAAATAAACAATACGGGACTGTAAACATTCGCTTTATTCCAAGCATTTTCTGAGGCTGAATTTAAGCAGCCAAGATGTGCTGCAGTGCGTCTGTGTGCTGAAGACCACCCTGGAAATGGTGTTTGGGAGACATTAATGAGTTCCATGGAGGCCTCGAAATATGCTAAATATTCAAAAAGGTTATAGTATTTCTGAAATAAAAGTGAACATTTATCCAAACAGGTCTTTAGTTAATTTTGACTCTACATTTTTTCATTAAAGTTGAATTTTAATTTCACCCTGCAGACCATGCCTCACAGTTACCATTTGGATATGTGAACTTGTGTTGAGATAAGAGGTACAATTATATTTTTATTTTTATTTGTCATCCTAACTATGATCAGTTTACAATTCTCCAGAATGAGAAGAGAATGGAATGGGAAAGAGAAAAAGGAAATGGTATTTCAGGGAGAGAGGTAAAAAGAGAGGTTATCAGTTTGATGACCAAATTTTCATTTCAGGTCAGTTATTAGGCTACTGGGCTTTGTGGTAATTTGTTCACTCTTGTTTCATTAAATTGTAATTACTTCTGATATCTCTAGCTTTATCCCTTTGGCTGGCTCCTCTATTAATTAAGCCTTAGGATCCTTTAGGAGATGAATAATTCTCCACTGGACAATGTTAAGTTGAAGTCAAGAGGTGATAAAAGAAAATTAAGAGTAAAGTCAGAAGTTATTGCTTAAAATAGTTTAAGATGTAAAAATGAGAAAGAACAATGTACCTTTTCCCTTCTATTATTCATTTTCATTGGTTCTATTCTCACTTGTCTGTGAAAATACCTATAGTCTAGCCTCAGTAAGTCGTATTTGTGTGTGTGTTTGTGTGCGTGTGTGTATGTTGTGATATGTAGTTTCTTCTAGGATCTTGATGAATTGCCTAAGTGCATTAACTTGGGACATATCTGCTATCTAATTACTAAGACCTTCCTGGAAATGAATTTCTGGAGATGAGTAAGTACTGTGGTAGACGGCAGATCTAGATCTGATGCCAAGCTTTATGGGATTAAATGGTGTTGTTCTACATGAATGAATGTTGATTTCCTTGGGAACATGTAATGATGATTTTTCATGACTGTCCATTTCATTTACTTTATGATATTTATTGTTGGGCTTACAAGACTGGAAGAGATCTTAAAAGGATTATTTCATCCATTCTCATGTTTTTGGGTATTTAAATTTACAAAATTTCAGAGCTTGAAAGGTTCTTGGTTATTATCTCACTCAACTCTTTTATTTTAGAAAAGAAGAAATAAAAACATGGAGTTTAAGTGGGCTGCCCTAGTTATTAGCAATTGGAAAGGTATTATTAACAAATAATAATAATGACAACATAATGTCTAAGACTTTTACCTCTTGGATAAATGACATTTCCATCCTGCCTCTTGAAAAGAAAATATGATAAACAGTCATAAGTTCCAAGAGTTTTGGAGTAAATGATAAATGCAAAGAGATTCCATAGAAGAAGGATTCCTGACTCACAATCTAATCCTCATAGTCTAATCTGAAAATTCTTGAACATGCACAGGGGTTTAGGGTGCAAAGATGAGTTGTACTTGGAGACTTGAGTAATAAACAAGGTATGCTGCTCCTAAAAGATTTCTTTACTAGTTAACTCTTCAGGTCATCTTTTCTCACCTGGCTGGTGTGTTCTCCTACTCTACAGATTGAGACTGTGAGACCTTTCCAGGCTTAAATAGAGATAATTTTCCTGGAGTCTATTCTTTAACTCTTCTTCCATCAACTTGACTACCATATGCAACAAGTCCCAATCCACATTATCACTTCCAAAGCCCTCTTCGACCTTCTGTCTTCCTACTTCTCCAGTCTCACTTGAAAATATTTTAAGATGTTTAAGATTAAGTATATTTAAGACATGCTTGTCTTATTTTAGTTTCTCAAATGTTGAATTTATTTTATTCCCCTAGAAACCTTTGCACATACTGTTTCTTTTTTATCCAAAACTTTTCCCACCATTTGCCTAGGCACCCGTTATTCATCCTTCAGGTCTTAGCTCATTTAAGCTTCCTCTGGAATTTACCTTAATCTCCAAATTTAGTAATCTCTTCATATAATTGGTTTTCATAATCCCTGGTGTGTACATTTCTGTCAACTCACTAGGATAGTGATGGTGACAGGACGCAGGAGTGGGTGAATTAAGTATTCATTAGGAGATAACCTATAAAGCATTGTGACCAATTGGCTGTGCCTAGTGAGTAAAAAATTAGTCAAGGATGATTCTGGGTTTTTGCCTTCGGTGATTGGGTAGGTTGGGGTGTCATTTAGTTTCAGAGAGAGATAATATGGAAAGATAAATTTACATGGGAAGAAAATGAGTTCAGATTTTGTGATGTTGAATTCAAGAAAGAGATACCCTTTAAATATTTGAATGTATGAGACTGACCTCAGAAAATATATTTATAATGGAGATACAGATTGGGGAATTACCAGCACAGAAGTAATAATATAATCCAAGATGGAAGATATACATGTGTGAGGTCAGGAGGATGAGTGTGAAGACAGAAGGATCCGAACTGGAACTCTGGAGAAAAATCATCACTTAAAAAATAGAGTCTGGGGAGGAATTCCAAGATGGCGCCGTGAGTAGTCCTCTTTGTCTCTCGCCCTTCGAGTCTACAATTATTTGGACACTTATCGCTTGACAAAGGATATCCAGACAGCATCTCAGGACGTCTGAGACACCCACGCGACTATACATCGGAAGGCGGACGGACTTTCCTCCGGGAGGATGTGGAAATAGGTGAAAACTCTCCGACCCCGACGGGCAGCCTAGTACCCGCAAGCGGCTTTCTTCCAACGGACGCCCCCAGAGGATCCACACACATCTAGGGCAGGAGCGAGAACACAACAGAGGAGCGACGGTGGAAACAGGTGACCAGAACCCTACTTAAACCCCCCGCAATTACTCCTAAACGCACAGGGAAACTTTGGAGTTGCACACCTGAGCCCGCGGGGAGAGTCTCTCCCCGCCATTGGCGGGGAGACCCGGCCTGGTGCTCGGGGCGCCCGGAGGGTCCCAGAGAGAGACACGGAGGGCACGGAGGTCTCCCAGCTGCCGTTGCCCGCCCCGTGGGACTAGGGATTGCCGGAGATCTCGGAGAGGACCGGGGCGGGGGAACTTTCAAAGGCGGGTCCGGCGACCCGGTGGGGAAGCGCCGGAGCTCCACCAGGCAGCAGACAAAACTCTCTGTCTGCCGGTAGCAGAGGGGCCACGCTGAGCACTCAGGGCTCCCGGCAGAGGCCCGGACAGAAGCCCAGAGGGCGGGGCGACCCCCAGCTGCCGTTGCCCGCCCCGTGGGACTAGGGATTGCCGGAGATCTCGGAGAGGACCGGGGCGGGGGAACTTTCAAAGGCCGGATCGGCGACCCGGAGGGGAAGTGCCGGAGCTCCCCCAGGCAGCAGACAAAACTCTCTGTCTGCCGGTAGCAGAGGGGCCACGCTGAGCACTCAGGGCTCCCGGCAGAGGCCCGGAGAGAAGCCCAGAGGGCGGGGCGACCCCCAGCTGCCGTTGCCCGCCCCGTGGGACTAGGGATTGCCGGAGATCTCGGAGAGGACTGGGGCTGGAGAGAGTTCCAGAGACCCAGCTTAGTAGCCTAGGGGGAAACCCTACAGGCTCACAGAAGCCTTAGGGAAAGCCTCTGCACAGCACCAGTAGAAGGCACCCAGCCGCCAGCCACAAGGCTGGAAGACCCCAGGGCAAAAGCAGCATAGCTAGGTGTACTAACCACAGACTGTAGAAGATGCCAATAGCTCTCCTGCGACCCATAGAGGACAAGTGAGATTTGGTGGGTGCCGACAGCAACCGAGCGACAAATAAAAGTGATCCCACCCCTGGCCGCTGGAAAAGCCCATAACACCGTTGCAGACCCCAAGGAGAGAGCGCATCTAGGTGGGCAACAACAGTAGGCACCTGCAGCCTGAAGCCCCCCGTGACGGCCCCCACAGCAGAGGAGGGAATCCAAAGGGCCACTGTGGCTACGAAGAGGGGCCCAGGCCCAGTTAGCAACTACGGACAGGGTTCCTGGTTGGTGAAGTATAAACAGCTGCTCCCCCCACCGCAGCAGCTGAAACAAGTGAAAGGAGCAACTAAACTCTATCTCCATGCGGAGGCACAAATCAACATCATCAAGCAATATGAAAAAATACATTAAATCTCCAGAACAGAAAGAAAGTAACAAATACACAGAAAACAATCCCAAAGAAAATGAGATATATAACCTAAATGATGATGACTTCAAAACAGCCATCATTAAAATACTCACTGAGTTAAGAGAGAATTCTGACCGACAACTCAACGAGTTCAGGAGCTATGTCACAAAAGAGTTTGATACGATAAAGAAGAACCAAACAGAAATACTGGAAATGAAGAACACAATAGAGGAGATTAAGAAAAATCTAGATGCTCTGAACAGTAGGGCCGATAATATGGAGGAAAGAATTAGCAATTTGGAAGATGGCAATATAGAATTGTTGCAGGCAGAGGAGGAGAGAGAAGCAAGACTTAAAAGAAATGAAGAAACTCTCCGAGAATTATCAGACACAATTAGGAGATGCAACGTAAGGATTATAGGTATACCAGAGGGAGAAGAGAAGGAGAAAGGGGCAGAAAACCTATTCAAAGAAATAATGGCTGAGAACTTCCCAAATCTGGTGAGGGAGATGGATCTTCAGGTGACAGAAGCCAATAGATCTCCAAACTTTATCAATGCAAGAAGACCAACTCCACGGCATATAGTAGTGAAGCTAGCAAAAGTCAACGACAAGGAGAAAATATTAAGGACAGCCAGGCAAAAGAAACTAACCTACAAAGGAACCCCCATCAGGCTATCAGCAGATTTCTCAGCAGAAACTTTACAGGCTAGAAGAGAGTGGAATGATATATTCAAAAATCTGAAGGACAAAAACCTACAGCCGAGAATTCTCTACCCAGCGAAAATATCCTTCAAATACGATGGAGAAATAAAAACTTTCCCAGATAAACAAAAATTAAGGGAGTTCATTGCCACAAAACCTCCTCTTCAGGAAATCCTCAGGAAAACCCTCATTCCTGAAAAATCCAAAAAAGGAAAGGGGCTACAAAACCAAGAGCAGAGGAGATAAGTAGAAGGACAACAACAGAGAGTAGCAGCTCTACATCAGAACAGATTAAACCATGGGACGAGAAACAAAGGAAACTGAAGAAAACCGGAAAACAAGACACAAAATGGTAGTGGTAGGCCCCCACGTCTCAATAATCACTCTAAATGTAAACGGATTGAACTCCCCAATCAAAAGACACAGAGTGGCAGGATGGATCAAAGAACAAGATCCAACAATATGCTGCCTCCAGGAAACACACCTCAGCCCCAAAGACAAACACAGACTCAGAGTGAAGGGATGGAGAACAATACTCCAAGCTAATAATGAACAAAAGAAAGCAGGTGTCGCTATACTAATATCAGACAAGGTAGATTTCAAAGCAAAACAGATAAAGAAAGACAAAGAGGGACAGTATATAATGATAAAAGGGACTCTCCACCAAGAAGACATAACACTTATAAATATATACGCACCCAACACAGGAGCACCAAAATTTGTAAAGCAACTCTTAATAGAACTAAAAGAAGACATCAACAACAATACAATAATAGTAGGGGACCTCAACACACCATTAACACCAATGGACAGAACATCCAGACAGAAAATCAACAAGGAAATAATAGAATTAAATGAAAAATTAGACCAGATGGACTTAATAGATATATATAGAACACTTCATCCAAAAACAGCAGGTTACACATTCTTCTCAAGTGCACATGGAACATTCTCAAGGATTGACCATATTTTGGGAACCAAAGCAAACATCAATAAATACAAGAGAGTTGAAATAATATCAAGCATCTTTTCTGATCATAACGCTATTAAACTAGAAATCAACTACAAGAAAAAAGCAGAGAAAGGTGCAAAAATGTGGAGACTAAACAACACGCTTCTCAACAAACAATGGATCATTGAAGAAATTAAAGAAGAAATCAAATATTATCTGGAGACAAATGAAAATGAGAACACGACATACCAAATCATTTGGGATGCAGCAAAAGCAGTCCTAAGAGGGAAATTCATCGCAATACAGGCTCACCTCACTAAACAAGAAAAAGCTCACGTAAGCAACCTCAAACGACACCTAACAGAACTAGAAAAAGAAGAACAAACAAGGCCCAGAGTCAGTAGAAGGAGGGAAATAATAAAAATAAGAGCAGAAATAAACGATATTGAAACAAAAAAGACAATAGAAAGGATCAATGAAACAAAGAGTTGGTTCTTCGAAAGAATTAACAAAATTGACAAACCCCTAGCCAGACTCACCAAGAAAAGAAGAGAGAAATCACAAATTAATAAAATCAGGAATGACAGAGGAGAAATCACAACAGATACCAATGAAATACAAGAGATCATAAGAGAATACTATGAAAAACTATATGCCAACAAATTGAACAACCTGGAAGAAATGGACAAATTCCTAGACTCCTACAATCTCCCCAAACTGAATCAGGAAGAAATGGAGAATCTGAATAGACCAATCACAAGTAAGGAAATAGAAACGGTAATCAAAAACCTCCCCAAAAACAAGAGTCCAGGACCAGACGGCTTCCCTGGAGAATTCTACCAAACATTCAAAGAAGACTTAATACCTATTCTCCTCAAACTGTTCCAGAAAATTGAGAAAGATGGAGAACTCCCTAACACGTTCTATGAAGCCAACATCACTCTGATCCCCAAACATGACAAGGACAACACAAAGAAGGAGAACTACAGGCCGATATCACTGATGAACATAGATGCAAAAATCCTCAACAAAATTTTGGCAAACCGATTACAGCAATACATCAAAAAGATTATACACCATGATCAAGTGGGATTTATACCAGGGACACAGGGATGGTTCAACATCCGCAAGTCAATCAACGTGATACACTATATTAACAAAATGAAAACCAAAAACCACATGATCATCTCAATAGATGCAGAGAAAGCATTCGACAAGATCCAACACCCATTTATGATAAAAACCCTCAGTAAAATGGGTATAGATGGAAAGTACCTCAACATAATAAAGGCCATATATGATAGACCCACAGCCAACATCATACTCAATGGACAAAAGCTGAAAGCCATCCCTCTGAGGACAGGAACAAGACAAGGGTGCCCACTTTCACCACTCCTATTCAACATAGTTCTGGAGGTGCTGGCCAGAGCAATTCGGCAGGAAAAAGAAATAAAAGGAATCCAAATAGGTAACGAAGAAGTAAAACTCTCGTTGTTTGCAGACGACATGATCTTATACATAGAAAACCCCAAAGAATCCACAGAAAAACTATTAGAAATAATCAACAACTACAGCAAAGTAGCAGGGTATAAAATTAACGTGCATAAATCAGTAGCATTTCTATACACTAACAATAAACTAACAGAAAAAGAACTCAAGCACTCTATCCCATTCACAATCGCAACGAAAAGAATAAAATACCTTGGGATAAACTTAACCAAGGAAGTGAAGGATCTATACAATGAAAACTACAAGACTCTCTTGAAAGAAATAGGCGATGACATAAAGAGATGGAAAGACATCCCTTGCACATGGATTGGAAGAATAAACATAGTTAAAATGTCCATACTACCTAAAGCAATATACAGATTCAATGCTATCCCAATCAGAATCCCAAGAACATTCTTCACAGAAATTGAACAAACAATCCTAAAATTCATATGGGGCAACAAAAGACCGCGAATTGCTAAAGCAATCCTGAGCAAGAAAAACAAAGCCGGCGGAATCACAATCCCCGATTTCAAAACATACTACAAAGCTACAGTGATCAAAACAGCATGGTACTGGTACAAAAACAGGTCCACAGATCAATGGAACAGAATTGAAAGCCCAGAGATAAAACCACACATCTATGGACAGCTAATCTTCGACAAAGGAGCAGAGGGCCTACAATGGAGAAAAGAAAGTCTCTTCAACAAATGGTGCTGGGAAAACTGGACAGCCACATGCAAAAGATTGAAAATTGACCATTCTTTTTCACCACACACCAAAATAAACTCAAAATGGATCAAAGACCTAAAGATTAGGCTTGAGACAATAAGTCTTTTGGAAGAGAATATAGGCAGTACACTCTTTGACATCAGTTTCAAAAGAATCTTTTCGGACACTGTAACTCCTCAGTTGAGGGAAACAATAGAAAGAATAAACAAATGGGACTTCATCAGACTAAAGAGCTTCTTCAAGGCAAGGGAAAACAGGATTGAAACAAATAAACAGCTCACTAATTGGGAAAAAATATTTACAAGCCACTTATCCGACAAAGGGTTAATCTCCATAATATACAAAGAACTCACACTACTTAACAACAAAAAAACAAACAACCCGATCAAAAAATGGGCAGAGGACATGAACAGACATTTCTCAAAAGAAGATATGAATATGGCCAATAGACACATGAAAAGATGTTCATCATCGCTAATCATCAGGGAAATGCAAATCAAAACTACACTAAGATATCACCTTACCCCCGTTAGATTGGCAAAAACATCCAAAACCAAGAACGACAAATGTTGGAGAGGTTGTGGAGAAAGAGGAACCCTCATACACTGTTGGTGGGAATGCAAACTGGTACAGCCACTATGGAAAACAGTATGGAGATTTCTCAAAAAGTTAAAAATAGAAATACCCTATGACCCAGCCATCCCATTACTGGGTATCTATCCTAAGAACCTGATATCAGATATCTCAAGAGTCCGTTGCACCCCTATGTTCATTGCAGCATTATTTACAATAGCCAAGACGTGGAACCAGCCTACATGCCCAGAAACTGATGATTGGATAAAGAAGATGTGGTATATATACACAATGGAATACTACTCAGCCATAAAAAAAGACGAAATTGGCCCATTCACAACAATGTGGATGGACCTCGAGGGTATTATGTTAAGCGAAATAAGTCAGTCAGAGAAAGACGAACTCTATATGACTCCACTCATAGGTGGAAATTAGTATATTGAGAAGGAGATCTGATTGGTGGTTACCAGGGAAAAGGGGGGGTGGGGGGAGGGTACGGAGGGGGAAGTGGTGTACCCACAACATGACTAACAAAAATGTACAACTGAAATCTCACAAGGTTGTAATCTATCATAACATTAATAAAAAAAAAAAAAAAATAGAGTCTGGGCAGGATGTCTTCTGTTAGCCCTTTCAGATCCACTCTCCACTCCTCTCCACCCTGCTCTGTGGCCTGAGAAGCTGACCTGTTCGGACTGCATAAAATGGCTCCCTTGCCTTCTAGCTTTAGGTATTGTTGACCTAATTGAGAAGGAGGCACTTGAAATAGTCAGAAGGAAGAACAGCAAGTTCAGGGCTTTCATTGTCCTACATCCATCCTTGTGGGTTCTCAAAGCCTTCACGTGTCCCATGAATGAAGGTCACATTTTGTGTAGGGCTCAACAAAAGTCCCTCTCTCTCCAGGTCCTGGTTCCCCCTTCCTCTGTTTGCACTATATGCCTAGAAGTAGTGACACCTACAGATGTTAAACCTAGGGAGCTGCACTATCATACTTGTCTTTCTTGCTCACACTTTTGTAAATAGTCCTTGTATTAAACTCTTCTCAACTTATCCAATCTGAGTATCATCTGTTTCTTGCCATGACCCTGCCTGACATATAAGCAGATGTGCAGAAAAGAGAAATTGTGTCATAAAAGGCAAATGTGAAAGAGTTTCCAAAAGATAGGAGTGGTGAACAGTGTAAAATCTTGCAGAAAGGGCAAATCGGACCTGACAATTAGGAGGTTCTTGGTGATCCCAGGGAGTAAATTTCCAACTGAGTGTTACAGTAGATTTATGAATGAATAAATTAGGCTGTGAATTAAGAGTAGAAAAGCACTGAAGAAAGGCAGACAAAAATTACAGAGTGTTGTATTGGAATTTTGTGAAGACATGGAGAGAGATCTAGATAGAGGGTCAAAAGGATGTGTTGGAAGGGACTTGAACATTTTTATATTTGAAAGGAAAAGAACCAATTGAGAGGAGAGGTTAAATATAGTACATGAGCAGGGCGATCTGTGAGGAGCACACTACCGTGGGCCAGGTGAGAAAAGACAGATACTTGGATTAAGCTGGAGGCAGGAAAAATGAGATGAAGTGGACTGAATCATGTTGTTTTGGAAATAGAATTATAAAGCAGGTAATTCTGATTTACCAATTTCTGCATATTTCTTCAAAATCACTATAAAATCAATTCCCTTATATATAGTCAAGTTAGATGGGCAGTAACTTATTTTAATTTCAGACTTTTCAAAAAGTTAAAATTACATTTAATTTTCTTCACATTTATGTGCTTGAGTTAACTATAGGTTAAGAGTTGTTGGAAGTCCTTTACATTTGTATTTATACACTTTCAATTTCTTGGACATTTCTGCAAATCTGTTCTGGTCTTCTCTAATGAAAAAAGTACACAGTAGTATATGGTCTATAGCCCTAATAAATCAATCTGTACTTACGTATAATGTAATAGCTTTTCAATTAACCTGCTGTAAAGCTACATTAAATAAGTTCTGATGTATTTTTTTTTTCCTCTCATTCCATTAGCAACAAACCCTTAATAATTCTCATTTTACTAATCAGAGAGAATGATATTATTAGTAATAAAGGATTCAGAGGTTTAGCTGGAACTGAATAGCACCATGTTAAAAGCAAAATCTATGTTGAAATAGGCTACCAAGTTGACGAAATAAATTCAGGCTGCTGTTTTTCTCCCCTTAGATTAAACTCAGGGAAGCTAGACATGAAGGAATCATGGATTCCAGGAACTAAAAACACCACAAAAATAACAAAACACCTTGATAAATCCCAAGAAGACAGAAAAATTTCTTGAACTGGCAATTATTCTTTCAAAAAAAGTCACATTTGGGGATTTTTCACAGAATCTCAACTATTGCTGTGTCATAGTTTAATGAGTTGAGAGAAAAAAATCCAAAATTTTGTATAAAACTGTTGATGATAAACACCTTTGACCAACATCTGATAAAGAGGATAATGACTTTAAATCAAAGCCAATGATAGAGGTTATTTTTCTCCTCTACATACGTGAGTTGAAATAAACACCTGTTTAGGATGGCAAAGGTACAAGATAGTGATGGCAGAAACAGTTTAGTATTTGACAGTGCTCAGAAAATACTTTTTCTAAAGTATATGTCAAAGTTTTGAAAATGGACTACTAAATCTTAAAAATACGGTTGTAGTAATGTATTTCCAGAAAGGCTTCTTTACCATGATGAAAGTAATTTCTATTTTAATGGAAATTTTGGAAAAATACATGAAATACGCAGTTGGATCATTTAGAGAAAAAAATACTCTGTAGACTTCTGAGTTCTTTCTGTTCTTTTCCTGTGTGTATATTTTCACACAGCTCTGATCATGTATCTCATGATTGTGTGTATTCAGTAAAATCTCTTTTGCAAATCTGATTATTTTAGTTAACTAGGAAGAGGCTAACCCTAAAATAATTGATAATGGGCACATCGGCATTGGCTTAATGGGCATCCGGTTATTGGCTACTTACAGTGAAGTTTTATCCAAAATTACTAACATTGTCTGTGAACAAATAATGTCATCAGTGGTCTCTGGGGAGTCCCTTGTGAGCTCCCAATGGTGGGTACTCCTCACCTGATCCACTCCCCCAAAGACTACCAGATGCTAGAGTTCAGGTTTTTGATTACTTAAATGGCTGAGAATTCAAGAAACATGTACATGGAGAAAGGAGAGATAAATGTACCACTATCATAAGGTCTATAGCATGTATAAATCACCAGAGACTGTATTCTCATTTAGTAGAAACCCAATGAATTAATTACTGTATATTCATAAGTAAGTGTCATATGAAGCAAATAAAATTACAAGCAAGATGATATAGGTAAAAGGATGCATTCTGAAGCATTAATGGCCAAACTCCAACCTCCATGGTATCTGCATTCCCTTAAAAACCTCAAGAATGGGTTTTAGGTTGCCCTTTTAGCCTATTCGAAAATATTTGTAAACCATTCTAGTCAAACTAAAGGAAATTAAGCAGAGAGCATTATTATGATTATTATTAATAATTATAATACTCAGAGTTACTGAAATTGTTATTACCTAATAGGCTGAGTTAGTTCAAGCACTGGGTTTCCTCATAATCTTAAATGCAAATTGGGATATTACATTCAAATTGCAGTTTTTTTCTGTTTATGAGTGAGGACTGCAAAGTTTATTTAAGTTGCTTCATTACCCAGAATATTTCGCATAATTGCCATTAACTATAGCAATCTCTTCTCTATAATATGGCTGAAAGAAGAGAATTTTAATTCTTTTCTCAATTATTAATCGATTTCAGTATTCACTTCCTAATCGGGAATACTTAATAGAGCCCTGCTCCCCTTGCTGACATCTTCCCCTTTCACAGCGCTGATGAATGGGACTCAAACTACAGACCGCTTGCTGATTAGCTGAAAATTTCTAATCATGTCAATCTGGAGTGAGAGTAATTTGTGCAATGGGATAATAATTTTTTCATAGTAGAATGAATCTTGAACAATGATTGTTAGGGAATTAAAGAAAAAAAACAACTAGCCTTAAAAGCAAAACAAGAAGATGAGGTTTTTTGATTTTATCAACTGCCTGAAAACTTTGCATCGTATCTGTGCTGGCGTTTTTTGGTATTATATTCAGTTAGAAACCTCTGTAAATATCCATAAAGAATAAGGAACTCTTTAAGTTTTAACAAGCTAAGTTTAAGATGGCCGGGCAAGGGGATACACAGAGAAATTAGTCATTTTGATTTTCCTTTCCTTGCTTTTTTTTTGCCTTCTGAATAAGGGTAGGGACGATCTTTATATTATTCCTGCCATGTTCCTGGATGTGTTCCTAAATGTCTAACAGACAATAGGCAATGAGCAATTATTTATGAGTAAAAGAATGAGTCAATTAATTGTTACATTGGATTAAAATTTAGTGTATTTTTTCTCTCAATTCGAAGGATAGGTAAGTTTCTTTCGTGTCCAATTATTCTATTAATAAGGATGTTAAACAAAGTTACCAAATTTCAAAGTACTTCAATTTTTCTGCTCTGGAAGAATGAAATTTGGCTGCTTTAGATGGAAGGGAAGACACGGTGAATCTTTACTTCGGTAGACTTTAAAGAGAAAAATTGGTCATCATGATCTCTGGTAGCAATATTTTAAAGTTTTACAAAATATGGTGTTTCTCTTTAGACGTTAGTAGAAGTAATTGTGAGAGGGAGTTGAGTCTGGTTCTAGGGGACTGATGTACAGATGCTAAAATGAGAGAATATTGCTAAAAAAAACAGTCCCAAATAATTTGATATGAACAAGAAACAAGATAAACCTGCTCTAGCCTTCATTGAATGGCCAATTTATACAATGGCACCTTTGTCATATACCAGTGAAATCAATCTCTCATAGTTTTTACTCATCTTAATGCAAAAAAAATGTGAGTGACAATGTCAAACTCATATGAGATCAGTTCAAGGATGAGAGTTTCCAGCTATTTCCTGGTGTCAGTCCCAGTTCCTTTCCAGAAACTTAAATAACTTTAAAATATTTTCAGGGGTTCTCTGATCATCATGTCTGGGACGTTTCCATATATTTTAGAAAAAAAAATATTTTTATACAAAAGGGTTAAAATAAATAGACCTTAGCATGTATTTATCTAAAAGGCTAGTTCTGAATAACTTAAGGTGATCTCTCTGACTAGCTTTCTTGGTATTTAATCACAAAATCCAGTATTTTGACTGTTATGGGAATATAGTTAAGGAAAGTTGACTCTCAGAGATGAAATATACTGGTCACTTACAAATGTATCCTTCTACCTTCTAAAGCACAAAGGCATCTAAGGAGTCAAGAGGACCAGTAAAATCTGGCTAAACAAAAATGATTTTTTTCCTTAAGTCTTTAAGATGGCATGTATTCTTTAACTTCAGAGGGAGCTGAGGCAGTAACATTTATATTTTTTTCCAAACTAGTCATCAAGCTACAATATTTAAAGTGTTGTCATGTGGTACATTGAGTGCTATCTGGTTAAAAGAAAACCCCTCTCCCTTTGAAGTGATAAATCTTTTAGGTTTACAGGGTGACCATATATTACCATATTTTTATCATCCAAACCAAGATACTCTGAGAATAAAAAAGAGTGCTTTTCAGAATTATGCTGGGACAACAAGCCTAAATTAGAGATGTGCTACATGTTTTGCTGGAGGATGGAACTTTCATGTAATTTAACAATTACCCCACTCAAGTAAGTGTCCAGGAAAGAGAAGAAAATTTGGCTTGAAATATCTACCCTACTTGATTCCTTTCCTCGGTGTCTGCTCTTATAGCCCTGTCTTCCCAGGGCATCCGGTCTGAGAGGGAGAATGGGTTACTGAATGACAGGGCAAATGTGGGACAATAGTCAGTTTTGTTTAGCCCAAGAAACACCTTTAACTCACTCTCGTAACTCTGAAATGAAAATTGGCTTTTCTTACTCAGCTCTGAAGTAAACAAAAGTTCAAAAGAATTCGACTTCATGATTAAAATATATTCTCCTAACAACGTGAGCCTTCACTTCCTTTTAAATTGTTTGAGAATCCCTGAGCAGAGCAGATTACATCTAACTTCTTGCAGAGCAAAAAGCAATCATTTGTCACAAGTCTTTTTCCTCCTTTTTTCCCCCATATTTTGTATTCCACTGTTTTGTTCTAATCCCCCTTTGTTTTATTTGGCTGCTGAAACTGGAGCGCCTTGCCTTTGGCAATAAAAGCTTATGAGCAAACATTCTCTGTGCCTTGGAAAGCGAAAGCGTCACCCCCGTCTGCACATCCAACTGTGCCCCTCTCTGAAATCCTGAGCCTGTTCTTAAATTGGAACCTGAGGAGCTTTGCCAAGATAGCATGCTGCCAGGCGGGCTCCGTCGGGCCGGTCCATATTGATTTGCGTTGGTTCCCCTGTTTTCTGTCAGTTAGTGATCCTGTCGCACGCAAGCTTTGATTCCTCATTATCTCAATTGCAAATTCCATGAACGCATCATCATGCTGCTAGTGCACCCAGGATTTGAAACTGACAATACCAGATCAATGTCTCAGGGGCGCAGCCCTGAATTTCAATAATACAATTAAATTCCTTGAATGCGAGATTTATCCAGATTGTCGATTCTGCATTTTCTGCACGTTCAGTATTTGAAGCTACCCACACACAGAACCTGAGCACAGTGTTCCTGTCAGTGTGTAACGAAGGAAAAAGACTTGATCGTGAACCTGAGGGAAAGATAATCAAATGTTGAACCTGCTGAGCCTGTTAGATGAAACTGTTAACAAGGCTTGCTCAAATCACCAGAGAAAGGCTGTGTGGGGATAAAGATTGGGGTTCAGTTCTGAAATATGTAAGCAGGGTTAGGCTGGATAAGGAGGTCTCAATGCTTGTTGCTGAAGCCGTGTAGCAATCCTTTCGAAGGATTTGTATTTTCCCTCAGGAGTCGCTTCAGCACATAGATTCACTCGAATCGGTTAAGCTCAATTCTGAGAGCTGACAAAGTGTCATAAAAGAATACCACATGTTTTAATTCTAATTTTCGCCAATATGAAACAAAATAAGAAAGTAACAAAGTCAGAACAATTACTTTCTTTTTTTGTAATTTTGAAGGGTAGACTAGGGAGAAAGGAAAATAAAAAGCAATAGTTACTCTGAACAGGTGCTGTCTATCCTTGATGGGATGGGAATGTGAAACAGGTGCTGTCTGTCCTTGATGGAATAGCAATGTGGAAGCTTCAAGTAACATAAAGCATTCCTTTCAGTAGACTTGACTTTCAATTTACTTACATACTTAAGACAATGAGAACCTTGTAAACTCGCATCCTTCCTTTTCTACACGAAACTCAATATTCTTTACTTTTATTTCTCTAGCTATCCCCCCAGGAGCTCCTTCTCTGCCTACCTGTGACCTCAGTGAAGGATACTAATGAATACAGTCAACTTCCCGCATCTGGTGTGAGGCGACTAAGCCTCTGGGACTGATAAAGCATTTCCAGTCCTGGAGTCATTATCAATTTTTATTCGAGATAGTGCACCATTGAAACCAGAGCTTGTGTTAAAGTTTCTCTGTCTCTGAATTTCCTACTCCAAGGAACCTTGGCAATTCAAATTTGACATCCAAGGTCACTTGAAATATACATTTAGCAATAAACTGGAAAATTATCTGTCTGTATGGAAAGATGCTAAAATTTTATGTAGAACAGGAGGCTGTGGGCGACCAATTACTATTGAGAGCAGTGATCTATTTTAGTAACATTATATATGTTCATTATAAATATTTAAAATATTTAACTTCTCGAGTTAGATAAATGATATAGAAATATACTTTAGTATTAAACTTCAGTCTCTTGAAATGGCCCAGACTTATTTTTGATGCATATATAAAATCCTTATGGGAGAAAAACTATTTTCTAAATAACTTTCACTCTTAATTTTTATTTTTCCATATTCAGGCATTGTATTTGTGTGTGTGTGTGTTTGTGTGTTGAAAATGCATGGAGCTTGGTGTGAGAAAACTTGGCTAAAAATTCAGTGATGGTATTTACATCCTGCATGATATTGAGAAATACACTTTAACCTCTCATTGCCTCAGTAACCATATCTACAGAATGGAAACAATAATATCTGTCCTTCCCTACTCAGGTTGTGTGAATTAAATAAGATAATTCCCATGCAGGCACTTGGTAAATTTTAAAGCACTACACAAATGTCAGGTTTAATATTTACTACATTTTATTTTCACAACTTTAAGAGTCTCTTTGAAATGTTGTCGTTTTTATTTTGACCAGGGAACTGTACTATTACCCTATTTGTACCTGATGAGCTCATGGAATCTGACTGAGCAAATTTGCCTGATACCCAGGCCTTCCTCCTCTGGGACTTCTGGGCAGCCATAAATTCTGACCAAACCAAATCTCTACCGCCTTGGTGACTTCTTGAATTCTCTTTCAATCCAGATTTTAGTCCAGGATTCTTAATCTCACATAACCAACTGTCTAAGGACATTTTCAAAGATGTTGCAATGGTTTTTGAGTTTGATATGAAAAATTAAGATTATTATCTTCCCTCCCTACCCAAAAACTCTCTGCTATGTCCTACCTCCTGTGATAAGCTCATTGTTTCTCATTGTTCCTCCTCATTGTTTAAGCTAAAAGAAATCCAAGCATAATCCTTGACTGGTCTTCATCTTCACGAGTTCATGGTGCCTTAACAGTATAGTTGTGTCCAATTCTACTTCATAAACATCTTCTATAATCACCGCATTTCTCCATTCTATGGATGATATTCTATGCCAAACCATCCTTGACCTGGAGCATTACAACGACCTCCTATTTGGACTCTGACTCCATGCAGTGCCTTATATAAACTCTTTCCCTCCAACAAGGGTAATCTTCCTAAACACAAATCTCATTAAGTCCCTATGTAGCTTAAATTCCTTCGGTGATTTCCCTTTGCCCTTAGCATAAAGTCCAAGGCATAATATGCAACAATCAAACAACTATCTTCCTCTCAAACCTTGTCTGTGCATTTATATGTTTTACTCTGTCTTCAGACTTCTGCTCAGGTTTCTTTGTCGTTAATATCTGAATTATTTCAAGTATTTATTTGAGTTGGGACTTTAGAAGCTCTTTTACCTCCTTTTTTTCTTTAATGAAGCAACGGATGAATTCAGGAGTGTCCGAATGTGTTAGTAAATATGTGTAATTGAAGCTGTTTGAATTCAAACAAGTAGAAAGTTAAATGAACAATTATTTTAGCCTTGGAGAATAGAGTATAGGAATATAAAATAGGCTAACTCTATACCATCTCCTTTATTTTTGTCCCCCTATGTCAGGGTCTCTCAACCTTAGCACTACTGACATTTTGGGTCAGAGAATTCTTTGTTGTTGGGAGGTGTTCTGAGCATTGTAGGATGTTTAGCAGCATCTCTGGCCCCTATCCATTAGCATACTCCCCAGTGGTGATCATTAAAAATGTCTCCAAATGTTACCAAACACTCCTTGGGGAGCAAACTTACCCAAAGTTGAGAACCAGAGACCTGTGTGTTTGACTCCAAAAAAAATTTTTAAAGGAGGTGATAATGGGAGGAAGAATTATATTGCTATGCCTGGTTACCTGATTATGAACGATTATCCACACTGATGCCCTGGCTATCAACCTAGTCATTTAGATTAGAATGAAGCCCCAAAAGCAGAGTGGGTAAGGCACCATACAAGCTTAGCCATTTTCAGTTCTTTGGATCAGTATGGAGTTTGGATTTCAGAAACTAAGATAAAAGACTTGAAACAAGTCTCATTTAGATTCAGAACCTGTTTTTAGTGTTTAAAGCAATGGGCCTGAAAACACTACCTTCCTATGATATGAAAAAGTAGGTAGGTGCTTTGTACTACACAAAAAGACAGAAAAATCACATTGCTTTGTTTAATTGAAATGGGCAAACATCTCCAGAGAGTCCGCTACCTATTAAACACTGTCCATCTCCTGCAAGTGTCTGCAGCTAGTAGAAATCGTAATGGAGGATCCTGAATACATATTAAAAGCAAACAAAAAGCACTTTAGTGAAACAAGTCATTTTTTAAAAATTGAGCCAATTAGAAGTAAATTGTTTTGAAGGCTCTTTAATTATAAAATATTCATGAATCTTTGAGAGGGATACACACAATGCAAAAATGATATCAGTGGCGGTCCTTTAACTGACCTACCAAAAGGTTGCATTCTAAGATCTTTTTCTTATCATGGAAGTTTACTTTTTAATATCTATGCTCTGTGACTGCTCATCATATCAAGAAGAATTATATTGCAAATAATCATGATCTGGACTGCTTTTGTCTGTGGCTGAAGCTGAAGCCATCCAATTAATATATGGTGTTCAGGGAAAATAGCTCATTTTAAACCAGGGTCTTAGGCAAAGGAAAGGACAGCCTTTTATTAACTTTGTCCCTTGTCTCTAGACATATTTATTGCATTCTTCTGGAACAGAAATAATAGAAGCTCAGGCATAAGGCCATGCGTGCAAAAAAAAAAAAATCTCTCAGCTGCTGTGAATGTAAATGGCTCTGTCATTTGATGGGAACCACTATGGTTTTAAAATTTGAAAATGACTCACAAGATTTAGAAATCTCTCCTATAAAATATAGACATTTGGTGATTAGAAAGAAGATGGGGAAAGATAGTATGTTGTTTTTGTCCTTGCGCATAGCTGCGTATTTGTTGGGTTTATGTCTCTACTGCTAGTCAGTGTCATCAGTAAATATTTGTTCTTTAATTTGTCTATCTATGAAATGGAACAAATATTACTCTTACTATCAATTTAAATAAAAAATTAATATATTTATCTGCCACAAGTTCATGGTTATCTATACTCCAATTTCACTTTATATTTTTGGTGTGTGTTTATTATAAAATGTAGGTCTTTATCCACTATTATTTCTTAAGTTATTGTGTCAACCACTCTCATTGATTTTGTGTTTTTCCCACATGTGTCAGAATTTTTCAAATATGTCTCAATATGGGCCTCTAGGAGAAAGTTATAAAGTGCAATTTTGGTTTATGTCAGAAACATTAACTTAGAGATATAGTGTTGTTAACACATCTCAGGCAAAATACTGCCCAAGGAATTGGGTATTTGGGTGCAGAAGCCTGAGCCAAAAGTTGTGGAGCTAAAGTCAGCAATCCAAGAGGCAGCAGGTTGGGAATAATTTTAAATCAATACTAGGCAGAGTGGCAAATTATGCCTTAAATCCAAATGCATTCTGTAGCTTAAGTAATCCTTAATAATTGCCCTAATATGATCGGTCAAACAGAAGTTCTAGACCTGACCCACTGGACAGAAGTAAGTCATGTGTGCATAATGAACTAATCATCATAGCAGATTGAATGGGCTATGCCTGACGGGAAGCTGAGGATGGGGTCTCTCTAGCCCAAAGAATATGGCTTGAAAGTAACAGATCCTGGGTGATAAAAAACAAACAAAAAAGCCCCAATAAAATTATGAACTTGAGAACATAGGAAATGTTTTCATCTTGTTGCTATTCACTACCACAACTTTAAAAAGGAAATGTAAGAGACAGTTCAATCATTGCCTCCTTATCTGTCCCTTCTCTTAACAAAGGATGTGTCATAACCCCAGGAAGGAGATACCTATGCCAATAAATATATCCAAATCTGTTTGGTTTTAGCTACTTTCTAGTTTGAAAGTTTCCAGAAAAACTAGAAAATGTTAGTAAGGGTTAACCATGGGAAGTGAAGGTTGGAGACTTTTACATTTTCACTTTTCAGCCTTCCATACTGTTTGGATTTTCATAATAATTTTAATAACTTCATAATAAACCATAAGGGAACAAAATATAAAAACAAAACAAATAGAAAAGCATCTACAAGCTTCTCCTGGTTCATTGATTTCTATTGGAACAATGAAGAAAACTTGAAAATAGCATTGGTAAACCATTTCTGTTTACCTTTACAGCAGAGCATAGTCACATTTTCAGTTGCCTGGATAAGGACAAATTTTCAAATATGGGGAAAAAAAGTTCACTCATTTTATATACTTTCTTGTTCCATCAGTGTGATTTTTTAAAATTATGTTAGAAGCATTTGGAACTTTTTTATGATGATGTTGTGCATCGTGAGGTTTTTTCGTAATGTCATCATAATCTGGTACTTCAAGCTGTATGGATGAGTCATGAGTTCAGGATCCTATAGCAGTCACAAGCAGATTGTTGCATACTGAGAATCAAATCTCAGCTCCATCACTTAGTATTCTTGTTAAGTTACAAAGGGCAAGTTACTTACCCTTTTTTTGCTTCTATAAAAAGAGACTTGATTCCTAACTCACATGATTGTGGGGCTTAACTGAGTTAGTAAAGTTCATCAGTGACTTCTGCCTGCCACATAGGAAACATTCAATAGGTTTGGCTGGTGACTGCTTCAAGCTGAAAGGAAATTTGAAGAAGAATGTGAAATAAAACATTAAAAAAATTAATAATAGAGATTCCATTCATAACCAAGCATTCTCATAATTACACACTGTATTTCAGGACCATAAATCGTGATTTGGTTGTCTTAAGCCTCTCTCTTTTGAGGAATGTTGTCTCCTTACACAGCTTCCTCAACTCTTACTTTTTTGCCACAATGTGATCAAATGATCCTTACTATTTATTTTCAAGCAATAATGAGAATGGCTGCTAATTTCCTTGAGAAATTACCCAAAATATTTTCTAAGTTCAAAGAAGCATTAATTCATGTTCTTTTATCAAGTGAATGTTTGTCAAATAAACACTTGGAATACAGCTGGATTTATCTATCATATTGCAACTCCAATTTACACAAGTACTTCAAGATAATGTGCATCCTAAAACAGAATAAATGACTAAATAACTTGAAAGATTTATAGGGCATTTTGTGTGTATGTGTAATTTGGAGAAAGTGGAGAGAGTTTGACGTCTTTGTTTTTGTTTGTTTGCATACAAAGAAATTTCAGTCATGATCTAAATGTTAGGAATGAGAACATTGTACATTTATATATGATTTTTAAAATTATAGTCATTATAAAAATAATACATTGAGTACATTTTAAAAGATAAATATTAAACTTACTATTTTCCTGCTTATTTCCAAGTTAATTTTAATTGGTATATTTCACTACCTAGGTCATACAATTTGTCTCTCACAAGTGGATTTTAATTATTAATATTACTTAAATGTTTTTTCAAAAGTGTCATTCAGTAAGATATTTGGCACCTCACTCTGGTCAGAATGGCTATAATTAAGAAGACAGGAAACAACAAATATTGGAGAGGATGTGGAGAGAAGGGAACCCTCCTACACTGCTGGTGGAAGTGCAAACTGGTGCAGCCACTATGGAAAGCAGTATGGAGTATGCTCAGAAAATTAAGAATATATCTACCATATGATCCAGCTATCCCACTGCTGGGTATTTATCCAAAGAACTTGAAAATGCAAAGGCATAAAGATAAGTGCACCCCTATGTTCATTGCAGCATTATACACAATAGCCAAGATTTGAAAGTAACCTAGGTACCCATCAAGAGATGAATGGATAAAGAAGATAGGGTATATATACACAATGGAATACTACTCAGCCATAAGAAATGATGAAATCCGGCCATTTGTGACAACATTGATGGTCCTTGAGGGTATTATGCTGAATGAAATAAGTCAGAGGGAGAAAGTCAAATACTGTATGATCTCACTCATAAGTAGAAGATAAACAGAATGACAAACAAACACATAGCATTGGAGATTGGATTGGTGGTTACCATAGGGGAAGGGGGAAGGGAGGAGGCCAAAAGGGGTGATTAGGCTCACAAGTGAGGGGATGGACTATAATTAGTTTTTGGGTGGTGAACATGATGTAATCTACACAGAATTTGAAATATATTACGATGGACATCTGAAAGCTATATATTTTTATAATCCAATGTTACTGCAATTAAAAAAATAATAATAAAAAAGAAGATATTTGGAAACACATCATGTGATTATGATATGAAGATTTTCAAAATCAGAGCAAAAACAGGTAATTAAATTCATCTTAAAAAGAGTCATATTTTCATAAATATAAATATTGGAATGACATAGGCAGATTAAAATGTAAAACTTAACCTGTTAAAAACCTGCGAGTGAAGCAAATGCTGTGTTGTTTTCTTTCCAATTTCGTATTTTGCATTGATCATATTAAAGTTTAAGACATGCAATTAGCAAAAACAGCACAATGTACCAGAGCATTGAAATACCATAAATGACCAGTAAGTAGAGACAAATGTTGAGAAAAAGTTATGCTGCTGCTGCATGCAGCTAATGATGTAACTAAATTATTATGAGAAAAAATTGTTAGAAGTACACTCATTTTTAGACAAAGAGAGTAAAACTGATATTAGAAATTAAATGCACTGCAGGAGGTAGAAGATCAGGCCTCCCAATGACTATTTGGTTCTAGTTTGCACGATCTAAAAAGTAAGATTATAAATACAGAACAAAACGAACAAGAATAAAATTTTAAAACCTTTTAAAAAATACTGGATGATTTTTATTCTTTCTGAGTAACGTAAGATCCTTTGAATCAAAACGATCAATCTTGCTAGCAGAGAAATTCTGAATGGCCTAAAAAGCAGAACTAGGAGACAAAAAAGAACTCCGATAAGATTTTTGGAAGAAAATAATCATCTAGTTTGATAAAGCATATGTAAGCCAGTAATGATTTCATTTTCTTCACTCTAATATGTGATGGGAAAATCTTTGATCTTTCTACTATATATGTATATGTAAAAGGTCGATCTCAGTCTTCCCCACTAACACTGCTAAAATCCATAAAACATAATGAGATTTCCACTTCTGGCCACGATGAAGTAAGGAGATCAGATTTATCCTCCCTTCTAAAGCAATTAAAAATGGACAAAATATATGAGATCATGATTTTCAAGACATTGGACTTCAGGCAATAGAAGATAGCGATAACTGAGAGATGGAAAAAAAATGAAGTACTCCAGTTTACTGATATGAGAGCATTTTCAGGATGTGGCACACAAAGAGACAATCCAGATGGAGCCTGGAGGAATACAGAAGTTAGGAAGAGAGAGTTTGACGTCTGAGGAGAATGAGGAAGATAGAATTTACAGACCAGAATACTAGAGAATAATAGGAAGCTACAAAACCACTCCAGAGATCTCCAGAGAGTCCTACTTGAGTATTCAACAGAGTACTGATTAGCACCTGCCTGTGAGGAGTTTGTGCAAGGCTGAGGGGAAAACACACCAGAGAAAGTAAGAGGAAACCGTGCCCTGTGCTCACACGAGACTAGGAATAGTCCCCATTCCCACCAGTCAGCCTAGGCACCTCAACATTTGTGGGGAATTGGGTAGATTGCTGAGACTAAGCACTGCTCTGGTCATCTCTAACCAAACTTAAAGAAATTTTCAGAAGGATCAACTGTTTCCAAGTAACTGAATTATATTCCTAAATAAAGATCAAGAATGTTTACAGATACACAAATATATCCCTCACATACAAAAAAAGTAGAATTCATAATGTCTGGCAATCAGAAATTACCAGGCAAGCAAGGGAGTTAGAAAATGTGATTCATAACAAGGAAAAAGACTAGTTATCTAAAACAGAAACAGAACTAATACAGATGTTAGAATTAGCAAACAAAGACATTAAAACAATGGTTATAACTGAATTTCTTATTTTCAAAAGTTTGCAGGAGAAATGGAAGATTAAAACTCAGAGACGCTAATCAAATTTCTGGACGTTAAAATATACTGGATGGAATTTAGGGCAAAGTAGACACTGTAAAAACAAAAAGATTAGTGAAGTTGCGGACATAACAAAAGATACTATGCAAAATAAAATATACAGAGAAAACAGAATAAAAATAAAAAACGAAACCCCAGAGCATCCATGAGCTGTGGGTCTTCACAAAGCAATCTAATAGCCATACAATTGAAGAATAGGAGAGAGGATATATGCGTGTATATACATATATATATATCTATAATATTAAATAAATATTTGACATATATTAAACATATATATTTGAAGACGTGCATGCTATGTATAGAGGAACAAATATAAGAATGACAGCAAATTTTACGTTGAAACAATACAAGGGGGAATACAGTAGAGCAACATTTCAAAGTACCGAAAGAAAAAAATCTGTCAACCTGAAATTTTATATCCAGGAAATGTACATTCCGAAAACAAAGGCAAAATGAAGACATTTTCAAACATAAAAGCTGAAATAATTCGTGTCTACCAGACGTGCACCACAAGAAATGTAAAAGCAAGTCATTTAAGCAGAAAGAAAATGATAGTGGATTGTAATCTAGATATACACGTAGTAAAAAAGAGTTCTGACAATGATAACTATGTAGGTAAATATATAACATTACTTCTTTAAATGTCTTTACAATGCAAATTTCAGTATAAACAAAAATCACAACAACGTATTATGAAGTTTATAACATGTAAATATAAAACTTGACAGTGGGAGCACAAAGATCTGGACTGGAGTAACGGAAGTATATTATTGTAAAGTTCTTGTATCATATGTGGAGTGATATAATGAGGAGAGAGTGCTAAGTTAAAAATGTAAACTATACATACTAAAGCTACAACTAAGATAAAACAAAGATTACGGATAGTAATTCACAAAGCATATAAAGTAGAATTTTAAAAAATACTGAATTCAATAGGCCAATACTAGGTAGGAGATCGAATCAGTAATGAAAAATCTCCAAAGAGAGGAAAACCCTGGACCAGATGGTTTCACTGGTGAAATCCACCAACCATTTAAAGAAGAACGAACACCAATCCTGCTCAAAAAAAACCCTTGATTCGAATAAAAGTAGAAAGAAAGGAAAAGGTAACAAACATAAAAAGGTAACAAATTAAAAACCCCAATTAAGAGTCAAAGATTATAAATTGGATAAAAAGCTGCCTACAAAAAAACCCCACACTATATAGACACAAATAGGGTAAAAATAAATAGATAAAAAAAAAAAACACCGTTTGAAGACTAGTCAAAAGAAAGCTGGAGAAACTGTATTAACACCAAATGAAGTACATTTAATAGGAAAAAATATTGCCAGGGATAAAGATATTGAGACAGAAGCAGACAAAAAAAGAGGAATACCAAGGAAACTCAAAGCTGGTTCTTTGAAAAGGTCAATAAAACTGATGAAACTCTGGCAAAAGATTAGGAAAAGAGAAGAAAAAAAGATAATGCAAATTACCAATCTAAGGAATGAGAAAGGGGATGGTATTACAGATTCTACAATTAAAGGGAAAATAAAGGAATATTTTGAATAACTTCTTGGCAAAATTTGCCCGCTTACATGAAATGGACACAACTACCAAAGCTCATAGCTGTTCCACATCCTTGCCAACACTTTTCATGGCTGCCAAACTTTTTAATTTTAAGCATTGTAGTAAGTTTGCTTGCAATAACATAGAACAACTGGAACTCTCGTATACTGCTGGTGAGAAAGTAAAATGGTACAATTACTTCAAAAGAGAGTTTGGCATTTCTTAAAATGTTAAACATAACCTTGCGTATGAACCAGCTGCTCTGCTCCTAGGTATTTACCTAAGAGAAATGAAACCCTATGTCCATACAAAGATTTGAACACACGTTAATAGCAGTTTTATTTGCAATAGCTAAAAATTAGAAAAAATCTAAATGTCCACAGGAGGTGGATGGGTAAACAGTTCTGGTAGACCCATACAATGCAGTGTTACACAGCAAAAAGCAAAGCAAAACAAAAACAGCCTATCTATACAAGCAACAGCATAAATGAATCTCAAAATAGCTTTTTGGAATGAAACTAGAGAAAAAAGAATATATGCTGTGAGATTCCATTTAGACAAATTTCTGGAAGATGCAAACTAATCTCTAGTGACAAATCGGTAGTTGCCTGGGTGGTGGCATGAGGGAACGATTACGTAGGGACACAGAAACTTTTGTGGGTAGTAAATATGTTCGTATCGTGATTATAGGGGTGGTTTCACAGGGTTTACATTTGTCAAAGCTTATCAATTTGTAAGCTTTAAATACGTGCACTCTATTTTGTCTATATAGCTTTAAAAAAAGCTGTCAAAACCTAGTACAGCTCTAATTTATGGAGACATCAAATATTTGCAGTTCTGCAATTTCTGAATTTATAAAAATAGGATATGGTAATATTATTTTCTTATTTGGATTTGGTACAGATAAGTTTCTTCAAAATCTGGAGCATTTCACAAACATAAATGGTATTTATTAAAGTGAAATAAGTTAGTAATTATATGTTTAAGAATGAATAATTTTAATTCATTAGTAGAATACAGAATTTTCTGCATTGATTTCATTTTTTCTTATGGTTCTTAAATAGCTTTTGTTTAGTCCTTATTTCTTCTCTGACTCTTACCATCAGTTAATTGAGATACTTGCAACTAATTCATGACTGTGGGTAGCAGTTTGCCTGCGTAAAAATATTCCATTACTACCATATTTTAATTAGATGCTTCATAAAGCACATTGGAATATAATATAATTTTTTATTAAAAAGTCACAAGTTACCAAAACTATAGCTTATGAAGAGATATATACTCAATTAATTCGTGTGGTTTGTTTTATCCTTGGTACATTGTTATGAATGTTTAACAATATACTTCTTAACTTTTCTTCTCTGCCTACTACAAACTGTCATTTAATAGTTTTATACACTGTATTGTTAGTTTTCATGGTTAAAATGATCTTTGATAAAATTTTTATAAAAAATTTTCATTGATTTTATGTAATTATATCCACAATATATGTGTTTTTGTTATCTTTTCATAGTAGCCATGGATTGATGAAGATAACTAATTTCAGTTTTTCCTTATGATATATCTAACGTGACTTTAACATGCACTTTAGAGCAAAGGAAATTACAATGATAATACCCTATCTTCAGAGAGTTTTCTAGTTGGCATTCTAGATTTCTCTGTGGGGAGTCTGAAAATAGATTAAAACTCTGGAATTATGGCTCCCATGATACCAATATTTGTACGTATGCAGCCCACTGTATGGAATGTCTGTTGTGCTTTGTCTTCTGATAGAGATCAGAAAAGAGAGCTTATTACAATAGCTAAACTGCTAACCGTGCTTTGGAGATAAGGCAGGGATAAAGGGATCTTTCGTGATGTAACTAATTTTACAAGCAAATTCAACAGTATTTCATTTTTTTGTGTGAGATGTTGAGTCTTCTCTCAAAAGGGAACCAATGTAAAATTTTATAATGGTTACCATACTCAGATATACGTTATGTTGGATAGTAAATAATGCTCCTTTTTTTTATAGGATGCTCTGTAATCTTTCTGACCTTTCTTGAGAGAAAGCAGTAATTGTCAAAATTACATTTATCATCTGAGTAAATCTATATGGAAGAGAACTTGAGCACTTACAGTATAACAAGGAGAATACTCGGTGACAAAAAAGTAAGGATTACACATTTAAAATAAAATCTTATTTTCTTCACAAAATACTACCTCATTGAATAGGTAAGGTGTGTGTGAGCTATAGATGTCAACTAACATTCTGTAGTGGTTTCATGATCATAGCCAGCAGAGCAAGAAACCACACATGCACGCTTATTCACACAAAGGCACAGATAGACATACATACCGAGAGTCCTAGTGCTCACAGGTTTCATATGTGCCTGTGCCCTAAGACATAACTAGATTTCAAGACTTGCTGTCAGTATATGGAGCAGCTTCCATTTCCCTGTTTTGAAGAAAAACATAAGAAAGTGTCATCTGAAATTATAGGCAATCTGTTAGAGAGAGAACACATAATCTATAGATCCAGAAAGCCCAGAGTCCATTTTATAAGCACAGTTCTTAGACATCGTACTAAAAGATAAGGCATGAGAGTGAGAGAGAAACACCTCTTCTTGTCTCATTCTCTCAGATCTTTTCTATGTGAACAGAGAGCATTGACTCCTTCCTGAAGTTATTAATGTGGTTGATATGGTAAAAGCAAAATCTCTGGTCAAATGACTGCGACTAGAATTCATTTTGTACTTCAAAAGGCTTGGAAATTTACAATTGTTACATTTCTAGACCGTGACAACTACTTGCTGGTTTGAAGATCATTGGAGCAACCTCAGGAATCCAGAAACAGACAATATGTACTTTTGCTGAAGATATGAGAACACAGTATATTCCATTTATTTTAGTAGTTATACTGAAGTTTTTGTTCAGTTCCAGAACTGGGTTATTTGCACATAAATACACTTCATATATCTCAAATAATTGCTTCTGTGTTATCTTAAAGTGACATCTCTAAAAATAGAGTATCATTTCTTTCTATTTTGTTGTTTCTACATGCAGGTAAGATTGATATGCTGGCTTCTGCTCCTCCGGATAGCCTAAATTCCACCTTGAGATCAGAAAGTCAGTATTTTTGGATAATATTTAATTTAAGCCCTTGCAGAATTACTGTTGGGATTGTGTCTGGTAATGTCATATTTTCAGCTTTTATCAGGGAACACTACAGAAAATACATTGTTACTACATTTGTTGCAGAAAGAGTATTGAGGCCATTGTTTGCTTTATGATGCCACACGGCACTCAGATATAAAATTTCACCTGAGGTATTCCCTTTTGAGTCAGTTGCTAAAATGAACTTTGCTTCTTCTTGCAACCTCAGCTGTTTTAAATTTTTTTGAAAATCAGAAATATGTAGATGATTACTTCTCCCTTTTTTGCTTTGTTAGCAATACATTTTGTATTTATTGGTTAAAATGTTGGCATTTATAGCTAATTTATTTCTATACTTTCAGCTTAACTTAATTGCCAACTTTTATTTATAGTTTGTTAGATTTTGACACAGTGGAAAGGAACTAGTTATGTGCCACTCTAGGAGAAGTCAGTATTGATTTCTGAATACTAAGGCTTATATAAAACTGAATCTGGTAGAAACTTAAGGGTTATGATTTTCAGGATGGTTCTCCTATAAAACAGGGCCATGTTTTGATCACTATTCCTTTAAAAATTCTATCTTACTGTCTTAAGTTTTTTTCAACATCTTAATATTTGAAGTTGCTTTTAAATGAGATGGTTATATGGAAACTATTAAGGCAAGTAATCTTTTCTACAATGGTAAAAATTGTTTATCAATCTATTTTCAACAAATAATTTGGCCCGTCAGCTGCTTTGTTTTTGCTTTCATATTGAATGCACTTTATCAAGGTATAATGAATTTATAATTTATACATAGTAAAATGCTCATATCTTGAATGGACAACAAGATGGATTTTTTTTTTTTTTTTTGGTGAGGGAGATTGGTCGTGAGTTAAAATCTGTTGCCAATCTTCTTCTTTTTCTTGAGGAAGACTGGCCATAAGCTAACATCTGTGCCCGTCTTCCTTTATTGGGATGTGGGATGCTGCCAAAGCATGGCTTGATGAGCAGTGCGTAGGTCCGCATTTGGGATCCAAACCTGTGAACTCTGGGCTGCTGAAGTGGAGCATGAGATCTTAACCACTATGCCACTGGGCTTACCCCAAAAAGATGGACTCTGACATATGTATAAACCTGTATCAAAACTTCCTTCTCCCCCTATCTTTTCAACAGTCTCTCCCAAGGGTGACCACTATTCAGACCACTTTCACAATAATTTTAATTCTACCCATTCTTGAACTTGATGTAAACAGAACTATACATTATGTATTCTTTTGTGTTTGGCTTCTTTTACTCAACATAGTGGTTTGAAGTTTATCTACCTTGTTGCACTATCTGTAGCTTGTTCCTTTTTATTTATGAGTGGTGAATTTTAAAAATTAATTTACTTAATCTATACTGATGGACATTTAGATTGTTTACAATTTGGTAATATTATGAATGAAGCTGCCGTGAACATTCTTGTAAAAGACTGTGTGGAAATACACGTTTATTTCTATTGAATATATATACATACATATATATATAGTGTATTCACCCTGGTAAAATCCCTCATGCCCATTTATAGCTAATCACCATTTCCACACCCAGCCCCAGGCAACCACTCCTCCACTTTCTGTTTCTATAGCTTTGCCTGTTCTAGACATTTCATATAAATGTAACTATGCAATGTGTGTTTTGTATGTTTGGCTTCACTCCCTTAGCATAATGCTTTATAAATTTCTTCCAAGAGTAGTATATATCAATAATTCATTATTTTTTATTACTCAAAGGTATTCCATTGTGTGGATATACCACGTATTTTGAAATCCATTTACCAGTTGATTGACATTTGAGTTATTTCTGCTTCTTGGCTGTTGTAAATGATGCTACTATGAAAATTCATGTGAAAATTTTTGGGTGGACATATGTTTTCATTTCCCTAGTTAGATATGTAAAGGTGGAACTGGTAGATCGTAACATATTATGTTTAAAATTTTAAGTAAATGTCAAACTGTTTGCCTAAGTCACTATGCAATTTTGCATTCTCACCAATAATCTATCAAGATTATCATTTTTTCACAGTATTTTGCCTTCATTTGGAAGGATTATTTTGATGGATTTAGAATTTAGTGTTAGAAATTTTTTTTCCTGTTCAGCAGTCAAAAAGATTCCATTATTTTCTATCTTCCATTTTTCTGATGATGAGTCAGCTGTTTTCTTGCACGTAATGTGTATTATTTTTCTTTGGATGCTTATAAGCTTTCCTATTTATTTTTAGTTAATAGTTTTAATCGAATGTGTCTAGATGTAACCTTCTTAAAAATTTTAACCTCTTTGGGATTTGTTGAACTTCTTGGTGTGTGGATTGATTTCATTTATTAAATTTGGAATTTTCTTAGGTCTTATCTCTTCAAATATTTCTTCTGAGTAGTTTTCTCTCCTCTCTCCTTCTGGGACTACAGTTATACATGTGCTAGATCATTTGACAGCATCACTCTGACACAGTCTCTTGTATATATTGGACGTTAGTTTTTTCTCTTTGTTCTTCAATTTGAAAAACTCATATTGCTCTGTCTTTGAGCAAACTGATTCTTTTGCTTCATCTTGTATGCTCTTAAGTCATCCAATATATTCAACATTTCAGATACCTTATTTATCAAAATTAGAATTTTAATTTGTATTCTTTTAGTTTATATTCCTTCTTTGAAATACTGCATATTTTAACCTATTTCTCTTTTTCTCTTCTTTATTTCACATATTTATAATATTTATTGCATTAAATCAGAGGTTCATGGAAACTATGAAACCAAGGATAAGCACTCCCATTTTCTAGCCGGTATCATTGTGGACAAAGTCATTGTAATCTAGGAATCAAGAAATTTGGTGAACCCATTGGAATATTTTTGGGCATGAGCAACAAAAAAGCTAACTCAGATTCTATAAGCAACAAATGTACTTATCGACTCTTTTACCGAAAAAGTCCAAAAGTATGCAAGTATCAAGGAAAGTTTGATCAGGTTGTGCAGACACCAAAGTTCTACTTTCTCTTTTTCTATTTATTTGCTCTTCTTCTGTGGTGTTGGTATAATTCTTGGCAGACTGTCCCCTCATGTTTGACAGACGGCTGCCAGAGCATTTGGAGTTTTCTCATTTACATCTAGAAATTTAATTAGTTTTCTATTGTTGTGTAGCCAATTGCCACAGACAGTGGATTAAATAATGCAAATTTACTATCTCATGGTTTCTATAAGTACATGTCTAGCGTGGTGTGGCTGGGTTCTCTGCTCTGGGCTTTACAGGGCTGAAACTGAGATGTTAGCTGGACTGAGTTCTCATCTGGAAACTCTAGGGGAAAATGGTTTCCAAGCTGCTTCTTGTTGGAAGAATTCAGTTCTGTATGGTTGTAGGCCTTGAGGTTGCCATTTCCTTGCTGGATGTCAGCTAGTGTCACTCTCTTAGAGTCTCCCCACATTTCTTACCATGTCACTGCCTCCATCTTCAGGTCGGCAACAACATGGCAAGTCATTCTTATGCTTCTCTGATTCTCTTTTCTGCTATCAGCTTGAGAAAACTTTTTGCTTTTAAAGGGCTTATGTGGTTAAGTCCAACTAGATAATCTCCCTACCTTAAAGTTTGATTACTAACCTTAATTACATAGCTATATACTACTGTGTAATGTAACATAATCATGGCAGAGGATAGAGATTATGGGGCCATCTTATAATTCTGCCTAGTACAGGGAGGTTCCTTCTCTTGTAGCTCCTTGTGTTCAATACTGAACCAATCACTGTTGCCAGAGAACTGGGATATACTGATTGGCTTTGACCAATTATAGCCCATCTCATCTGTATATTTGAAAAAGTGAGAATCCTGTTAAGTTGGGAAGAGGGACTAGACACTGAGAAAGCAATCAATAAATCTTCACTGCACTTGAGTTCTGGTCCTGGCACTGTCACTTACTAACCACATGAGTTTGGGCAGAAAATTCTCTGATTGTTTTCACATCAGTAAAATAGTGATGATAATCCAAATCTAGCAGATACTCTTGGTGCTCTGATAAACACCCATCACATCTCTTTGACCATCCTTGTGTGGACATTCCGCAGGTTACATGTGCTTTGCTTGTAAAAGCTGGGCCTATTACTCTCATCTTGAACTTGGACTGTACCTATTACTCTCACTCTGAAGTTGGGCTATTGCTTTTCCGAAAAAGTCAGAGAGCTGAACATCCCTAATGTTCTTAGGGTTAAGAGCGAATCTTTCATCATTTTCTATATCCTTGCTGATAATGGACATAAATTCAGTTGCTTTAAAATAAAATCATTTCATTTTTCAGATATTCTCTCAAACATAATTCCCCAATAGACAGGATTTTATTTGCTATTCATTTATCTTGAAGGATGTACCAGGGAGAAAGATGGTTTTCTATTAGAAATTCCATGTGGACTTCACTGAAACATAGACACATTTTTTTCTTGGAGAATTGTGGCTGTTTATTGATCATACTAACTTTAAGAAACTTTCAAAGTAAAGTAACATTGATGATGCTTTGTCCTAGAACTTTTATCTTCAATTACCCAATTATCCATTTCCTTGTGTAGACCCAGGACTAATTTCTAAGGAGAAAAATAAAACCTTCACCAGGTACACTTCTCTAAAGTGGTTGGTTGGCCATCCATTCAGGCATAAATCTTCATTAGCTCCTTATTTTATATTTACTCTTCCCAATTGGTTGGCAATGCATATGGATGTGCTTTGACCAGAAGAACAGAAGTTTTCTTCTCTACATTCTTGCCAAATAATATAATCTTGAAATTCCTGCTGTCAGATTGTTATTAAATGCCCATTGTGAGATATAATGTTTTTGGAGAATTTCCTGAAGACATATGTTTTTGCAACATATATTTTTCTGGCTGTGCTGAATGTTGCCATTGGATCAAGTCCAACCATCAAAGGTCTATTATACTGTGTTGGATGGTACTATTTTGACCTCTGTTAGGTTTATTTTTACTGAATTAGCTTTAGTGCTAGGTCACTGACCTACATTGAAAGACTTTATTTGAAACAGCTGTGTGAAATGTGTTATAGGAAGTGTAAAGCAGCATTGAAAACATTGTGTTCTTTATCACGCAGAGTCCTCTTTATGAGAAACCAAGGAAGAAATTTCCCTCAGGTTTACCAATCAAGAACAACTCTTCTTCTGAAAAACTGATTTGATTTCATATTGTAGCCCCTGAGAATCTGGTAACAGATCATGCTTTGGTCACTAGAAACTATATTTGTGGACCCTCACCCCCCACTCTTCTATAATGAGATATGGAACTCTTTCTTAGTGTGCTTATCCACCCAAGATGTGATTATTTCCCCTTGGTATTGAGTCCCTTAACTGTATATTTTATCTTTTTCATTGAAACGTTTTTGTAAGATGCTTCAAATCCTCTGTGAAATGACAATGGGGATTTCAAAAACAAGTCAAATGCTGCCATTTTATTTGTCTTCTCTTGATTTTCTATTTCTTTTTTAGAATTTGATAATTTATCTATTATTTGTGTTGCATATATTCACTACTTAAAATCTGCCATTCTTCTATTAATTAATCCAAATATTTTTGTATGGCTCCTATGGCCAAGCTTAGTGCAGGGAAAAAGAGATGAAAGATATAATTCCTGATTGAAAAAAAACTTACATTTTAGTGGTAAAGAAAAAATGATAATGTGAGAGGCTGAGAGAATGGAAAGGAGGGACACCAATTTAAGACCTGTGTTTAACCAGACGAGACTTCAAAAATATGTTTGAGCTGAATTTTGAAGGATCTTCTTTTATCCAGGTCAAAAGGTGGTAGGAATGGCATGTGGAGGAGAGTTCCTGTCAGAGGGAACAATCTATGGAAATTCACCAAGATGTGAGAGATGACATGTGGCTGTCTCAGAATGGCTTGAGAATAAGCCACAAGAGCACTGTCAGTAAGTGAGGCTAGACCATGAAGGACCTGAATGTCAAACTAAGGATTCATACTTTTTTCTGAAGCATTAGGGAGCCACTGAAGGATCCCATGGAAAGAGATGAAGTTAACAAACAAATAGACAAATTTCTTGTATCTTCCCCAACAACTGGCAGTGTGTCTTAAAAATATTCAGTATTCAATGAATATTGATTAATAAATTGGGTACTCCAAGGGTGACTGCTTATTTCGCTCACAATCTTCTCAACATCGTTTCCTTCATAAGGTTTTCTATTCATGAACTTTGTTAGAAAAGACAGAAGACTGTTCTGTTTCCCCATCTTGTCATCATCCCCTTTCTGCTCATTCCTTTAGGTACTTTATGGTAAAGAGGAGCTCTAGGTAAGGTAGCCAGAGTTTGAATCCTGGCTCTGCCGCTGATGAGGTGCACAGCCTGGGACAAACAACATAGCCTCGTGGTGGCCTTCCTCACAAGGCAGTGGGGGATTTAGTGAGTAAATGCGCATTGAATTGCATAAACATGCTTGGCTTAGAGTGAGCTTACAGTGTTAGCGCTATAGCAGGGTTATTCTCTCTATTTCTTTTTTTTTTTTTAAGATTGGCACCTGGGCTAACTGTTGCCAATCTTTTTTTTTTTTTTTCCTTTATCTCCTTTATCTCCCCAGACCCGCCTGTATACAGTTGTATATCTTAGTTGCAGGTCCTTCTAGTTGTGGGATGTGGGACGCCGCCTCAACGTGGCCTGACGAGGGGTGCCATGTCCGCGCCCAGAGTCCGAACCCTGGGCCACCCCAGTGGAGCGCGCAAACTTAACCACTCGGCCACAGAGCCGGCCCCCTCTCTATTTCCTATCATCATTTTTTTTCACACATTTTCTTTTCGTCATTGATTTATTTGCTTTGACAAAGTAAAGCACAGTCTCCTCTATATAATATCTATGGTAAAGAAACTGTTTCATCCCACAAGCTTCTGAAGAATGTATATAATCAGTGAAAATTTTAGCATACATGGGCTTTCTTTCACTGACATGAAGACAGCTTTTGTCTCAATATCTCTATTTTTGCTCTGATTCTGAAATTTTTGCATTATTCCTCTTCATTCTCATTCCGAGAATCTGAATCATTGCAAACATTTTTCCAATTTTCATTTCTACTAGGTACATTGTACATATTCCCTCAAAGTGAGCTTAATGTGAAGGCAGTTGTTAACCTTAAACAAACAACTGGCTCATGAAACTAATCTTTTTTCTTCTATTTTGTCACACATCCACCCTCTTCCTGTCATACACTATATATATATATACACACATATAAATTTATATATACACACATATATATTTATATTTAATATAAATACATACTTATATATTTATATAATATATATATTTTTCTTTTAATCACTATTTTCTCTAGTTTGAAAAACCTAGGGAATACCAAGATCTGAGAGTATTTTAAACATTTATTATTAATTTATACCCTGTTGTTTCCCAAAAATGATTTCAGGCCATTTACAATAAAAAAAAATAGTTACAATAAAACCAAAATCCATTAAAATCCATATAAAACAACAAGAGCCCAGTAATAAAGGAGAAAGGGGAATATCGGGATCTATAAGAAAACAGTCTTTAAACATTTTCTTGGAACAAAGAATCCACAGGGTTCAGTGAAATGTATTCTCCTCTGGAAAGCCTTCTTTTATCATCTCTAACAGCTTGTTTTAAGTTACCCTTGCACGGGGAGTTTGGGAAAAGCAATTTTTCGAGATTTTGCTAAGTCGTTCTCTCATTGCCTTAGTTCTGGCCCACCCCAGCTTCGAGGGGCTAGTCCCAGCTTTCTACCCCCCCACCCCACCCCCCGCCACCGCCCAGATTCCATTTCTCTCTTGAGCAGCCTCCACCATGCTTATTTCACGAGACGTTTGCCTACCAGTCACTACTCACTCTCCTTTTCCTGGATACAAAGTGGTGTTTCATCTCTAGAGCTGGTATCTGCTCCCCCGATGAGAGATTTCTGTTACAGCTGTCTCTCTCCCAGCATTTTTCTTTTGTCTAGAAGGGAAACAGGATATGCAGGCAAAAGTGAGAGGGGAACTGTATTTGTGAACTTTTCCCTTTCAGTACATGACCCTTCTTGGAGTTCTCATCTCATGTGTTCATACAACGGTTGTCCATTTCCTATCCCCACTTCTCTGATCCCAGACTTGTGGGCATTTTTCTTCTTGGCCTCAAGTTAGAGCTGGAAGTTTGATTGGAGAGAGGGACAAAGGGAAAACATGTACAATTCATCACAAGTAAATCTTCATTTTGCACATGGGGCTTAGAAGTGCCATAGAGTTATCTCCTCTCACATAGTAAGAGATGTGCAGAAGCTTTTCACAGATTCCTGTGCGGATTCCAGGGCCAAGATTGGACTTCCATTTTCGTTCGTACAGCCTATCACTCAGAACGGTCTTGTCCAATTCAGTACTTTTCACACTGTTCACTGCTCCCTGATCTTTCAGCACAAGCGAACAATCTTCTGAAAATACCTCTCTCAGTTTGAAGGACAATTAATGAGAAACATACCAGAAAGGTTATTATGCCTATTTTCTGGCCAGAGCCCTATGAATCACCCGAAGGGAAGCTAAGTATTATTTTGACATTCATTATTGGCTGAACACCGACTATGTGTTTCTGAAGATAAGATTGGCAAACTGCTTCCACAGCCGGATCCACACAGCATGGCATGTGCTCGTGAAAGGGACTCATCTGGTCTAAGTTCTCCTGCACTTACAGCACGCAGAGTTCAGCTGGAATTTGAAGCTTGAGTAGTATTTCTTTCCAAAGGCCATTTACTGTCCATGAGACCCCAGCGTTATTATGAGCTGTAGTATTCCATTCATCCCGGACTGTTGAGTGATGTCATGTCTAATTGCAGAGTAACACAATAGACCACGATGGTTCTTATTTCACTTGCTAATTCAGATTTTTTTAAGGTGAAGAACATTGAATTGCCAGGTTATAATAAAATAAAAGTGTTTCAAGACACATATTGTTAAATTAATCATCAAATTAAAATTTATTTCCCCGTCTTCAGGGTATTTCCGGATATCAGCACTTGTTTTCCCTTCTTGCTTTTTTGCTAGGTTTCTAAACTTTTGTGACACTTTTCCTCCCCATTTCCCCTAGTACCTTTCCTGCTTATGGACCCCTAGCAACCTCTGCTCTCCCTAATGTTGCCTTTGGAATATTTAGGATACATTCTTCTAGCTGTCAGCAACTTCCCATGCCTCACCTTGTCACATACTCATTTTGCGGAGCCCTTTTACCCCACAGCAAATAACCCAAGAGGGTGCTTAAAACAGGTGTGAAAATCTCAGCTTTTTGCCTGTTGCATCACCTGCTTCCATCCTTTCCCTTCTGTTTTCTTCTTAAGCTGATGTTCAGCTCCATCACGCTGCTTTTATAGCTGCTGTTCAAACTTTAATGAGGACAATCAATGCTTGCTCTGCCTTTTTAAAAAACAGATTAGAACTCAGAAATTACAATGTCCAACAACTCCAATTGGGTAAACACAATTATATTAAAACTATGAATTAAAAACAGTATCTTACAAATGTAATACCTTAAATTACAGACAACCAAGGACCAAATGTCTGACTGTGATGCATTCTAAATTGCTGTTCAGCCGTGGTGACCTTGCTTTAGCAAGTAGCATTCAAAACCATTTATTCGTTTTCCACCCCGAGGAGACCAGTTATAGTTTATGTCCCATAGGGATGATCAGTATCAGGGTAGCTCGCTTCACGTCTGTTATTATAAACCTTTTGAAGCCGGATCACCCATGTTTGAAGCATCAGGGACAAACATAGAGATCTATGGCAGGAGTGCTTTTTTCCCTCGCTGTATTTCCCAAACAAAGGGCATACGATAAAAATAAGTTCAGTGCACTGACCTTTGAACATCACCATATACCCGCTGGAGCTGGTAGATGCACATCAATTATAGTTGCTATTATTTCTATACTTTTGTCCCATGTGTAACAAAACAAACTCAAGTATGGAAATTAAAATTAATTAGAAACAATAGCACAAGGCTTTGTTCTGGGCTTTGTATAGCAAAATTGTCCAGCGGTGGCCTCAGTGTCTCCTGAGGGTTTGATTCAGATGAGGGTGGAGGCGGTTCTGTACCTTCAATATGTGAACCATTTTGGATAGTGAAGCCCTTTTTTCCTTTCTGTAAATTGAGGACGAAAGGACCTGAGTCACTGAGCATTATGACTTTGTCTCCAAAGGCGGTGATGGCAGAGGCTGACCGCAGAATTGTTGGGAAGGGCCACTGATTTGTTGCACATTGTGAGGATTAAATACAAAACTAGGACCAAAACAGCACACTCAGAAAAATTCTCTCGTCTCTCACACAAAGCCTGCTTTATTTGCACCGTGTGGAATATTTTATTGAAGCATAACTGAGCAGGTGTTATACATATCATGTACAAAAGCCACAAACTAATCCTTCAATGAAGGCCAGGGAATTCGGCAGGCTGGAAGTACGCATGCCTTCCCTATGGGTACATTCTTCTTGTCCTTCTGACTTATGCTGGCTCTTTTGTGTCTCCCTGATTTTTCACACTGTTTAAGCAGGAAATCCTGCTTCTCTGACGATCCTCGATAAGATGAGAAGGAGGGAAGGCAGTCAAGCCCTGGGGGAATAGGAAGAGACTAGGGGACACCCCATAATCAGCTCCCCCTTGTTAGGCAACCTCACATCCCCCTCTTTCCCATTAGGAAGAGTGTTCTTGGTTTACTGTCTTCACTTCTCTGCATACAGTAGCTAATTTCCACCTTCGATTATACTTTTACTTCTATCTCAAATGCCTTTGCTCTTTTTCTGGTCCATTCGACTCTTTCTCGTAACATAAGGTCCAGTCCCAGTAGATATGCCCTGCTCACATCTAACTGCAACAAGCCCTAATCACATTGCTCCTCACCTCTCCTTCCTGCAGTCTTTCTCCTTTCCCTTATGGGCACTGTCAGTCTTGCAAGGTTCCAGGCAGATGCCTCAGAGTCCCGTTGGTGGCCTCCCATTCCCTTTCCTGTCTCACCTGACAGGTGGCAAAACTTCTGCAGTGGCTCTCATCTTTGACTTCCTTCATTTCCCAGGTTCCCAGTCCAGGGCTACTCCTCTGGCTCCATTTTACCTCAGTTGCCAGCTTACTATCTCAAAAGTAAGAATAGAAAATGGAGTTCAACTTTCCTGCCCATATTTTTGAATTGGTAGCAGTTACTTGTGTTGAGATGGCTTTAGAGAGGCTGGTGGGAAAGAGGCTTGATTGATTGACTAGGGGGCTGCAAGCCTGGTGTAGAAGAGTTGACAGTGGGCTTACCTAAGTGAGATACTACCTTAAATCACAGAGATGATCATGTTAAAAAGCAAACTTACATAGCCCTCAGCCAGAAGATAGGCATCTCTTCCCACACTTTGAATCTTGGCAAGATTTTCTCTTCCACCTCCCTATAACTTCTCTCTTCTGGAGCCAAATCGAAGCACTGCCATGCCTAAGCACATATTTTGTCACTTTGTCTTTCCCCATGCCTTTCCCCTCAAACTGTTAGGAGTCCTGTTACAACACTGGTTTAAATCTTGCTTCCTCCATGAGTTATCACACAATAAACGTTTTCTCTGCTTCCCTGCTGTACAGCCTATGCACAATGCCCTTATGGTATTTCCTACTTTCTTATCCTATTCTATCCTTTTCATATGTGTTGCCATGTCACAGAATCTTGGAACTGAACTTTCTCTTCCTGCCACTCTAACCTCAACCTGTCTTTTGCCTGGCACCTTTTTACGGAGGAGAACACTAAAACTCAAAGGATCTGTGACATGTACATTTGATAGCTACTGACAAGTCAGAACTGGAACCAGATCTGACAACTGCTCTTCCCAGTTGTCGTACTAAATTGTGAAAGCAGACCAATGCATGACAATCAACAGCAAATGATTGCTTCATCAAATTATCAATTCCTCAAATAACTGGGATATTTTTCAGCTTTATTTTCTGTAGAGATTTGTCAGTACAGCTTCTGTGAACATCAGATTCTCATATATTAACATTTTAGAAGTAAGCTCTTCTATCATTTTACATGAAAATAGATGTTTTTCTTTATGCATGTTATTCTTTTCTACTTTATGTCCTTGTACACTAGTTCCCTTCCCATTATTTTCATTTTTTTTTTTTTGAGGAAAATCAGCCCTGAGCTAACATCCACTGCCAATCCTCTTCTTTTTGCTGAGGAAGATTGGCCCTGAGCTAACATCTGTGCCCATCTTCTTCTATTTTATATCTGGGATGCATACCATAGTATGGCCTGATGAGCCGTGCATAGGTCCACGCCCTGGATCTGAACCGGTGAACCCTGAGTCGCCCAAGCAGAGCATACAAACTTAACTGCTGTGCCACTGGGCTCCCTGCCCACCATTTTCCTTTGTCCCTCCCCTTTCTTCTGTCCCCAAATCTTCTTGACTGTTTTCTATGCTCTGGTCTCCATGCCTACCCCTTGGTCTGCTGTTATTCCTTCATTGTCTCTGATGTTTTCTCTCCTAATATTTTGACCAGCCCAGCTCTGGTCTCTGCTGATGACATGGATGTATCAATTGTCTTAGATCTATGTTATAAGTGTTTGTCAGACAATGCTTGCAATTTCTTTCTCAGTTAATTGTTTGGCTATTGCTTTTCCACTAAATTGATCTAAAATGGTGAGTTGTAAACTTTCTGAGGATGGCACAACTTCTTGTTCATCTTTGAAAGATCCAAAATACCTAATAGAAAAATTTGTAAATAGTGTGCTCAGTAAATGCTTGTTGACATAAAAAATAAGTGCAAAGCTGAACTCCATAATCATGAAGTCTTTGTCTTAAAGGAAGACTAAAACAAACTATTGCTTCTTAATAAAAAGAATTTGTAACATTTGTCTTCTAGCATAGTACAAAATTTATCAACATGTGGTATGAGTATTCTTATTTTATATTCATTTATCTTTGCCTAACCAAACGTACTTAAATTTGCAAATTCAGCTTGAACAATTTTGGGATCATGAAGTTACATGCTTAAAGGTTTTGAAAAACTCATGTCCTCTTTCTCATTTGAAAAAAGGAAGGAATTATTACAATTTAATAAATAATTACTGACAAAAGAAAACACTCTGATAGCAGAATTTACTTGCATCCATACATTACTGTTGTTGATTAGCCACACTTCTAAATCTATGTGCTACTGAATTCAATATGTGCAGTGGGGGAATAGGTAACACCATAAAACCTCAAAGCTTCAGCTCCTGTAAGCCTCCTTGGAGCAAGCAATCACATCAATGGCACTTCCTACTTCTCTGAACAAAACATTAACCACATTTTTTATTTATCGCCTATATTACTACCAGCCAGAACTTTGGAACTACCTAAATTTAAATGTATAGCAAAGCAGTAGCTAAATTAATGTGAATAGGTAGTGTATCTGTAGACCAGAATCCTAAAATAAGTGCTCAGGGAAAGCCTACTGTTTCATTTGCAGGGAAACAAGTTCTATGTCCAAGGTTAATTAATGTCATGCCCAAAGTTAATGTTCAAATAAGCAGCAGAGACACTGATTATTGCAAACTAGGTCCATTTTCTTTCCTATGCAATGCTGCTTTTGGTTAAGACTTAGAGGCTTCTTTTCTGGACACAGGCAAATAGATTTGGAATCCTGGCTTTGCTACTTGCTGTCTAAGTGAGTGTTTCTCACACTTAGGGTAAACAGTGGAGAGGTTTTAAAAACCGCCGACTAAACACTTAACTGGAAGCATATGGGGATGAAGCTATGGTACTTTGGATTTTTAATACCTCCTGAAGTGTTTCTACTGCACTCAGAAGTTTGAGAACTATTGATGTGTGTAATTTGGGGCAAGTTTCCAAACCCTTCTCAACCTTAATTTCCTTGTGTGATATTGGAGAAAAATCATACTGATCAGGTTGTTGGGAAGACCACATAAGATAGCATGGCTAGTAAATGCCGACGTGTGCTCTTTTCTGCTCCCCCATAGCTTGAACATGACCTTCCAAGGTACCCTATGTACCAAAGCTGTACCAATGCTTGTGTCTGTTCTCCTCAGGCTTTCTTCTTATTTTTTTGTAACCTGTTCTCATTTTGACTTTGTCATATTCCTTTTTTCAGTCATTAGTATATTCCAAATTAATAGGAAAATAACTCCTTTTAATGGACAGAGTCTTGCTGTATCTCTAAAGCTATTAAATTTAAAGACCTTTTCATTAGTGGAAATATTCCTAGGAAAACATCAGCGAAAATCCCAACTGATAGCAAAACCAGGAAAAAAATTTTTAATTAAGGGATAGGAAATATGGAAGCCTTTAGAAACAGTATCTTAACTGATTTCTGCTCCGATACTGTTAATTTTGTAGATATTATTTGTGCTGAAGGCTTCTCAGTAAGAAAGTCTTGGTAAATACATTCTGATATGGCCATAAAGTAGGTAAAGGTTTCCAAACCATTTCTTCTTGTCAATTTTATTACCTATTTCTCTTTTCATAGTATTACTTAAATAACCATAAGACAAGTGAAGTAACAAAGGAATCATGGTCATCACATCATTTCTTAATAAGAACGTGAAAAGCTATGTTAATTGCAGATGAAGGAAAAAGTTTAAATTTTTGTTTCTAATTAGTTTTATCTCTAAAATTTAAAAATTAGAGGATGTTTAAAATGTCATATCTACTTTTGAAATTATGAGATAGTACCATGAACACTTAATAGTTGCACTTGCCAGGTTTTTTAAAATAGAGCTAAATTTGACGTAAAGCTCTCATTGGATGCCCAAAAAGATTGATTGTCTAGCTTAGGCAGTGACCTTGTGAAATAGATTTGCAGATTTAAGTTTAGGATCTCTTCCTGTGTCAACAATGGAGTGCTCATTATTGAGGCATGACTTACAAACTGGAGACCAAACCTCCATATAGCCCTAAAATATTATGTTTTTAATTCATAAGTAGGGGGTATTAGGAAAATTTTTGTTTATGGAATACACATGGATTTTGAAAGTTGGAGAACTGCGGTTTGGACTTAACATGAACTTGCATGTCCAGCCATCGAGCAATCTAGTTACTTTGTCTTAGGATGGCTCTGCATCCGGAGTTGTATCTAAACTGAGTTAGTAATGGTAGCACAGTAATTTGGAATGCAAAAGCAGGTTCTGTTTTACTTTATGGGGAGAAATGGAGCACACACACCTCTGAAAGCAGCTTAAATAGCACACTTTCCAGAAGAGTAAGGATGCAATTAGTTCTCTCTATTTGTTCCAGCATCAATTTCAGCACTCTGGTTGTAAGGACAGAACCTCAACTTTCTCAGGGAAGGCAGGTAGTTGACACTGAGGATTATCTGCCTCCTGAGTAGCTGGTCATAGAAATTGGTTATTCACTATCTACCTGACCACACCCTCACAATTCACAGTTTGGCCTTGACAAAGCAGCTTGTTCGAGTCAGTTTTCGAGCGCTACGGGATTTCTCCAAAGGTCAGATTCTAAGCACACAACATTTTCTCCTATACTTTTATTATGCCTTTTTTTAAAAAAATAATTTGTTATTCAAAGCTTAACATTCAGCCTAGGCAGCTACCTAATCTATCCACAAATAAACGCACATATTACTAATTAAAAGGAAGAAAACAAAATCAATACAGGTTTCCTCCACTATATGAAAATTCTCTTTATACCAATTGACTTTATGAAAGACATACATTAGTAGTACCTGTTTTGGCTAACCAAAAGAAATTCGAAGAGGATTTTCACTTTTACCACAAAAGGCGAAAAGTGAAAATCGAGTTCGGCATTTGTTTTGCAGCGAGCTGTTACAGAGGCTGCACAGTCAAGCATACTGCTGTATTTCGAGCCTTCCACATCAGCCAAAGCAGCCACTGCAGAGGATGCACCTTGACCTTAGACATCCATGCAAACAGATGTAGAAGGTGTAAGTGTTGGTGATCTACGTGCCCTGTTGGATTCAGATGATGATGACATGTTAATAGATGACCCTCTTCCTCTCTCTCCTACATTCTAGTCTCTTGTACCTCCCATCACCCCAACCTCCAATGACTCATGTAATGCACTATCATCAGCACCACCACCTCTCAGCCTACCAGTGTTCCTGCTGTCTTCCTGATTCTGGTACGTGAAACTACACAGTACATACATAATTTCTACTTTATATAGGCTATGTGTTTATCATATCATTCCTGCTTTTACTATATGTTAGGCTTATTTGGAATGATTTGGTAGGTTATTTTTTGGGTCTGGGAATGCTCAAAAGTTTATCTCATATAAATTAACGGTAATTGCTTCTTCACTTTATGCCATTTCAGCTTACCAAAGGATTCATAGGAACACTCTACATTGGATAGTGGAGGAAACCTGTATATATATTTCCCTGAAAAAGAGGAGTGCATATAATAATTATGGCCATGAATATGGATGTGACCAATTTAAAAAAAATGGTTATAAAGCACACATCCTAGGTACCCTCTCAAATTTTCTCTGACTTCCCTGACTCTCGGACATTCAACCTCATGCTACTCTGACTTTCCAACCTCATCTGTGTCCACATAGTTTCTCTGCCCAAGGCCAACTAGACTCATGTCTTTGACTCCTTGAAGTACTAACAAACTTATATATAATACTACACCATAGGGTTTAGGATCTGACTTTCCAAGCAGTTTCATAAGAGTCAAATAATGCAACCAGAAAGTTCAAGGGCAGTAAATTCCCAAGCAGCTGACTTTGACCAATGGAAAACCTGAGACAGGAGTGAGCAGAGTAGATGGATTTTCTCTCCTTTCTCCCTCTAATAGACAAACTGAAGGCCGAGGGTCCCCATTTGGCCTTTCAAGAGATGTTCCATGTGCCTGAGCAAAATCGCCTGTGAAACAACTTCTAGGTCTCTCGGCAACTCCTTGTGAAGCCATGGTTAACATTGTTATGCATCACCTTACATTGCTTTTCATAGTATACTCATCTGCTTAATTCTTTCCTCATTCTTTCTGAAGCTTTAGACCTTCCAAATAAAGTGTTGTCACTTAATCCTTCCTTAAGTTTCTGCTCTAGGAGATCCAGGCTAAGACGTGGATCATCCCTAAGTCAGTTGAATGCAACTGAAGTTGAAGAGAAATAATAACCTTTTTAGGACCTAAATAATTGCTTTTCATTATAGACATTATCCATTCAAAAAGTATTTATAAAGCATCTACTATATGAAGGCATTACTGTAGGGTCAGGGGGCAAGGAACCTTTGTCTTCATGGAAGGTACATTCTAATGTGAGAAGATTCTTAATAAATGATTAAGTAATGACGTTATATAATACTCATATATCATAGATTATCATAAATGTTATGTGAACAGACAATCAGAGAGGTAAATAGAAAGTGGATTAGTGGGTGGTATACAATTAAAACAAGGAGGTTGAGGAAGACTACTTTGAGAATGTGCTGTTTGTGGAAAGATGTGATAAAAATGAGAAGGAATCCAAGTGTATGTCTGTGGAACAGCATTCCAGGAAATGGGAATAGCATATGCAAAAAGTCCTAAAATTGAATGGTGTCTTGTATGTTCAAGAAATAGCCAAGAGGCCAATATGGCTGGAGAAATATGAAAGATAGGAAGATAGCAATAGTTGAGGTCACTCAGATGATGTAAAAGACCAAATCCTCATAAGTTTTATGGTTATACATAACTCATCATCTTATCACACTTTTGAAAGTGAAAAGAGGTGACCTTAATGATTATATCTGGAAACTCTCCTAGCAAGCTGGAATGAATGGTTAGCCTATTTGCAGGCTACTGTAACAATTTTAGACATTTGCTAAATAGAAAGCTTTTGGAGAATTTTGAGCAAAAGAGTTACATGATCTGACTTATGTTTTGATAATATGATGTCATTCGGGATTAAGAACAGGATAAAAAAAATCAAAAAAGGCAGCAATTAGGTGCCCTGAGCAGTCATATATGTGCCTAGAGGTCTGGAATGAAGACATAAATTTGAAAGTTGTATTAATCATGGTAGACTAGGCTATATGCCATGATAGTAATGAAACTCCCATACCTCAGTGGCTTAAAGCAGGGGTCAGCAAACAATGGTCCATGGGCCAAATCCAGCCCACTACCTTTTCAATAAGTGCAATTTTATTGGGACACAGGCACACTCATTCATTTACAGTTTTTCTATGGCTGCTTTCTCACTATAATGCCAGAACTGAGTAGTTCAACAGAGATGGTGTAGCCTATAAACTTAAAATATTTATAATCTATGATTTTGCAGAAAAAGTTTGCTGACCCCATGCTTAAAGGAAAAAAGCTTTACTTCTTGCTCAGACAAGCTCTACTGTCTGTCCAGACACTTTTCCCAGAGCAGCTCACTTCTAATCACTTGACTCAAACATCTAAGTTGATTCCATCCCAGGACTCCACTATTCCAATATGAGGCCTCCACCATCACCATGTATCACCATCACCATCATCATGTGTGTGTGGGGGTCTCAAACCAGCTTTTAAGTGCTTTGCCTAGAAGAGATAGACATCACCCAACAGTAATGGCCCGTCCAATGGGTCCACCTAACTACAAGGGATCTGGGTAATGTGAGGGAGAATGTGGGTATTTGGTCAACAGTAAAAATTCTTGCCTGTCAGTCATCAGCATATAAATGCTATCTAAAGCTATGAGACTGGGTTAACTCACCTGAGGAGAAAGTTATGATAGAGGAGAGAAAATGTTCAAGGACTATCTTGGGGCCTTCCTAAACAACTTTAAGAACTCAAAAAGATTAGGAGCTAACAAGGAGAATGAGGAGGAGCAAACAGGGAGGTAGGTATAAAACTACTAGATAGTTCCTTGAGGATGTCCTGGATGCCAAGTGAAGGAAATGTATCAAGAAGGAAGGAATTATATGCCAAATACTGATGATATGCTACGGAAGAGGAGGATGGGATTGAATATTGGGTTTAGGAAGATCATTGATAAACTTGACAATGGCCATTTCAGTTAATTGGAGTGATTTGAAAGACTGATTGGAGTGAATTTAAAAGTGATTGGGAAGAAGGAATTAGAAACAAGAAAAATAGACAAATATTCCAAGGAATTTTGCTATAAAGAAAATGAGTAATATGGGATGATAGAAGGGTTATGAAGTCAATAGAGTGGCTTTTTCTCCCCCTTTTAAATGAGACAATAAACTTTATGTTCATATGTTAATGGAAATTATTTGACAGAGAGAGAAAAATGTTGATGCAGGTATGAGAGACTACAAGTGTGAAGTCACTGAGTGGAAAAAGTGGAGAAATCTTAGTGGACAAGTGGAGGGGCTGCCCTTAGTAGGAGCTTGATAATTCTCTGAATGGAAATGAAGGAACACTATTAATGTCTAATCTCTTTGCTACAAAAAATTCTCACTTTTCAAATCCACATTTAAAGATCAATATTCTCATTTTTTTTTTCCTTTTGAGCAAAGTTAATTCTGACATATTCCCTTGTTCTGAAACATTTTGGGGAAGAGCACCTCCAATTAGGTCAACAGTTTTCTCACTTTTAAACATGAATGTTTTAACCCTGATAACATTTTATAATTAGTAAAACACTGACTGGATTTCTTTTAATTACTATAATCCTAGTACCATTCCCATGGTAGTGGGATGGCCAGATGGTTCAGCTTATATCTTACAATAATTGTGTAACTGAACCTCTAAAGAAGCTTTAAGTTATTTTTCCATGGAAAGTAGCTCTTTTCATGGTGAGCTATAAAATTTCAAGTGGAAACTACATATTCCCTCACTGAATGCTATTTAATTTTTCTAATAGCGATGCTCAGCTACTGTATTTATTTCAAACCATATTTTTTTCTAAATATGAAAAAGTACTTTTTCATAATAAAGATAAAAGGTAATATTAAAGGTCAGTGAAAATACAGGCCTGTGATAATACAGGCCTGTGATTGTACCTAATTTCTACTCTATCGTTGTGTGTGTCTTTTAATCAAGAATAAAACAAAGGGTAGAATTTAACAATCCCTTTCAGTTAGCATGTTAATTTCTCATTTTAACAAGACCTTTTTTTTGAGATACAATAGTTGACATGAATCCCATAAGTTTCATTACCTTTTTTCTTGCCCTTTTTTAAAAACAGCTTGCACATCTCCAGCATTGCATAAAATACCCATTTGTAATTATGCTTAACCTTTCCAAAGCCTCTGAGTATAGTCTGCTCATTAATCTTTAACCTGACAAGCCTTGGGGGTTGTGAAATTAGTACCTCTATGTATTAGAGATACAGAGACCATAGACTAGGGGTACAAAAGGGGTAATTAAGAGGAGGTAAGAAAAGAAATAGAACAAAACTAGTGGGATATGATTATATTATGGTAGATGTCAGTGAAGAGCAGGGACAATAGAATGCAAATCGTTATAGACAGAGTTCAGGAAATAAATGAAGCTATACATTTTTAGAACAAGACCAATGTAATTATACCCTGTCTTACTCTAGTGAAAATAACTTGCACAAAATTGATCTAAAATATTTACAAATATAATCATACAAAATATGGATTGGCTATGCTTTTACAGAACATTCCTCATATGCATTTTTTCATGTTGCACTCAAGTATGACAATGGACGTCTTTTCAATAAAACTAACACAGTGCCTAAAAAGTTACTCCTTTGTGATGAAATGTCATGTTTTTATCTATGCAGGTGTTCATTATTTTTGTATTCAGTTTTGATGAAGAGAACCAACATGAGTAAGATGTAGATTTCTTCATATTGTATTTCCCTACATATCAAATTTTGCCTAGGCATTTTTGTGTCAACTATTGAAGACTTGTTGCAAAAAAGATACACATAAATTTATGCAAATAGTCATACATATTAAAATATTGCATCTGTTTAATAATAAGGCAAGATTTAAAAAAAAATTTTGGTATTTTGTTTGTTTTATTTTTAACCAATATTATTCTTCAGAAAAGAGAAAGTCACCTTATGCTTGAGTTTTCATACTCACCTCTGATGGGAAAGGAATGGGGAAATATCTGTATGCCTGTATATTAAACACCAAAACAGTATAAGCCAATTTTGTGGTCACCTCTTACTTAAATGTAGTGGTATTTAGCATAACAGCTCAGTTGCTATAATAGACTGTGAAATATAGTAAAATAAGTTTGAAATTGATTTCTCTTTCATATCACAGTCCAGAGGGTGGTTGAGCGGTGATGGCAGAGCAGCTCTGACAACTTCAGCCAGCTGCTCCAGTGTTTGGCATTTCTCATTCAGTGTTGGGAAGGATGCAGAGAGTCCTGGGCAAACTTCTTTAAGGAGATGACCTGGAACTTTCCACATTGCTTCTACTCATATCCCGTTGACCCAAATTTAGGCACATAGATAAATCAAACTATAATAGGAACTGGGAAATAGTATAGGTAGGTGTCCAGCTACAACTAGAGGATGTATTAATCACTTAGAATTTGGTAAAGTTAGAGAAGTAAAGAAGGAAAAATATACAAATGATTGTGCACAAAAATGAACGGGTTACACATACGGATGTATTTATTTCTGTTCTTTATAAAATACATTTGTATATATTTATATAGTCAGTGTGTATGTGTCTGTGATAATTCAGTATTTAGACTCAATTTTTATGCTTTTTTTCTTGTCACCACTTATTCCTTGCAGCCTTTACTTGCCCATTCTGTGTCCTTTCTTTTTATCAATTTCTTCATTAAGTAGAATATAATTTGGGGACTCCCATTTATTCATTCCTCTATTTGATAAGTATTTAGTGAATACCTATTCTATAACAGACATTATTTGAGAACTTTAGATGTAGTAATGAATAAGTCAGATAAAAATCCCTGCCACTTAAACTCATATTTTTGGTATGGAAGATAGACGATGAATAGTAAGTTTAACAGCAGGTGGAGTAGCCAGTGCAAACATCTGACGGCCAGGCTGCACGTGGCCTGTTGGAGGACATTTAAGAATATTTAGGAGACTAATGTGGCAGGACCAGATTGAGTGAGAGAAGATTGGTGGCGATGAGGACAGTGATGTGGTGGGGCCAGAACATGTTAGGCATTACAGGCCATTGTAATGACTTTGTCTTTATTACAGATAAAATGAGACATGATTGTGGAGTTTTGAAAAACCCTGTGAAAAGATCTGATTTATCTTTAAAGGAAATTGTTGGCTGTTGAATTGAAAATAGAGTTATCGGAGAGCAAAGTAAAAGCATGGAACCAGTTTGAAAGCTAGTTCAGTTACCCATGTGTTGAAGAAACTGGCTAATTGTTTTCCAAGCTGTTTACCTTTCCTTCTGGATATTCAGCTGCATTTCCTCAGTGTCCCTTGCAGTTAATGTGGCTGTGGCTTGGGAGTTCAAGTAACATGTATCCATACTGGGTCAGGCCCATAAAATAATATGCGTAATTAATCACTTTCTTCCCCATCTGTTAGCTGAGTGGAGAGGATGCCAAAAGTAGAACTGCTAGATACAAGGACCCTGGATGTCTTGGTGATTGCACGGAGCTGATATTTTCCCTTCCCTAAACTTGCCCCACCACCTATTATAAACAGTGTAAGTCAGATATAAACTTCTATGGAATTTAGCTACTAAGATTTAGAGTTCATTTGTTATGGCAATTAGCATTACTCTAATACAGAAATGGGTATATTGAAGTGGAGTTCTGCTTACTACATGGTGTAAGTTTAACAACTAGGAGACAGGTAGCATGACAGAGAGACTAATATCAGAGGCTGAGAAACTTGTGGGTCAGGTTATATAGTTGTAAAACATTTGGTAAAACTTTGCCCTGAGGTACTTGGAAGGCAAACCACATACGTCCAAGCCCAAAGCTGTGGGAAGTGATTGGAAAAAGTCAAAGTGTTAGGATGTGTTGGCTATTATTATCTGCCTTTGCCAGTGTGTTACAAGAGATAAATCAGGCAAGAAGTGGTGGTTTCAGGCAGAGACTGAGGGGATAGAGGAGAGTTCAGGTAGCAAGGGCCTGACAGGGGTGGCAAAGCTGTTTCTGGACTTGAAAGAATGAGAGATAAGATTAAAAATGGTTTTGAGTGATAAACACTCTCTAAGATTTCTCAGTTGAACCAAGATTCAACTTTGAAGCAAAGTCAGATTAAGAATGTTACCATCTCATCAATGCCAACTGCTCCAGATGATTTCAAGGTCTCAGACATTGAGATGAGAAAGCAGAGGGCCTAATGGGAGAGGGGTGGTTTGTGAACAAAGAAAGTAGATTTGAGAACTGTGTCTGGGAAAGAACTTTGGGTGGTTACTAACACATGAAACTGATAGGAATCAAATAGTTAATAAGGCTGCTCATTGGTTTTAGGTACCATATTGATAAATAAACTGTGAGCTACAATGTGAGACTACAAATGTCTTTGACTATTTGAGTTTAAAAAAAAAAACGTGGACCTCCAAACTTGCACAGGAAGGAAATATTAAAATATCTATTTATATTTATTTTCCACCTAAAAATATGAAATGAATTAAACCTTAACACTGTTTAATACATTGATTGACCCTAGTGTCCTCAAAGGTCCTTAGGTCAGATAATCAGTCATCTGTCAGATACAGTACCTGAGAGACCCTGCAGGAGTTTTACAATGTGGCGTGATTGACACCACTACACTTATTTATTCTTTCACTTTCACTGTATTGCTATCCATTGCAATTTACATGTGATCATTTGAGTGGATTTATAGATCGTATTATTTAGTTTTAATAAATTCACCTTACAAAATGAAAAATGGCTTAAAATATTCCTGCAATGAATATTTCAAATTGAAATAATATTAATCATACAAGCATAAGGAACTAACAAAGAAATGGCACAGCCGTACTTCTTTTATTTTAGTATGAATTCTTTGTAAGTCACATTACAAAATAAATAAAATGATGATCTAATTAGATCTGATAGATGGCCAAAATTTTGAAAATTAAGATGACAAAGAATGCTTTTGAAAATGTGGATTTATATATACTAAGTATGACCCTTTTCCTATATGCATAATACACCTTTAGATAGCTAATCATAGTAAGATATGAATATAATTATGAATATATATGTATAATGTACTTGTATGTAAGTATACCTGTACACATATCTGTGTATACATGCATTTGTGTATATATGTAAATAAAGGTGAAAGAACAAAACATTTTGGAAACTACAGCTCTACACGCCATGTAGAATGTTAATTTTTTTATTGTGTTAAAAAAACCTTAAAAATTTACTATCTTAACCATTTTTAAATATACCGTTAAGTATATTTACATTGGTGTGAAACAGATCACCAGAACTTTTTCATCTTACAAATCTGAAACTCGACACCCATTAAACAACAATTCCCCTTTTCCCCCTCCCTCTAGACCTTGTAACCACCATTCTACTTTATGTTTCTATGAATTTGGCTACTTTAGATACCTCATAGAAATGAAATACTATAAAAAAATCTTTCTGTGACTGGCTTATCTTACTTATCTTACTGTTCTCAAGATTGGTCCATGCTGCAGCACGTAACAGGATTCCTTCCATTTTCAGGCTGAATATGAATACTATTCTATTATGTGTATATACCAGATTTTGTTTATCCATTCATGGCTCTTTGGATTGCTTCCATGCCTTGGCCATTGTGGATAGTATTACTGTGAACATGGATGTAAGAATGTCTCTTTGAGACTCTGCTTTTAATTCTTTTGGGTATAGATCCAGAAGTGTGATTGCTGGATCATATGGTAGTTCTATTTTTAATTTTTAAAGAAAATTTTATACTGTTTTTCCTAGTGGTTGCACCATTTTACTATCTTAGCAACACTGTACAAGGGTTCTAATGTCTCCACATCCTTGCCAACACTTGTTATTTTCTGGGGATTTTTTGTTAATAGTAACCATCCTAGTACATATAAGGTGATATCTCTTTGTAGTTTTCATTTGCTTTTTTCTTATGATTAGTGATGTTAGCATCTTCTGATATGTTTTTTGGTGAGTTGTATACTATCTTTGGAGAAATGTTTATTCAAGTCCTTTGCCTACTTTTTAATCAGGTTAATTGATTTTTGTTGTTGAGCTATAGGAATTCTTTATATATTCTGGATATAAACCTCTTGTCAGACATATGATTTGCAAATGTTTTCTTCCATTTCATAGGTTGCCTTTTCACTCTGTTGATTGTGTCTTTTGATGCATAAAAGTTGTTAAGTTTGATGTAGTCCCATTTGTCCATTTTTGCATTTGGTGGTTGTGTGCTTGGTGTCATATTCTAGAAATCATTGCTAAGTGCAATGTCATGAAGACTTTTCCTTATGTTTTCTTCTGAGAGTTTTATAGTTTTGTGTCTTACATTTAGGTCTTTAATCTATTTTGAGTTAAATTTTTATATGGCATAAGATAAGAAATCTACTTCATTCTTTTCCATGTGAATATCCAGTTTTCCAAATACTATTTGTTGAAGAGTCTGTCCTTTCCCAATTGAGTGGCATTGACACCTCTGTGAAAGACATTTGACGATAAATTCAAGGGTTTATTTCTGGGCTCTCTATTCTGTTCCATTTGTCTGTTTGTCTGCCTTTATGCCAGTACTATATTGTTTTTGTTACTTAAGCTTTGTGGTATGTTTTGAAATCAGAAGGAGTGAGTCCAAATTTGTTCTTTGTGTTTTCAAGATTTTTTTGGCTATTCAGGGTCCCTTGAGATTCCATACAAATTTTAGGATAACTTTGTCTATTTCTACAAAAAAATGCCATTGGTATTTAATAGAAATTGCATGGAATTCATAGATCACTTTGGGTAGTAAGACCATCTTAACAATATTAAGTCTTCTCATCTGTGAACACTAGATGTCTTTCCAGTTATCTGTGCCTTCTTAATTTTCTTTCAGCAATGTTTTTGTAGTTTACAGTGTACAAATCTTTCACCTCCTTGGTTAGGTTTATTCTTGATACTTTTTCACTTTTAATGCTATTGTAAAGGGAATTGTTTTCTTAATTTCTTTTTTGGATTGTTCATTATTAATATATAGAAACATAACTGATTTTTGTGTGTTGATATTGTACCTTGCAAACCAAGAAATTTGCTTATCATTTCTAACAATTTTGTGGAATCTTTAGGGTTTTTTAAAAAATATAAGATCATGTCATCTGAAAACAGATATAATTTTACTTACTCCTTTCCCAGTTTTATTTTTTTCTTACCTAATTTCTGTAGCTAGGACTTCCAATTCTATGTTGAATAAGAGTAGCACCCTTGCTTCATTCCTATCTCAGAGGGAAAACTTAGTTTTTCATCATTGAGTATGATGTTCACTGTGGGCTTAGCATAAATGGCCTTTATTATGCTGAGGTAGGCTCCTTCTATTCCTAGTTTGTAATGTTTTTATCATGTAAGAGTACTGAATGCTGTCAAATGCTTTTCCTCTATCAGTTGAGAAAATCATGTGGTTTTACTGTTAATATGGTGCATAACATTAATTGATTTTCCTGTGTTAAACCATACTTTCATTTCAGGAATAAATTTCACTTCGTCATGGTGTATAATCTTTTTTTTAATGTACTATTGAATTTGATTTGCTAGTATTTTGTTGAGCATTTTTACCTGAAATTCATCAAGGATATTGGTCTGTAATTTTCTTTTCTTCTAATGTCTTTGTCTGGTTTTTGTATTATGGTAATGTTGGTCTCATAAAATGAGCTTGGAAGTGTGCCTTCCTCTTCAAATTTTTTAAGGAGTCTTGGGAGGATTAGTGTTAATTCTTCTCTAACTATTTTGGAGACTTCTCCAGTGAAGACATCTGGTCTTGGACTTTTTCTTTGTTGGGAGATTTTTGATTACAGATTCAATCTCCTTACTTAATATTGGTCTGTTCAGATTTTCTTTCAGAATCAGTCTTAGTAGGTTGTATATTTCTAGGAATTTATCCATTTCTTCTAGGTTATTAAACTTATTGACATATAATTATTCACAGTATTCTCTTATAATCCTTTTAATTTCTATGACAGTGGTCATAATGTTTCTTCTTTCATTTCTGATTTTAGTTATTTAAATCTTCTCTTTTTTTTATTTTTGGTTAATCTACTTAAGAGTTTGTCAATATTTTTTATCTTTTCAGAAAACCAACTCTTAGAATCATCGATTTTTTCCATTGTTTTTACTCTCTATTTCCTTTATCTCTGGTCTAATCTTTATTTTCTTTCTTCTGCCAGCTTTGGGTTTAGTTTTTTCCTGTTATTCTAGTTTCTTGAAGTATAAAGTTAGGTTGTTGATTTGAGATCTTTTTCTCTTTCTTACTGTGCATATTTACAGCTATAAACTTCCATCTTAGCACTGCCCTTGCTGCATCTCATAAGTTTTGGTATGTTATGTTTTCATTTTAAATTGTTTCAAGGTGTTTTCTAATTTCCCTTGTGATTTCTTCTTCGATTCATTGACTGTTTAAGAACGTGTTGTTTAATTTATCCATATTTATGGGTTTTTCCATTTTCTCTGTGCTACTGATTTAATTTCATTCCATTGTGGTAGGGAAAGATATTTTGTATGATGTCAATCTTTTTGAATTTGTTAAGACTTGTTTTGTGTCCTAATATATGGTCTATACTGAAAAATGTTCCATGTGAACTTGAGAAGATTGTATAAGCTGCTGTTGTTGGGTGGAGTGTTCTTTACATGTCTATAAGGTCCAATTGGTCTATCGTGTTGTTCAAGTCCTCTATTTCCTTATTGATATTCTCTCTGATTGTTTTATCCATTATTGAATGTGAAGTATGGAAGTATTGTCCTATTATTGTATTGCTATTTCTCCCTTCAATTTTGTCAATATTTCTGTTACATATTTAGAAGCTCTGAGGTTTGGTGCGTAAATATAATTGTTATATCCTCTTAGTGAATTGAGCCTCTCTCATTGTATAATGTTTTTGTCTCTTGTAACTGTTTTTGATTTCAGGTCTATTTTGTCTGATGTTAGTATAGCAACTACTTCTCTCTTTTGTTTACCATTTGCATGGAATGTCTTTTTCCATCCTTTCACTCTCAATGTATGTATATCCTTAGATCTAAAGTGAATCTCTTGTACACAGCATATAGTTGGATCCTGTTTTCTTTTTAAAATCTATTTTGCCAATCCATATTTTTTGACTTTTGCATTTAACCCATTTACATTCAAAGCAATTGCTGATAGGGAAAGACTTAACTATTGCCATTTTGTTAATTGTATTCTGTATATCTTGTAGTATTTTTGTCCTCCTTTCCTCTCTTACTGTCTTTCTTTGTGTTTTGTTGATTTTTTGTAGTGACATGCTTCTCATTTCCTTTTGTATATATAATAGAGATATTTTCTTTGTGGTTACTGTTGTATTTATATAAAACATCTTAAAGTTATAGCATCTATTTTAGTATAATAACAACTTAACTTCAGTTGCAGGTTAAACCTTCACTCCTTTAGAGCTCCCCCACTTTTGTTATTAATGTCAAAAATTACATCTTTATATATTAGATACCATTAACATAGATTTACAGGGTTTTTAAAATGTTTTTGTCATTTAAATTCTATGCACCCAAATGACAATACCACAGGCTAGAATATTTGCCCATATATTTACCTTTGCTAGAGAGACTTGTATTTTAGTATGGCTTTATATTGCTGTCTCTCACTGGTTCATTTTAATTTGAAGGAATCTCTTTAGTGTTTCTTGTAGAGCAGGTTTAGTGGTAATGAACTCCCTTAGCTTTTGTTTATCTGAGAAAGACTTACTTTCTCCTTCATTTTTGAAGGATAGTTTTGCTGGATACAGTATTTTTGGTTGACAGTTTTTTTCCCCAGCACTTTGGATATCAACTCATTCACTTTACCTTGCAAAATTTCTGCTGAGAAGTCTACTGATAATCTTATGGAAGCTCCCGTGTGTGTGCAGAATCACTTTTCTCTTGCTGCTTTTGAGAATTTCTCTCTTTCACTTTAGACAGTTTGATTCTAATATGTATTGGTGTGATTCACTTTGAGTATGCCTAGATGGAGATTTTTGGTCTTCTTGAATTTTTGTGTCCAATTATATCCTCAGATATGGGATGTTTCTAGCCATTAACTCTTCCAATAAGCTGTATGTCCCTTTCTCTCTCTCTTCCTTATGGGATTCTCATAATGTTTGTATTGGTCTGTTTGATAATGGCCCATAAGTCCCTTAGGCTCTCTTTGCTTTTCTTCATTCTTTTTTCCTTGGGCTCCTCTGACTTGATGATTTCAAATGATATTTCTTCAAGGTCACTGATTCCCTTCTGCCTGATAAAGTCTGCTGTTGAACACCTCTAATGAATTTTTCAGAGAAGTTATTGAGTTTTTCAGCTTCAAATTTCTGGTTTGTTCCTTTTATAGTTTCTATCTCTTTGTTGATATTCTCATTTTGTTCATGAACTGTTTTCCGGATTTTGTTTAGTTATCTGTCTACATTCTTTTCTTTTCTTATCTCTTTGAGCATCTTTATGAAAGTCATTTTAAATTCTTTGTCAGCAGTTCATAGTTCTGTGCTTCTTTAGACGAAGTGTCTCACGTTATATTTTCTTTTGATTGGGCTATGTTTCCTTGTATATCTTGCAGATTTTTTGGTTGGAATTTGGGCATAGAAAAAAATCACCCCATTCAGTCTTTGTTTATCAGCTTTGTACAGGTGATGACCTTCACCAAGCAGCCGAGCAGGAGGCTCTAGGATCTCTCTTTTTCTGATCTCTTTCTCCCCCTGTCATCTGCCTGCAGAACTGCAGCTACAACATCCTGCTCACCTCTGCTTTCAGTATATTCCAGACTCTGGATCCAGTAAGGGCAACGCTCCAAGTCAGGTGAGACAGAAACCACTTCTTCGTGCAGTCCCCAGTTTAGCCAGAACGTTGGATGCATCATCAGTTCTTGTTTTTATCTGGAGGTAGGAGCTCCAGTATAGGATGTTTCCTCCTGATGGAGCCATGATATGCTGCATAGTGGGAGTGATATGAATGAGCATAGCTAATGCTGTGAATTTTCTCACCCTTTTCACTGGGATCCCTTCTTGGTTTTTAAAATGGCTCAAGTGCTGTAGCTTTTCAGCTGGTCTCTAGAGTTCTCACAGAGATATTCTGGTATGTATATTGTTGTTAACTCAGTGTCCTTGTGAGAAAGGAGGGCCTGTACCTTCCTGTTCTGCCATCTTGCTGACATCACAGAACAAAATTAGGATGTTAATTTTTGTTGTTTTTGTGTTTTATTTTTTACCAACTCATAAAACCATCAATTAATGTTTTTTGTTTGTTTCTAATATTTTGAAAAACTTTATTGTGATATAGTTGACATATAACATTACATTAGTTTCAAGTGTACAACGTAATGATTTGATATTTGTATATATTGAGAAATGATCACAATAAATCTACCATCAGTAAATATTTATTAGTGAAGATTTAGCAGTAGAGATGTAGCCAAAATCAATTCTCACATGACCAGTAAGTAAAAATTTACTTTCTGTCAAGTGGCAAACACTCCTACAAATGTTGCCTAAACAAATGTAGTAAATGGGCCCCAAAACATATATTGGAAGGAACACATAAGGTTTATTTCTTGCTTATATATTAGGCCTGAGAAAGAGACTGTTTTCTCCAAACATTCTTTCAGGACTACCAGCTGATGGAAGTATTGTCTTGCTCAACAATGGGCTTCTAAGATTGCTCTACAGTCCTTTTTATGGACACTGGGAAGGGGAATAACATTATGGAATTGATGTAGGAAAGGTGTCTGAGCTAAGATTTTTCTTTTTTTTTAAGATTGGCACCTGAGCTAACAACTGTTGCCAATCTTATTTTTCTTTTTTTTTTCTGCCTCTTCTCCTCAAATCCCCCCAGTACATAGTTTCATACTTTTTAGTTGTGGGTCCTTCCACTTGTGGCATGTGGGATGCCTCCTCAGCATGGCCTGATGAGTGGTGCCATGTCCCCACCCAGGATCCGAACTGGTGAAACCCTGGACTGCCAAAGCGGAGCACATGGACTTAACCACTCGGGCACAGGGCCAGCCCCTAAGCTAAGCTTTGAAGTGGCACATGTCACATCCACTCACATTCTATTGTTTGGAGCTCAAGTTATGTGGCCATACATAATTGCAAGGGTTACGGGAAATATAGTCTAGGTGAGTGCCTAGGGAGAAAAGGAAATGGATTTTGTTTGATAGCTAGCATCTTTGATGGTAAAATGTATCATCACCTTGGATTTAAATAAATACAGTGAAAATTGCTTAGTTACTGAGTATAGGAGGCAGAGCCTATTCAAAGGGAGTTGCTACTGTATAGTCAGTGGACTATATATATTTATGCAGCGGGCTATATATCTCTTCATTCAAACAAGAAAGAGAGTGTTTGAAACTCAAATTACAAACATGTAGCCTATACTAAGTCCATTGAGAGAATCTAGAAGAGCCAAAGTATGCAAATAGATTAACCGACAGCTTTTGCCTTCATTTTTCTGCAGAGAGAAGCTTGCTAGCTTCTAGTGAAATGTGAAGAGAAAGAATTTGTTCTCTGTAGTTACAGCCATGTCACTAAACCAGAATCACCTTGCACGTGTAGAGGAGCTGTTCTTAGTTTCTCTAGCACTATCTATATAGGATTTATGTCTTAAAACAATCTCTGGGAGCTAATAGGACCAGGGTAAGTATGTTTAACACCTTATAGTCAACAAAAGTATTTCAAAATACACTGTAAGTCTTTTAAATAATTTACTTCCTTAGCAGAGTGTAATAAAAAGGAAAATTTGTATTGAGTTATGCACATTCCCATTTGTTTTTCTCTAAGTCAGTAACTATAGATAGAATTAAATGCTTTAAAATAGTGGCATTATTAACTATCCTACAAACAAAGATTTGGCTAAGTTATAGCTTTGAAAAAGATAGTATAATGTGGAATGTGAAAGTGTTCAAATTGATATCCAATTTTTCTATCACTTGAAACACCCAGTAACGAGATTCTAAAGTATTCACATAAATTGAAAACACCAAGGTTAAACTTTGTGTCAACTTTCTAGTATTTTTCTATTGTAATAATGATTCCCTCTATTATGAAAAGGAAAATAATTATCATTGCGAAAAAAAAAGAGCTCAGAAAAGAAATAAAACACATATTTGGATAGCCTTGGTTACTAACTGCCATAGAGATACCTCTAATCATTAGCTTAAACAAGAATTTCAGTGTCATATTCTTTATTTCCTTATAACTACAAGAACATAAGTTTCTTAATAAGTTATATAAATCTTGTTTAATCAAGAGACACATGTATGTATATATATAAACATATCTAAATGAAGGACCTCTGAAATTCTGCTGTGCCTTAGATTTTAAAAGTCACTTTAAAATATAAGCATTAATATTTAAGATGTAATTAAGAGATTTTAAAAATGAAAACATAGTCACTAAATGTAAACAAGATTATTCCTATAAAGAGCTCTATTAAAAGAAATATTCTAAAGAAATTTCTATTTTTTCAGGATTTCTTTTCTGGCTTATTTGTATTTCTTGTTCTCTTTTTGAATAATTATGTCAAATTGTAACTTTGTAACTTTTTTACAAGTGCCAGCATTCCTCTGTTATTAAATTGTAAAGTATTCTTGGATTATGGATAGAATGACTTGCCTTTGGTTAGTCAAAGGATGTTTTATCTGTTTATAGTATAGATGGTCTATGATGAGCACCAGGTCAGCTTTTGACTAGCTTGTGTTAACTTATGTCTAAGTTAGAAATAACATCGCCAAACTCAATTTAGAATTATGTTGGTAAAGTTGGACAATGTATTCGTTTACTCGGCTTCCGTAACCGAATACCACAGACTGGGGAGCTTAAACACAAGAAATTTATTTTCTCACGGTTCTGGAGGCTGGCAGTTCCAGATCAAAGTGCTGGCAGGTTTGGCTTCTCTTGAGGCCTCTCTCCTTGGCTGCCTCCTCACTGGGTCTTCACAGGGTCTTGTCTCCACTGGCAAGCATCCTTTATCCCTCTTTCTTTTCTTATAAAGACACAAGTTGTATTGGATTAGGGCCCCACCCTTATGACCTCATTTAACCTTAACTGCCATTTAAAAGGCTCTATCTCCAAATATAGTTATATTGGGGGTTAGGTCTTCCACGTACGAATTTTAGAGGAACACAATTCAGTCCATAACAAACAACTTAATAGATTATAAAGTTTTTTGTAAATTATAAAGTTAATGTTTTTGTATTTTTTTATTTTAATACAGCGAGATGTTCTAATATTGTCAAATTCAATTATTTATAAAACTGTTATGTTTCCATTTCAAAAATATGAACCATTATGTGGATTGAGATGGATGGTAGTAACCAAAACTACATACAGTATCTGATAATGCTTGTTTGGGGCAGTCACCTTCATATTAGCAATGTTCCTTAAAAGATGTCTCTGTCAGTAGTCAGTAAACAGACATTTATTTAGACACACAATAAGCAAAAGGTAGCTTTCTAAAGTAAATGGTAGCTTCTCTATCCAACGTTTAAAAAAGGAGATGCTTGTTGTTTTTAGCACTGAAGCCAAACACATTTGCTTATTAAGAGAAATCTTCATCGCCATGCCCAGAGACCAGCTGTTATCCACCATGTACTTGTAAGCTTTCATTTTTTATCATGACCTGTTAGAGACCTCCTAGATGATCTTGTACAAAAGCTTAAAAACTGGTTGTGTAGGCCTTATGTCCTAGGTCATATGGCAAAATTCAAGTGTAAATTAAGCTGGACATAGGAAAGCACCAACAATATTCTTGCTTATTATAATCTTCCTTAGTTGGAAGTCAGGCACAACAATTTTTAGCTCACTTTGCAGTACGTTTAGCTTAGTGCTTCCTGCAAGGAATGGCTAGTATGATGACGGTGATGGGTATGGGGATGCGGATGATCTCTCATGATTATATATTGCCACTGACCTGTGAGACTTCCTTTAAATGCTCTTTGTGAATAGCTGTTAACTCCATGTGCCTCAGAGAAATTTGTCGCCTTCACTCATTTGGATATATCATTTCTTTTAACAGTCACATATTTTCATTGTTCTCTATGTATAGGTTTTTGAGATCATCCTTTATTTCATTGCTTTGTTTCATCAGCATGAGACTATTCATCAACATATCCTCCCTCATTTATGAGAATGGTTGAATTTTCATCCCATTGGGTCCTTAACATTGAATCCGATATTCAGGCCTTGCATTCTTTTCTCATAAAATTTTCATGGTCAGTGTGGATCATTTAACATAAAGTACCCAAATACTATCCTCTAAGATTTTTAAACTTTTAAAATTTTATTTTTAAGTAAAACATATCAACAAATACAACAAAAGATGTAATTAAACATTAGGTGGATGTTGGACAGAGATTTTGGTACGTGAAGTGTTGCTGATCGATTAAATGTATTTTCCTTTATTTTCAACTGTGACTGTGCAACTGAAAAATGTACTTTTTCTTCATAGTATTTCACAGTTGTAGTTAGATAATTATGTTATTATTTGTTTAGAAACTTGCTCCTGCATTAGATTATATGATCCATGGGGGGAGAAATTTGTCACTTTTTGTTTCTAGCACTTAGCCACAGTGTCTGACAAATATTAGATTCTCAATAAATATATGGTGAATAAATGAATAAACCATTAAATGCATCAATATAGGGCACAGAGTCCGTTATTCACATTTACAATACAATTCTAACTTCTTACTACATTCACCGAAGGTGATTTTGCTGCCCATGGGACATTTGGCAATATATGGAGACAATTTCAGTTCCCACAATTCGGAGCATGTGTTACCTTCACCTAATGGCCAGGAGTGTTGCTAAAAGTCTTACATTACACAGGTTAGCCACCCACAGCAAGACTTCTGCTCTGTCAATAGTGCTGAGGTTGAGAAAGTCATCATAGCTGGATCGGTCAGGCTACCGTGTCCCCCAGCCATATCTCTGGCCTGTTTCCCTTTCATTTACTGCACTTAGACTGTTCTGAACTTCTACCAGATCTGCTTATCTCCATTAAGCTTTTAGGAACTTTCCACGGTGTTCTTATGCTTGAAAATTTTTTTTCTCTTCATCTTTTGTATGGATAATTACTCATTTATTAGGTTTCAGCTTAACTCTCCAACAACTGTGACACTAATTTCTGTCCTAAATTCTTGTTTATTTCCTATACAATAGTACTAAAATCTGTAATTGCATGTATGTATATATGTGTCTGTGTGACTTTCTATTAGACTTTATATTCATGATGGTAGCTACTTTTCTTATTGTAATGGTAGCACATAGTAAGTGCTCAAAAATTTGTTAATTGGCAGAAAGAAGAGTAATATTGTTGGAATATAGCAAGTTGTATTTGGGAGACATATACAGGGTGAAATTGGATAAATAGTTAGGCAAGGCCCTAGTAGGTCATGGAATATCATTTGGAATTTATCTTAAGTGCAGTAGGAAGCCATTAAATTATTTTCAAAGGAAAAGTAACCAGATCTGATTTTTTTATTAAAAGATTACTCTGGCTGCACTGAGGTGATTGAATTAGAATGGGAGAACATAGGAGGAGAATAACCAGTAAAGAAGGTATGCTAATGGTGGCTTGGATCATTAGTGCTGAAAGTGAAAATGGAAATGAATGAATTTGAGATGTATATGGAAGAAAAAGTAAAGACATCCCTATGTATCCGATGTGGAAGATGAAAAAAATAGAATCATCAAGGATAATTTCTTGGTTTTTAACTTGAGCAACTGGTAGGAATTGATTCCAGTTCTTGTCTTGGAGAAGACTAAAGAAGGAACATGTGCTGAGAGATAGTAAACAGTATCATTGAACTATGTCATGTTTGTGATGCTTTAACCAAAATGAGGGAGAATCTCAGTGTATTGGATGTCTGGAGTTCGGAAAAGTAACATCATTTTGATATAGGAATTTGGAATTTATCAGCATATAGATGTGTTAAAAACTTAAGCCTGCATCCCATTTTTACAGTCAATAAAGCTACAGCAATATTATGTACCAGAATCAAAACCTGTGACATGCTAACATTTAGAAGTGAAGTAAAAATGAGATGCAAGTATAAGAGACTGAAAAGAGCATCCAGTTAGGAGAACAGGGATTCATGGAAATCCACAAAGGAGAGTGTTTGGAGGAGGAGACAGTAGCTGCCTGGGTTGAATGCACAAAGTTTGAGTCAGATGAGTACAAAGTAGGATTCTTTGGAGTTGGTAACACTGGTGAGATTCAGTCTTAGTGGAATTGTGCTAAAGGATGGATGTGAAGGGCAAATTGAAGTGCCTTAATATTTGAATGGCAGTTGAATGGAAATAGACTCTCTGGAGAGCTCTTTTGAGAATTTTTGTTAGGAAGGGGACTAGCAATGCAAGATAGTAGCTATAGTGAGGCATGTGAGATCCAGGGAGGATTTTCTGGGATATTTGACAGTATGTTGGAATGATGATAGGATTATATGATAGAAACAAACTTAAGGTATAAGACAGAAAGAAAATAGCAGAATATTCTGGTTATAAATTTCTTGTCTTTAACTCCAAACCCATTCTTCTTTATTCTGCTCTGTGATGCTTGACCAGAGATGCTATGAACACATTTCTCATTTACCTGCTGATTTCCTGTGAGGTTCTACCAACAGGAGGCACTAGAAGGAGCCTGGAAGTAGGAATAATGGAAGAAGGGGCTTCCTTTGTGTTTGTGTGTTCTTGTCAATGTCCTCCCAGCATCATCTGGTTCCTGTGTCTAGCTTCCTGCTATACCCTCATAATTAGTATCACTGAACCCCTCAGAGCTGGAAGCTCACATGGAACTCAGAGCTGGGAGGTGTGCCACCCCTAGAGAATCAGTTTCCAGTTCCACAGGGCTTTTCTTCTAGGTTTGGATAACCTCAACCTTTTTACTTTGTTCTTCAGCTGTAGAGAAGCTGCCTCCTGAATTCTTTAAGTGTCCCCTTTTTGGCTTTTTCAGTCCTCCAACATGTACGTAACTGATTAAATTAAATTGAATTCTCTATGTTAAAGTAACTAGCACAGTTTTGGTTTTCCTTTGGAAGCACTGGCCTTTTTTAGGAAAAGGGCTTTTGTCACAATTGCAACAGGAGAGAAGATAGAGATAGTTGCAGGGTGATGTACATGCAGCAAGAGCACCAAGAGAGTGAGAGAGGAAAGTGATGATGGAGGAGGGGTATTCAGAAGTTTGAGAGGAGAGGGGAAGGCTTGGGTTGAAAGACCATTGGGAGAACTCTAGAAGATTGCCAGACAGCAGTGAGTGCCCCTGAGCTTAGGATCATGATTTTAAAGAGAACTAATCAACTTGTTGTGACACTTTTCTTGAGGATGTTCTGCTAGTCCACGGTTTATCAGGGCCAAGCCATCAAGGGCCACGAACACCATGCTAAGGATTTTAAAATATATACTGTAAGCCATAGGTCAGTCACATGACACACATACCACTATTTCCCAGTATTGCTCATAGATCATTTTACCATGTCCTGCTGAGCTTTATAACACAGTGCACCAGGCAGTTACAAACAAAATCAGTCTCCGTTGGCATATGTATTAGTCAGCTTCAACTGCAATAACAAAATACCATAGACTGGGTGACTTAAATAACAGAATTCTTTTCTCACAATTCTGGAGGCTAGAAGTCCAAGATCAAGATTCCAGCCAATTCGCTTTCTTGTGAGAGCTCTCTTCCTGGCTTGCAGACAGCTGCCTTCTTGCTATGTCCTTACATAGCCTTTTGTTGGTGCAAACACACAGAGAGCGAAAGACAGAGACAAAGAAGGTGAATGTGTGCTCATGCATGCGTTAGCATGCCCTGTGGTCTTTCTTCTTATAAGGACATTAGTCCTACTGGATTAAGGTCAATCCTACACATATGAGCTCATTTAACCTTAATTACTGCCTTAGAGACCCCGTCACTGAATACAGCGACACTGGGGGTTTAGGGCTTCAACATAAGAATTTAGAGGGAACGCTAACATTCAGTTCATAACAGCATGTAAGTTGAAACCTACTTACCATCTCTTAAATAGACAATTTTAAATTGAGAGGTGACTGTTAATTTTTTTTCAGAAGGATATCATTTATGGCAGTATGGAGCATGAATGATTAAATAATGGAGCATGAATGGTTACATGAAAGGATAAAATAAAACAGCGAAAGTACTTGAAAAGCAATAGTAGCAAACATTATGAAGACCTGAATTAAGAAACTATAAAGAAAAAGTACGATGCCTTTATTCTCTTATGTTTTGATCCAGCTTATATTTCATCACTGACTTTACTTAGGAGGCAATAAACCATTAAGTGTTAAACCCAGTTTTTGAAGGAACATTCTTGCAGTAAAGAAGCAATGAAGAGCTAGCCCTGTTTCAGGGAATAAGAATAGGAATGGGAGGGGCTGGCCCCGTGGCTGAGTGGTTAAGTTCGCGCGCTCCGCTGCAGACGGCCCAGTGTTTCGTTGCTTCGAATCCTGGGCGCAGACATGGCACTACTCCTCAGACCACGCTGAGGCAGCATCCCACATGCCACAACTAGAAGGACCTGCAACGAAGAATATACAACTATGTACCAGGGGGCTTTGGGGAGAAAAAGGAAAAAAATAAAATCTTAAAAAAAAAAAAAGAATAGGAATGGGAGCCAGCCCTGATGACCTAGTGGTTAAAGTTCGGCACTCTCACCGGTTTGACGGGTTTGTTTCCTGGTCCCAGAACCACACTACCCATCTGTCAGTTGCTATGCTGTGGCAGTGGCTTACATAGAAGAACTAGAGGGACTTGCAACTAGCATATACAACCAAGTACTGGGGGTTTGGGGAGGGAAAAAAAAAGGAAGATTGGCAACAGATGTTAGCTCAGGGTGAATTTTTCCCTGCCAAAAAAAAAAAAAAAAAAGAGTAGGAAAGGGATTTCTATTAAAGCTTAGAGCAGAGTATAGTATGCAACCTTTCCCAACATTTTTAAAGAAGGGAACCCTACTTTTGTAGCATGCCATCTGACTAATATTTCATAGAACTGCACTTTGTGAAATGTCTGTTTAGAGGAAGTCTGATAGGATGGCCTTTGATATAAAGGCCTTCATGTCCAACTCTTACTCAAGCCCAAGGTTGAGCAGTCTCCAGGAAATGAAATCTTATTAACAATATACATATGAGACAGCAAGAAAATGCCCATTTATTGGCAGTAGAAGCTCTTTCACACATACTAGAAATGTGGCATTTCATAGAAGTTGTTTTAAGCCATATATGTAGCTTGAAGCCACATAAGCTACACAAGAGAAGCTTATTTATTAATTTGTCATGGGAACCATTGTCACAGGGGCCATATAAATTGCTTGTCATTATAATAATTTACATTTTTGAGCACTTACTATATGCCAGTCATTCCTCTAAGTGTGTTACAGTCACTTAAATCTCTCCAAAACTCTATGAATTAGCCACTATTATTAGGCCTATTTTATAGATAGAGAAACTGAGTCATGAAGAGTTCAAGTAACATACACAAGTCATAGAGACGGTAAGTGGTGGAGCCGGCTTATGAGTCTAGATGACTGTCTCCAGAGGCAACACTTAACTTCTGTACTATCCTGATTTTTCGTATCCATCTCATTCTCTTGGAAGCAAAGAGACATTGAGCTGGAAGCTTGTTTGGAGATCAGGGAATCAGACTAGTGGAGGTTGAATGAATCATAGATTTCAGAGTCACTGAATACCTGGGCGTCTCTCCCCAGCCGGGAAGCAAGGGCATGGGCACTGTCATTTTCCTCTGATGTTCTCTTTTCAAGGATTCCTTAGCACCCTATACCCCTGCTGAAGAAAACCATCCTTTCTTTAAATATACTGGTAAATTCAAACACGTTTTGGTCTTGTGGAAATCATTCAATGTCATTGTAATTTCTTGATTTGTATCTTTAAAATTATTGCTCAGAAGTTAATCTATTTCCCTCTATTCCAAATTTTAGATGTCCCACCATCAAAACACTTAAGTAGATAACATCATGTTCACCACCCAAAAACTAGTCTACACAAAATTCGAAATATATTATGATGTACATCTGTAAGCTATATAATGTTATAATTCAATGTTACTGCAATAAAAAAATTAAAAAATAAATAAAATGTAAAGTGCAAAGGCTTACTAGGCTCTTGGCCTGTCTGCTGTACCTATTAGACTTCAATTTAAACTTAAAAAAAAAAACTCTTAAGTACTTGTTATAGAACCCCTGTCTTTCCAAGTTTGCTCCAGTTCTATTTCTTTTATAAAATGTCCCGTGGTTACCTCAGCCCATATGTGTTTACTCCTTCCCTTTACAACTTTGTCTTTGCAGTTAGTTTCATATATTTATCATATAGTTTAGTTTTCCAATACGAAACCCTTAGATACACAGACATCTTTTGATAATTCTGTGATAGCTCCTAAATCACTTAGCATAATGAACATGAGTTTGTGGAATAAATAAACCACCTTGGAGATTGCTCACTAACTGATTAAAAAGTCTCTGTTTTCAAAGGTTATCTTTGATACTACCATATACAATGCCTTGATTTTTAGTCAAAATTTTTAAGGAAAATTAGCTAACTTATTTGTTCATTCTTGTATTGGGATGTAATTTTCACTGAATATTCACTTAGACATTCCTAATTATTATGTAAATTTTGATAACGACATAGTTTTATATTAAAATCACAAAGCCTATTTAATTTTAATTTCTGATCACTGAGGAAGTCAGTTTAACAATTCTTAAGAAACACCGTTTGTCACCTTCTAGAGAAAAAATGATCAGGTTAGCATAGACGGAATTTGCTGTTTTAAATTTGGTGATTCTGTAGAGATATACAGAGAGCAAATATATGGTTTATATTAAAATCCTATTGGGTTTAGATAGCATTGCTTTCTCCATCTTCTCCAGGCTGGAGCCTAACCTCTGCATATTTGTATTATCAAACTCTTCAATGCTGCTCTTGTCCGGACTGATTTATTCCTCTGAAATTCATCTAGAATTTCTGCAACCAATCTTCTCTCTATCCCTATTCCAGGTGCTTTTGTGTTTCAATATGACATTTTCCTATCCAAATAGATCAGTTGTTTATAAAGGAAAAATTACCTGTGTCTGATATTTCAGGTTAAGTTAATAAATATTTCATTGCCACATATCCTCAGTATCTTTAAAATCCAGCCATCGCTTTAATTTCTGAGTGGAGAGGGAAATCATTATGGTGGATTTTCATCTTATTAGCAGATGTCTACTTGGTTTCAATTTGGAAATACATTTGTAATCTTCTAGAAGTCCCAGCATCACAATTTTTGAAGTCAAACTATCCATAACAACATTTCCTTAAACAGAATTTGCAAATGTGTCATAAATATTTATACTTATCAGTAAGCATTCTGAATGTATATGTATGAAAAACTGTGTACACACACACACACACACACACACAAAGCCATACATATAGAGATGACTGATCAGCTAGTTTGTGTGATTTAAATCCAAAATCTAGCTATTTCTACAAATTGCCCAGAAAAGAGTGGCTATAAATCGTTCATTTTCATTTTTTTTGTTATCCTAAGACTTAATAGAAATGGCAAGATTTCTTGCCCCACACCTCTCTCCTTCCTTTCACTTGTTCCTTTGTTAATTAACGGGTAAAGTTACAGAGTCTACAGGGCTTGTAGCTAATCAGGGAGTTTCATTTATTGGGTTAGGTAAAAGCTTTCAGAATGTTAATGTATCACCTGAGGTGAGTCTGGGAGCATACTTTTGGCAGGAAATACTTCCAAAGAGAATAGTTGGGAAAGAACACTTAGCTCAGGCTTGGAATTTACCTCTCCAGGCAGCTTATATGCTCTCTTGTCTCTCCTCATTAAATTTGTCATTCATTTTATATACTTATATTTAGTAAAATGGATAATTTTAAGTAAATTCGGTTTTTAAAAATTTTATTTATATTTGGATGTTCAAACAGACCCTTATTTTCCTCTCTTTTAATCCTTTCCCTCATCTCCCCAAAACCAACTAGCAATCTTTTGATACATTTTATTCTCAATTTTGACACTTTCGTTGAGCAAAGCATTATATTCCAGACAGAAGTTTCCAAACCTCTTTTCAGTGAAAGACCTTTACCTTGGCAGATGTCTCCCTAACCTAAATATTTGCTCATGATCTCTCCAAATGTTCCAACAATTCTTGGCAGAGTGCAATGCTTTTTCTTAGCAGTGATATTAATATTTCTTACTTTTGGCCATTTTGTAAAAAAATATTGTAGTGCCCGCTTAGTAAGGCACCCAAGACTTGGCACATTATAAATTCAGTCTGCGGCAAACTTTATTTCAAATTTATCTCCCCTTCTTTCCCCAAAGAGGGAGTAATGTTTAATATGAGCCCAGAAATGCTTCCACTCATTCAGTTTGTTTCCAAAACTGCAGATTTTTGAGTTTTTGGATTTTACATAAGTTATGCTACTGGCAGAAAAGTACCAGGGGAAAGCGCCACAGGGCCTGGTATGTGGAGCTTGCAGGCTGCTGGCACCTCTTTGGTTTTGCAACTCTTTTTGTAAAAGCACTGGATTTTGCAGTTGATACCATGCTCCACCTGTTGACAGTTCTCCCATGGAGCTTTCTTCCCACTGGGTTTACTGTTCAGACTCACTGGCAAAACCCCACTGTACCGAGGCTCTTGCAGATAGCTGAAAACACACAGAGCAGAAGCCACCCGCTGATTCCTTTGGTTTCGCAGCTTTTGAAACAGCTCTGACTTGGAGAGCTCCATACTGGAAAGTTTTAAGAAAGTCTCTACTCCACAGTTAACTGTTTTGCAATGCAGATACATACCACACTTTGACTCTAAAGACACTGTCAACAAATAAAGACATACACCGCAAAAGAAGCAAAAAGTTTATTTGGGGGTTTCAAGAATTGCAAGTTGGGAGACGTAGATTCCAGTAGAAACAAAAATGTGCTCCAAGGAAGATGAAAGAGACAGGGGTTTCTAAAGGCAAAGGACACAGGCTTAGAAAGGTTTACACTGAAAAGTTAATGATTGGTTCTAGCATGGGGCAAGCTGACTTGCCAGCACATAGTTGGTCCTTGAGTTGTATCTAGGCAGATTGCCCATTCTTAGAATGAGGAAGTGTTTCAAGATGTGACCTATGGTGTCAGGTAAAGTTCAAAATTCAGTTAACATCTGGTGGTGTGCGCTGTGTGTGCATAAGCCCCACTTCCGTAATGGCGTCCCAGCTCCATTTTTGAAGCCTTGACATATGTTACTCCATTTTGTTAGCATTGTCCACAACACACAGGCAACCTGTTGCTTATGGATTTCTGCAGCAGTCAATGTTTTAATTTCAAGCCTGTACTTCAAATTTTGCAGTAAAGACAGAGTGATTTGGTACTTGCACAAATGCAAGCTGTGTCTCTCTCAGGGAGCATGCCCCCCAGAGAGCAACAATTTAAATAAAGTAACAAGTATGGCATTTTGAAATTGATCTAAGTATTTCTAGACTTGTTTCCTAGGGAGATGGAAAGGGGGCTAAACGAGAAAGCAGAAAGTTTTGAGGATATATGGGGAAGAATTCACAGTAACTTATTGTAGTTACTAAAGGCCGTCTTGATGCAGGAGAAATAGCACTTGCTTAAGAGCTTTGTTCCTCAGTTTATTCAGTAATAGTGAGAGGATGATAGCACACATCTTGCATGGCTGAGGAAATCCAAATTAAAATAAAATAATGTTTGTTGTTGTTAATGCCTATAATGCCCACTAAGGAAATGATGGACAAATGCTGTCGTGAATGGAGAATGATGTGATCCACGACCTGGCCATTGGTGACTGGGTCTTGGTAGGCACCTGATCCAAAATCTTCCAATCCGATGCTCACCACTTTGTCAGCTAAATATAAGACCAAGGAGACTGTACTTTGGATTTGTCCAAATTAAAATTCCACATCAGCTTCTGTCAGCCTTCAAAGTAACCCGCCAGCTCAGGTACTCGCTAGACTAATGACAGTTGCTGAATTGTCCTGTTTCCTTGTTTTATCCATCTCAGGATGCAATTTCAAGTTTCATATTTGTTGATTTGTTGATTTTGCTAAGATCTCCATCCCCACTATTTTTTTTTATTTACTGTTTTTATTTTATTTTATTTTTTTTGAGGAAGATTAGCCCTGAGGTAACATCTGTGCCCATCTTCCTATACTTTACATATGAGATGCTGCCTCAGCATGGCTTGACAAGCAGTGTGTAGGTCTGCACCAGGAATCTGAACCAGCAAACCCCAGGCTGCCTAGGTGGAGGGCATGAACCCAACCACAGTTCCTCTGGGCCGGCCCCTCCAATAGCTATTTTTATAGGCTGTGGTTTGTTGCTAACCAAAACTCTGACTGTGTAACCATGTTTTATTCTAATTTATTGTAGGCCTGTGCTGCCTGTATAGTAGCCACTATCCACATGTGGCTATTTAAATTAAAATTAATTTAAATAATTAAATCAAGATTAATTTAAATAATATTAAAATTCTGCTTTTATGAGATATCTAAAATAGCTAAATACATAGAAACAGTAGAATGATGGTTGTTGGGGATGGAGAGAGAGGGAATTGGGAGCTGATATTCAATGGGTATAAGGTTTCTGTTATGTAAGATGATTAAGTTCTAGAGTTCTGCTGTACAACTTCATGCCTATAGTTAACAATACTGTGCTGTATACTTACAATTTTATTAAGACGATAGATCTCATGTTCAGTGTTCTTACCTTAATAAAACAACGGCAAAATTCAATTCCTCAGTCATGCTAAGCATCTTGCAAGGCTTCAATACCCACATGTGGCTTTGACTGCCATATTGGATAGCACATATATAGAGCATTCCCATCTTTACAGAAACTGCTATCAGACAGCACTGCCTACACTCTGTTTAGTTACCTGGAATGTTTTTCATATCCCAAGACAAAGCAATTTCTTTGAATCAGATATGGCACATAGGTTGTAAGTAACAGATATATACTCAAACAAATTTATCAATAAAAGGAATATATTCACCTATGAAACTAGAAGGCTTTAGAATTGATTTGATTCAACTGCATAATAAGCTGTCAAAAACTTGTTTTTTGTTTGTTTGTCTTCCTATTCTGATTTGTGCCAGCTTTGGTCTAGGATCTGTCTTCTTAACATGGTCACAAGATGGTTGCTCATGATTCCCAGGACTACATAGTTCTACAAATCTAATAGAATTGTCTATTTTCACGAAATAGAGGAAGTGTTTTTTTCTGTAGATGTAAACCCAAACCTTTCCTGAAATTCATCAGCCCAAATTTCATCGCTTTACAACCTTCAAACAAATCTGCGACTAAAGAATAGGATTGCATGGGTCAGTTTAGGCATCAAAGCAAGAAATGTGTGGATGCATGGATGAAAATCAGGATAGTTAAAGAGAGGGAATGGTTAGTGGGGCACCCAAATGGCTATTAACACTCTATGTTAATGTTTCTCCACAGAGGGCAATTTTGCCCTGCAAGGAACACTTGGCAACATCTAAAGATATTTTTAATTGTCATGAATGGAAATGTTCTACAGAATCAAGTGGGTAGAGGCCAGGGATTCTGCTAAACATCCTACAGTGCAGAGGACAGTCAACATTTATCTGAGCATCAACAGTGCTGAGGTTACGAAATCTTGTTCTATGAGATTGTGTCATATGGAATCTAGTTTAGATTTAAAAAGTAACTTTAATGACTTGCCTAATTGAAAAATACAGACTTAGACCTGGTTTCAGGCATGATCTGATCCCGAGATATGCAGGATCTTACATACTCCACCTGCACTTCCTTGAAGAAGTTTTGGCTTTTCCCTCATCTATATTCTCAAGTTATCTTCCTCATCATAGCACCAATGGTTGCTACATTCTCGCATTGTTACATCCATGCAAAAAGCCATCTAGTGAAGAGAAAATTATTTTTCCAGTAGCTTTCACAAAAGAGAGAGGAAGCTTCTTTCTCAGAACCTGCCAGCAAATGGCTTCTTTCTTCCAAATTCTGGCAAATAGCCACAGTTGTATCACCTGTTCATTCTAGAACTAGACTATGACTCAGAATTTGGTCCCTTTCACCTCACTGTTACACAGCTGAGAGGAGGAAGTGGGTAATTTTACAAGGAAAAGCCTGGACACACTGTTTGGGAGTGGGGGAGACTGATTCCACATAGACAAGTAACAAATACTGACTACACTGTTGTTGGACTGCGTGAGTACAGCAGTCCCGCCTTATCCATGGGGATATGTCCCAAGACCCTGGTGGATGCCTAAACCTGTGAATAGTACAAAATCCCATATATACTATGTTTTTTATATACATCCATACATAACTATGATAAAGTCTAATTTATAAATTAGGTACAGTAGGAAATTAACAATAATTAGTAAAATAGAACAATTATAACAATATACTGTACTAAAATTATGTGAATATGGTCTCTTTCTCTCTCTCAAAATGTCTTATTGTACTGTCTTCGCCCTTCTTCTTGTGATAATGTGAGCTGATACAATGCCTACGTGATGAGATGAAGTGAGGTGAAAGAGAGGAAGTGAGGTGAATGAGGTAGGCATTGTGACATAGCAATAGGCTACTATTGACCTTCTGACACTGTGCGAGGTGGATCATCTGCTTCCAGACGGCAGGTCACTGAAAACGTGGAAAGCGAAACCTTGGATAAGGGGGGACCACTCTATTAATTCTAGCCAGCATCTGGAGGACTAGAAATGGTGCATGATGCCAACAGAACTTAGATGTCTAACTGCAGAAATGGAATGGGGGTCAAGTAGACTCACAAGAAACTGGAAGCATATGCTTGATCGGATAGCTGCTTTCCTGCTGGTTCCTTGTAATCTGATTCTTTGGAATCATCTACTACCACATTTTCTATAATATTCCATATCAACAAAGTGAGATAATAGCTATAGGACATTTTTATTTCCTCATGTGAAATTTTCAAGTTCATTTGTATCTCTACCTTTCAGTAGTTGTACAATTGGACAAGTCACTGAATCTCTGACTCATATAGTTTCCTCGTTTGCAAAATGGAGATAACAATAGTACTTACTTCGAGAGTTGCTTTGAGAATAAGTTTAAAAACTAAATAATGATTTTAAGGAGTAACTGTTTGTTTGTAAATTCTCAATCAATATTAGCTATGATTGTTATTACGCAACGGTATTCAGATATCTAAAGCCAGAAGAGTCATTCCCATTTCATTGTTCTTAATCTAAGAATTACTGGGCAATACTTCCATGATGTTTCTTTCTAGATTACATCTGTGGACTGTGTAATATCTTATCTTACACTATTTCTGGATATTCTACTCTTGTCTGAAAATTGTCTTCCTTATTCCTATTATTTAATAAAGACTCTTTTTGGAAGTCTTTGATTCATTTTTAGATAGATAGATATAATTACTTAGCATATTTTCTGTTATTTTCCAGAGTCATAATCTTCAACTGAAAAAAGAGAGGAAAACATTAATCATACTCCCACCAAGACTTAAAAGTAGAAATGCATAGCAGATATGTGCTGCTGTTATTTGTAATTTTCCTTCTTTTATAAATGAATAAGCAGAAAAAGAGACTTGAATGTGCTTTGAAAATTAGAGACCATTTTCATTTTAACTTCTCCAGGAAAAAGAAAAGTTTACCTCTGCATTAGAAGGATGTATGGTTAGAGGTAGTCTTGATCCCCCTCAAAGAAAGAGAAAGTAACATTTCTTGGGTGCCTACCTATTATATCTCAGGCAGGTACTAGGTAATCAATCAATAAAAGAGATGTTATTTTATTTGGAGAGAATAAAACTGAATCTCTGAGAAGTTAAGTAACTTGCTGAAAGTTGAGGAAGTGGAGAAACTGGGGTTTGAACATGGATCTGATTGACTTCAAGTTCTGTGTTTTCTCTACTGCATCCTGGCTCCTCAGAGACACATCCACATGCAATATTACAATTTTATTCCATCAGGAGCTCAAAAAGAATTATTTGTGAGTCTTTCGTTGTTTGTTTATTTATTTTTAGTGAGGAAGAATGGCCCTGAACTAATATCCATTGTCAATCTTCCTCTTTTCACTTGAGGAAGATTGCCACTGAGCTAAGATCTGTGCCAACCTTCCTCTGTTTTGTATGTGGGATGCTGCCACAGCATGGCGTGATGAACTATGCATAGGTCTGCACCAGGGATCTGAATCTGTAAACCACAGGCCACTGAAGCAGAGTGAGTAAACTTAACCACTACACCACCAGGCTAGCCCCAAGAATTCTTTGTGTTTTGTGCCTATGTTCATCTTACCTTTTTTTGTCTTCCAAAGCCCCAGTGCATGGTTGTATATCCTAGTTGTAAGTCCTTCTAGTTCTTCTATGTGAGTGGCCACAGCATGGCAACTGACAGACAGCTCATGTAGTTCGACACCCTGGAAACAAACCCAGGTCACCGAAGCAGTGAAAGCACTGAACTTTAACCACTAGGCTGTCAGGGCTGGCTCGCATCTTAAGTTTTTTCACATAGAATGTAAGATGCTGCTGCTTTAGTTGGTAGCTATATTTCTTCCCTGGGAAGAACTATTTATCTCTTAGTAAGACATAGATTATATTGAATTTCTTCTGGTTAGATTTGCTTTCTATGTATGTTCTCTTATTGGTCAACTCTCTTCAGATCAGGTCTGAATCCCCTGTGCCTCTCAGAGTTTTTCACCGTGGTTCATTAAAATATATTTTCCATTCTGTCTAGAAATCATTTAGCTCCTAATTCATTAATTAATTTAGGTTCTAATTAATCTGATTCATCAATTTAGCAAATATATATGTGAAATTATATGCTAGGTATTGTGCTGGTAACTAAAGTACTCCTCAGGCTTCTATTTACCTCCTTAAATAGGGACTGCCAGATTGCAGTTGGACATTTTGCTTTCATTTGATTGATTACCTTTTTTTCATGATTTCAAACTATTTTCTTTCTTGATTTCAATTGTAAACTATAGCACTTTTTTTGTGTGTGTGTGGGTAAGATTGGCCCTGAGCTAACATCCATTGCCAAGCTTCCTCTCTTTGCTTGAGGAAGATTGTTGCTGAGCTAACATCTATGTCAATCTTCCTCTATTTTGTACTTGGGACACTGCCACAGCATGGCATGATGAGTTGTGTGTAGGTCTGTGTCTGAAACCGTGAACCCTGGGCTGCTGAAGCAAAGTGCACGAACTTAACCACTATGCCACCAGGCTGGCCCCTAACTTTAGCACATTTTTTAATGTGCCTGATATTTTATAACAGTGTATTGTCTCAAAAAACTGAGTCTGCTATTCCACTATGAGAGAGTTTATTATAGTAAATTCTCCACTCTTAAACAAATTTATAATATTATAGTATGTAAATGTAATATTTTGCATGACTTTCAACGATATATAGCAGAGGACCTTTGTGTGATTTCAAAACACTTTCATTTCCCTGAGAAAAGATCATTACTAAATTTATCCGAATATGACTTTTAGAATGAAAAGAAAGAATGAAATATAGAATGTCAATAATCAGGGTGGTGCTGAAGAGGGAAAAAATCATGGGCAATCATTAGATAGATGAAGTTTACGTTTATATTAAGTAGTAGAAATAAACAGATGAAAATAGGTTTCCAGCTAGTCAGTAGCATAAACATTTTGCAGTCTCTAAAAAACCCAAAAATATGGACACTTTTTTTTCTTATTTTTGGTTTATCTGTTGCTGTATAACCAACCACCCCAAAACTTAGAGCCTCGGAACATCAACCATTTTATTATATCTCCAGAATTGTGTGGGCCAGGAATCAGTTGGCAGATTTTTCTACTCCACATGGCACCAGCCAGGGTAACTTGGTTGTATTCATCTGGCAGATGGACTGGTTTGGATGGTCCAAGATGGCTTCACTCACGTATCTGACACCTTGGCAGGAGTAGGTTGAAGGCTGGGCTCAGCTGGGGGCAGTCACCCACAGGTCTCACAAATGGCCTTTCTAGTACGATGGTCTCGGGGAAGGGACTTTTTACTTGAAAGCTCAGAATTCCCAGAGCGTGTTTCAAAAGACTTGGGCAGAAGCTGTAAGACTTCTTTTGATTTAGCTTCGTAAGTCCAAGAACACGACTTCTGCAATGTTTTATTTGTCAAACAAGTCACAAATTCAAGCGCAGACACAAGAGGACACAGCTTAGTCTCTCCCTCTCAATGGGAGGGGCATCAAAGTATTTTCAGCCATCTTTAATCTACCACATTCATCTTTTGCTGTATGAATGTACTCTAAATTAGGTCATGGGTTAATTGTCAGCAATAGTTTCCAGCCTCGAAGGAATTCTAATTGTTGAGATAGACACAACATATAATAAAGCAAAGAAAAAAACAAGTAAATATATAAAAAACACCTAAGTGCTTATAGTTAACATCACTAAAAATTGCTTGCATTGTGGCCACAATGCAGTTTCTAATATTCACGTAGATTAAATCCACTAGAAATATGTTACCCTGAAATAGATAGAATGAAAATACTGGGGTTTACACCTCAGGAGAGAAAGCTGCTTATAGCTTATATTTTCCCATACTTTGAAATTCTCAGCCCTGCTAGTGATCTAATTTGCACATCCTATGCTTCTGTGCCAAGTTACAAACCAGTGGGCAGAAGAGTCATTTTTAGGAATATGGCTCCTTTTTAGAGAAGAGAAGCAAAATGGTATATAATGAAGAGTTCTTACCACTTGATAAACTTTGACCTCAAGGCAAATTTCCCCAGGATGCCTGCATTGAATTCTTTATTCTCATCTCTTCAATGAAGTTACTCAAGGGTGGACATCTCAGGTTCTTCCTCCAGATGCCATGGTTCCTGTTCATAAATTTTTCACATTTCTACTATTGGCTAAAACGACACCTACTGCAAAAATTAAACCCAACTGACAGGAACCAAGATGAGATGAGTCCTCTTTGCTCTTTTCCAGGAGAACATTTGTCGGACCTTTCCATAAGGTTAAAAAGCGTCAGAAAATGAAATGAAGATGGCCCAACATGTTTTGATAATGGCTATTGAATGGTTATGATTTTATTTAAATTTACATAAACATGAATATATTAAGCTAGCAGACACTGCTTTTACAACTGGAGAAAACTGAAATAAAGCAGGAATACACTTAATTATCTAAATTACTATTGACATCTATCATTACAAAGTACCAACAGCAGTACAATTTTGTCCTAAGCCTCTAAACACTCAAGCAAAGAGCGAGACTCCATATATTCCTACAACCCCCAGTGAAGGTATTGAGCTCACACATGCTTTCACTAATTTAAAGAGGGACTTTCACACTGGGATGCATTAAAAAGAGAACATTTAAATAAAAAGCAATTTGCCTTGCCTGTAATTGAATTCCCCTTGCTGTTATTGCTAATTATTGACAATATTTGTGATTGACTAAGAAGCTTTTGCATTTAGAAACAAAATTATTTTTCTGCTGGATCTTAGAAGACATTGGCTGCTTTTTCCATATCACAGACTGTTACCATGGAAATGATTGTGATTTGAGAAATGTATCAGCAACATGCAAAAAATTGCTCTGTACAGAGAATTCCCTTCCCTTCCCTGCTCTGGGCATTGTACAGTCTTGCATAGTAAGTATGTGATAATGACTTCTCACGTTTATATAATGTGCCTTTGTTTTACAAAATACTTCACAATAGATAGAGCATGGTCTATGCAACTATAAAGAAAGGACTAGGAAAGTAAATCGAAGGCAATGAAATGGAATTATTCTATATCTTAGCACAAATTTACAATTAAATTAGAATATAAATTATGCTTTTAAACTTCTTAACATTGGGAAGATACTTGTAAATAGTGATCTCAATAAGAAAATATCTAATTAATGTTTTATTGCAAAGCACATTTCCTATTTCTGGGGCTATTAGTATTTCTCTCTTTTTTTGCCATTTATTATTTTTTGATGTGAATAGATAGACTATTAGTCCATTTGTCCAGCTGAACAAACATCTTTTCTGCCCAGACTATTAGAGGAGCTCCCTTACTTTCTTGAGATTCTTGAGAGAACTTACCCCATGGAGAATTTGTCCTAAGATGGCCTTAGGAGAAGGCTAATGCATATGGATCTTATTTAGAAAAAGAAGGACTGGAGAAAATAAATGGAATGCCATAGGATGAGTGAGAGAGGCAGAGGTCAGGCAGCCACAAGAACTGTGGTTTCTGACTTTCTGGTTTCTTGCTCCAGCTCCTACAAGGTACTGTCCTGACCTGTTGCTCCACTCCTTCCTTTTCAGTTAAGTCCTGTGAGCAGGGTTTTTTTAAACCTTGCAAGGATAGAAGGTTTAACCTGAAATTGATATGAGTAATGGGATAGCAAGCAGCATATAAACAAAGGAAATGTAGAATTGGATATTAAATAATGTTGGGGGCCAGTGAGAATTCTTCTGCCTGGGATCTAAGTCTGAGAGTCTGTGGTGTGCAGAAGAGAGACAGCTCATTATAGCCATGGCTTTTAGAACGTGTACTGCATGCCTGACTGGGGGACTCCACTTCCATGTTGTCAGGCTGGAAGCAAACAAGGACAAGGATAAAATTTACATATAAACTCCTCAGGGAAGCCCTTTTGTACTTACAGTCAGTTTCTATGCCTAATCCAAATTTGCTGGCATTCCAAGGGTCTTTAATTAGTATTTTTGCTTCTTTGGCAAAACTTGACACTCTGATAGTTAGAATGTCAGTATTTGGAGGAACAGGAAGATTTGAAGAATGCATGGCACTCTCCAGTTTACTGCCCCTCCCAATCAACAACCGTTAGTGAAGAAATAGGGTAAGCCCTTCTCACATAAGGCAAGACTGGGGATCCTATTCAGTTTAGGTTCATTTTCCCAAGTAAAGTATGGGAGAGAAGACACTTTATTGCAGGGTGAAATATTGCATGATTCTAAGGATGACATCAATGACTATATAACCCATTGTAGCAGACTCTTGTATTTGTCCCAGCCCTAGAAAGATATTAGAAAACATATGATTCCCCAAACCCTGAACAGTGATGAACTTACCTTAACAGCACAACGATGATGTAGTTAGAGAAACCCAATAAAGAGAGTATTTATGAAAACACTGGATTAGGGAAAAGAGCTTTTGGAAGATTGGAAAATGTCAAAAAGGAGCCAGAGCCAGAGGAGAGTTTAATTCCAAAAATGGGCAACTAGAAAGGATAGGATTATATCTTGCTGACCTGAGGGTGAGAGTGCTGGCCAAGCCCCATGGCTACACCTACCAAAAACAGTGTGGAGAAAAGCTGTGGTCTTACCAGGTAAAGTTACAGAGGTCAAAGAGCAGAGCAGTGGAGGGTGCTGGAAACTGAAGTGAAATTATGACAGCATGAGAGCCGAAGGAGGAATGAGATCCAAATTCAAAGCATAAACTGCCCAAAATTCATTCACAGCTGACAGCTAAGCCACATGTGAGTTGGGCAGCCTCTAAGAGACACACTGAAAAATCAGAAAATGTTTGATTATTGAAAGATGGCCCTGCACAGAGCCATATCTGTGAGTTTGATGTTTTTCTAGATGACTGTATTTCCCAACAGTGTACAGCTTGAGTGGGAGGATGGTGAACCTGATAATTAGAAGTGTCAAAGTACAAAGAATAACTAGAAATTTGGAGATGTGGAGAGTGTTAGAAGCAAGGAAACCACAGAGAGGGTGTATTCCATCTCTGCCGAAATCCTTGGTTGACTACGGAATTTTGTAGAGATACGAGAAGGGCTCAGGCTAAGATGGCAGCAGTAGGAAGCCATAAAAATGGAGTTGAGATATCAGTCGCTACATATAATAAAAGAGACACTACTTGTGGTTTGGATCAGGCAAGTACACTGCCTACTAGAATTTTTTCAAAAACTGTCAGAAGAACACAGCAGAATATAGAGCTGCTACAAAATATTACTTATAATGTTTAATATTCAATCAAAAGTTATAAGAAATGGAAAGAGACCTATACTCAGGAAATGTATAGTGAGAATAAACTCAAGAAAGCCTGTATATTAGATTTAGCAAGGATTTTAAGGTATCTTTCATAAATACATTCAAAGAATTGGTGGCAAGCTTGCTGCCAATGAATGAACAACTGGAATCAACAAAGTATGAAGACTTAAATAAATTTGAAATCAACAAGTTGAAGAAGATGAATAAAAATAGATAGTAATTTGGTAGACATAAAACCAACTATAGAAATAAATACCTACATTATAAATTTTCTAAACAATCCAATCCAAAAGCAGATGTTTCAAACCTCTGGTTAAAAAAAAAGAAAAAAAAAGGCAAGAATCATACATGTTTTTGACAAGAACACATATTTTTTCCTGAGGAAGATTATCCCTGAGCTAACATCTGGTGCCAGTCTTCCTCCACTTTTTATGTGGGTCACCACCACAGCATGGCTGATGAGTGGTGTAAGTCTGTGCCTGGGATCTGAACCTGTGAATCTGGTCTGCCGAAGCAGAGTGTGCCTGCCAAACTTAACAACAACACCACAGGGAAAGCCCTGACAAGAACACATTTTAAATACAAAGATAGATAGATTGAAAGTTGGTGGTTGGAAAAGAAGTTACTATGAAAATATTAAGCATAAGATTGCTGAAGTGGTAATATTAATATCAGACATAATAGACTTCAAGATAAAGAGTATCACTAAAGACAAAGAGGGATACCTCCTGATGATGAAAGAGTCAATGCTTCATAAATGAAAATCAATTATAAATATATATTCACAGAATAAAAGCTTCAAAATATATAAAACAGAAATTGATGGGGGCTGGCCTGCTGGCATAGTGGTTAAATTTGCACCCTCAGCTTTGGTGGCCTGGGGTTTGCCAGTTTGGATCTTGGGCATGGACCTACACACAGCTCATCAAGCCATACTGTGGCAGCATCCCATATAAAAGAGCTAGAAGGACGTGTAACTATGATATACAGCTATGTACTGGGGCTTTGGCGAGAAAGAAAAAAAAGGAGGAAGATTGACAACAGATGTTAGCTCAGGGCAATCTTCTTCACCAAAAAAAGAAAAGAAAAGGAAACTGATGGAGACTAAGGGAGAAATAGTCAAATCTATAAATCAATTTTGAAAATTTCAACATACTTCACTCAGTAATTGACAGACCAAATAAACAAAACTTTAGTAAGCATATTAAAAAATCTGAGTGACATTCTCAACCCTTACACTAGCTACACCCGACAAGTGTAGAATACACGTCATTTTCAAGAGCACGTGGAACCAAGATGGTCAGTATGCTATGCCATAAAACAAGTCACAGTGTATTTCAAAAGATTTAAACCTTACAGAATATATTCTATGACCACAAAATTATTAATCTAGACATCCCTCTCACTCTCTCTCTCTTTCTCACACACACACACGCACACACACAAAGTCCCAAATAACTGGAGAGTCACATTTTAAATATCCTATGGGTAAAAATAAATAAAGAAATAAAGGAAATGAGAAAATATTTTGAATTTATAGATAAGGAAAACTCAAAATTTATGGGATGCAGTAAAAGTTTATTTGGTGGGAAATTTATATAATCAAATACACCTATAAGAAAAATTGAAATGCCTCAAATCAATGATCTAGTTTTGCACCTTAAAACAAACTAGAAATTGAAGAGCAAATAAAACCAAAATTAAGCAAAAGAAAGGAAATAATATAGATAAAAGCAGAAAAGAGATAAAGAAAATTAACACTGTCTAGTTCTTTGAAAAGACTAATAGAATCAAAAAACCTTCAATCAGACTAAACAGGAAAAAGATGGAGAGAGAATGAGAGTACAGATTACTAATGTCAGAATGAAGGAAGGAGAATTGGTACAGAACCTACATGCATTAAAAATATAATATGGGGATATTATGAAAAACTTCTTGAAGGTAATTTAAAAAATTTAGATGAAATGGAAAAGTTCCTTTCACTCACTCAAATTCTTTTCACTCTTTGTTAGCTCAAAGTAAATAGATAACATGAAAAACTCTATAACTATAAAATTAATGGAAGTCATTGTTCATAGCCACAAAGGAAAATCAGATTTTACTGATTATTTCTATCATATATTTAAAGAAGAAATAATACCATTTCAACATGAACTCATCCAGAAATTAGAAGAGCACATTTGATGAAGTCAGCATGCAAAATCACAAATCAGAAAAATATATTACAAGGAAAGAAAAATACAGACAAATATACCACGTGAGCATAGACAAAAATTCTTATAAAGTTTCAGCAAATTGAATCTAGTGAAAAACCAAATGGGTAAGACACCACAACCTAATGAATTCCATCCCAGGAATGCAAGGGCAGTTTAACATTCAATAATCAATCAACATAATTACAAATATAAACAATACAAAAGAAAACAATACATATAACCATCTTAATAGATGTGGGAAAAAAAGAAAATTCAAGAGCACTTCATGATAAAAATCTCTCAGCAAACTCATCTGAGAAGGGAATTCTTGGAGCTGATACAGTGTTTCTATGAAAAACCCACAGCTAATATCCTATTTAATATAGAAAGACTAAATATTTTCTCCTAAATTCAGGAACAAGGCAAGGACAGCTAATATCTACACTTTTGTTTAACATTGTACTGGAAGTTCTAGTCAGTGCACTAAGGAAAGAAAAAATAAATAAAAGCCATATAGATGGAAAAGGAAGAAGAAAATCTCTATTGACAAATGACACAAACATCTCTTCAGAAAATACTATAGAATGTAACAAAAAGTAATAGAAATTATAAATGTGTTTAGTAAGTTTGTAAGATTCAGATATTTTAAAAATTTGACATATATCTTATCACAAGCAAATGAAAGTTAAAGATACTGTTTATAATAACATAAAGGTATTAAATATATAAGGATACATTTTATAAAATATATGCAAGATTTATGTGCTAACTACTATGGAAAATTGCTGAGAGAAGTTCCAGTATTTGATGACTCAATGTGGATAAATTCTCATGACTCTGCAACTGGTCTATAGAGTCAATACAATCTTGAAATCTCAACAGGCGTCTTCATAAAAATTGACAAAGTGATTATAAATTTCAAATATAAATGAAAAGAACATAGAATACCCAAAGCGATACTGCAAAGGAAGGAAAAAGTATCGCACAACATACATTACCTGATTTCAAGACTTTCTACAGTAATCAAGGCTGTGTAGCATTGGTGTAAGGTTTGATACATTGTTCAGTGGAACCAATAGTCAAAAATAGACCCACACGAGCCAGCCCTGATGGCTTAGTGGTACAGTTCAGCGTTCACCACTTTGGTGACCCAGGGTTCACCTCCAGGTGGCAGAACCACATCACCCACCTGTTAGTTGCCATGCTGTGGTGGCAGCTCACATAAAAGAACTAGAATGACTTACAGCTATGATATACAACCATGTACTGAAGCTTTGGGGAGGGGGAAAAAGAGCAAGATTGGCAACACATATTAGCTCAGGGCAAATCCTTCCCTACAAAAAAAAAAAAAAAATAGACCCACAAATATACTAACAACTGATGTTCAATAATGTGTCAAGATAATTCAAAGGTAAAAGGACAATATTTTTAACAAATTGCTGGAATAATTGGATATCCATGTGCACAGGAGTGAAGCTTGATCTTTACTCCATACATATGAAAATATTAATTCAAAGTGGATCATGGACCCAAATGTGAGAGATACAGTTCTACAACTTTTAAGCAAATATTTCTCTAGATAATACACAAAGAGCACAAACCATAAAAGACAAAATGGATTAATTGGCTTTTATTTAAACTAAAGACTTTTTAATCTTCAAAAAACAGTTAGTAAAAAGAAAATTCAAGAACATATGTAAAAAGGGACATATCCAGAAAATACATAACATATTCTTTCAGCTCATTAAGAAAAATGCAAACAATCTGATTAAAAAGAAAAAAGGCAGAAGATTTAGACAGTTCGTCAAATAAAATATATGAATGGCAATTATTATTACAAGATATTCAATATTGTTAGTGTTTGCTATGGACTGAATGTGTCTCCCCAAAATTCATGTGCTGAAACCCTCATTCCCAATGTGAGGGTATTTGGAACTGGGGCCTTTGGAAGCCAGCCAGGTCATGAGGGTGGAGCCCTCAGCAATAGGATTAATGCCCTTATAAGAAGAGATAGAGACAGATGATTTCTTTCTCTGCCATTGGAGGATAGAGCAAGAAGGCAGCAGTTTGCAAACCAGAAACAGGGCCCTTGTCAGACATCCAATATAACAAATACAGTAGCCTGAGCTAACTAAGTCAGTTATCATGGAAGGCATATTGAAAGCACAATAAGATACCACTGCACAATCACTAGAATAGCTAAAATTAAAAAGTTTAGGAGTGGGCCCATGGCCGAGTGGTTAAGTTAGGCGAAACCCTGGTGGCCCAAGGATTTGCCGGTTCAGATCCTAGGCACCGACCTAGCACTGTTCATCAGGTCATGCTGAGGCGGCATCCCACATGCCACAACTAGAAGGACCCACAACTAAAATATACAACTATGTACTAGGGGGCTTTGGGGAGAAGAAGGAAAAATAAAGAATTAGAAAAAATCTAATAGTTGGCATGGGACTAATTAAAGGAGCTGGTTGTCAGTCAACCGTTTTAGTTACATCAAGATCAATTTTGCTGTTCTGCCATCTGGAAAAGCAAATAGTACACCTAATCTCCATCAGGGAAATTAGTATAGGGGCTGGCCCGGTGGCGCAGTAGGTAAGTGCACACGTTCCACTTCAGCGGCCTGGGATTTGCCAGTTTGGATCCCAGGTGCGGACATGGCACCACTTGGCAAGCCATGCTGTGGTAGGTGTCCCATATATAAAGTAGAAGAAGATGGGCACAGATGTTAGCTCAGGGCCAGTCTTCCTCAGCAAAAAGAGGAGGATTGGCAGCAGTTAGCTCAGGGCTAATCTTCCTCAAAAAAAAAAAAAAAAAGAAAGAAAATTAATATATGTTAGTGAAGAAATGACAGTGCAATTGAAAGTTTAACTAAGTTAACAAGTAATCTACCCTCATCTAAAAAAGAGGTAAAAATAAGTGTATTATAGAAGAGAGAGAGGGAGATAGAGATGAGAAAGAGAGAGGGAAGGGAAGAAGGAGGACAGAGGAAAGAGGGAGGGAGGGAGAGAGTTGACAGAATTATGCTCATCCATTTTATCAATACCTACATTGATACTAGGTTCAAAAAATACCCTTGCCTTAGAATGTGAACTTTTTGACAGGTGGGGAAAGATAAGTCGCTTGTGGATAATAAGGTATGAAAATAGGATCAGTACCTTTATTCTCTAAATTAGCAGTTGTGTATCTCTTCTGTCCTCTTCTAATTGTGTATCTCTTCTGTTATTCTTCAGATGATATAATCATCTACCTAGAAAATCCAACAGATTCAACAAACTATTAGAATTAATAATATATTCCAGTAAACTTATGGAATACAAAAAATAGCTTTCACCAAGAAAATATAATAGTACCAAAATAAAGTACAATTCATGATAGGAAACACAACAAACAAGTTCTCTAAGAATTAACCAAGAAAGCACAAAACTTTTCATAGAAAAAATTTTTAACTCTATCACCGGTCTTAAAAAAACATTAAAATAGGTGCTGGCCCCGTGGCCGAGTGGTTAAGTCTGTGCACTCCACTGCAGGCGGCCCAGAGTTTCGTTGGTTCGAATCCTGGGCACGGACATGGCACTGCTCATCAAACCACGCTGAGGCAGCGTCCCACATACCACAACTAGAAGGACCCACAACAAAGAATATACAACTATGTACTGGGGGACTTTGGGGAGAAAAAGGAAATAATAAAATCTTTAAAAAAAAAATTAAAATAAAGGAAAAGATATACAGTGAATGTGGCAGAAGTGCCCCAACTGAATTTTTAGAAGCACCCAATGAAATCATTCTGAGATTTTTTTGGGCTTAAGAAAGGCCCACAATGAGCATGTTTTTAAAAGAAAAACAAAGAGAGTAGGACTTATCTTACCAGATCTGAAGACACAGTACAAAGTCATTGCAATAAAAATTAGTATTGTGTTGGCATAATAACAGATGAAGCAACCAATATTACAGAATATCGGGCTCAAAAGTAGAGCCGTCTACATACAGGAAGTGGAAATACGGTGACACTACAAAGTGATGGAGGGAAGGTGGCTTATTTAGTAGACGATGTCTGGAAAACCGTGTTCTTACCTGGAGAATTAAGAAAGCTTAATCCTTATTTTACCATATACTAAGGTGGACATGAAATGGCTTAAAGTAATAAAGCTAACTGAAGAAAACGGTGAAGAATATATGAGTAGGGGTTGAAAGACTCTTCTTTAACAAGACTCAGGATGCACAAACTAGATTTTAAAATAATGCATTTTGCTACATCCAAATTAAAAATTTTTGCTTCATTAAATCTACAGATGATTGATATACTATGAGGAAATATTTGCACATCTACAACAGGTCAATATCTAGAATATATAGGGAACTGCGGCAAGTCAAAAACACAATAAAAAATACAAAAAATTTAAATGCAATACCAGTAAAGCATGGAAAGGAATATGAATAGGAACATGAATCCACAGAATAGGTGCTCAAAGGCTAGTAACTATATGGAGATATGTTTGAACTTATGAATGATCAGAAAAATGGGAATTAAACAATCACATATCCATCGGAGTCACAAAAATTAGAAAGAGAGGTCTTAGAATTTGCTTTCAAGAATACAGAGAGAAACTCAATAAGCCCTCTTTGTGATTGCAAACAATATTCACATGCTCCTAAGTGATATGGCAGTGTTTACTGAAAAGAAAAATGTCTATTCCTTATGGCCTAGCAGTCCCTCTCTTGGGTATGTGCGTATGACTGTGTATACACACACATAATTATGATATTTTATAACTTTTATACTTTATTATATATTTATAGTTATTCCAAGTGTCTAAAAGATACATGTGGTTATATTCATATTTGTATTGTCTCTGACTGCTAGGAGTTAAGAATTAGAGATATATACCACTAAGATATATTCTAGTAAATGTGGAATAATATGTGGCAGTTAAAAGCCAAAAAACCTACAGCAATTTAGGTAGATCTTAGAAATATAGTGATTGATGCAAACACTCAAAGAAAGAGAATGAGAAAGGTAAGAAAGAAATGAATCAATTAGAGAATATGAGAAAGAGGATAAACTAAAAAAGACATAAGAATAATGCATGTTATACGAAGATACATGCATATTTAAAGTAATAACTCAAATACATTAGATTGGACTTCATCAAGGAGGAGAAAATGGCATGAAGCTGGAAAATAACAAAAAAGGAGAAGAAAGCGTGGCACCAATAGGTGCATGCATGTGCTGCAAACTGAGAGTATGATTACCCGTGTATATACAGTTAAAAATTTGAAGAAGTATCACAATCGATACAAATGTTGATGATAATTCTGAATTTCACGAAAGACTGTTGTCATATAAATGTTCACTTTCCTAGAAAATTATCATCTAATGGTATTCATGTTATTCTGAGCATTCACAAAAATAATTTTATTAATTCCCAGAATTCTTTAGACAAAAGAAAAGATTTATTAATTATATCACTGTCTGTGCTTTATCTGCATTCTTTCTTCTCATTACCATCTGTGTGCTTTGAAGAAGATAAAGAGAGACATTTAGTGGGTATGGACCCGGTTTAGATTTAGCTAGTGTTTTCATTGTTGTTATTTCTACTATGTGGTAAGAGCTGTCTACAATTTAAAAAGAGGGATTTTTCAAAAAAAAAGGCATCAATGGAGCTTTCTAAGGTTAGAAAGTTTTTATCAGGTTAGTCTCCGGAGAGGAGAAAGTGACATCTCTGTTTTATAAGGCATATAGGAAGCAATTGGCTTTAACAGTGCAAGCAGCACATTAAGGGGCAGGAGACAATTAAGTGTTAGGTGTTATGTTTATGCAAAGCAATTTCTCAGGTGGTTCTTAAACTATTTTGTGTGAGCTATTGCATATTTCAAATTTGCCTTTATTCAATTTCCTTCACTTTTAGTGGCTGAATATAACATCAGTGAACAGGAAGAGAAAATGAGACTGGAATTTACAAACCTATAAATAAAACCTTAATATTTGTTCTGTTTAAAGCTGTACTCGTCGGAAGAGAGGCCTGGCAACTCATCACAGAAACCTTAATCAGGAACTTCCACACTTTCTAGGGTGGGCAAAGTTCACGTATTCATCTTTCCTTTCCTTTTCTTCTTATTAAAATAGATTGTATTCTAAATATATTTCAGAAAATTTTAAATATAAAACACAATAAAATGGCCCATATTGCCACCACCCAGAGAAAACTACAGAGATGTAGAAACTTGTGTAAAGCTAAGAGCAATCTGACTGACATTTTGTAATCTGCTTTTATTTTTTTAACACTCTTACTTCTCAATAGCCTGCTAAAAATAATATCCTTTCAGATGGAAATGCCTTAAGTTACTTAACAAGGTCCTATAGATTTATGAAAATTGTATTGAGGATTTTGCTGTTGTCAATTACATGGTGATAAGTACTTTAGCACATAATTTGTTTTGCAAATTAGCCCTTCTTTGTCACTTTATTTTAGGTATGCATTTTGTCAAGAGTATATGATGGAATTTTGATTTTTTTCCCCCATTCAGAGAGTGTATTTTTATTGTAGTTTTTAGAATTAATTTAGGGTTATTGAGGAAATTAATATGGTTGTCCTCTAAGCTTGGTTTGTGCTCTCTCTCATTTCCTATTATTTTCCTCCTTTTAATCTATTGATTTGGAAAGTAAATATCCATTTTTCTTCCACTAGTGGTTGCCTTCAAATATTTAGAAAAATACATCTGTTTTTTGTGATTATAAAGAACAGGATATATTTATTCTCCTGTTTAAGATTTTACATGGTTAATTTCTCCCAACCTTCTCTCCTCAATTTATCGTTTTTACTGATCTAATTTCCATGTAGACCTAGACTGTTGTTATGAAATTTTATTATTTTTACATATTACATATCCTAAGTCAATGTTTCCTTTTTAATTTGCATTAATTTATAACCAAAATAGCAATACTTTTAAAATACAACTCTAATGTCTCCAGGGTTTCTCTTCTGACCGTCATCATGATCTTATATCTGTACTTTCCTATTCTTATAGACTTTGTTTTAATTAATTGTTCAGTCTCTAAGTACATTTTAAACACATATATGGATGCTATTCCTTCTTATCCCTTTGTATCTATGGCTATTTTGATCTAGTTATCACATATAAAAACAACTTCCTAGAGAATTCTTGATAAAAATTTTTTTCTTCTTTCCTAAAATTATTGTGGACTTTTCTACAATATCTTACACAATTAGAAACATTTAAAATAAGCATGTCATTTAAGAATTTTTTGATGTGTCTTTAAATTTCTCTTCTCCTTGGACTTTTATATGTTTTTCTATTATCATTGAAATTCTAATTTTTTTTTTTTTTTTTAAAGATTGGCACCTGGGCTAACAACTGTTGCCAATCTTCCTTTTTTTTTTTTTTTTTTCTGCTTTATTTCCCAACCTCCCCAAGTACATAGTTGTATATCTTAGTTGCATGTCCTTCTAGTTGTGGGATGTGGGACACCGCCTCAACGTGGCCTGACAAGCAGTGCCATGTCCGCGCCCAGGATTCGAACCCTGGGCTGCCGCAGCGGAGGGTGTGAACTTAACCACTCGGACACAGAACTGGCCCCTGAAATTCTAAATTTTTATTTTGATACATATTGATGTCTTTATTAATTTCTCCTGATACTTAGTAAACCATTTAATTTGTCTACAGATTTGGTTATTTCTTCAATTCTGGAAAGTTTTATGTGTATGTGTGTTTTCCCTCTATATTTTCCTTTGTTATATTTTCTTTTGTTTTGGCTTTTAAAGTCTCTCTTTCTAGAATTCCAGTTATTAGTATATTGGAAATCCTGGGTCTGTCGTGTGTCGCCATCTTTTTCATGTGTTCATATGTCTCCTCAGAGTTCTGGGTGAATTCCTTGAGTATAATTCAGTTCACTATTTCAGTTCTGCAGTTTTCCATGTGTTTCTCATTGTCAGTAGCATGGTTTAATTCACAACCACGATATTCATCCTTAAATACTCTTTCCTGATTTCAGATCAATTCTTCACTGTGACTGTGCAGTTTTTGAAAACCCCAAGCCAGTATTTTCTGGTATATTATGCAGTACATCTATTTCAGAGTGACATTTCTATTGATTCTTGAGTGGCCTCTTCTACCTTGTATCTTTCACAGGTCTGACGATTTCTGCTGCTTGCTCATTTCTGTGTGTTGCGATCACCCATGCTGGAAAGGCATCAGGACTCTGAAGGGTTTCATGTACTTGTAGCCCCAGTCAAAATGAATTTTGACAATGCAGACTTTCTGCTACCCATCAGATTTGAAGGATGAGTTACTGAAGTGCTATTCTGTTGCTTTAAGAAGAAGTTTTGCCATATGGCCTTTCTGTTCCTTTTGGGCAGCCTCCAGAAGAGGAAGTCTTAATATCATATTGGCTTCCATTTGTGGTCTGCTCTCTCTCTTTCAAGTTAAGAAGCAGCTGTGAAGCTTTGCCAAGCTTCCCTCTGCTTACTTTGCAAGCTCTTTAATGAACAAGTGGGCTCTTTAATCCTTACTTCAATTCAATCTGTACCTACTCTGGCAGAAAGGCCCTAAGGCACATGGAATGTGAATGGTTAATATCCTTCTAACTTTTCAGCACTTGATATATATTCTCTCCCATTTTTATATTTCATTGGTCACACCTATGAGGGTTTGAGGGTTTGTATGGTGAGTGAGAAAAGGTTGCCTGTCTGTGGTCACATGACCCCATTTATACCTAAGTCTGCCATTGATTTGTAATCTTACAAATAGGAACAAAACTCCTTGTTATTGGATATTAAGCAGGTACGACAAAAAGTAAAATTAAGTTGCAAAGTTTCTTGCCTGCTAATGTACATGGATATGCTTGGTAAATACAGTTTTCTTTCTTGTGGTGATGGTGAACTCGTGTATTATATTAGCAGTGAGTTATTTAGTGACTGCCAAAAGTTTTTGTCAATTTAGAAAGAGACTCTCTGTGCATCGATGCCAAAATAAAGCCTTTGCAGATCAAGTAGAACTGAGATCTGTGGACGAGCCCCAGAACTGTGCGTTTCAACCTCCTCCTTTCTCCTGAGATTTGCTTTGTGGGCTACTGTATCACAGCCCTTTGAAGACAAGCCCTGATATCATCAGTGACTAACGATCAGTCCTTGCATTGGGAGCTGAAGAAAGTACCCCAGATTCAGGCCTGCTTTTCCTAATTAAAAGTGGTTAATAACTCTTTTATTGAAACTAGATTAAATTCTTATTTGGGAAACTTAATTTAAAGTATGACCTGTCAGCTCTGTGGCACTTCTATCCAGTCTCATCTCCACGCAAATTGAAGGAGAGTGAATTGTGTTTTAATATTCTCCAAAAGGACAGAGTGAGGAGGAGAATTATAAAGTGAAGAATAAAGCAAAGTGGTCCTTTTCACTTGATTTGCACAGGAATCATAGATAATGGAGCCAAACAATTCAGGTTTCCATTACATTTGTGTGGATGTTATTCTAAAACTGCTGCTATGAGACCACTAGGAAGATTCCTTTTCATCCTAAAATGCTATATGGGCACGTCCTCCTGCACACCTGTCTTTAGCAGCACCGAGCTGGTTTTAATCCTTCTCTCCGGACTTATTAAAGGGTATCCCAGTGTACACAGTCTCTGGCCCTGACTTAGATTCTTGTCCTTCCTTGGTTCCTTCCTTCCAGAAGAACTTTCAACTGTTTTAATGAGCTTGTTCAGACTGGAGTAGTGTATAGTTGGGTTTGTAAGGCTCTTGAGATTCAGAGTGCCCCTTTGGGAGAGCAGGAGATAAGGTGATATTTCTGGGTGAGGAGGCAGGGCAGGGGTACTCGGAGTCAACAGCAAGCCTGGCGGGGAGGTAGGGAGACCACACAGGGCCTACTGTGACCTTGGAAACTTTGAGAACGACTACAATAAATGATGCCCCTAACTTTGTCTATACAAAACTCCTGTGAAAAAGGTCAAGATAGCATACCAATTTCTATAGAAATGAGAAAAATAGTGTAAAGAAGACAAAAAAATCTGCCCAAGTCATTGTTTGGCCTCATGGGTCAAGTAGAGATAGAACAATCCTGAAAATTTTTCCTTTTTATTCTTCTTTTCTTTTTCTTTTTATTGGTCTTTTCTATTAACTAGATGCTAAGCTATTTTAAAATAGAAAATTATACCTTTTGAAATCTTTCACAGAATTTTTAATGAACTGGTCTTATATTCTTATGAAAATATACTCTCAAAATGTGAGTAAAATTTTTCTGTTAAAAGTATCCATAGAAATTGGCATTATAATTCTACCCCTACATAGTTCCCCTTTCTACAATTATTCTATATTTCTATTATCATGTCTCTAACTTCAAACTCACTTTTTTGGAATTCCCTTTTTTTTCCCCCCTGAGGAAGACTGGCCCGGAGCTGACATCCGTGCCCATCTTCCTCTACTCTATATGTAGGATGCTTGCCACAGCATGGCTTGCCAAGTGGTGAATCCAAACCTGCGAACCCTCGGCTGGGGAAGTGGAATGTGTGAATTTTAACCACTGCACCACTGGTCTGGCCCCCCAATTCTTTTTATTTGGAGGTGTAAGTACCCTAGTGTATGTATTTTGCCATAAAAAGTCTACCAACAATTGTTTTTTGATTGAGAAGTCACCTTTCTTTCCTTATTGTAGCTTTCTCTAATTGTTTTGAACGTGCTCTTAATTTTGTTTGGATATTGTCATCAACTTATTTTCATGTAAGTTATCAGTCTATGAGATTAATTACCTAGGCAATTATTCAATGTACTTGATCATTTCTTGTTTTTATATTAAATAAATCTTTTTGTATCTTTTCTACATTTACTTATTTTTCAAAAATTAACTTGCTGGGCTGGCCTGCTAGTGTAGTGATTAAATTACTTTGTGCTTTTGCAGCCCGGGGTTTGCAGGTTCAGATCCTGGGTGTGGACCTATATTCATCAAGCCACGCTGTGGCAGTGTCCCACATACAAAGTAGAGGACAACTGGCAACAGCTGTTAGCTCAGGGCCAATCTTTCTCACTGAAAAAAAAAATTGGCTTAGTTTTTCAGGCTCATATGTCATATATCCCCTAGCCAGCATTTACTAAATGCCCACAGTGGCACTACCTGGAAGTTGTCATTTTCTAATGATGAAAATGTTTCTAGAGTTATGTGTTGTTTTGTCATCATTTTGCTCTCACTAAAATCAAACAAGTTAGGATGTTAAAGAATGAGGTAAATACTGACTATGACACAGAAATGTGTTTCCAATATTTACCTTTTGTATATTCTCTTGGTACAGGTCTTTAGACCTAAATATGTCCATTAGAGTCTTATTAATAAATTTTTCAAGTATCTGAGATATTTGTTGCTTGTGATAGCTTTTATTCATTCTTTGATAGCCATTATTTGTTTCTATATTGTTCTAGAATTCATCTTCATTTCCTAATTTATAATGAGTTAATGTTTTTTGATTTCATAACTGCCCATAAAGATGAAACTTGATAATGCTAATGTGTGTCAATTACATTTCCCTCCTTGATGGCCCACTTTCCTTGGGGGCATTTTACTCATTGAATGGTTGAATATGTGTGTTTTCCACTTGAATATGTGCGTACATTCCCTTGGTACAGGGCTTCCTTCTAGATTTGGGTGATTGTCAGGTCAGTGCCATTTTGCAGGAAGACTATTCGGTAAGGCAATTTGAGGTCTTTATCCTCACTGCTATGAAATGTCTTACAATCTCTCTCTCTTGCTCTTTCTCGCCTCCTTCTTTTTTTTTTTTTGTAGTACTGTTTTATTCAATAACCTTTTTTTTAAAAAAAATTTCTATACAAAATCTTCAATGCTTAGTGTAGCTTTGTTTTTTTCACTAAAGTCTCAGTCATAGAAGTACTGGTTTTGTTGGGAACAGCCAGTATTTGCAAAAGTTACCAAGTGATATTACCTGGTTATATCATGTTTTACTTCACACTTAGTGGCTCCCCATTTGTCAGAAAGAAGGGTTTATATTTTGTCCCAGGTAATAGTTTATTTACGGAATTATGCATAAAATTAGCAAAGTAGAAAAACTTAGAATTTGTGTATAAATATTTAATGATATATGAAATGAATATCTATCTCATTATTAACATTTCTCATTGTAACATCCCTATGAATATTTTCTGTTAAACAACTGATTTTGAGATCTTGCATATAGAATATGAATGAATGCCTTCATTAGGAAGCTTAGTTATTAAGGCCATATAGAAACCAACAGTGAAATATCAATAACTATAATAAAACCTGACTTTTTAAATAAATTGAGTTAAAAACTGTTTCCTTATGCTTCTTGCATATAATGTCTTGTTATTCAGCTAGTAGCCTCCAATATAGTTATGGCAGTGTTGCTAGAATTGTCTCCAAGTATGGATACTTATTGTATATTTGAAAGAATCATTTTCTTCCTATGGGCTAGTCAGACCCAAGGCCTCATCTGAGCTAGATTAAAGAAGGCAAGTAACCTGCCACCATAACTGACCTTTTGCCCATTTTTAGCTAATGGATTATGAAAGGAAACAACATTAACAAAGAACATGAGGAAAAACTGACAATTGATAAATCTTCAGCTCTGTAACACTGTATTTCTGTCCTGAGATGAGTCTACTCAACATCTCACGGGCTCCATCAACAGGACCTGTGTCTTGACCTGCTTTTTCAGTGGGCAATGATGGATTTGCACTGCTCCGTCAAAACCCTTTCACTCAGGTCCCATTGTAACTGACAGCAAATGCTTCATGGCTACTGATTTGGTTTAGGGGTGAAGTCTGTTGCCTTGGAGCATGGCCAAAGTAAGTGGTCCACTCAGGACCCTAAAGCGTGGCCTCATTATCACCCTGCTCTAACAAACTGAGCTGCCAAGTCGCGAAAGCCCTGACGTCTCCAGAAATCCTGTTATGGCTCTTTGATTTACTTTTTATGGTGTTAGAGAATTTTGAGTAACCCGAGTAGACTCCTTTCTTGCTGTGACCTCATTTTTTTTCCTTTCCTCAGGGCTGTCTTTTTCTTTATGTTGCACCTGTGAGTCAGACAAAACTTTTTCCATTTTTTTTGGACTGACTCAGATGGCTTCAGTAAGAATTCTGTCTGTCTAAAGGACTGTGCTCAATAAAAAAAGCAAACCTGATGCTGGTCTCAGAGGCATAGTCTACCTCTGAATGAGGATCTTGATTGGCAGCCTTCAGTTGGGGATTTCTGTGTGACTGTCGGAGGTGAACATTTTTGGCTAAGTAAATAAGTCTTACATTGGGACAATCATGGGATGAGACTGTTGCTTTTTCTGGAAATCAGGTAGGAACAAAGTGACCTGGATGTCTGTGTGGCACATAAGAAAAATATGTAAGTTCATTAACATTTGCAAATTCCAAGTAGAGAGATAAGTCACAGTTCAGTAGAGCCTTTTAATCAGAATCCTATTACCTGCAAGGAATTATTATGTATGCACTTGCATTTTCAAAGGCAAAACAAGCAAATAAAAAACCGCTAGTGGGCTAGCCAGGACATTTTCTTCTAATGATTACAGAAGGAGCACAAGAAGGCAACACCTGCCGTTCCAGCACATTTCAAGTCCTTGCTTGAGACTTCTCAGCTAACACCTATTGGCCAAAGCAAATCACATGACCAAAACCAAAGTCAAAAGCTGTCATTATAATTTCTTTCATATTATTATTCCAGTATTTTGGAGCTTTATGTTCCTGGAGTTTTCTTTAATACACTGCTATTTAACAAACCCAGAATGTCTATTATTTACAGCAATTTCAAGAAGAATCAATTAATTCATTGTTTGCGTTTGTTTTGGGTTTTGGTAATTTTTACCATTTTTTTTGTTGTTGGTAATTACATCTAGAAATGTGTAAACATTGTTCTAAACCCTAGGGATGTTTAAAACTTCCTATCCTCAATGAGCTTATATGTTCGTGGGGAGATAGAAAAGTAAGAAAACACTGTAAGTTCGCTTTTAAGTGCTGTGACAGAAAGCTGTACAGAGAGTAAGGGGAAGTAGTTCCTGCTTACTGCACAGAAGAGACAATGCTTACTCTGAGTCTGCAAAAGTTGAGAAAAAACTTCCACGTGGGAGCAAAGCTAGGTGAGGCAGTACATCTCTTGAGAGGGAGGTGGCATGGACAAAGGCATAGAGGGATGAGAGCATATGAGAAGAGTGGGTTCAGGGAGCTGAAGGTAGTAGAATACTCAAGACATTATGTACACATTTTAATGGTATGTGAGGAGGTGGGGAGGTAGACAGAGAGGGAAAAGCTCCCGGCACGCCATGCTATGGAGTGTTGATTTTATTCCAAAGAGGGTAGAAGTCATTAAAGCAAGAAGCACATAATCCTTTACATTATAGAAAGATTGTTCTGGAAGGAGTGTGAAGATTAAAGCCACAATGGAAAGAGAAACCATCTAGAACCATCTAGTAAGATTGTTCAACAATCCAACTAGTGCAAGAGAGAGAGAGGAAGGCATAGGTATAATATATTTATGAAAGGAAATACTGTATCTATCAATGCTGAATGCCTAGAAGTAAATGAAGTGCCTTCCACATGATAATTGCTCAATAAGATATTGTTGATTGTGTCTTGTATAGTTTGAGGTAGCAATATATTCTTATTTTTCCCTATGTGAATATAATTTCTCCCGGTATCTTTTATGGAATTGTAACAAGTAATCTGCCTGGCTGCTTGTGTTATATATTATTTTCCTTCATGTATAGGTTGGTCTGCTTTTCATTCTGCTTCACTGGTCTCATTCTATTCTCCATGTCTCTTATTTTTCTTTTTTAATATATGTTTTCCATATTTGTATCTCTCTGTGGTGAACTCTGATCCTTTCTAAAAATATTGTTTTTTTTGCTTGCTGTAGTTTCACCTCTTTTTTTTTCTCCTTTTGGTCTCCATCTTCCATATTTCATTGAAACAGCCTACAGCAATTAACTCATTCTTTCACTACCCATATCCAATCTGCTATTTAACCTATCCATTGAATATTGTAATTTCAATAATTTTATGTTTAGATTTCTGTTTTCTTCTTTTTCAATTCTGCCCATTTATTTCTGGAATTCTTTTGATGATTGATCATTTGGTGAATCCATATTTTAATTTTGATGCTTTTAGGTGTAATCATTCCAAATCATTTTCTGAAAATGTCAGTACCTGAATTTCTTGAGACTCTTAATCAGTGTTTTTCTCTTGGTGCTCACTTATGGTGATTTGTGTCCTTGTGTATTTGTTGATTCTTTCACTTGAGCTCATAGCTGGTAGATCTTTCCCACTGGACATCTGAGGGCCTAGATGTTGCTTCTGTTCTAAGTGAAGAATACAGTGTACATGGGAGACCACTTTTAGTTCCTTTCCA